>NC_139224.1:62144407-63344407 GCF_055691185.1 Crinia signifera
GGGATTATTTTGGACAAAGATTTATCCCTTGGTTTAGTCTGTAACAAAGAAACACGATCTAGTTGCATTACTTTGGCCTTACAAATGAGCAGATCTTCTCTTTTATAGCCCCGGTGGACAAATTTTTCAATGAGAGAATTCAATTGTGACTCACAAACAGAACGATCATTGTTGATACGATAATATTGCAACATTTGAGAATATGGCAAAGAATTGACAAGGCTGCGGGGATGGCAGCTCGACGGTGATAGCATAGTATCGCGATCTGTCGCCTTAAGATACACACTGGTGGAAATGATGCCCACATTCAAGTTGACATCAACATCCAGAAAGTGTACATTGTTTTTAGAACTCTCAAATCTAAACTTAATGGCATTTTCCGTAGTATTATGTGTCTCAATTAATTCTCTTAACGTAGCTTTGTCCCCCTGACAGATGGCAAACAGGATATCGATATATCTTTTGAAAATAATAAAGTGATTAGCAAAGGAAATATTGGACAGAAAAATATCATATTCGGCAGAAAAAAATAAATATATCATGGTGTAAAGATTTACCACATCGATGGTCGCTAAACAGCAATCATCAGTCAAAACAGGAAGTTGATGTAATTGTTGGAAAAAGGTAGTGGCGTCCAGCAAAAAAGTCAGTTGTAAGTTTATTAGAGGCTGTAAGATATCATCCAGATAAGTAGCTGCAGGCTGTAATAAAGAACCACGAGCGGACACTATTGGACATCCGGGAGTGGGAAACAAACCCTTGTGGATTTTTGGCAGCCTGTAAAAACACGGGACCACAGGATGACTAGGCAATAAAGCTGTTTTAGTGTTTTCTGTAATAATAGCTTCTGCTGACATTGTGTAGTAGGATTGGCTGAAAGTTGCCGGTACTGTAAGTACTTGTGTCAGATAGTTGTCGCATGGCTTCCTTATTGTAGTCTGATAGATCCTGTAGGACAATGGCGCCACCCTTATCAGCTTGTCGAATGACAAGATTTTTGTTGTCACTTAAATTTTTGAGGGCCATACGTTCTGACGGCATAAGATTCGGGTGGGTGTTACTATAAAGGTATGTGTCTTTGTGTTATGTTTTGTAACCTGATAAAAATTTATTTCGTAAATTTAAACGTTGTTGCTACTTGGCGTCATTGGGTTTTTTTGAAAATTGGCCACGAGTGCTGCACCTCTGTCTACTTAGAATCTGCTACAGTAAAGGCACCGGCTCCTGATTATTTGTTACAGGGAGTGCCAAACCCCCGCTGGATATAATCTGTCTGCTCTTATGCCAAAAGAGCATACAAGTTTATTCATTTCATCTGTAAAGTACTTTTATACTGGTTTTCTGGACTTTCCCCCTTTTTTTGCATTGTTGCTTTTCACATGTAAAGTGTGGTTTTATAAACAAACGAGTGACTGACTTACTGGGAACATACGGATTGTGCATCTGTGAATTCGTACAGACTGTCCAATATGGCTGATGATGATTGCATTGGACAATTTAACTTTCCGATTGGAGATATTCACTCATTTTTTGATGCCGAAATTAACACCATTTTGTTGGAGAAGGGGATTGATGATGAGGTGGAGGCTTTATCAACCGATATTATCTACCGTGATTTATTGCGACTGAAAAAGAAAGAGGTAGATTATCATCTACATGCACTCTCTTTGAGTGACTATTACCAGACTAATATGATACCTCGCGGTATCCGCGTTAGAAGCTGCCCTACGATTGGTCGGTATGACCCGCAATTCTGTAAAAGATGGACAGGGACATTAAACAAATGTACAAGGGGACTATGATAGGCATACTGTCTACGGATGGCTAGCGGGTAATCCTGGCGATGACAATAAACAAGCCTTTTTTCACCATAACAAACGACAACTAAAAAAAACCCCCTTGATCGGTTTGAAACTGAGTCGTCTCATGACCATGCAAGCTCAAATAGCGATCTGGAACACGACAAGCCTTCAGGTGTCCTTTTAGGGGTGGCCCCACGGCGAGGCCGCGGTGGCCTTATGACAGGCCAAAAAGGCGTTATACCAGAATGGGCCAACAGTGGAAAAGGAGGACAGAGTCCAGGCCAACCCCCGACGAACCAGAGAGTTTAATTATAACCTCTCTTCATATGAGCTTTCGCATAGTGAGACTAAGTTGTTGAGTCCTTTGTGCCTTCTGTCCCTTTCAACGATCTACAGTAGCAAATAGAGAAGCATGAGCTTTTTAGGAAGATTAAGCTCCAAGAATTTTTTGCAAACCAGCCGCAGTATAGCACCATTGCCAGTCCAAGATTACCTCCTGCACTTAAAAATTTGGAACAGTCTCCTCTTTTGAACCAAATTCCTCTAATCCGAGTATTAAATCTTTTTCACGGATGATTGACTATGGACTACCGGTGATTGATTGGAACATTCAGCTACCACCCACCCGAATCTTATGCCGTCAGAACGTATGGCTCTCAAAAATTTGAGTAACAACAAAAATCTTGTCATTCGACAAGCTGGTAAGGGTGGCACCATCGTCCTACAGGATCTATCAGACTACGATAAGGAAGCCACGCGACAACTGTCTGACACAAGTACTTACCGGCAACTTTCAGCCAATCCTACTACACAATGTCAGCAGAATCTACTTAGCATTCTACAGATGGGTCTGGATGCCAACATTATTACAGAAAACACTAAAACAGCTTTATTGCCTAGTCATCCTGTGGTCCTGTGTTTTTACACGCTGCCAAAAATACACAAGGGTTTTTTTCCCCCTCCCGGACGTCCAATAGTGTCCACTCAAGGTTCTTTATTACAGCCTGCAGCTACTTATCTGGATGATATCTTACAGCCTCTAATAAAGTTACAACTAACTTTTTTGCTTTTTTACCTTTTTTACAACAATTACATCAACTTCCTGTTTTGACTGATGATTGCTGTTTAGCGACCATCGACGTGGTGAATCTTTACACCATGATCCCACATTCGCTTGGCCTGGCAGCTCTAAGAAAATTCTTGACCATTCACAGTGATTTTGATTCTATTAAGATTGAATGTTTGGTTGAATTGATGGATTTAATTTTGCATAATAAATTTTTTCTGTACAACAATACTTTTTTTTTTTTAACTCTTTATTTTTACAGTGGCAAACAGTACATTTAAATGAGACTGATATCTGGACAATGCATTTACAGACAATTCGGTGTAAACAAACAACATGGTATAATGCATATAAATAAAATATACCGTTAAGAGTACCACTGTCTTTTTTTTTTTTTTTTGTTAGTACTGCGAACAAACAGCAAAATAATTGCATTGGGGAAACACAAAGAAAAAAAAAAAAAAAAAAAATAGAAAAGAGCAGTGGGGGGGGGGGGGGGGAGGGGAGGGAAGGAGGGGAAAAAAATAAAATAAAGATACAAATAAAAGAGAGGGGGGGGGTCATCTAACCTTGCACATGAAAGTGTATCAACTGTTTAAGAGTTAAATCTTTTAGAGCATCAGGCAAGAGATCGTGATCGCATTTACCCGGGGAGTTGCCTCTGGTAATATACATACCAGGGAGACCAAATTGATCTGTATTTCCCCACTGAGTCATGTAGCAGCGCAGTGATATACTCCATGGAAGCTGCAAACCAGACCTTGTTGATAACGGCCTGAATGGGAGGGAAGGTAGGCTGTTTCCAGTTTGCCGCGATCAGCAATCTGGCGGAGTTGAGTACGTGGCCACATAGCTTGCTTTTAGGGTTTGAGGTCCCTGCAACTGGTCTGCAAAGTAGAGCCGACAAGGGATTTTTTGGGGTCGGGGAAACCAATATCTTTCCTAAAAGAGAAAAAATTTCGTCCCAGTAGGAGCTAATCTGGGGGCAATCCCACCATATGTGGATGAACGTACCCTGAGATCCACAGTTCCGCCAGCACTGGCTAGAGCTAGAAGGGAAAATACGGTGTATTACTGTGGGAACCATGTACCACCTAGTGTATACCTTAAAGGCATTTTCCTTGAGATTCGAGTTTATTGAAGATTTTGCTATTAGTGTTTTTATTTCTGACCACTCCTCCTCCTCCAAAGCAACGCCCAAATCCCTTTCCCAAGCTACCTCAAAAGGTTCTTTAGCCGGGGGTTTGTCTGCCAACAGGGAGTATAGATATGAGATTGCTCCCCTGCGGTCTGGACTGTAAATACAGAAACGTTCAATGGGAAGTGGGGATCTGGGCTTAGTTGATTTGTATAGAGACTTTACAAAGCTGGAAATCTGGAGGTATTCAAAGTGTCTGAGACGCTGACTATCATATTTCTCACATAGTGCTTTATAGTTTTGAGGGGTGAATTCCCCTGAAATGTGCGATAGACGAGTGATACCTGCTGAGATCCAGGGTTGTGAGTAAGGAGACATACATCCCAAAGGAAAGTCCGGGTGTCGCCAGAGAGGGGTGAGAGGGGAGGGATATGGTGCCAGTTGGAGTTTTTTGTTTAGATAGTCCCACGTTCTTAACACAGAGTGGACACAAGGGGTTTCCAGTACTGAGGCTGGTCTCAATTTCGGCGGTAGCCAGGGGAGGAAACAAACTGAATGGTAGTTAATTAGTTCGCTCTCTAGAGATACCCATTTCTTGACCCCCGTCTGCATATGCCAAGCTACAACATGGCCCAATTGCGTAACCTGAAAGTAGCGTTCAAATATAGGGAGGCCCAGTCCGCCATTGGAAGAAGATTTCGCTAGGCAGGATCTGTTTAATCTAGGGGATTTGTTTGACCATACAAATTTGCCACATAAAGACTGAATTGTACGAAGGTAAGAAGTAGGGACCACTATTGGGATCGTTTGAAATAGGTATAATATTCGGGTTAAGATGTTCATTTTAATCGAATTTATCCGGCCTGTCCAAGATATAAATAAAGGGGACCAGGTTGCTAGATCTTTTTTAATGGAGCATAGAAGAGGTTCGTAGTTGGCTTTAAATAATTGGTCAAAGTGTTTTGTTATCTGTACACCCAAGTACTTTATAGATTGGGGGCGCCAAATGTAATTAAAGTTTGACTCTAATAATTCCGTGGAGGTGTTGGGAAGGTGAAATGCTAATGCTTCCGATTTTGAGTTATTTACTTTGTGATCTGAGAGGCTACCGTATAGTGAGAGTTCAGCCTGAAGGTTTGGGAGTGAAGTCAGTGGAGAAGACAGTGTTAACAGGACATCATCTGCAAATAACGATATTTTATATTGGGAGCCCCGAACCGTAATCCCCTGTATATCCTGGTTCTTCCTGATGTGGGCTGCCAGGGGTTCGATACTAAGGGCGTACAGTAAAGGGGACAATGGGCACCCCTGCCGGGTGCCATTTCCCAGACCGAAGGGCCGGGAAATGACACCATTGGTGGTAACCACAGCTTTTGGACTATGGTACAAAGCTTGTATGGCTGACAGGAAGCCCCCACAAAAACCGTAAGTCTTCAGTGTCTGAAACATAAAAGGCCAAGAGAGGCGGTCAAAGGCCTTCTCTGCGTCTAGTGAGAGCAGGATCGCCGGGGTTTTGGTCTTATTGATGTATGAGATCAGGTTGATGGCTCGTCTCGTGTTGTCCAGGGCCTGTCTCGTTGGAACAAAACCCACCTGATCTGCATCAATCAATGAGGTAAGGTATACACTTAATCTTGTGGCCAATACTTTTGCAAAAAGTTTCAGGTCTGCATTGATGAGGGATATTGGCCTATAGCTGGTGCAGCATGTGGGATCTTTGCCTGATTTTGGCAGTACAATGATAGCAGATTTCATTGACTCGGCAGGAAACCTCTCCCCTGACATAATTTTATTAAAAACCTCGGCCAACCTTGGGACCAACAATCCTGAAAATGTCTTGTAATAAGACATAGGAAACCCGTCGGGACCTGGAGCTTTTGACGGTTTCTGCGACTTCAACGCAGTATTTACGTCTTCAGGTGATATAGGGGAATTGAGTAAGTTAATGGCTGAGTCCGATAGTGTGGGGAGGTGACATGAACAACAATACTTTTTATTTACAGATTCGCGGATGCGCGATGGGTAGTTCAGTAGCTCCATCTTATGCAAATATATTTATGTTTTATGCTGAATATGATATTTTTGTGTCCAATATTTCTTTTGCTTATCACTTTATTATTTTCAAAAGATATATCGATGACCTGTTTGCCGTCTGGCAGGGGGACGAAGCTACGTTGAGAGAATTAATTGAGACACATAATACTACTGAAAATGCCATTAAGTTTACATTTGAGATTTCTAAAAACAATGTACACTTTCTGGATTTTGATGTCAACTTGAATGCGGGCATTATTTCACCAGTATTTATCTTAAGGCGACAGATCGCAATACTATGCTATCACCGTCGAGCTGCCATTCCCACAGCCTTGTCAATTCTTTGCCATATTCTCAAATGTTGCTATATTATCGTATCAACAGTGATCGTTTTGTTTGTGAGTCACAATTGAATTTTCTCATTGAAAAATTTGTTCACAGGGGCTATAAAAGAGAAGATCTGCTCATTTGTAAGGCCAAAGTAATGCAACTAGATCGAGTTTCTTTGTTGCAGACTAAATTTAGGGATAAATTTTTGTCCAAGGTAATCCCGTGAGTCAATTGCTTTTATTCAGCTTCTGTCAGCACTACAGCCCTGGTTAAGTTTAATTGACCCATTATTAATAGTGATAAATCACTACCCCTTACTGAGCATCAGGTTATGCCCTATTATTGTAAAGGCCGTAGTATTAAAGACCGGCTAGTAAAAAGTAATAACAGCTTTAATCCGGGTCCGATATCGCGGACATGGCTTGGAGGGACTCAACATGGTTGTTTCAGGTGTTCCTGTACAACCTGTCAATTTATGCTCTCAGGAGATTCATTCGGACATCCTCATACAGGGAAGATTTACAAAATACACCATAACTTGACCTGTAATTCAACTTTTGTTATATACCAACTTATTTGTCCATGTAGTCTTTCCTATATAGGAAAGACTGAAAGAAAATTTAAAGAAAGAATGTCTGTGCACCGGTGCACTATTCGCCAGGCATTAGCTACCGGCAGCAGTGAGCATCCGGTGGCTCGACATTTTGTTGAACATAAACATCCCCTTAATAGCTTATGCTACAGAATGATTGACTGTGTGGGGTACTTGGTGGGGTACTTGGTATGATCCCAATCCCAAGAGGATACTTCTATTACAAAAGCATTTGTGTTTTATATGTTTTATAATAAATATTTTATATCTAAGAAGATATCTTGGTTGATAATTTTATAGCTGTACAGTGGAAACACTGAATTCACTATAAAATTGTTTATGGGCGCCGAATAACACTATTGGGTTGTGATTATATATATATATATATATATATATATAAATAAATACAGTATATATATACATTTTATTGTACATACATTTAATATAGCCCAGGAGGGCTCAGGATTGCAGACAGAGTGGGAAGTGAGAGGTGGAGGCAGAGTGGGAGCTGGAGCCGAATCCGCACTGCCACTGATTATGAAATGGCGCTGAAGACACTGCTGCCAGCGTCTCCTAGTGCATACACCGGGTCACTGCTTATGTGGGTGTGGCCGTGTCCTGGTGGAGCTGTGCATGCTGGAGCCACCAAGCCAGGAGCTTCCTGGGGGTAATGGATGGTCGTGCTGCTGAGACACAGCCGGGCATGCATATAGATTCATAAGCATGCCCGTCTGTGTCTCGGCAGCGCGACCCCAGGAATTAAATTTTTCCCCCATTTGGGGTAATTTGCCCTGGTTCCCTGACCACTGATGTAGAAGGTTGTTCACTACAGGTTTGGAGCATACTATACTGTATATAGATTTTCATATTTATGTTGATAATATGGCAATGATTAATCTTCTCTCTTGCAGGACGGCGGGCTTGTTTGGGAGAGCAGCTGGCTAGAATGGAACTGTTCCTGTTCTTCACAACTCTCCTGCAACAATTTACCTTTGAGATACCAAGTGACCAACCTCGCCCACGTGAGGACCCTGTGTATGCATTTACACTAACCCCATATCCTTATGATGTGTGTGCTGTAGCAAGAATGTAATTTACTAAACAGAGGAGAAATTTGTATTAAATTTGCATTGTTTATTACGGTATATCCAGCTAAATGCTTCCTAATTATTGCAAAACATATTGATAGCTGTGAGGTTTTTTTTATGATGCTTAACAAAACTATAAATCATAATATCAGTGAAATGCCCATTTTTGTGATTTAAATATAATAAAAAATCTATAATCAATTGGAAAAAGTTGAACCCAGTTTATTGTGTAACATCCCTTGTGGTGTGAGGCATGTGGGGAGAATGTAAACGTAACTAGAGCAGACGAACAGATTTCAGGAGAGAGAAAAGTAAAGTTTTTATTACGATACAAAAGGATTTAATTTTTTTTTAAATATGCGTTATAATATTTTTTTTCTTTAAATCCTATGTATCACATTTTCTAGCAAATAAATACTATTTCTTGTTATATATTTAAATGTTAAATCTTGTTAAATTTTAAATCTTTAAATGTTAAATCTTTAACGCCCTATGGTGAGAACCGCCCATATACGCCCATTTTAAAAATTCATAACATGCGCGTCTATGGAGCTGCATAGCTGTCAATCAGGTGTGGAGCTCCCAGGGAGCCCGTTCCTGATTGTCGGAGGGAATTCCCTATGACTTATGTCTGTGTCCTCTTGGATTAGAGTGTTCGGTTTGTTTGTTTTTTAACCTGTGGATTGCCTACATGGACCAAAGAAGACGCGATCTACACCGGATGGAATGGTGAGTTTAATCAGAACCCAAAACATTGAGGGGGTGTTTTGGCAAAACCCATTAGAACCCAAAACCTGAAGGTAATCAGAACCCAAAATGCAAAAAAATGGGCCAGTGCACATCCTTACTTCAACTCGCTCATCATCTAATGATTGTTACATAGGCCACAAGGTATTGCAGACACGGCGTAGCCTGAGACTTAATAATTATAATAATAATATCTTTATTGTCATAAAATGCTAACATACATGAACATTAAACGAAAATCAAGTGTAAGCAGTACAGGACAAAGAAAATAGAAAAATAGAGAAAAAGGAGTACAAGATTGTGTGTGATTCCGAATTGGCACTAAGTATTTAAAGTACGGATTGTCACCGGAAAGAAACTCTCTCTATATCATTTAGTTTTACACAAAACTGAACGGTATCACGTATTTGAGGGAAGTAAAGAGAACAAGTCGCCACTCGGGTGAGAAAGATAATTATTGTCTTTGTGAGAAGCCGTTTTTTAAATATATATTGTATGCTTGTCTGTTGTTACCCAGTTTGTTTTATCACTGTCTACTATTGTAAAGCGCAACGGAATCTGCTGCGCTATATAAGAAACTGTAAATAAATAAATAATAAATATGCTTGGTAAGGCAACCCCGATTAATTTACTTGCAACTGATACTACCCTCTGAAGGGATTTACAGTCAGCAGCAGAACAGGAACCGAACCACGCCACAACACCATAGGTAAGAACACTCTCGATCAGCAATGTGATGTAAAACAGGGACATCCAAGCTGAAGCTGTCACAACCCCTCCCATAAGATGGCTTGGCCCGCATGCGTTTTTCCTGACACTCCCTGCATTTTTCTTGCCATTCCCAAGAAATGGTCGGTTTCCACAAGCCCATAAACCCCCCTGACAGGCCAAATTTATTTTCTTTAGTAGCCAGCCAACGTCCCGTCACTGCTTCTTCCACGTGCCTGTGGCTGCTTATTGTTCTCCTTCAGGGCTGAAGAGTGTCCAGTGGCTCCTCATTGCTGAAGGGGAACAGCAGGGAATGAGTAGCAGCGGGCACATGGAAGCAGCATTGGCACACTAAAAACCATTTGCAATAGCGGCAGTGGCAGGAGTTCTGCAGCGCCGGGGGAGGGGTGCATGCAGGGTCTCGGTGCACTGGGCCAGGTGCAAGGGCTGTGGGAGCCACCCGAGGCAGGATGAGTGGCAGTGGCTGCTTCCTGGCCGAGGCCCACAGAACTAATGGGGCCCTCTGCCGTTAGCAATAAAGAATACAGTATCTATCCTTATGTATCAATGCCTATTTCCCTATAGATTGTAAGCTTGCGAGAAGGGCACTCCTACTTTTTGACTGTCTGTAAATACCCTGTTTGTTGTATCACTGTCTCCTTTGTAAAGCGCAACGGAATATGCTGCGCTATATAAGAAACTGTTAATAAATAATAAATAAATTAATTAATTAATAGGCCAATCACTGCGCGCCTTTATGAAAGTGTTTGGTGTCTGTGGCTGGAGAAGAGGAGAGGACCCAGCTTCCACCGGAGCCGAGGACAGGACCTGCTGCCTCTGGACAGCTGCAGGGGAGTTTAGCCTCCAGAGCTATTCAGCAGCAGGGGGAAGAAGAGGCAAAGGCAGAGCAGTGGCCGGGCTGTCTACTGACTGAATCCAGCTTATGAACACAATGTGTTTGTTAAGTATATGTATGGGGACACAGTGTGTGTGAGTATTGGGGCATAGTGTGTCTATACAGTGTGTGTGTATGGGGGTCACAGTGTGTGTATTCGGAGCACAATGTGTGTATACATTGTTTGTATAAGTTCACAGTGTGTGTATTCGGAGCACAATGTGTGTATACATTGTTTGTATAAGTTCACAGTGTGCATGCGGTCACAGTGTGTGTATGGGGGTCACAGTGTGTGTATTCGGAGCACAATGTGTATATACATTGTTTGTATAAGTTCACAGTGTGTATGGGGTCACAGTGTGTGTATTGGGCACAGTGCCCCAATCATTTTCTGCTTAAGGTACTGAGATGGTCCAATGTTATTGTTGGAAATGTAGCACAGTGTAGCAATAAAGTGTGTATGGTCATGTAGTATAGCATATAGGGCCTTATAATGTAGTGATGCAGGGTATGCAGTGTAGTGATGTAGTGCAGGGTATAGGGGGATGTAGTGTAGTGATGCAGTGCAGGGTATAGGGGGATGTAGTAGTGTAGTGATGCAGTGCAGGCCAGGCTATAGGGGGGTGTAGTGTAGTGTTGTAGTGTAGTGATGAAGTGCATGGTATTGGGGGATGTAGTGTAGTGATGCAGTGCAGGGTATAGGGGGTGTAGTGTGGGGATGCAGTGCAGGGTATAGGGGGATGGACATTAGTGTAGTGATGCACTGCAGGGTATACGGGGATGTAGTATAGTGATGCAGTGCAGGGTATTGGGGGATGTAGTGTAGTGATGCAGTGCAGGGTATAGGGGGGTGTAGTGTGTGGATGCAGTGCAGGGTATAGGGGGTGTAGTGTGGGGATGCAGTGCAGGGTATAGGGGGATGGACATTAGTGTAGTGATGCACTGCAGGGTACAGTATACGGGGATGTAGTGTAGTGATGCAGTGCAGGGTATTGGGGGATGTAGTGTAGTGATGCAGTGCAGGGTATAGGGGGGTGTAGTGTGTGGATGCAGTGCAGGGTATAGGGGGTGTAGTGTGGGGATGCAGTGCAGGGTATAGGGGGATGGACATTAGTGTAGTGATGCAGTGCAGGGTATACGGGGATGTGTAGTGATGCAGTGCAGGGTATAGAGGGTGTAGAGTAGTTATGTACTGCAGTATATGGTGACACACAGTAAGGTATGTTGGGGGACATGCTATGAGGGGGCAATGTGACAGATGCTTAGGGCATTTGGGCACACAGATAGGCATGTGGGGAAAATGTTTTTGTGGAGGGGGCATATCAGGAAACACTAGGGGCATTTGGGGCACACAGATAGGCATATGGGGAACACTCTGCTGAGAAGAGGGCCCACATTCCATCACGGTACTATCCGCATCATTTTTCAATAAAAGTCTGAATGTGCCCTATATCCTATGCCTCCTGTCTAATCCAACATCCCAAGATTTCCTTGCATATTCTCATTCCCTTTCATATCCCTACTGAATTAAGGAATTTGGATTGTAAAGATATTGGATATCTGCAATTGAAAAAGTTGGGCACTAGCAATACAGGGTTTATAGTCATGAATGTGGGGCATGATCACACCTCAATGTGGTGGGCTTGGGTATCTTCTGCTGCTGCTGTGGTGCTGAAAGCCCCTCTTCTCTCTCCAGTGTCCTAGACAAATTTGACCCATCACATCCCTCTCTCAATGCCACTGGTTACAAAACATATTTTTGCTCAAGATCACTATTGCTAAGTGCAGCAGACATGATATTTTCTATACTTCCCAGTACCTTGATGATTCATTAATATATAACAAGATGAGGTGGAGTTGGGATTTATCTGGCTGGACAGCTAGGGCAGTTGTATATTCAAATATATGTTGTCAATTCTAATTATTTATTTAGTTACAGTTTCTTATATAGTGCAACAGATTCCATTGTGCTTTACAGCTGTAGAAAATGATAGAACAAACTGGGTAAAAACAGACAGACATGGAGGTAGGAGGGCCCTGCTCCAAGCTTACAATATATAGATGCTAGATAAGTATAGGGGGAGTGTGAATATAACTTAAAAGCTGTAACAGAAGTGTTGCCAAGTAGGTTTCAGGGACAGTAATATGTATTAAAAAGTATACAACAATCTTTATGACAAAGCATGAATCACATGGCCTTTAATATCCTGGGATGACCTTATTGCCTCTGCCAAGAACTCTACAATGCAAATACAATAGGGTGCAGAGGGCACGGATGACTCATACTGTTACTGATGGGAAAGTGCTTAGCGCACAGCCACAGTTGTTGATCCTGGCAGAGGGAGAGGAGTGCACTACAATATGAGGGTAGCTTTCATTATTAACCCCTCATAGCCAAATTTTCAGAATGTGTCAACGCAAGGGGTATGTGAACTGCATCTACAGATATTGCAGAGAAGATTTGTGAGACATGCTCCAACACTATTACTGTACATTGATTATTGTTGTATTGTCAGAGACTTGTGTACTATAACCCATGTGGTCAGGTCCGGCAGTGGTTCTCAGATGTTCATGTAATGGCACTTTAAGGCCATCATCAGCAATTTCTTCCATATCATCCCCAGGCCAGCAGGGTTCCATCCGAATGTTGTGCGCTGAAACAAGGTAGGTTTTCCGGTATCAAAAGACAAATAGGGGTGAGGAGGGGAATGTAGTCAGAGGAGAGCAAGGGGTGAGGGGGAACACTACTTAATAATGATGTGTGCTAAAGAATATTGCATGAAGGGAAGACAGAGTCACTGAAAGGGTGGTGAGTGGTAGAGAGACAGATGTATCAAGCTTCAAAAAGTTATAAAATGCAGAGTGATAAAAAGCCAGCCAATCAGCTCCTATCTTTCCTGTTACAGGCTGGGTTTTACAAATAACAGGTAAGAGCTGATTGGCTGGTTGTTTATCACTCTCCACTATATAACTTTTTAAAGCTTGATACATCTGACCCAGAGTGAGCAGGACCACACCACAGCTTTGTAGCCTGTCACTGTGTGTAAATGGCCACATGCTTCCTATTTTGCAAGGCTACACGTTTGAGTAGTCAGGGATACCAGCACAAAAATGATTTGATGTGGCTCTATTTAAAACCTATTCCAACCATCCAAGATGATCATCTGAGCAAGAAGCACCTCCGGACGCAGCTGTCCACAGTTTGGGAACACTGCTGTCTTCAGGGGCTGGCTGGCAACTTTTAGCCCGGGGGGCAAGTCCAGAGCACTGGCCCATAAGTAACAGCGCATCCTTAAAATGGAGGTTTTTCGTTAAAAATATAACGACACCACAGGCTTCTCCACCTGTATAAAAAAACAGGACACCACAGGCTGCTCCCCTGTATAATATAATAAAAGTAATGCCATGACACATCAATTATTATACAGGGGGAGCAGCCTGTGGTGTCATGGCATTATTATTATTATACGGGGGAGCAGCCTGTGGTGTCATGGCATTATTATTATACAGGGGGAGCAGCCTGTGGTGTCATGGCATTATATCGGATGCGATATCGGCCGATCCGATGCGATTTTTTACCTGTTCATAACCCCACTATCCACTACACATGGAGTTAATTTTATATAGTGTGGCAAGCGCAGTAATCCGCTACGCTCGCCACGCTTCAGGCTTGGTGGCTCGCTGCGCTCGCCACACTATATAAAATCAACTCCATGCGTAGTGGATAGTGGAGTTATGATCAGATCGGCCGATATATCGGCCACCGTGAAACTAAACAAGTACCCTATATTTTAATGTAAAATTCCGAAATAAATATATAGATAGCTAAGTGCCCCTTGTAGGCATACTTAGGAATACTTTTATTATCCTTAACAGGATCAGTATGCAGGCAGACAGATAGTGAATTATTATGCAAGCCACATGTTCAGGTGACAGACATAGGGTGACAGTCGGGGCTCAGGGGTGATGAGAGAGAGGAATTCAAGAAAGCAGCCCAGGCATAGTGGGTGGGGGAGAGGTGTTGGTTACACTTACAGTCACTGCCGCACTCCTGCTGCCTGGCTCTCCTGGTCCTGCTGACTGACACTGCTGCTGCTGCAGCACGGCTCCCTCTCTGCTGCCTCTCTCTGCCTTCAACTCTGGGGCCGGACATTCCCACTGCCCGGCTCTCCTGGTCCAGGTCCTGCTCACTGACACTGCCGCTGCGCACTTCTCCTTCTCTGCTGCGGCTGCCTCTTCAACCCTGGGCACTCCTGCTCAGGCTGCCGCAGCCAGAGATACTCGTCTCCGCTGCCCCCGCGTCCTGGCTGCTTCCCACACAACCCCGCGTTGGCCGCCGCCGCCGGCATTTAGATATCATGACGCCGGAGTCCGGACATAAACACGTCATGACATCGCGCCTGCAACTCTCGGCAACAGGCGGCCGGCCTGGGCCCTCCTCCACGTAGCTGTGGAGGCCGGCGGCCATGTTCCTGAAGCCGCAGCCCGCAGACAAGTTTAAAAGACTACAGGAACATGGCCGCCGGCAGTGTAAGCATAGGTAAGGCGGCCGTGGATGCAGCCGTGGCCCGCAGCAGTCCAGCCAGAGCGGCCTGGGGGGCACATGGCACTCTGCCCCCCGGCCCAGCCCGCCCCTGGCTGTCTTCACCTGTCACTGGAGTCTTCACCTGTCACAGCAATATAGAAATAATGGGGCTTCTAAATTTTGGTGGATTCTGGGTTCTTGTAAGTAGGGTTTGGATAAGTGTGAGGATAAGATCTTTTAAGAAGGATTTTGAAGAAAAAAAAAAGTTCTAGCCACAGGAAATGTCCAAAGAGCATTAGGCATATCAGTTGAACTTCTGTATATAGTGTTCTGGAAGTTAGTTATTAACTTCTCTATTAATTATGGGTTATTTGAGTCATTTGACTGATATTACAGTAATAAATTATTCTGTATTTTCTTTGGTGAAAATATATAACGGGTTGTGAGTAACTTTATGGAAGACCTGGATTTTACATAGGAAACAAGGCCCCTGTGCAGGCTCTGTGCTATATGGAAGTCCTCGCTTTTACACAGGAGAGAAGACCACTGTGCAGGCTCTGTGCACTCTGCCTCCTCTCTGGCACTACAGTAGGCTAATTCTGGCTTTGTTCCAGAGCTTACTGTCAATGTGCAGGTCTCAGGAAACCCGGCGCAATGTTTTCTCTCAGGAATTTGTCTGCTGTGAGCCGGGCAGGGGGAGCCAGGAGCCGGAAGCTGAGCTGCAAAAAAAAAAACATTCAAATGATTAGGAAGCCATTGATTGTCTGAGAGCTCTCTCTGCCAATCAAAGGCCTCCCATTTGGATGGCCGTTGATTGGCTGAGAGAACTCTCAGTCAATTACTGGCTGCCTATTCATTCGTATGGGTTTTTTAAAATGTGCCCACCGTTCGGCTCTCTGCATCCCCTCGCCAACTTGCGGCGTCCCCCGCTTGCCTCTCTGAGTCCCCCCACCGGCTCCCAGCTTCTCCCCACCCTGCTCCGGGCTGCACATAAGATTTATCATGGGACCACGCATCAGGTCGGATGGCATATCAAACACAGAGATTTGGTCTGGGCTATCCCCGACAACCCTGGGCGGTGGATGCCGGGTTCATATTTGGGGTAAAAATTTGAAAAATAAAAATAATATTGGGTTGTGCTGTGGAACTAGAAGTCTCAGCAAGCCTCCCCGCATGCAGGGACTTGGAAAACCGCAGGGACTTGGAAGACCACTATCCATGTTGGCATGGAGTTGATTTTAAATAGTGTGGCGAGCGTAGCGAGCCACCGAGCCCGCAGCGTGGGCGAGCGAAGCGAGCCCCGCAAGGGGACTCAGACGCACGGCGCCATACTGGCGCTGTGAAACTACACAAGCACCAATAATAATAATAAAAAGAAAAACAAAAGGGATTCATCTGTGTGGTTAGAACCCGGGTATGTGTAATTCCCAGTGGATAGGCTTACTGTATGCTTATCTACGAAGGGACTTGATCGCTAACAAAAGCATCTCCATTTATTAAACAGGTAGTAGCGCTATGAGATGCTCATGTGTCTATGTAAAGAGTGATCCCATGCCGTTTGCTGAGAATGAGACGGTCGGTTTTGTGTTCACAATATTCAGCAGTGGCTACAGGAAATGCAGGCTGCACTTATTATTTGCCTAGGGTACCCGGACATTACACAGCCCATTTGCCCGAGCTTGTATTGTACTGTACAGTTGAAGCTGCAGCGATGTTCACGGGAATGAGACGCACAAGCGTCTCGCACTTAAGCGTATCCCATTCCTGGCGCATGACATGGTTCCATCTGTATATGAATCTGCCGCTGGATTGGTTGTAGAAATGGGGGGGAGTGCTCGCGCTGAATACCTTCTGTGTCGAGGGGGCTGCTGGGCTGGAGTAGTCCAAGCTCCTAAACGTTTGTATTATAGCGGGTGGTTAACCTAGCGCTCAACCTCTTTTATATCACAAAGGTGTATGGTGGGTATAAATGAGATAGTGACACGTGAATTCCTTTAAGGGATTTATTGTGCTGTACAACTTATTGGGTATCGGAACAAATGAAAAATAAAAAGCAATATATAATATGTCCGTCTAGCCAAACCAGAGGATGCTGCACGGTGGTAATTCTTGCACCCTGGAGGGCAGATGGGCTAAGATATTGCAGTGTGGGTGGAGGGGGGTAAAAGGGGGTAAAACATCTGTGATAATTTCTCACAGAGTGAATGGTGGGGGGGGGTGGGATGCAGATGCCCAGCCGTGTCTACACACAAAGTGCTTGGAGATGGAATAAGCACAATGGTGGGTGCGGCGATAATAGTCTCAGAAGTGTGGAATTTCTGTGTTAGATCATAGAAAGTATGTCCGGTGGGAAGAAGGAAAATGACAGTCTGTGGGGGAGGTCAAGGTGAGAGGGTGAGTGTCGCCGGGGGCTGGCGTCCCTAACCACCCGGTGATACACTCAGCTCTTACCCGATACCTGGTGTTCTCCGATGTTGTGGTCCCTCGCCGCAGGTCTGTCAGGGATTCACCGGTGATCCCATGCCGTTTGCTGAGAATAAGACGGTCGGTTTTGTGTTCACAATATTCAGCATTGGCTACAGGAAATGCAGGCTGCACTTATTATTTGCCTAGGGTACCCAGACATTACACAGCCCATTTGCCCAAGCTTTTATTGTACTGTACAGTTGAAGCTGCAGCAATGTTCACGGGAATGAGACGCACAAGTGTCTCGCACTTAAGCGTATCCCATTCCTGGCGCATGACATGGTTCCATCTGTATATGAATCTGCCGCTGGATTGGTTGAGCTTTATCCACCCAGCGGTAGCGATATGTATTGCATGGATATTGGGAATCTGGAAATGGGGGATAATATCCGGTGCTGGATCGGATGTAGAAAAGCTTATTTCACTTAAAAAACAGTCACATTTATTTCTTCATAGACAGGATAGAAAAATAGTCCAAAATACCATAAAAAGTTCAATGAAACACAAAACACATGGCATCAAATCCTCAATGATGATCCCTTATGTTAGAAATCCATATGGGTGAACAAACGCTGATTTTTCTAAAAACTAGAAAGTGAAAGAGGATGTGTGGTGCTCAAATCAACAGCGGCTGGCACAGGGCGGTCAAGCCCTAAAAAGTACAATGTAAAAAATAGAAAATAGTGCCTGCGCTGGCTGATCCAAATAATTGTTTCTCAAAAATGTAAACAACAATTTATTAAAATACATTCAATGGGAATAAAAATCACACTAGGCATGCAACTGACTTATAGTCCATAATTATGGGGTATATAGATCACTGGGATAGCGATTGTGCAATAGCTGAGAATTTGTAAGGTGCTACGAGATTATATTACCATCCTGGTCGATCTGGAAGATATTCAATTGGCCAGATGTGGGATCAAAGTCCTGAATTTGCCCTGTGGTGGGCGGGGGCTTAGACGTTCCCCTCCGATGTAAAAGTCCTTTGGAGACTGGGATTAGGGATCGTGCAGATATCCCAAAAGCTGGAAATCCAGTTTCTTCCAATTTGGACGTCGGTATATGGATGGTAGCTGTGTCCCTTGGTTAGGCAGCAGAGTTTAATGACCAAATTTGTGGATGGGTCCCATTCACGGAGATGCAGGGTCTCAGTCACCGGATCTCAGCGGCACAAATGGGGTTGTTTTTAAAAAGCTCAAAGCGTTTCCCCGGATCTGACCTCCGGCTTCCTCAGGCGCAAGTGTGTCAGTGTGAGCTCCTGGCTCACTATTTATACCTGAGGACTAATTGTCCATAGCATACACCTGAGTGTGGTTACAATATTAAAAAAATCTAATAATATGAGAAACGTCTGTATCTATATAAAGAACACTTTTTCTTTTCATAAAGGAGGCAGTCAAATATACATAAATACTTTTTTATATACAAGAAAGAACTATTTTGATCCACAATTGGGTATTTCGTTTGCGGTCACGTGACCCGGAAGTGGCATTCGTTTTAGTAATAAGCAGAAAGAAATATTCACTGGGAATATTCAGGCGCTTTGACAATGAGCTGATCCTACAATGTAAGCTGCTGCCAGGGTGTGAGGGTAGTCACTCCTCACTGGTACAAAAAGGAAGGAAATACTCGCACAAGGCGAGTTTTGGCAGCGCTTAGGTCAATGAATGAAAACAACATTTGTTTATAAAGGTATAAATCTTTTTACTGGTAAAAATGCATGTATACACAATTTAATAGTACAATCATGAATATAAAACAGTAATATAACTGAATAAAATTGAGAAGGTGGGGAATGAAAGTAAACTGGAATGAACGGAAATAAAGTTAATGAAGGAATATCCCGCCTCAAAGGACATGTATTTGTGAGCAAATAGTGTGATCACTAGATTTGTGGAAAAACAGGTAAGTGCACTTTACCAATTGGAAGTTCTGGGTCTTGTAGAACAAATAGTGGTAGGAGCTGGATAAGTCCTCACAGTGAATGCGGCTGCTTGTCGTGCCGCTGGAGGGGTCAGGGATCGCTAGATGGAATCAGTCCTCTGTGGTGAGGTGTGAGACAGGTGGAAAACGTCTCCAACACCGGAGGGATGTTACTGTGGCGATATGACCAATGGAGTTCCAGCAATGTTGGAGTTGGCTTCCGTGACCCAGGGATGGCCTCACCGGTATAGATGTTGGTAACCAGTGGTGTCTGGGAGCACGGTGTCCGCCTTGTAGTATAATATCCAGATGAACAGCAATGGTTGGATGTCCACAATGGGGTAGATCTCACAGTTGAGTCCTGAGGCTGGGATAGGGGTAGAAGATCACCTAACGCGTTTCACTGCGTCCTGCAGCTTTATCAAAGGTGTGGGGGACTGTGTACCTGGTTCAGGTATATATACCTTCCTTAATGAGTAAGTTAGTGCACCTGTGAGGTGCAGTTTAACAATGCAAGCACAACAAATAAATGAAACATCAATACAAAATGTAGGTAGGCAGACATATATCAAATGAAGTACCATAAATACTTAATGCACAATCAGAAATAATATAGCAACTAACTTAAAAAGTGGTTTTTACTATAATGAGCTACGGTCACGTGACTTGAATGGGTCACGTGATCGGGACATAAACATAGCACATAGAGGAGCATTACATCACAGCAGAACATTAATAAATATATTTATTCAGATAGCCAACACTATATATCTTTATAGGCGCTATTGGGAGAGTAGAGCGATGTATAAGTGAGTGTAGGTATATAATTGCACCCAGCGCGATGTTTGGAACGCATATTGCGTTCCAAATATAATGGTGTACAATTACTTCCGCCTTTACCCCGGAAGTATAAGGCGGCCACAACCAGTGGAAGATGTTTTGGTCACATGATGAGCGCGTCATGCTGCAGCGCCATTCTGCGTGCACATAAATCGTGCACAACATCCTGTGATGCAGGGGGACACGTGGGCGGGATCGTCAAACGTCCCAGCTGTCACTTCCTGTAACTGGAACGCATATGCGCTCCAACATAGGTATCATGATGGAAATACGAAATCATACATAAATATAAATGAGAATGAAATAAAGTAAGAAAATTAACAATAAACCAGAGTAAAGAGACTGTATAGGAATCTAAGATATCCTAAGAAAAGCGAGATTAGGGATTTAATGTTCTAATCAATTACTTAGGTTAGTACCAATGTTAAAGGGAGAACTGGTGGTGTGGGGGATTTGTTTAAATAAAAACCCATAAAACACCCCCTACCTCCCTGGAAGTAATTTACAAGGGACCCTTCATTCAGCTCAGTGCCCCCTTCCACCACATTAGTGTTCACCCTCCCACCACCTGTGCAGTAAAGGAGTAATTAGCAGAAGTTACTGCTCCAGGTCCTACATGTTGAGTGGAAGATAGAGCACCCCCTGCCACCCGTGGGACATCAAAGCTGCTGCTGATAACACCCCCCACCCCAAGGAGGGGAGTATGGGTAAGGACCCCAGTGCATTGCTTTGCCCAGGGGCCTACACTGCTGTTAAGATGGCCCTGCTGACAGCATCTGTGCTGCTGGGTTATGTGTGCTTTGCTGGGTGAGGGATCATGGGTCAGAGGTGAAACTAACCCGGGGGCACCAGGGGCGCCAGCCAAAATTTTTCCTAGGGCATCAAATTGGCTAGGGCCGGCTCTGCTTTCACCTGTGCCTTGACAAAGATCCCTAGAGGGATGCGGGTCTGTGAGCTTCAATTGGATCACATTCAGTGCTAAATTTGCCACTTAAATAAAATACAAATAAAATTCAGTGTTTAAAGTGCCAGTATGCCATACTATCAAACTTATAGCACTGGACTGGACCATGTACCATCCTGTGGCAGGCAAGCTGGGCTGTGGCATAGGCCCTTATTCAGGGTGATTCATTCGCCCACACATTCACACGCACACTTGCACATAGAGCAAAGAAGAATTCGGTCATCTCCCACTAAACCCGAAGGGGAGTGGCGTTCTCCCACACGTTCGCTTAAGTGTTTACACGGATCTCGACCTGTCCGCACGGATGTCCAGCGGGCGGACAAGCGTACCCACGAGCGAACACACTCAGCTTGTGTTTCCCAGCCCACAGCACTATTTCGCTTTGAAGTAATTTACTACCCATTAAACAATTACCCTCATGTAATGGGTTTTATTGCGTTCCAATAAAGTAATTAATAGCAATTACACTACTGATTAAGGCTTATTACATGTGTTTTTCTTGTGTAAGGAATGTGAGCTGACATATGCCGTTTTCTCGTAATTGCGTGTGAAATTATCCTAACATGACAAGCACACTTGTGTATTAAGGTTGAAGTTTTACAAATGGCACATAATAGCAGTTAGAAAACCTCCTGTATTTGTGGGGGGGGGGGGGACATTTGACTAAACAAGACCTATGAATGCAGGAAAGATCATGGAGTGCACCTTGTGTGCATGAAGTGACATAAGTTTTATGGCCTATGCATGAAATGTATGCCAGAAGCTCTCGGCAACAAGGGATGGGGTGTTTTGTTTTTCTGAAGGTCGGATTGGCTGTTATATATCAGGCTGTTATTGGTTAGGAATTGTTATGGGTGGGGTTTAAGGTTAGGATTATGGGAGATTCTAGAATATTCTGCCTCTTTGATTTCAAACGTTGCCCGCCCGCCCTAAGTGGTAGGTAGTAATTCAGTTTTAGTTGTATTGTCGTCTTTTATTGAGAGGCCGGTCTCAGAACGGTGGCTAGGTTATTTTGTACATTAACACCTTTTGGGATTCATTTCCCTTGAGGGGCAACTCCTTTGGAGAAAGTGACTTTGGCATGGCAACAGTTTTTCCTTCAGGGGCATCACCGATCCAGGTGGGCCCCTGATGTCGCTTTAGTTGAGTTGTGACCTGATGGGGAATATTTAGATCGTTCAGGCAGGTGGCCTGAATTTTATTTTTAAATTGTATTTTAAGGACAGGGATGTGGCAGGAGGCCAGTTCTTGTTCTTTTGGGCAGTCGGCCCAATAAATCTTTATTTAAAGCTGTTCTGACCTCGCCACCATAGATAGTTAAATTTAAATATTATAATTAGATCAAATAGGCCGCCCTCTTTCAGAAAAATAAAAAGACGACCCCATTCACCACATTTCAGTTGTCGGAGTCGTTATTTTAGATAAGATGATTTGAGTGGTGCATGAATGCAGTGGGTCATGAAAGACTTAAGGGAAAAAGTTTGACCTGGAAATATGTGTTTCCCGTGTGTATGGCTTGTAGTTAGGTAATTGGTTAATGAGAGAAAATTGTAAAGTAGTGCATGGGTTAGTATTGTGATCAGGTGCAAGTATTTTAGCTGTTCTGAGTGTTGATTGGCCGAGCGAATGTGGAGGCTGTAAGGCGGCTGGCCTGCGAAGCGTGAAACCTGCTTTTTTGGGCCGAAAGTTTTTGTGTTTTAGCGTCCCGAGCACTGCCCAGCACTTTTTTGTCAACACCCATGTATACGCCCAGGTTAACACACAATTTTAACCAAATTTGTAACCGCGCCCTTCAATACGCCCACATTACGCCCATATTGCACGAGTGCGCTCGGAGGCAGCTTTGTGCCCTTTAAATCCCATGCGAGTGCGGATGTCAGCCTTTGCACATGCGCATAGTGTACGCTACACTTGCGCAGCAGGCTATGTTAAGCGCCTGAGTGTATTTGTATCTGAGCAAATCAACCAGAATAATCCCCATAATGTGAATTTTGGCTCAGTCCATGTGAATTTGGCTTATTCTGTGTGGGAAAAATGTGATTTTTTAATTATTGCATGTGGTATAATGTGACATAACATACATTTTGGGTCCTCCTGTGTGAATTATGGCTTATTCTGTATGGTATAATGTGAATTTGGCTTATTCCAAATGGCATAATGTCTAAGTGGTAAGTACAGTATAAGGGGGTCTACTATTGTGTTGCATTAGTGTATAAGAGGTATATGGTCACACACCCTTTTCCTGGAGCAGGCACGCTCAACCTTCACTGTGCCATATCCCCACTTCTAAATATACACTTCAATCACTGTATATATATGACACATATAGATGACAGAGAGGAACCAAGGTACGTGCAGGTGCACCATCAGAGGTCAGGGACCCCCGCCTCTGGTCCCGCCCATGCACCACCACCCAACCGTTATTGATTTTTACTTGCCACCCCCCCCCCCCCACATTACCATCTGCTCACCATTCAACCCATTCGCCCTTGCAACCATTTTCAGTACACTGAGTGCCCAATACACCAGCGGCATCCTGTTTAATACTGCTTACCACGTGCAGGCACGGATGGGGGAATTGTGAAGAGACACAAACTCATTTGCAAGCGCTGGCAAGGTACCCTCAACATACGGTACCCACCCAGGGGGTATTCAATCTGGGCCACTATTTAAAACAGGGGAAATAGTGGTGAACGCCTATTCAATGCTACTCCCTAGAGCAGTATTTTTCTACCACTGTGCTGTGGCACATGAGATGCCAGTGTAAAACCACCGCCATCGGTTCAACTATTAATTTTGGGCAGCACTGGTCCTGCTCCAGTCCTGTTTCCACAACTCTCTGATGAGACCGCAACTCTCTGATGTCAGTGGGTTCAGAGATGTGGCCGCTGGCCTCTCCTCTTCCAGTCATTCACTAATCATCATTGGCTGATAGCAGCTGATGTCACACCCACTCTCTCAACTGTCCAAGTTCAAGCATTTGTTGCTCAGGGTGACTGTGTTATATTGTTTAGATAAGACAGGTCACAGGGAGCAAGGTGAGGAACTGCTCGGGTGTCCTGCTGCTATACTGTCTGCACTAGATCTATAGGAGCACATAATGGCAGCTGGGCAGTGACTCCTATGGTGTTCACATTAGGGAATTTTTAGTTTACAACCTGGGGCACTCTACAATGAAAACAGTTGTCATTGGCATTAGGTCTCTCCTGTATTCTGCAAGCAGATGAGACTGGCACATGTACTGTATTATGTTCTGGGGGGCCAATGTGTTTTATTTTTGTGTTCTGTGGAGCCCATTGTGACTTATTGTTTTTTTTATGTGGGGGCTAATGCGTTTTTTTTTTATTCATGTGGGGTTCAATGTATTTTATTTCTATTTCTTGAGGGGGCTAGTGGTATTGTTTTTTCGGTACTTATGTAGTATCTGGGCTGCCGATTTCTAAATCGGGTCGGATCGGGAGATCGCATCGCATCGCATGCGACCATGCGATTCGATGCGATGCGATGCGATGCGATGACCCGATTTTTCCATAGGAATCAATGTTAAAATGGACTGAGTCCATTTTAACATGGAATTCAATGGGAAAAATGGGTCCTTTTCATACCCCTACTATCCAAGTGGGCATGGAGTTGGATATAAACCTGTGGCGAGCGTAGCGAGCCACCGAGCCCGAAGCGTGGCGAGCGAAGCGAGCCCCGCGAGGGGACGAATACCGTCCCCTCGCGGGGCTCGCTTCGCTCGCCACGCTTCGGGCTCGGTGGCTCGCTACGCTCGCCACAGGTTTATATCCAACTCCATGCCCACTTGGATAGTAGGGGTATGAAAAGGACCCATTTTTCCATAGGAATCATTTTAACATTGATTCCTATGGAAAAATCGGGTCATCGCATCCGATATCGGATGCGATATCGGATGCGATGCGATGCGATATCGCATCGCATCGCATCTGATTGTATGCCTTAACTTAAGGCATACAATCAAAAAATCGGCAGCCCAGATACTACATAAGTACCGTTTTTTCCTGCGGGGGGCCAATTGTGTGTGTTTTTCCATGTGGGGGACTGTTGCTCTGCCTTAGCAATTTTATTGTCTTGTTCACTGTGTACCGCAAATTGAAAAAGATAGAAAATCACTAGCTACAGGAATTATTTTCACATCAACCCTAGCCCCAAAGTTTGTTATTAAGAACTTTAGAAAAAAATATTCAATTAAGTAAATTGTGTTTATATGTCAGCCACATTGTGTTTATATGTCATTGTTACGTTCAATTACAGTATATGGTGAGGGAAAGGATTAATTTCTGTTTGTCCACATATGTTATGATTGATAATCACCAGCCTGGTTTTGCCTACATTGACCATAAATAATTTGCATTGGTTTGGGATCATCCAGAGCATCACTGCAAGAGCCTTACTGCATTGGGGGGATTTAAAGAAAAGAGAAAGGACTGTTGTTCAGGGACCGCACTTTAATCAATACACATAAAATTTAACTTTTAATTATTATTTTCTAAAAAATCCCTTTATAGGATAAGATAAGAGGCCGCAGTGAATTTATAGGGGTTAAAATCATACATACAAACACATACACATATACACACAGATGGTGTTTTAAGTGAACAAAATAGAAGGAAAAGTGATCCTTAAAAATAACCTTTGTAATTGAAAATGTCAATATTTAATCAAGCACTGTCTCAATGTAAATAAGAAAAAATTCCAGAAAGGTGTCAATGACTACTATCGGTCATTGGAATATACCCTTAGCTCCTTTTTCACATAAATGTTTTTTTCAGAAAAATCACTTTATGATGTATACTAGGTTATGGGGTGTTTGGTGTAACTTTACTGCCCTCTACTGACCAAAGTGAGATTTCTTAGGCACTTTTATTTTTAAGAGCCCAAAAATTGGTATATGAATATCCCTTTTAAATATTCCTTCCACAAAGCTGTGTTCTATCTGTCCTAGATAGGGTGGTCCTCACGTTTCTGGCTTTATTGCCTCTAATGTTGCCACCTCACAGCTGTGTTTGACAGTGAATTTAGGGGAAAACAGCAGTATAGATTTTGCCTTACTTCAGATAGGCACTATCTATTTGTTCCACATGGGAATGAATTTAGGCCGATATTTATTGCCCTCTGCTGTCTGGAAAGCAGAACTTCACTCACAACTTTCCTATTCAATACAGTATAATTAAGGAGCTAACAATCTAAATACATTGAGATAACATTTCTATTGTGCTAACAGACATTCAATTTAAGGTATCGACCAACACATGTTTCACTGCACCAAAAGCAGCTTTTTCAAGGCCAAACAATTGGGGGGATGCAGTTACAATCCCGGCGGTCGGGATCCCGGCGTTTAGAATCCCGACGCCGGAATCCCGACCGCCGAAATGCCGACACATTCTCCCTCCGTGGGTGTCCACGACACCCCTGGAGGGAGAATAAATTAGTGTGCCGAGCGTAGCGAGGCACCGGGCCCGCTGAGTGGCGAGCGCAGCGAGCCCGCAAGGGGGGGCGATCCACGTCCCCCCCTTGTCGGCATTTAGGCTGTCGGGATTCCGGCGTCGGGATTCTGAACGCCGGGATCCCGACCGCCGGGATTCAATACTGAATCCGCATTGGGAACCACTTCTATACAGAAGGTAGATGCCAGTTTCCAATGCCTAAATTGTTATGCTATGACAATTGCTTATGGAAAAAGTCGTTACAGAGTACACAGCGCATATGAAACCTCATGCATGACCCCTATAGGTATATTTGCCTGTCAAATATGGCAATCTACCGTTGTTATTAAAACAAATATAATCCCAGTGTTAAAGATGGATTAAGCATTTTACCTACCCTTGCTAAATGAAATAAATCACTTACTTAACCAATATCATTTGTACAGATTGCATTTCAAATTGCACCACTTTATTTAAATTGCCAGAATAATTCTGTTAATTTGGGGCAGCTGTGGCTCTGTCGTTGTTTTGTCTGCCCATTATTAGTTAAAAATATTAGTAATGAAAAATGTGACCCTTCGCTGAGAACCTCTGTTCCCAGAGTAAAGAATCAGAAAGTTTCAGAACAGTTTTCTAATTGCTCCAACACGAAAACCAAAATCCCAACCCTTCCTCCTTTAACCGTTTGTTTAATCAAGTGTTAATGTCTGGCACAAAACATCCCATCTTACCCAGTGTTATAACAAGTCATCTCTTGTTTCTCTTAGTTTTGTTCTTTAGTAAAAAGAATCTGGCATGCATTTTGATATATAAACAAGGCATCTGGCTCTCAGTGCTTGTATGGATGTGTGTACAAAAGTGGATTTGGCCAATGTCACTTTAAGGAGGATCTCCTGAGTTCAGTGGGAGGAGCTACATGAATTCTGTTTATCAAGAAAAGCTGCAAACTTGTACTTTGATAAGAACATAAACATCTGGCAGATCTAAACGTGACAGCAGGACTTCTACTTCTACCAAATAACATTACAAAACATGGAAAACTCACAGTTCCTCTCCCTTTTGTTTTCCAATGTATTTTTACTGGGAATCTCCTTTATTGTTTGTCTTTTCCTCTTTGACTTTGTGAAGAGAAAGAATAAGTGTTCACGGTTCCCCCAGGGTCCTAGCGGTGTGCCCTTTCTGGGTAACATTCTGCAGATAGACTTCAGAAATCCACAAGTTACTTTTTCTGAGGTACTGTACAGTATGTTTTATTATATGTATATGCATAACTTGTCTATAACTTGTTGTATGTGAACTAAATCCCCCCCCCCTCCCCCGAGCATTAAACATGTAAAGTGTTCCTTCTTCTTATATTACAGTTTAATGCCTGACTACTCAGAGAATCATTTTGTCCGTTCATTACACTCTGCAATAATTCTCTGAAATCCATTTAATGTCCCAACTCATGTACTTTAAATAATAGATACAGTACACTGTGCAATATTACTCCTGATGCAGAGTTGGAATTTAATTGGGATTCATTTGCTCAGAATATGGGGTCAATCCAATTAGGTTTGAGATTGCGAGTGTGAGTTTATTTCGAGAAACGCACAGACTAGCACGAATGCCTGCTCCTTAGGATTTGCCAATCTAATTGGAAAGGGCTATTACCTGAACTCACAGCAGGGATCTGCAAATTTTATACAATATGCAATGTGGGAGTGCATAAAAAAGTGGGGACACCTTCGTGTACCCCAGAAAAAGGACAATTTTATTAGCATATACTGTAGGAGTCAAATGATTGATTTGAGCTTTTTTTTTTTTTTAATAAAGCAAAACAATGTTAAAAGCTTAAGAATTTCATTTAATTATCAAGGCATTAGCCGAAATATGCCAAAAAAGCCATTTTAATCAAAAAATGTTGGTACTTCTGTAATAGCACGGTGCCCACTACGCTAAACGTGCCATGCGATCCGATGCGCATACGTACGCTAGCATAGTGAAATCACATTGCGCATCGCATGGCGTACGGCAAAAAAACGGGACATGCGATGCGCAATGCGTTTTCACTATGCTAGCGTACGTATGCGCATCGGATCGCATGGCACGTTTTCATGCTATGCGATGAATGCGATGTAATACAAAAAGTATTACAATATATACTGAACAGCACTGTGTATACCACATTATATACAGTACAATGAGATTTGGGTCACCCCCACTATCCATGCCAGCCCAAAGCTTGGCGAGGGGACGCGTTACGCATCCTCCCGACCTTTTCATACCTCCACTATCCACGTCGGCGTGGAGTTGATTGTATAAAGTGTGGCGAGCGCAGCGAGCCATCGAGCCCGAATCTTGGCGAGTGCAGCGAGCCACGCGAGGGGACACAGAATACACGTATAGTAATCCGCATCCCCTCGCGGGGCTCACTGCGCTCTCCACGCTTCGGGCTCAGTGGCTCGCTGCGCTCGCCACACTTTATACAATCAACTCCACGCCGACGTGGATAGTGGGGGTATGAAAAGGTTGGGAGGACGCGTAACGCGTCCCCTCGCGGGGCTCTCTGCGCTCGCCACGCTTCAAGCTGGCATGGATAGTGGGAGTGTTTTCAGAATCAGAATCAACTTTATTGGCCATGTATGCTTGCGCACACTAGGAATTTTTTGTGGATTTCCAGTGCAGCATCAAGCAGGGATGAGGGGGGTGAAGGCATTACATACATTATATTAAGACATTACATGTGGGGAACACATACCCGCCGAGCTGCACAGCGCCTAGGCAGCCATTAGAGGCGCCACTGGTCGCTGCAACAGCCAGGAAGGTAACATTAAGCACAGACAGTACAGTTATCACATAGGGAGCACATACCCGCCAAGCTGAACAGCGCCTAGGCAGCCATCAGCGGCACCACTGGTTACCAAAACAGCCAGGTAGGTATCAATACAAGCAGAGACAGTACAGTTATCACACATGGAACATATTTGGCTG
Organism: Crinia signifera; assembly: GCF_055691185.1. NCBI lineage: Eukaryota > Metazoa > Chordata > Amphibia > Anura > Myobatrachidae > Crinia > Crinia signifera. Next base: position 62,173,949 of record NC_139224.1, read on the forward strand.
AGCTGCACAGCTCCTAGGCAGCCATCAGCGGCGCCATCTTGATCATGCTGCTCAAAGGCAGCAGTAATAATATTAATTTTCATGGCAACTGAAGCATGAGTTCAACCGGATGTAGCACTTTTCTTCCAAAGCTTGCACACCCTGCCAGCTTGTTGCTGGCAGGGTGTGCAACTAGTGATGGTACAGCATACAGGCTTTGCAAACAGTGGTTACAGAGGTACATGGTACAAATCATTGTAAAGAAACAGTAAACAAAGAAAATACATAGCTTTCATCAGCTTAGAGGCTGAGAGAGATGGTAATTGGTGAAAAATAAAAAGATGCCATGTGCGGATGTAAGTCCAAATCCAGTCCAAACTCCAGTCAAACTCATGCTTCAGTTGCCATGCTTACGATGCAGGCTAAGATGCAGGCAAGCCTTTAAAGCAGGCTTCCAAAAATTTCCAATATTAAAGAATTTTGGGTCAGCTGGTACAGGGGGAGGGGCTGGTGTTTGCACAAATTCCTCAACAGGCTAATTAGTGGAAGGGGGAAGTTGCAGTCTCCAAGTAACAAAACAATTCACAATGCAGACTGTTCTTTAAATGAAAAGCATCAGATGTTCAAAATAGGATTCATGTACCTGTAAAATAGGAGATGAGATGGTTTTAGAACTTCTCTCCAGTCAAACTCATGCTTCAGTTGCCATGCTTACGATGCAGGCTAAGATGCAGGCAAGCCTTTTTTAGGAACACATTCACTTCTGACTGACTACGCTATTTACGAAGCCTGATTCTGACAGCACAGCTACACTAACTGCGTAACGGCCACCGTGCTAATATACAAATACCCTTTTTAACTAGTGTGATCGCATCCCGAATCGCACGCATCGCATGGCACAAAAAAGGGCCATGCGATGCCCGATGTGATTTCAGTATGCTAGCGCATGTATGCTAATTGGACGTCCTGCTAATACACAAGTACCAAAACATTTTTAAACAAACAATTATTATTAGCTGAAATAAATGCTTTTATTAAATTTGGGGTAATCATAATCTACCATAAAAATGGATTTTGGGGTAATTTGAGGTAATTCATTTTTTTTAACCCAAAAAAAAATTGCATGTAATTTCTGGTTCAATTAAGTTAATTGGTCCACATGCATAATTGATCAATGAAAGGGGCGTTGAGAAGGGGTTCTGGAGCAAGTCCCGACATTTTTTACTTAAGATAATGCTTTTTCCAACCTTTTCACACCCTCAGGTGGGTGAAATTTGCTCTGAGAAAAGCAATACGAGTTTGTGATCGGATTGGAAGTTCAGATTGTAGAGCACATTTACAGTAAAAATGGTTTGCACAAGGCAAGTTACACCTATCAACAAAAATTGATATTCACCACTGTCCAGAATTGTACACAATTTGTGATTCTACCACTTACAGTATATGCAGTCAATTGGTTTGTTCAGTCTGGCAGGTGGCAGAGCGGGCTTGTGGGGAAACGGTTCAGGCAATGCAGCAGGCATGTTTGGAATATTTTGGCCTTGGCGGCTGCATGATGACATAAGCAGTCGTTGAGACCCAAAACATGGCGGCCCTCCATCTGGCTTACCAGCACGGCTGCACAGCCAGCGGGCTACCCATAATATGTGCACGCTTTGCTGTATAGTATGAGCTTATGCCCCTGGTGTTTCCTGTACAGATGTGTATATTGCTTGAGATAGAATGCAAGTACTGTACCACTGCTGTGTACTCTATGTACAGTCACCACTGCCACCACTGTGTATATTATGTACAGGTGTGTGCTTCACTGTACAGCACAACACCTGCATTAACCCCCACACATTCCTGGCTGGATCTGTTGAACATGCTATGCATTGTGCAAATACTGCATTAACCCTTTTGTTAGCCTGTGTACTGTATTCTGCCTTAATAAACCACAACCTGGTTAAGGTATTCATTGTGTGGACTGACCTCCATTACACACTGCTGCCACTTATATCAACATCTATAGGTACTGCACAGTGGTGTCACAAGGGGTATGTGGGCTGCATCCTGGTGTTACCCACTGAGGGGTGATATTGGGGACGTGTGTGGTATGGTCAGGGCTATTTTTCGGCAGGCTCCAGCAGGAACTGTGGCCCTTATTCTAGTTCACTCTTTCTGACAAAATATTTCTTAGATGGACAAAACCATGTGCACTGCAGGTGAGGCAGGTGTAAAACCCCACCCAAATCTAATTATCTCTGCACAAGTAACACCTGCCTCACCTGCAGTGCACATGGTTTTGTCCATCTAAGAAATATTTTGTCAGAAAGAGTGAACTAGAATGAGGGCCACAGTTCCTGCTGGAGCCTGCCGAAAAATAGCCCTGGGTATGGTGCACTGACAGTCAGGATTCCGACGGTCAGTATATCGACTGTGGAATCTTGACCACTGGTTCTCCAACATGGAGGCGAGCGCAGTGAAGCACCTTGCGGGCTCGTTATATTCTCCCTCTATGGTGTTTTTGGACCACCATAAGGAAGAATAGTCCCTGTCAGTCAAGATCACAACTGTCGGGCATTTAAAGAGTCAGGATTCTGATGTTGGTACAGTATATTGTGTTAAAACAGAAATAACGCATCAATAATTCTTTGCTTTTGTTACACTCAAATACTGTTATTTATTGCTGCAGGTGGCCTTAGTTTGTTGCACAAGGTACTAGCCACGGCGTATGAGGCCTACCCTTTGCGCTAAGCAGCATGTGTTTGTTAGAAGCAGCAATCATTTTGGCAACCATGACTTGCATAATAACATTATAAAATGGCTGATGATTCTGAACAGTGCTGTAGAAGTGATTTCTTATCGAAAATTGTTTTTGGTTTTAGAAGCTTAAGAATGTGATGTTGACAGTATAATGGAGCAAGGACAGAAAGCTAGTCTCCACAAACTTAATAATATGGGAACAGGGCCAAACATGCATAGACTCCAAGGCCACTGAATCTTTGCCTAGTAACAAGGAAGTTGGGTGTTGGGTTAATTATGACATCATGATTGAAAGCAGAGCTTTCCAATAAGACTCAATGCTTATGAGTACCATGCAGGAGAAGCTAGTGAGTATAATTGTATTCCATGGGGTACCCGTGGACACTACCAGATGATGGGACCGACACGGCAGGTCAAGAACATGGATTCTCCAAATCTAGAGGATTGATGCTATGAGTCAAGAGAACCAACCCTTCGGGTCAAGAACACCAACCCTCTGGGTAAAGGTAGGTAAGTATATGTATGTATGGGCTATGTATGTTATAAAGTTATACTATTCTTGTGTTTTATTGGACTATTGGTTCTGCTGGGACTTGTGGTTCTCCAAATCCCAGCATGCTGGGGAGGCTTGCTGGGACTCATAGTTCCACAGCAGAACCCAATAGTTAGTTCTTATTTTTGCACTCAAATGTAATCAGCTCGGTGCTCACTGCCCTTGGGGCACCAGGGACAGCCCTGGGCTTCACCCTGGCCAGGGTTAATCTGTAGGAGGGAGGCCCCTCTATTGGGCTGGTCCACACTCACCCAGGGTCCCTGGTCGGGATGAACGGTCACAAGGTTAACTATTCCCATATATTGGTAACCAGGACCGGCCCTTGAGCCTGTTGCTGGTTTTTCAAAATCCGAGGGACCCCTACACGTTTTGCACCCTGATTTTTTAAAACCAGGACTGGCTCTTTGAGCCCATTGCTGGTTACGGCCGTGGGAGGGGACCCCATGCGATTTTTAAAAATTATTTATTTATTTTACTATTTTTTTTACATTGATGCCTGCTGAATCTGACTGATCCGTGCAGGATAAAGCCAAATACGCCTGGAAAATGTGTTGCAATTAGAGGCTGTATATTCCCAACACTCCACTGAGACAGCACTGACTAAAGTGGTCAATGATCTGGTATCTGCCAAGTCTAAAGGCCATTACTCACTACTTATTCTTCTAGATCATTCTGCTGCGTTTGACACTGTTGATCATACTCTTCTCATACAAACTCTGCACTCCGTAGGTTTAATGATACAGCCCTTTCCTGTTTCACATCTTACCTATCTGATCGCTCTTTCAGTGTTCGCTTCTCTGACTCTACTTCCTCTTCACTACCTCTGTCAGTCAGGGTTCCGCAAGGCTCAGTCTTAGGTCCTCTGCTTTTCTCAATCTATACCTCATCTCTTGGCAAACTCATCAACTCTTTCCGATTTCAGTATCATTTATATGCGGATGATACTCAAATCTATTTATCAACCCCAGAGTTGTCACCAGTGGTTTTTTTCCGAGTCTCTAAATGCCTCTCTGTCATCATATCTTGGATGTCTTCTCGCCACCTCAAACTCAATATTTCCAAAATGGAATTACTTATATTCCCACCAGCTAAGAAAAGTTACCATCCGGATATCTCCATCACTGTTGACAACTCGACAATCTACCCTACCCCACAAGCTCATTGCCTAGTGGTCATCCTCGAATCTACACTGTCCTTTGTTCCCCACATTCAAACTGTCACCAAATCATGGCCCTTATTCTGGTTGGTGCGGATATTCCCGCATTCTTACGGAGCGGTCCGCACGCCACGGTGTTTTGCCGCATGCGGCCATCGTCCGTAGAAACGCCCACGGGTCCTCCGCATTCGGACGGACTCACTCTTTAAGAACAGGGCGTGTTTACGGACGACATACAAACCATGCGTGTGCGGGAGAAACACTCCGATTCTGCACGGTATTACAGAGTATTACAGAGTATGCTCGGAAATACCGCATCCGAACGGGAGCCAAGCGGTGCTACCGCCCGTAAGCGGAGTATTTACGCCAAACAACCCACTATGAAGTATCTTCTGCAATACATCACATGACCCACTTATTATACATGTCTAATACACATGTGTATTGATAGTATTAATATTCAGTCATGTCCATTGTTAGCAGTTTTTAAGTGTGGGACAAGTACAGCATATGTGGGGGATTACTAAGGTTTCCTTGAAGCAGCAATGGTTTCAATTAAAGCACTGACAAGCGGCCTATTAGTGAGTAATGAGTAAAGGAGTAGATTCTATTGGGTTCAGGTGTTAATGGTTGTAGTCATTAGGCGTACGTTCGCCTACCGCATGAACGAGTGGTGTCCGCAAAGCAATAGTACACTTGTGGACACCGCACATTTCTGCCCTTTTTGATCGCGTGCATTCGGAGTGGTTTCCGAATGTACGCCCCCCAACATAAGTGTACTCCCCCGTGTCCGCCCATGTTTCCGCCCCGATTTGCCCACTTTGAAACTACGCCCATGTGTCATTCCGCATGACGCCCATAATACGCCCCTATTTCCCGACTGATAGCGGTGAACAGTTTTGGACGGGATTTGCCCGAACTGGTACCGAGTCAAGGCGTGGCACATGCGCGTAGCGTTCTCCACGCATGCGCAGACGCCGTAAAGACGCGATCCGTAAGTACGCGGTAAAGTCCGCGTCAATCAGAATAAGGGCCCATGTTACATGCATCTAAATAACATATCCAAAATACGATCCTATCTCACACGAGACACTACAAAATCTCTTATCCATGCACTCATTATATCCTGCATTGATTACTGCAATAGTCTCCCAATAATTCTGCTGATCCGCTCTGCCAGTCCCTCCATTGGTTACCTGTGTTTTACCATAATCAAAATAAAAAGCTTCTGCTAGCAAATAAAGCTATTAAGCATACTGCAATAGCATATATCTCTTTACTTATCTCAAAATATCTCCCATCTCGACCACTCCGCTCTGCACAAGATCTGCATCTCTCTTTTGCACGGATCACCAGCTCCCATACACTATTACAGGACTTTCATCGGGCTACTCCCACCCTATGGAATGCCCTTCCACGCACAATAAGACTCTCCACTAGCCTCCAAACTTTCAAGTGTTCCCTGAAAACGCACCTCTTCAGGCAAGCCTATCATATTTAAGTTCTATACGAATAACCCTCTGAGGCACTTATGTATTATATAACTTCCCTTCTGGACCTACACGCTATGCTATTACTGGTGCCTGTCTTTGTGTTTCCCTCCTATATCCCTAAAGATTGTAAGCTTACAGCAGGGCCTTCTTACCTCCAAGTCTGTCTGTTGTTACCCAGTTTGTTTTATCTCTGTTTACAATTGTAAAGCGCAACAGAATCTGCTGCGCTGTATAAGAAACTTTAAATAGATAAATATATTACATACGGCCATAAATTAAGAATCAGTAGGAACAAACAGGTAATGGCTATGAGCTCAAAGATCCCCAGCGTGTATTACCCAAAAATGTAAGAGAGATGTAAGGTACTATTCTATTCAAGCTGCAGTGAAATGTGGATACTCATTCCACATGAAAGATAACATACATAGACAACAAACACTGCACTAAAATAGAAATACATTTTAATAAAAATAATAAAATAATTTATCAACGAAACAAGAATCAAAAGTAATAATAATAAAACTCAATAATAAATAATAAAACCACAGATCATTATTCGGCACATATAAGCATTTCAGCCTGGTTATTTAAGGAATACAGAGTTAGATTCCTTAAATTAGTTATCACCATTCAACTGAATGGTGATTCCTAATCATATTGTTCTGATGGTGTATGCATTCGTATTCATAAATATGAATACTAATGTTCCATCAATACGAATATGCGTATTTTTGGAGTAGAAAATGCTGAAAATACGAGTAGTATATACATACGACTGCCTACGATTACACCAAATTCAGGCGTATTTTCTTTAGCAAATTTCCACCATACTGTGTTATAAATATCTTATTATTTTTTTCATTATTATTAATTATGAGGTGGGACACTGTGGTTAGGCTGGGAGGCAGCGGGAGCTGTGCCTCCCACTAACAATTGAAAACTGTCAGCAGCAGGGGGCAGGGCTAGGCTGCAGACTGCAAAGTCCATTGAAAATCAATGGGGAAGCGGCACCTGTCACTCTGCCTCAATGACAGGGACGTGCCTTCAGCCCACATCAAAGCACACAGCTGTCAATGAGACAGATGTGATAGGACAGTGGATCAGGCTGTCAAGAACCCAGTGCTAGTTCCTAAAATACGGGAGACCCCTACTCATTTTGTCCACCATATTTTGGGAACCAGGGCTGGCTCCAAAAGCATGGGTCTTGGATGCGGGTGCCTCACCAGCCACTGAACTCACTGCATGTCACTGGTTAAATGTACCATTAGAGGACCACTGTTATTTGGAATTGTGCTTTCTAGGTATGAGCACCTTATTCATTTTATGGGCCCTCCCTACTAGAGAACATAGACAGATGCTGAGTACGCTGGGCTTTGGAAGGGGTAGAAAACAGATGTTTTACATGGCGGTTTGGGGTATATAATTTGGCACACGTTGCATATGGTTTGAGTTTGTGAAAACTGCTTTTGATTTGTGGTTTATTAACTGCACACACAACATTCTATTAGAAAATTCCCCACTAGTGAAGGTTCTAAAAACTGCACAGTGAAAGATTATGCATTTCTATTTCCAATTCTGTATAGAAAAATGCCTATGTTGTTTGCTAATATCCAATGCTTTCTCTTTTTGACATAGACAAGTTTACAGAGTAATTGTGTTCACATCACTACCGATTTCTTATTAATACATATCTTTCAACAGCTAAGCAAGAAGTTTGGGGACATATTTAGCCTGCAGTACTTCTGGACTAAATTAGTGGTGCTCAATGGGTTTGAAGTAATGAAAGAAGCTCTGATCAACAGGTCTGAGGAGATAGCAGATCGTCCCCGATTTCCTATCTATGAGAAAATAGGATATGTTGGCGAATCCAAAGGTATTTTCTCTTTAATTTCACTCCAAATACACAGCTCTACTAAGTGCTATCTTTATTAATTTGCAGCGGCTGCTCCTACCTGATTGTAGGAGGGTGGCTGCCACTTGCACACCCTACGCCACCGCCGCCATTCACCTGCTGCTCCTCCACATCCCCACCGTAGTCCCGGCTCCTGTACAATGCAGAAGACATGCACCAGGACTGGCCTCGGTACTGCATATGTGCATAACATAGTAACATAGCCCCCTCTGAGGCACATACAGTATGTATTATATAGCTTCCCTTCTGGACTTGTAACTTGGTGGGACTGCTATGCTATTACTGGTGCCTGTCCTTGTGTTTCCCTCCTATGTCCCTATAGATTGTAAGCTTGCAGCAGGGCCCTCTTACCTCCAAGTCTGTCTGTTGTTGCCCAGTTTGTTTTATCACTGTCTACAATTGTAAAGTGCAACGGAATCTGCTGCGCTATATAAGAAACTGTAAATAAATAAATAATAATAACATAGTAGTTTGGTTGAAAGAAGAATTTCGTCCATCAAGTTCAACCTTTTACAGGACCTTTTAGACAGTGTTGTCTAGATGTTAAATCCCCTTTTGAATTTTTTACTTCGATTCCATTTGGGATAAATTATGTTTATCGGTTGTACCCCTGGATGTTTTTACCCAATAAATGTTTGTCCAACCTTAATTTAAATGTATTTATTGTGTCTACCGAAACTACTTCTTCTGGAAGAGAGTTCCATACTTTTACTGCCCCGACAATAAAAAAAGCCTTTCCTTGGGAGGGTACGAAATCTTCTCCCTCCAGCTTGAGCGAATGTCCACGTGTCCTAGTCTCCGACCTCAAAGTAAATAGGGTGTCCGACAGTTCTTTATATTGCCCCCAGATATGAGGTCTAACCAGTGCCAATATAGTGAAATACCACAACCAACATTTTGACTGTCGACCTAGCCCATGTTGACCTAATGCTTGTGTTGACCTAATGACATTTTGACCTAAGCTCATGTCGACCTTCCCATGTGTCGACCTTGGCTCATGTAGACCTTCAGTGGCCGACTCAATGCATGTCTACCTTAGGGCCTTATTCTAGTTCACTCTTTCTGACAAAATCCTTCTTAGATGGACAAAACCATGTACACTGCAGGTGGGGCAGATGTAACTTGTGCAGAGAGAATTAGATTTGGGCAGGGACGTGCAGTCAGGGGAGGCAGGCTGTCATTAATGATAAACATAATAAAATAATACAAAGAAAATACTTATGACACATATTATGTGTCATAAGTATATGCTTTATATCATCCTATAAATTTTGACACCATCAATTTTTTTTTTGTATTGGTTTTGGAGGCAATGGGAGCCGTGCCTCCGGCTATCAATGCTCAGGTCCCAGAATCAGGGGGCGGGCAGGGGGCGGGGCCAAACAGCAGGCTGCAAAATGCCATTGAAAAAACCTGTATAGGCAGCACCTATAGCGGTGCCTCAGTGACAGGGGGTGCTTGTCCTGTCACTGAGGCAGCTATGATTGGTCTCACTCTGCTGCCTGTCAAGCGCAGCAGAAGCAGCCCAGCTGCACCCTCCGCACCGCCCCCTCCCTTCCCCGCACTGCGTGTGCAAGAACCTCTGCACCAACTCCCCCTCCCCTTTCCTACTCGGTGGCTGCACGGACCCAAATACCGTCTCCCCCCTCACCTGGCGGGTGAAAGCGCTCCTTCCCCACCCGGATCTCCGCACCCCAGCCCCCCTTCCTGCATGTCGGCATACACAGCTCCCAACCCTGTGGGCGCCTCTGCAGTGCTTTGTGTTCCGAGCACATGGCCGCTGTCAGCTGACAGCTACATGCCAAAGGGACATCCAGCAGGAGAACCCAGGAGCCCTGTCCGGAGCCTGAGGGTAAGTGGCAGCCCCAGGGCAGGAACTGGGCAGTCGGGTGAAAGCCAGAGACTGGAGGGCAGTAGGGGTAATATAGGTGCCGGGGCCACCTGTCTGGGAGTTGGATATACCGTCTGCCACTTTGAGAGCCAGGGAGCAGACAATGGGAATATGTGTAAGGTCATTATCAATATCTGTGTAAGAGCAATTTTAATAATGTGGGGCAATGTAAACACCATTATGTGTATATATGGGAATTTAAAAATGTGTGTAGGTCATTATTTGTCATTATGTGTATAAGGGCATAATAATGTGGTGCATATATGTTTGGGGCCTTATGTGTATATGGGCATTAATCATGTAGGACATATGTGTAAGGTGCATTATGTGTATAAGGGCATACTGTAAGTAATGTGGGGCATATATGTACAGGGCTTTATATGGGCATTAATCATAAGGGGCATATGTGTAAGGTGCATTACGTATAGAAGGGCATAAATAATGTGGGGCATAATGCCTTATGTGTATATGGGCATTAGTCATGTAGGGCATATGTGTAAGGTGTATTATGTGTATAAGGGCATAAATAATGTGTAGCAAACAGTTTGTGTATGGGGGAATTATTTGAATCAGTGGATTAAGAAGGTGTGGCATAATTTGTAAAAGGGCATTACTAAGGTGTGCCATATGTGTAACGGGCTTTAGAATTGTGGCAATATGTGTAAATGGTGTATTACTGTTGCGTACGGCATATAAGAGTACCATTATGGAGGTTGAGGCTGCTATGGCGCCCTTGATGTTTGCTGGACTCGCCACTCCCCTGCACCAAGTCATTCTGCTGCCAGTGCCTCACCAACCACTGACCTCACCGCACGTCTCTGGATTTGGGTGGGGTTTTACTTCAAAGTGAGATCTATATTGCAGTGTAAAAATAAAGCAGCCAGTATTTACCCTGAACAGAAACAAAATAACTCACCCAAATCTAATTCTCTCTGCACATTTTACATCTGCCCCGCTGCAGTGCAAGTGGTTTTGTCCATCTAAGAAGGATTTTGTCCGAAAGAGTGAACTAGAATAAGGCCCTTTGTTCTAATATACCATATACCGTTAAAATACTTTTTCTTAATTCAAATCATTTTTTATTATTAAAGAAACTCTCCCAAACTTTATGATTCCCAAGATAAAGCTGCTTAGATAGAAACAGTTGAAGGTTGCAAATAGCTTTGATTTGTAACAGTAGCTAATTTATACTGCAGTTTATAAACTGGAACAAATAGTTTCATATGTAACAAATGGCAGATTCAGACATACGCAAAAATCCCGTGATTTTTCATGTGAACGCGCATAGTGTATGTCTGAATGGCTCTACCTAGGGTTCTATCTGGGATTTTCTTCGACTAAAATCCTGGGTCCTTCACAACTGCAATGAACCCAGGATTTTTAAAAACCGTGGATTTTACGAGTTTAAATCCCAGGTAGTATGTCTGAAAGGGGTATAAGTTAGTGGCAGGGGTGAGTGGTGGTCGACGGGGTGAGTAACGTGTGTGTGTGTGTGTGGGGGGGAGGGTGGCACATCTACATGTTAGTGGCATGCACAGGAATCTTCTGGGGCAGCTCGCACGGGCAGCGCAGCTCAGCCTGGAAAATTACCAAAGGGGTTCAAATTTTTCTGAAAACTTAACATAAATCTTTGTCAAAGTGTAGTTCGAGGGAAATCTTAAAATCGTAGATCTTTCTAGTGTGTGGGCACCTGGTTGCACTTACAATTGGTCAATATCTACAGATGGCTTGGGCAGTGTGTATGGAGACTGACATCACAAATAGCAATCACTAGTGGCTCCTAGCACAGAGGTTGTATGGGCAGAACAGGGATTGCATGTACACACAGCACAATGCACGATGCATTGGTTGTGTTGCAAAGCCAACCGGATATATCTGTGAATGACACCGTTCCCAGATATATTAATGGTACACACTGGCCAATGGTGCATCGATATATCGACCGTTCATTCGAACTTCCAATATATCGGCCAATGTGTACACACTTAGTTGCAGTTTTAACTATTAGAGTACCATCTAAGATGTATATATATGACAGCTACTATTTGAACAGCTAAGCATTCCAATGTTGTTAGAAGATAAGTAAATAGCAATAAATGATATATGCCGCTGCAGTTTGCAAGTAGTGCCAACACAGTTTCATTGTTCAGATAGCTTATATTATTCATGTAGTGCAGCTCACAATGCAGCAATTGATGGATCTGCTGATGACAAAGTAATTAGAAGCAATAATGATCACTCCTGAGGGTTATAATAATCAGCTTGTAATTACTAAAATAGCTACTATGATAGAACCAATGTTTAGACAAAGCAATTCCCAGCACTACGGCTTGATGTAACCATAGGTGCCGATTCTGTGGGTGCTCAAGGGCCTGAGCACCCACGGAAATTGATGAGCACCCATGGGCCCGAGTCCAGCTGCTGGGCCGCCATATTAACTTGCTAATTTGCGGCTGCAGCACCCACATTGCCAGACCCGCCACCTGGGAAACAGTATGCCGGGAAGAGCGTATTCTGTCCGCGGAGTACCTGCACTGTTTGGGCATTTATGTACCTGTACTGTGGGGGCATTTACGTACCTGCACTGTGGGGGCATTTATGTACCTGCACTGTGGGGGCATTTATGTACCTGCACTGTGGGGGCATTTATGTATATGGAACTCTGTTGCCATAATTTGAATATTGGAGACAACTGTGCTCTGTAATATAAATTGGTATTATTTTGTGGCCACACCCCTTCCCCATGAAGCCACTCCTCTATATTTTTGGCTTGAGCACCCACCACAAAACATAAATCGGCATCTATGGATGTAACAGCATATTAGTTTAAGCTGTCAGTGTGCAATAGAATATCCAAGCATGAGTGTCACTAGCTAATGCCTGTTTAGATTGACGGGCATTTGCTTTGTGTTGTTCCAGTGTTATGTCATATTACATATACTGTACGGTACTTGTTTCCTAGCACGGCCACAATCTTATGGATCGTGTACCTTTAAGTTAAGGTACACGATCCACACGATGGACCCGATTTCCTTTGAAATCAGGTCCATTTTGCCGGCAAAGGTACAATATCGGGGGCATCGCGTCGGTCGGGACCATTAACATTGGTCCCGACGCGACCGACGCAATGCCCCCGATTTCCCCATAGGCTTCAATGTTAAAATATTTTTTAACTTTGAAATCGTGAGGATCGCGTCGGTCTTGTGCCATTATAATGGCACAAGATGAGATGGACTTGATTAAGTCCATCTCACCTTAAAAAAAATGTGAAAAATGTGAAATGGGCCAATATGACCCATTTCACATTCTAGATGTCCCCGTCGTCACCCCACGATAGACGCCAACCCGAAGCGTGGCGAGCGCAGCGAGCCCGCGACGGGCGGTGGTGCGCGTCCTCCGACCTTTTCATTCCCCTACTATCCACTAGGGCGTGGAGTGAGAATAGAATAGTGTGGCGAGCGCAGCGAGCCCGAAGCGTGGCGAGCGCAGCGAGCCCCGCGAGGGGACACGGATACCTTCACAGGTAAACGCGTCCCTTCGCGGGCTTCACATGTATCCGCGTCCCCTCGCGGGGCTCGCTGCGCTCGCCACGCTTCGGGCTCGGTGGCTCGCTGCGCTCGCCACACTATTCTATTCTCACTCCACGCCCTAGTGGATAGTAGGGGAATGAAAAGGTCGGAGGACGCGCACCGCCGCCCCTCGCGGGCTCGCTGCGCTCGCCACGCTTCGGGTTGGCGTCTATCGTGGGGTGGGGTTTACGTCGTTAAATTTGGGGGTCTAGGGAATATTTTACATTGAATCCAATGTAAAATGGGATCCCAGGGACCCGATTTACACTTCATTCAATCAAAAAATCGGGTCGAAAATCGGGTCGGTCGCGTCGATCGCATCGCCACGCTTCGGGCCCGATGCGATCGACCCGATTTTTCCGACACGACCACCCCGATGTAAATCGGGGTGGCCGTGCTAGGAAACAAGTACCTACTGTACTAATGATTTGTGAATTACAATGTTACCTGTATGGAAACTGTGTGTTGTTTTAAAAAGAAATTATATTATTATTAATAATAATAATAATAATAATAATAATAATAATAATATGGAGCTGTAAGATCAGTATCTGTGCAGAACATAATACGAGATAAATTAAAAAGTTAAAAATGAAATTTCTTTAGGTACAAATCAACAACCTTATGTTGAACTATAAAAACCATATAAACAATATATTTACCCCACACTAAAATAATTCATGTATAATTCTCAGGATTGGTAATAGTCAGATATGGAAGTTCCTGGAAAGAGCAAAGAAGATTTACACTATCAACGCTGAGAAACTTTGGGATGGGAAAGAAATCCCTGGAGGAGAGAGTGACAGAGGAAGCGCAGTGTCTGTGTTCTGTGTTCAAAGCCCAAAAAGGTTAGTTATAGATGTATATAAGGCCTGAGGTTTGGTTGTAAAAGGCATATTTTGCAGTAGCTGCTGCTTCATTGGAAGGAATAGAGAGCCTTATATATGATAATGCAGAAGGAGGCATCTCATATAAATAGACGCTTCCTGCATCAGATCATTCTGCAATACCATGGGCAAACTGAGTAACCCTCAGGTTACTCCATCGCCGAGGCCAGAAAATCTCTGTCAAAAGTCAGAGACCCTGTCTTTGGCACTCCCACACTGTCTACAAAGGTGCTTGGGCCAGGGTTGAACTGGCCCACAGTGGCACAGGAGAACCCCTGGTGGGCCCCACATCCTGGGGGGCCCACCTCCTCCTCTAGGGCTCAGCGTCCAGGCTGCATTTGAAGTACACATTATACTAGATTAGCAGCCCTCCCCCACCACCCTCAAATGTTTTTAAGCAGGGACTAGCAATGACTGCACAACTGTGATGAAGGCATAATTTCAAGTAAGTCCTAATACTTTATAACTGTCAGTTTTCTTGGGGTAATTGTAATTGTAAATATCATCATTTTTCTGTGTATGTCTTTTTTATATGTATTTTTTCAAAAAAAATTCTTACTTTTGACACACCCTTTATCACTATTAGTTGCTTACACATACCCTACATTCTATGACACTATACACTCTATTACACTTCACAGCTATATTTTATTTATGTGATGCCCTGGGGTGGTTTCGCTGGACTGGTTTGGGGGTGCCCTACACCCAGGCATGAACCTCATAGTGCTAGGGACCTGCTCTAAAGAGGTGACCTTAACGTTGGTGGGTAGGTACATATCTCTGGCCAAATGTATGCTAACAACCTCATAAATGAATTATAAAAGGAATACATGTTAGCAGTAATGAGTGCATAGTGCATCTGCAAACCCCCTCTGTCTTGGATATAGCTAAAAATCTCAGCAAGGTAGCACCTCTCATTACAGGGTGTGCAGTCTAGGGCCCCCCTCTTCCCATAAAGTACACATTATACAAAAGTTATATTATATTGAACATGACTGTGGTATTCTGAATTCTCTATAGTGCATTGCTGTTATTATTCTAGTGCCATATAATGCATGCATTAGCAGTAATAAATATATAGAGAGTACAGTTGTGCTCATTAACCTATCAGAATTTGTCATTTTCTGGCCATTTGTCACTTTTCTTTCACTCATGGTTAGTGGTTGGGTGAAGCCATTTATTGTCAAACAACTGTGTTAACCCTTTTAAAATCATAATGACAACAGAAACTACCAAATGACCCTGATCAAAAGTTTACATACTCTGGAGATTTGGGCCTCATAACATGCACACAAGTTGACACAAACAAGTTTGAATGGCTACTAAAGGTAACCATCCTCACCTGTGATCTTTTTGTGTGTGTGTATAAAAGGTCAGTGAGTTTCTAGTCTCCTGAAAGACCCTTGCATCTTTCATCCAGCGCTGCACTGACATGTCTGGATTCTGAGTCATGGGGAAAGCAAAAGAATTGTCAAAGGATCTGTGGGAAAAGGTAAATGAACTGTATAAAACAGGAAAGGGATATACAGTAAAAAGATATCCAAGATATTGAGAATGCCAATCAGCAGTGTTCAAACTCTATTTAAGAATTGGAAAATGAGGGATTCTGTGGAATCCAAAAAAAATAAAAATGGTGTGGTTGTTTCAAGATGCACAATAAGGAGGCATTTGAAGAAAAATGGGCTGCATGGCCGAGTCGCCAGAAGAAAGCCATTACTACGCAAATGCCACAAAGCTTCTCCCGCTTACAATACTCCAAACAGCACAGAGACATGCCTCAAAACTTCTGAAACAATGTCATTTGGAGTGATGAGACCAAAATTTAACTTTTTGGCCACAACAATAAACTTTACATTTGGAGAGGGGTCAACAAGGTCTATGATGAAAGGTACACCATTCCTACCTGTGAAACACGGAGGTGGATCGCTGATGTTTTGGGGATGCTACAAAGGCACTAGAAACTTGGTCAAAATTGATGGCAAGATGAATGCAGCATGTTATCAGAAAATACTGGAGGAAAATTTGCACTCATCAGCTCGGCAGCTCCACATGGGACGTACTTGGACGTTCCAACATGAAAGTGATATAAAACGCAAGGCCAAGTCGATCTGTCATTGGCTACAGCAGAATAAAGTGAAGGTTCTGGAGTGGCCATCTCAGTCTCCTGACCTCAATATCATTGAGCCACTCTGGCTAGATCTCAAACAAGCAGTGCATGCAAGACAGCCTAAGAATTTACAGAAACTGGAGGCTTTTTGCCAAGAAGAATGGGCAGGTTTACCATCTGAGAAAATAAAGAGCCTCATCCACAACTACCACAAAAGACTGTCATTGATGTTAAAGGGGCAATATATGGTATTAAGAACTGGGGTATGAAAACATTTGATCAGGGTCATTTGGGTAGTTTCTGTTGCCATTATGATTTAAAAGAGTAAACACAGTTGTTTGACAATAAATGGCTTCACCCAACCACTAACCATGAGTGAAAGAAGAGTTTGTGAGTTATCATTCATATTCTCTGACAAATGGCAAGAAAATCACAAATTCTGCTAGGGTATGTAAACTTATGAGCACAACTGTATATTTAACAAGGCCCAGACCATGCATGCTCCTAAGGTTAGCCAAGTCTCTGAAGCATCTGGCCACACAGTATCTGGTGCCTGGCAAAACCCCTTAACATGGGCCCCTACCAGTACATTCCCCCGGTGGGCCCTTCATGGCCCAGTCCAACACTGACTTGGGCAGAGTAATGTATACCCCAGCAAAATGGTACATTTCACCCAATCACAAGTCCTGTGGATTAACCAGTAGTGTGGTTTATTAGGAAGTAAAGCTATTGCTGTACTCACTGGAGTTACACTTGTTGAAGCACAAATGAGAGCTTGTAGCTGAGCGGGGTTGTGACAGGTCACCAACCGGTGAGTAATTTGGGGTAAATTGGAAGGTTTCTTGGAGGTAAGGTGGAGGCGTCTGTTTCCAACTGTGTCACTGTACAAAGAAACAAAATGGTGGTGCAGGTGCGCAGCAATAACGCTGGTTGCCATCTTGGTTAAAGAACAAAGAATCCTCAGAGGAGCCATAGTGAAATATGTGCAGTAGTGCTTCACCATTCTAAAAATAAAAACATTTCTAATTCACAAAAAGATTATACACCAATAATATTTATACATAGATTGTCAGAATCAATTAAAACATGATCTAACAGAGTTCAAATTAGATATGTGCGTGGACCTCCATGTTATGGTACTAATTGTGTTGATTGTGTTCGTTATTGTGTTGGTTCCAAAAGCTAAAATTTGAAATCCGAATTCTGAATACCGAACTAGGACTCGGATCAGAGAGAACTGAACCACGTATCTCTATTTAAAATGTTTAAATATTAGCCACAAACATTAACAAAACAGAACTCTAGATTCACAATAAAGCGACAAATAACCATAAACATTGTCAGAACTGAATCATGGATATTTCATAGAATATCTCCTATTCAAATTCAAACCACACAAAAACTCAGTACCAAAGGCATATCATATTTATTATCTGCAGCTTTCACACAGAAATCCTGTCATACAATGCCTTGACTATAATATGTAGATGTATGTGTATCTGAGTAAAACAACATGTTCTTCTCCCCAGATCATCCATTTGATCCTCGTTACCTGATTAGCAATGCAGTTAGCAATGTGATCTGTTCCATAGCATTTGGAGATCGGTTTGAGTACGAGGATCCAAAATTTCAACGACTTTTACGACTGTTTGATACTGCCCTGAAGGCTGAAACTGGACTCTTGGCTCAGGTGTCTAATATTAATGTTCTACTATGTTACTCCATGGTCCTCCAAGTTCCGGCTGTCAGAATCTTACATTTTAAAAGGAATACCTTGCAAACCCAAGTAGAATATGATTGATTTCTGGTCATGTATATTAGAATATCATACTGTATGCTAAATTGTATTAATATTTATTATACATACTTTTTAGTATGTATAATAAATATTAATACAATAATTATTTAGTGTTACACATTGAGGTGATCATTAAACAAATGAAGTACAAATACAAAAACTGACGTAAATATGGTTCTGTCCATATTTATTGAGAAAAGAGAGAATGTCACTAGGGTGGTGCACTTCAGAGAAAAGACATTTATACACTTAAAAAGTAACTTTTAATGGGAATAGCTAATAAAATGTTGCGAAATATAGACTAAAACAAAACATATAAGACACGGACAGTGTAGTTAAAAGGATACTAGATCCTCACACAGTGATCCCCACTGACCAGCCGTCCCCTATAATTCTTAATGATTTTCTGATTTCAATTAGTGCGCGTTGTAAGTAATACACAGATTTTTATTAATCCTGTAAGTGTCCCATTTGGTACAGTATGTACAAGGGAATTTTAATAAGATGTCCCATGTATAGTGGTGACAGTACAGGTACTGGTATGTATGACAAGTGCTTCACATATGTGAGTCAGGTAATACAGCTCGGAGCCTGTAGTATAAGGCAGCGTGCATGTATCTCCCTGACGCTGGCTGGGTTCAACTTAGGCAGCCAAATCCATGCGCTGGCAACTAAGTCAGCGCTGGAGTTCCCGGCTGTCTGAAGGGACCCGCCGCCGCTTCTTGTAGTGTAGGGGTGTCAGGTACGTGCCGGAGTGTCAGGTAGTAACGCTGCCGGTCAGACACTGCCCTATCAGGAGCTGCGGTGAGTGGCGCCACCACACCGCTTCTCAGGCTCCACGGACTCACTGGAAAGTGACGCCCGTTTAAAATGCCGCACAAATTAAACTAAACATATACAAAATGCATTTCAAGAGGGGAGGGGAGGCAGGGGGGTTTACACTGCGGGCGCAGTCGGTCTGCGTACGCTTCGCAGTTAAGCTTCGTTAGCTTCGATGGTTCTGTCCATAGTGACAAGCTAAAATGTGTTGGGAGCATTTGATACATACAGTAGGGGGTGATTCAGACCTGGTCCGCCAGGTCCGAATTTCTCCCCCGGCTGATGGTACGGGGGAGCATGTGCAGTCCCCCTTCGCAAACATCTCCGGTGAATATCACACTCGCCGAGGCGTTCGCTTTGGGAAGGGGTCAGGCAGGAGTCTGGAGCAGGGGAACACCAGAGGTTTATGGGTGCCCCCATAAAAATGCTGAGCGTTCCCCTGCGAACACAGTCGATACACACTTGGGGCAGGCAGTTGACATCACATGATGTCAGCGCTCATCCCATATTCAACCATCTCCATCTGAAATAAAAGTCTAGACTGACTTTTATTGGTGAACGGGTGAAAATTCATTCAATGGTGAGTGTCCATCGAATGATTTTTCACTTGTGTGGCCACATGCGAGGGGATGTGTAAGCATACACATCGCCTCGCATGCAGATGAGGAGATTTGCTTGTCAAGAGGGGCGGGCATTCGGGCGGACAGTGTTTACCTGTTCTTTAGGCTGAGAACATACGCAGTCTAGCAAACAGGTCTGAATCAGGCCTATAATGTAGTGCAAGGTTCCCCATCCCAGATGTAGCGCCTTAACAATTGTAATGGTCTGTAATGTAAAGTGTGCTCTTCCCAACATACATAACTGTGCATACACCAAAGAAAAAGGCAACTATGTAAAACATAAGGAAGGGGCTTGGCTCTGCCTCCCATGTATGTATTTATAGCTAAAATATATTTTAGCATTTACAGAACTAAAAATATGTGATTTGCACTTCTGTTATGTCACAGGACTATACGTAAAACAAATATAATTGTATAGCAATGACAGCAAACCATAACACGTAAAAATAAACATCTTTATTTAACATATTACATGTCCTGGGATCCCATGTGGCAGAAGGGTTCTAACATGTTCATGCCTTATTTTCTCGTATGTAATATGAAGCACAGCCTACAGTATACAGGCCATAGGAAACTAGTTATCTATAAGATCACTATTATATAACCTAAAACTCTGGCATTTTATTCTTTCAGATTCTAAATGAAATCCCTTTCCTGCTGAAGATTTCATGGCTTGCCGACCATGTTCTACAACCAGAGTATGAGTTGCTTGCATTCTTAAAGGAAATAGTTTTAGAACACAAGAAAAGTTGGAATCCTAGTCACATTCGTGATTATATTGATGCCTATATACTGGAGATGGAAAAAGTAAGTACTCTGTATTTTTAGATTCTCAAAAAATAAATTCCCCAAAAACTTAATTCCCCAAAAACTTAAGTCCCCTTTGTAACTTGGAAATGATCTATTTGTTTTTCATTTTCTGAAATGATAGTATAGTGGTGTTACTAGAAGTGGGCCCCCTCCCTCTTGTCATTTCTGGCCGCAAACTGCACAGGAAAATATTATTTGGCAGCCATTTGGTGGTGCCACGTTAAGGTGCTTGTTAGGCAGCAAATCAGGTCCTGAGCATTTAAGGCAGCATTTCTCAATTGGCTGAGACAGGCGATTGGTTCTGGACAGAAACTCCATGTATGTAATATATTGTATTCCCCAACCTGTGATTGCTATTTTTTTTTTCTAAAAACTCACTGCGGACATTTGTAACAACACTACTGATGACATGATGGGGGAAATTTACTAATATGAAAAACCTAGTTTTTCGTATTAGTATTTTTCCTACGACTGCATATGACTGTTTCAGTCGTATGCAAAGTCGTGTTCCGGAGGGGGATTTACAAAGCAGTCATATACGACTGCTTTGTAACCCTCCGATGGTGTAATGATTTGTATTAGCTGGCCATATATACGGCCACTAATATGAATTCCTACAGGCAGTCTGCACGGATCAGTCAGATCCGTGCAGGCTGCAAGGTGTAAAAAAAAAAATAGAAAAAAAATGTTATAAATAAAAAAACAGCATGGGGTCCCCCCCACAGCTGTAACCAGCACCAGGCTGAAAGAGCCGGGGCCGGTAATTAAAAATCAGGGAACCCGACAAATAGGGGTTCCCCGATTTTTAACAACCAGCCCCAGGCTCCAGGTCCGGGGCTGGTTCCCAAAATACAGGGGACAAAATGACTAGGGGTCCCCCGTATTTTAAGAACCAGCCCCAGGCCAAACCAGCCAGCAGGGTAATGCCACAGCCGGAGGGAGACTTTTTATACAAGTCCCCCCGGCCAAAGCATTCAGCCCTCTGACCAGTCAGCCTGGCCAGGGGCCCTGGGGGAGTGGGGACCCCCCCAATAAAGGCCCCCCCCTCCAGGACTTACCTGACCAGGCTGAAGCCTGGTGCTGTCCCCGGTGGCCCTGAGCGGGCTGATACTGGTGTAAAAAATAGATGAATAAACTATTGTTTTAAACTGGGGAACTATGAGTCCCAGCAAGCTGGGACTTGGAGAACCACAAATCCCAGCCTGCGGGGCATTAAAGGGCCCGCTGGGTCTTGTAGTTCCACAGTAAAAAAAAATAGTTAAATAAATACACACTGACACCTGAAAAATAAAAGTTTAATACATACATTACACACACACTGATACTTACCTATCTTGATCCCGTAGGTAGGTCCCAGAGTCTTGATCCGGTGCCTTGTCCTGGTTCCGGATCCATGTCGTCATTTTTCAGCATGTCGATCTTCATGGCGTTGGCGTCCGGTCCGGGGTCCGAAGAAATCCATGGTGGACCTGTGGAAGGAAATCCTACTCACCCAGGTCCTCCATGGAAGTTCTTCTGGCTTGATCCGACGTAGTCCAGGGCTTCTTCCTTCTTCTTCAAGCTGCCGGCGACTCCGGCAAGCTCCCCGCTGCGGACTGTCAGAGGCGCAGAGATCCTTCCTCCTCTGCGCCTCTACTCAGAATAAATTCTGGCCAATCAGGAGCCGACTTTCTTGGCTCCTGATTGGCCAATAGAAGGCCGCCTAGCGGCCAATCAGGAGCCAAGAAAGTCGGCTCCTGATTGGCCAGAATTCATTCTGAGTAGAGGCGCACATCTAAAAGTACACCAATTAGCAGCCGTATTATCAATACGGCTGCTTAGTAAATCAGGAACCACCATTCTTTTGAATGGTGATTCCTGTCGTATTCTATCGATAGTGTACACATTCGTATTTGTAAATACAAATACGAATGTGCCATCTTTAAAAATACGAATTGCTGTATTTTTGGGATAGTAAATCCCAAAAATACAAATGTGTAAAAAATAGGTGTATTTCTGCCTACGAATACACCTATTTTTTACGAATTCATATTAGTAAATTTCCCCCGATATGTAACTGGCACTATATATGTACAAGAAAATGATTGCTTAGCATTCAAATTCAATATCTGAGATAGTACAAAAATTTGGTTTCATGTTTTGAAACCTTGTTTTTTGAACAAATAAGATATATTTGTGTGTATTTTATGTGGTTGATGTGTTTATACAGCATAAATGCAAGATACTTCAAAATACATCATTGAAATATTAAAATATTCCAAAATACGGAATAATTCATTATCCAAAATTCTCCTGGTCCCGAGCATTTTGGATACGGGATACTCAACCTGGATTAAGAAATACATTTGGCAGAAGAATTGCTGCTACCAAAAGGCATGAGCAAACGTATGTAACATCAATTTGATGCAAGGTCTTTGGCATAGATTAGAAGGTCAAAGTTCACTATGACCCAGCAGTAACATTTGTAATTTACAAAGTATTGGAACAATCAAGGTGCTTTATATAGTCCAAGGCATAGGCGCCGATTCCGTGGGTGCTCCGGGGCCTGAGCACCCACGGAAAATCTTGAGCACCCACCAGGTCCGCCACCCGTCTATTCAGCTGGTGGCTGGCCGCACAGTCAGCCCATCCATATTGAAGCTCTGTCCTGCTCACGATGTGACACGCTGGTGTCACACCGCGCTCCCCCCTCCCTCTCCCCCGTCCTGCGCTGTACTCCTCCAGAGTCAGTACAGGCGACGGGTGGATGTGGTCACCCTTATTATACAATATCTTAGCTCACTTTATCCAGCGAACTCCCACAAGGAACTTGCTGCACTGACAGCCGGCATTATATTACAAAAGCCGGGAGAGAACCAGCGTCTGCTACAGACATTACAATCACAGACGGCATGGGAAGGATCAAAAGCCGGCTGCACGATAGTTACTCCTGCATAGACAGCTCCAGTACACACAGACTGCCTCTCACATATAAATCTACTTATCTACGCTAATGGAAGCTGGGACCACGGCTGCAGCAGAGGATAACAGAGCTTTCAAATGACCTCAATGCCATTAATTATAAGGTGAGGACGGGAGTGGAGGTAGAACTTTTACTTGCTTTACCCACCCCGTATCACCCCTTGTGCATATTTTAACCCTGAGTTGCTGGATTATATGTATTTTAGGTTTCTTAAAGGAACATTATCTTTTTACTATTTATTTGATTTTTAAAATAAAATAAAATAAATTGGTATTATTTTGTAGCCACGCCCCTTCCACATGAAGCCACTCCCCTATATTTTTTGTTTGAGCACCCACCAGCAAAAACATAAATCGGCACCTATGGTCCAAGGACATCCCCAGATATTACGAGTGGTCATTTTGAGTCTCCCACTCATGTTCTTCACATTTGAGGATTAAATGCTTAGCTCTGTCTATTTTTAGTTTAGTGAAGATTAATGAACTCTTTGATCCAGTCCAAAGGTCTTTAACCAAAGGGACAGATCAGCTTTTTATAATGACTCATCAATCAATGATGATGGCTGGATAGCAATATCTTTGTTTCTTAATAACACGAAACCAGCTTCACCTGGGAAGAAGAAGGGGCAACTGACTCATGATAGACAGTCGTATGGTCTACCGGGTATCTGTTTGTTCGGCCTTAGTACATGAGGAAGCAGTATATTAGGCCAGCCAGTTTCTAGCCACCTCAGTAAGCCTCTGCATCAGGCCCAAGTCCAGGTCCAGTTCCACAAAGCTCACCACCCGTGACACATCACTTATGGGGTGGGAGAACAGTGGATAAAACAATGGGAGCCTTTGGTCCTATGTCAGGCTTGGGGTATCAATTCTAAGTTGAAGTTTGGACCTGCAGTTTTCATACAATATGTAAATATGTGACCCAGAGTGGGTGCATTTATCATGCAGCATATATATACCACAAAAACAGAGACATTTTTCCGTTGGTCAGTGACTTGCCATAGTTTTGCAAATCTCTGCATTGCTGTTATCAGGTAGAATATATGTCTCATTATGCTGGCCCATTTGTAGGTTGCTGGGAGAATTAGTTTGCCGTTTTTCCTTTCTAGTCTACATTTAACACTCCCATAGCTCACAACATGATCCTCTCCAGGAAGGACATGATCCTCTATTCCTAAAATTCCCTCTTTATTTATGATAAACATCACCTGTGTTGAAACACTTTTTCTTATCAATTAACCTGTTTAACACAGGTGATGGCAATCATATATTGGCAGGTATTCAATGCGGCCGGCGAGGGGGTTAAACAGCGAGGATTGCAAAAAAGCAGCAATCCTCACTGTTTAACCCCCTCACCAGCCGCTCGCCCTATTCAATGTTCTGGGGAAATCCTCACTGTCACAGGACGGTGAGAATTCCCCAAAACAGCGAGACCTGCAGCTAATGCAGAAAACTCGTTATTTTTAGCCGCGAGTCTCGCTGCTTCTGGAGCAGCATACGCCAATTCCCCCTCGCTCAAAAAACGGAGCGAGGGGGAATTGGCGTATGAGGGGGGTGCGTTGAATACTGACAGGGTGAGTGGTGACAGCGAGTAGGAAGCCCTGCTCGCTGTCGCCCATAGCATTGAATACCCCCCATTGAGAGGGAAGTGCAGAAACAGCGAATTTTGTCCCTCCTGGAATTGGTCTTGTTGGGAGGTATGCCCTACCCTTTATTCACCTGTAATTGGTCTTTACTCTGATGAGAGGGACCAAGACCCAAAATGTAAGGCCAAGGGATTAGCAACATTGCTGTCCTGTTTACACCTGCATCTGGTTTGCTACCTGCAGAGATCCACAAAGAAGACGCCTGGCTTGTCCTTACAATGTGCTATTAGTTTCCTGGTCCAAGCACTCTTTGTGACATCATGATGTAATGTGCTTTGGGCGGGGCCAGCCCATGGTGCATTATTAGTCACTGTGATGCTTATAATAAGGTTTAATTTAAACGTAAATTTATTTTTACAGTGTTTTTGAGCTAGTGTCAGAACTCTATCATTCTAATTGATATGCACAAAAGTCTAGTAATTTTCAAGGTGTTTGCTACATTTAAAAGAATTTCAGAGGTTACAACCAGTGGCAGATTTTACCTAGGGGCTGTAGGACTGCAGGTCCCCCAGTAAAACTTTCCACCCACGGGGAGTGCCGATTAGTGACTTCCCATAGAAAGCACTCCCTGCTTATCACACCTAGTCAGGCAGTACAGGGGGATGTTTTTCTCTCCCCCTGGGACTGACAGTCCATCTGCATTAGCAGAAATAGTGCTTTCAATGGGAAGCCACTCCCCTGCTATCTGGCTTCTATGGGCAGTGCAGCTGAAGCAGTAACTAGAAGACAGCCTGTTTAATAGCGGTGGAGGTATGTCTTGCCCTGGACCTATGCCCAACCCTCACTGTCACCAGACCCAAGCCCCACCTCCCGGTGACATCGGCCATCAATCACTGTGGGCAGGATGTATCAAGCTTCAAAAGTGATAAAATGAAGAGAGATAAACAACCAGCCATGCTGTTACCAGTTATTTTAACTGAACAAAATTGCCCAGAACAAATAATTCTGATGTAGTCACACAATAAGTTTTATTACAACAAATTATTTCTTCTGTATTCTAGGTCAAAGATACTAGCAGTAGTTTCACTGATGCAAATCTAGTCTTAGCAACTTATGATTTATTTCAAGCTGGGTCAGAAACCACAACTACCACCATGAGATGGGCACTGCTATACATGCTCCTATACCCAGACGTCCAGTGTGAGTATTTGTGTTATAACATTTACAGTCTAGTTGGGACACACTAGTAACATTTTGGGGAAGTTTGCCATATTGTGCTTGCCTAAGTTTGAAAAAGTATTTCCGGGAAATTGCTAGTGCAACTCCTATGAGCACAGCCTGAAGGGGGCATGTACTGGTCCATCTGAGGGGCATTTTTTAAATGTGGGTATGGATAGCGCACTCAGGGTGGGTGTGATGTGGAATAAGAAGGAAGAGAAGGTATTGGAGGGAAGAAGATGGGGTAAATGAGAAAAAAAAGGTTGATGTATGTGAAAAGGAATGATGCTCTTAAATGTATGTGTTGGTAAAAAAGCTGGTGCTTTATTGATAATCATAAAAGTGGGGGATGGGGGGTGCCGGGGTTTGACCCCTGGCCTGGATGCTGGGGTGAGATGAAGTTCTGGTCGTTTGCTCCGGATACCGCCACTCCACAGAGGGGGGTGGTTCCTGATCTATAGTGTACTGGGGTCAAAATAGTTTATGCCTGGATGTCTGAGAGGCATCGCATAGGGGGCATGTACTGGTCCATCTAAGAGGCATGTTATAGGGGGCATGTACTGGTCCATCTGAGAGGCATGTTATAGGGGCATGTACTGGTCCACCTGAGAGGCATGGCCTAGGGGGCATGTACTGGTCCATCTGATAGGCATGTTATAGGGGCATGTACTGGTCCATCTGATAGGCATGTTATAGGGGGCAGGTACTGGTCCATCTGAGAGGCATGTTATAGGGGCATGTACTGGTCCACCTGAGAGGCATCGGCATCGCATAGGGGCATGTACTGGTCCATCTGAGAGGCATGGCCTAGGGGGCATGTACTGGTCCATCTGAGAGGCATGGCCTAGGGGGCATGTACTGGTCCATCTGAGAGACATGTTATAGGGGGCATGTACTGGTCCATATGAGAGACATGTTATAGGGGGAATGTACTGGTCCATATGAGAGGCATGGCCTAGGGGGCATGTACTGGTCCATCTGATAGGCATGGTATAGGGGGCTTGTACTGGTCCATCTGAGAGACATGTTATGGGGGCATGTACTGGTCCATATGAGAGGCATGTTATGGGGGGCATGTACTGGTCCATATGAGAGGCATGTTATAGGGGGCATGTACTGGTCCATATGAGAGGCATGTTATAGGGGGCATGTACTGGTCCATATGAGAGGCATGTTATGGGGGGCATGTACTGGTCCATATGAGAGGCATGTTATAGGGGGCATGTACTGGTCCATCTGAGAGGCATGTTATAGGGGGCATGTACTGGTCCATCTGAAAGGCATTTTATAAGGGGCATGTACTGGTCCATATGAGAGGCATGTTATAGGGGGAATGTACTGGTCCATATGAGAGGCATGGCCTAGGGGGCATGTACTGGTCCATCTGATAGGCATGGTATAGGGGGCATGTACTGGTCCATCTGAAAGGCATTTTATAAGGGGCATGTACTGGTCCATATGAGAGGCATGTTATAGGGGGAATGTACTGGTCCATATGAGAGGCATGGCCTAGGGGGCATGTACTGGTCCATCTGATAGGCATGGTATAGGGGGCATGTACTGGTCCATCTGATAGGCATGGTATAGGGGGCATGTACTGGTCCATCTGAGAGACATGTTATGGGGGCATGTACTGGTCCATATGAGAGACATGTTATGGGGGCATGTACTGGTCCATATGAGAGGCATGTTATGGGGGGCATGTACTGGTCCATATGAGAGGCATGTTATAGGGGGCATGTACTGGTCCATATGAGAGGCATGTTATGGGGGCATGTACTGGTCCATATGAGAGGCATGTTATAGGGGGCATGTACTGGTCCATCTGAGAGGCATGTTATAGGGGGCATGTACTGGTCCATCTGAAAGGCATTTTATAAGGGGCATGTACTGGTCCATATGAGAGGCATGTTATAGGGGGAATGTACTGGTCCATATGAGAGGCATGTTATAGGGGGCATGTACTGGTCCATATGAGAGGCATGTTAGAGGGGGAATGTACTGGTCCATATGAGAGGCATGTTATAGGGGGAATGTACTGGTCCATATGAGAGGCATGTTATAGGGGGCATGTACTAGTCCATCTGAGAGACATGTTATGGGGGCATGTACTGGTCCATATGAGAGGCATGTTATAGGGGGCATGTATTGGTCCATCTGAGAGACATGTTATAGGGGGCATGTATTGGTCCATCTGAGAGACATGTTATAGGGGGAATGTACTGGTCCATATGAGAGGCATGTTATAGGGGGCATGTATTGGTCCATCTGAGAGACATGTTATGGGGGCATGTACTGGTCCATATGAGAGGCATGTTATAGGGGGCATGTATTGGTCCATCTGAGAGACATGTTATGGGGGCATGTACTGGTCCATATGAGAGGCATGTTATAGGGGCATGTATTGGTCCATCTGAGAGACATGTTATGGGGGCATGTACTGGTCCATCTGAGAGGCATGTTATAGGGGGCATGTATTGGTCCATATGAGAGACATGTTATGGGGGCATGTACTGGTCCATATGAGAGGCATGTTATAGGGGCATGTATTGGTCCATCTGAGAGACATGTTATGGGGGCATGTACTGGTCCATCTGAGAGGCATGTTATAGGGGGCATGTATTGGTCCATCTGAGAGACATGTTATGGGGGCATGTACTGGTCCATATGAGAGGCATGTTATAGGGGCATGTACTGGTCCATCTGAAAGGCATTTTATAAGGGGCATGTACTGGTCCATATGAGAGGCATGTTATAGGCGGCATGTACTGGTCCATCTGAGAGGCATGTTATAGGGGGCATGTACTGGTCCATATGAGAGGCATGTTATAAGGGGCATGTACTGGTCCATCTGAGAGGAATGTTAGAGGGGGAATGTACTGGTCCATATGAGAGGCATGTTATGGGGGCATGTACTGGTCCATATGAGAGGCATGTTATAGGGGGAATGTACTGGTCCATATGAGAGGCATGTTATAGGGGGAATGTACTGGTCCATATGAGAGGCATGTTATAGGGGACATGTATTGGTCCATCTGAGAGACATGTTATGGGGGCATGTACTGGTCCATATGAGAGGCATGTTATAGGGGGCATGTATTGGTCCATCTGAGAGACATGTTATGGGGGCATGTACTGGTCCATATGAGAGGCATGTTATAGGGGGCATGTACTGGTCCATCTGAGAGGAATGTTAGAGGGGGAATGTACTGGTCCATATGAGAGGCATGTTATAGGGGGCATGTACTGGTCCATATGAGAGGCATGTTATAGGGGGCATGTACTGGTCCATATGAGAGGCATGTTATAGGGGGAATGTACTGGTCCATCTGAGAGGCATGGTATAGGGGGCAGGTACTGGTCCATCTTAGAGGCATGTTATAGGGGGCATGTACTGGTCCATCTGAGAGACATGTTATGGGGGCATGTATTGGTTCATCTGAGAGGCATGTTATAAGGGGCATGTACTGGTCCATCTTAGAGGCATGTTATAGGGGGAATGTACTGGTCCATATGAGAGGCATGTAATAGGGGGAATGTACTGGTCCATCTGAAAGGCATTTTATAAGGGGCATGTACTGGGAGGCATAATATAAGATTGACTTACAGGGAAAATGGAACTGAGCGCCAAAGCAGATCTATTTGTTGATAAAAATAGTACTGGTACTTTTCCGGGGTTGGTTATGTATGTTGTTTTACTCTTACGCATAGTTCCATGGCCATGAAAAACATTATTTGAAAATACATGCACAGTAGCAATAAGCAGCCTTTTAACCATTGCAGATAAATGGCACTGATCCCATTTCAGCTTATATATCTCTGCCCCCATTATGTACTGTAGCTGTTATTTGCTTAAAAAAAAAAAAGAAATCAATGTTTAATCAGGGAGATTCTTCTGTGTGTAAACTGCTATTTCAGGGAGTTTCATTGACATTAATGGGTAAATTACTAAGATTTATAATGAAGATGGGATGTTACCCATAGCAACCAATCAGATTCTAATCATTATTTATTTGGCACATACTTATTTGGCACAGAATAATAGATAGGGGGCAGGTTTCTCTAACATCGCCGCACATCGCCGGCTACCGCAGACATAATTATCGCATATGCACTAACATATCCAATAATTATGGCAAAAGACAACTCTAGCGCTAAGAGCTGTCCTTTGCTTTGTGGCCGGCGATGTGCAGCAGGTCCCAGCGGCTTCCCCCCTCTCTCCCTTACCCGACCGGGTGTTGCAGCTGCTGCTGCGGCAGGCTCTCTTCCTCCTCCCTGCACCCGGAAGAGGATTTTTTTTTTCTTTTTTTTTTTGGTTTAGCACATATTTTTTTGCACTATTTAGATTTAGATTTGATGGGACTATATGTAGTAGTATCAACTGTGGTGTCAGTTGAATTCTAAGTCCCAAGATCTCTAAAAGGAACTTTTCCATATCTAGCCAGAAGTTCTCTAGTTTTTTACAGGCCCAGAAAATATGTATAAGATCCCCTCTTTCTACACATCTCCAACATACATCTGGTTGCTGAGGGAAGAATCTATTAATTTTTGCTGGTGTATAGTACATCTGATAGAAAAATTTTAAGTATCTTTCAATGTGTAACGTGGATTTGGACATTTGGTGAACTGACTTGAACAATTGTGTCCATTGCGTCATTTCCAGGGAGAAATTCAGCTCGCCTTCCCATTTCTCTTGCCAGCTGGTTTTGGCTTCCTTTCTCTCTTGTAACAATTTCTTGTACCAATAAGTAATTCCTCCCTTTCTACTGACCCCAGAGATATGGTTCATCATTTCCCTTGGCAATATGACCATTTCCTTTATAATATAGGCATTGGATTGTATCCAATGCCTGATTTGAAGATACTTATGAAATTCAGTGTTTGGGATCCCATATTTACTTTTAATCTGTTCAAACGACATGAGTTGCCTGTTTTCATAAAGATCCGCTAATGTTTCTATAGCAAAGTTTCTCCATCTATCCAAATTCAAGTTTGGGATCACCTTGGCTACTGCTTCTAATGAGAGGTGCCCTATTGGGGCCCCCAGTAACCCCTGTTTGTCTAATAATTTATACCATTCTTTCAGAATTACTTCTATAGATTTTGGTTGTGCCTTACTTCTTTCCCAACTTTGGGGCGGGAGCCATATTATATCCCCTAAAGGTATGCCGCTGATAAAATTATCCTCAGGGTCCAGGCCCCAGTTATCTTTATTGGGTCCTCTCCACTGTTTGATCTGATCTATCAGGGTAGCTGCTTGATATAGTTTCAGGTTTGGGAAGCCTAGGCCTCCTCTATCTTTAGGGAGCATTAGATATTTTTTCGCTATTCTTGCACGTTTGTTTCTCCAAATATATCTGTTCAGTACCTCGTTAAATCTGGCTATCCAGTACTTAGGCAACAATCTTGGAATTGCACGAAACAAATATAAAATTTTTGGCAATAAGAACATTTTGGCCATTGCCACTCTACCCATTAAGGATGCTTCTATATTCATCCATTTATTAACTTTCATATTTAAATGGTGGAGCAGAGGGCCATAGTTAAACTCTATCAAGTTCTTTTCCTTAGATACCAGATGGATGCCTAGATACTGCATTGCCATCTCCTTCCATCTGAACTTAAATTCTTCTTTCAACTCAGCTAATTCGCTAGGGTCAATATTTAATGGGAGAGCACCCGGAAGAGGATTAACAGTGCAGGGAGGAGAAGGTCGCTGATCCGGGCAGCACAGTGCTGTGCTGCCCGGACACAGTGAGGGGGGGGGTTCGATGCAAGACTGCGGGGTCCGTGTGGGGCTGCGTGGTGGCGTTAAGAAGCCCATAGGCCACCAAGCAGGTTTTACTGCATAAGATGAGTTTAGCATTATTTTAAGTGTTTTTGTATGTTTCCTAGGAAATGATCACAAGCAGCACAGGATGAGGGGGTCCATGATTGCACACATTGGGGGAAATTTACTAAGATTGAATGGGTACGAATACATCCATTCAAATCCATTCAACCCTATTTGTTGCCGGGATCCTGTGTTCGGCACACTTACAAAGGGCAGAATCCGGCCGAGTTGCTGTTTTTATTTACGGCAAGCTCAGCCATATTCAGCCTTACGAATGAATAGACCATCGATAAAAGTCGAAAAATAGAGTTATATCAGATCGTCTAATTTAAAATCATTTATATATCTGAATTTGGCTCTGAATTAAGCTCAAACAACAAATGGAATATATGTGTTTTTTGTCATGTGTTTTTGGTGAAGCCTGCACGGATCAGTGAGATGGTCCTGGTTCCAGAAATACAGGGGAACAAATGATTAAGGCCCCCCAGTAGCCAGCACTGGGCTCTTGGATCAGGCCTGGTTACAAAAATATGGGGGACAAAAAGGGGTACACTGTATTTTATAACCAGCACTGGGCTCTAACAGCCGGCAGGGTAATGCCACAGCCATGGGACTCTTTTTATATAAGGTGCCGGGGCCATAGCAGTACCTCTGTGGATGGTCAGCCCTGGCCAAGTCTGTGGGGGAGTTGGAACACTCCCAAAAATGGTGTCCGACATGGCCACCACCATCCAGGGTTGGTTCCCACTATAGAAGCCCATTTTAAGACTTTAACATGGATGTCTAAGATGGGACCCAGCAAATCAGCCTGACTGCAAAGTCAATTAGGTTTATCCACAAAGGTGACCCCAGTTGACTTTGCGGTCAGGCTGATTTATGTATATATGTCCTATGTAGCAAATTAGCATAAATTAACAGTGTCATTGAACTAACTTAGTTTTTAAATAAAATTAACATTGTGATTAAGCCAAAGTCCATGAGGAGATTGATCGTGTGATTGGAAGAGAGAGAAAGCCTACAATGGGAGATGTGCTGGAAATGCCATATACATATGCCGTGATCCATGAAATACAAAGGTGTGGGGACATCATTCCCATAGCCATGCCGCATATGACCTACAGCGACATGGAACTTCAAGGACAATTTATACCAAAGGTATGAATTTGGTCTAGTATGTAATTTATTTGTGTCTCTTTGGAATGCCATGTGTTTAAGAGTAACTCTTTGTTATACTAGATACAGTACAGTCAGTGGTTCCCAAACTGTGTGCCTAACCACCATGGGGTGCCATGAGGCTCTTGCAGGGATGCCCTGGGTTAGTGATCTAGGACTACATCAAACTGTTTATGGTCAAAGTGATAGGCAAAACCAGTTCTAGCAGCTGCCCATCATGACACATGTGGACACACATGTACAGCACAACCACATGAAGCACAGCTGTACACAACCATGTAACTGACTGTAAGGATGACAGGTAGGCACCATTTACTTAATTTAATATTTTTTTCCCAAATTTATAAATAAAAAAGTTTTTATCTGTGAAAAGAATGCTGACGATCTAAAGCACCATGATTCAAGAAAATTTGTAACCCACTTGCTTAAGTGAAAGCTGCTGTATACCTTGCTTTATTATATACACTTCTATTTCTTCCTTTGACGGTTTACAATTTTTAAATAGTTCTTAGGTCCATGGAACAACAAGAACAGAACTTTGCCTTACAGAGCCGTCTTTTCGTATGGGCTTAATGGGCACTTGCCCAGGGGCCCCAGGTGTATAAGGGCCCTATTCTGATAGCTGAGGATCCCCTTTTTCCAGGGATACCAGAATTTTGAAAATCGGCCCTGGGGAACTGGAGATATCCAACTTCAAAGCAGCAGTCCACATCTGACCTGTTAATTGCAATTCCCAGTCATATTTCTCAGGATCTCTCTAATTTAGAGTTTTTCTGAGAGTATATTCCAAAAGCTGGGACACTAGCGGCTTGTCTCTATCATGCCCAGAACCAGAGATATCAGCCTTCCAGCAGCCGGTCCCTGCTCCAGCTACAAACGTCTGGTGTACAGTGTAATATTTTTGTCAATGGATTGCTATGGCTCCTGATCTCTGATCCCCAAGTCCCCAGCACCTCCTAAAAGTTGGGACTCTAGGTTTTTATACTATTGAAGGATAAGAAATCTATTTCCAGATAATGGCGATATCTGCAATCAAACAAGCTGCCCTTCCACCGGAAAATTACGAATAATAAGCCCACTCCATTATCCAACCCTCCCATGCATATAAAACACCCCCTACCTTCCTGGAAGTAATTTACAAGGGACCCTTCATTCTGCTCAGTACCCCCTTCCACACGTTAGTGTTCTCCCTCCCACCACCTGTGCAGTAACGGAGTAATTAGCAGAAGTTACTGCTTCAGGTCCTACATGTTGAATGAAAGGTAGAGCACCCCCTGCCACCCATGGGACTTCAAAGCTGCTGCAGATAGCACCCCCTACCCCTAGGAGGGGAGAATGGGTAAGGGCCCCAGTGCATTGCTTTGCCCAGGGGCCCACACTGCTGTTAAGACGGCCCTGTTGCCTTATCTGGTGTAACTGACACCTCAAAATGTATTACAGTACAATAAGATATATCTGTTCCCACCTACACCTACACCAAAGAGCCATATGGGCCATATATTCTAGAATTTTCTAGCTACAAACAACGACAATATTGATGTACTGTATATTGCTTCTATTGTTTTATTATTATTATTATTATTATTATTATTATTATAATGGCATACAATTAGTATTCATTTTTATTATTATTATTTGCACATTTATTAAGTGTGATTTGGATTTTAATCTTTTTTAATATTAATCTGAGTAATTTGAATATTTGTTAGCCCACTAAGGTCCATTCCCTGTATTCCTTCCCAGCTACTTACCTAACTTACCACCTTCTTCGTGGTCATCCTCAAGCAAATATTGTTGTGCCAATGTTTAACTTTATGGGCGAGATGTACTGTACTAAGCTTTAAAAGTGATAAAATAGAGAGTGATAAACAGCCAACCAATCAGCTCCTACCTGACATTTTTCAAACACACTCTGTGACATGGCAGGTAGAAGATGATTGGCTGGCTTTTTATCACTCTCCATTTTATCACTTCTGAAGCTTAGTACATCTGGCCATAGATCACTATGAACTATTGATTTCATTTTAGATGAGTGACCTTACAGTGCACTAAGGCTGCATAGGTTCTCCATCTATCACCACCTAGATCAGAATATTGCCCAGATAGACACCTATTACATATTATTTTTTTGTTTGTTTGTTTGTTTGTTCTGTGATATGTTTGCTTCACCTTCAGGTATAGATCAAGTTTAAATCTAAATTCTGTAAATATCTCCTAATATTCTATCAGAAACATCTCACTTAAGATATATCCAGGCATGCCTCCCTTTAACCCTCGACTACAACCAATGCAATAAATCCTACCACTATCCTTGTTATTGAAAGATAATCTATTAAAAATCATGAACTTTGTTATGTGTGGCTAGTGACAGTGGCATGACTAGAACATTGTGGGCACCATTGCAAAATCTTGAAAGGGCCCCCTGCTACCGTTTTCACTAGAGACAGAAAGGATGTCAGATAGAGAGAGAGAGGAGCAAGAAGAGAGCGAGAGGAAGGGTTTCATGGAAAAAAGAAAGAAGAGGGTATCAGGTAGAGAAAGGGTTTCAGAGAGAAAGGGGAGGATCAAAATAGAGGGAGGGGAGGGAGAGAGATAGATAGATAGAAAGTGTCAGGGAGAAAAAGAAAATCAGGAAGCAAGAGAGAGATTGTAAGGGAGATAAAGAGGAAGAGACAGAGAGGAAGAGAGTGTAAGGAACAGAGAGAAGGGGAGGAGCAAGCGCAAGGGAGGGGAGTGAGAGGGAGTGAAAGAGTGTCAGGGAAGGAGAGAGAAAGAGAGGGAAGCAATAGAGTATCAGGGAGAAATAGTATGTCAGCAAGAGAGATACGGAGAAACATAGTCACGGAGAGAGTACAGAGCCATTACTAGACATTTTGATGCCCTGTGCCTGAATTGGTGCCCCCTCTCCCACATATTCAAAAATATGGGGCTTCACGGTTAAGGAGCGAGGTCACAAAATAGTACAAATGCATGTGATGTAGCACAGTAGTCTCCATTATTAAAATTATGCCACACAGTAGTGCCACTATACATTACAGCAGTTAGAACCTCTCCTATACATTACACCTGGTAGACCCTCTCATATACATTATGCCAGGTAGAGCCCCCATTACACATTACACCAGGTAGATCAACTGTTAAACATTACGCTAGACAAAGCCCCCATTGCACATTATGCCAGACAGAACCCCATTTTACATTATGCCAAGTAGAGCCCATGTTGCATATTATGCCAGGTTGAGCCCCCATTACACATTATGTCAGGTAGAGCCCCCTTGTACATAATATGCCTGGTAGAGACCCCTTATACACAATATGCCTGGTAGAGACCCCTTATACACAATATGCCAGGTAAAGACCCCTAATACACATTACACCAGGTAGATCCCCCATCACGCTTTACGCCATGTAGAGACCCCTTATACACAATACGCTAGACAGAGCCTCATTACACATTATGCCAGGCAGAGCCCCCATTGCTCATTTCGCCAAGCAGAGCTTGCTATAACACTTTACAATATGCAGAGCCCCCATTGCACATGTAATGCCAGGCAGAGCCCCCGTTACACATTATGCCAGGGAAAGCCCCATTAAATGTTATGCCAGGCAGAGCACCC
This sequence comes from Crinia signifera, assembly GCF_055691185.1. Lineage (NCBI taxonomy): Eukaryota > Metazoa > Chordata > Amphibia > Anura > Myobatrachidae > Crinia > Crinia signifera. Next base: position 62,210,676 of record NC_139224.1, read on the forward strand.
TATTACATTTTACACTAGGTAGAGCCCCCATTACACATGCAATTCCAGACAGAGCCCCATTACACATTATGCAAGGTAGAGCCCCTATTACAAGTTACGCCAGGCAGAGCCACTCCTAAATTCCCTCAAATTGTGTCCCTCAGAGCTCCCCTCCTGCTATATTCTCTGTGCAGCTGTAGCCATTGAGGAACGAGGGAAGGGGAAGAATCTTTGTTAAATCATCGGAGGCGGAGACAGCAGCAGTCATGAGGTGGGGTGCAGAGTTGAGCTGTTACTGTTTGCAGTCTGGGTGGCGTAATTATAATTACCCTGCACCCTTGGTAGTTATGCATTGCTTTTCACAATTGACACAAATACTGTATATGTAGGTAGTGAGGTGTACAGATTGACTCCAGGGCATAAACAGGCAGCAAGTACAAACTGTTTTACAAGACATACTGTACAAGACAATTCACTTATTATTTACTCAGTTATATAGCTGTGACAATGAATACATAGTGTGTTTAGTATTTTTATTTTATATCATCTGTATATTTTTTTCCAAAGGGGACCACCATCATCACCAACCTGTCCTCTGTGCTGAAGGATAAGAAAGTCTGGGAGAAACCTCTGCAGTTTTACCCAAAGCATTTCCTCGATGAAAATGGCAAGTTTGTTAAGCGAGAAGCCTTCATTGCATTTTCTGCAGGTAAACTATAAAAACTTTTGTAATTTATTAAAGAGTCTATCATAACACAAGGTGGGCTGCCAAGTCATATTTCCATGAAAAAGCTACTGCAAGTAGGAATAGCTTTTTCATACACAGACGGATTCTGTCCTCCTTGAGCTTAGGACACTTGTCTTACGGTTTGAAAGGTAACACACGGGTGTATCTATAATGGATGCACATGGGCACCAGGTCCAGGGGGGCCTACACACACACCACACATCCTGCATCCATTTAAAAATACTAACATATATATTGGTGTGTCACCGGCTGCTCAAAAATCACTGGGAAATGGGCACCATGGAACTTGTACATGGGCCTCACCTCTTAAACTTTTGCAGTCCAATTTTTTTCTTTTTCAATTCAAACAGTCTGGTTTAAATGTTTAAATTAATTGTATTTTTTTTTAAATGGTCTACATTGTATGTTGAATGATTTCAATATTCTTATTTCAAAGTGGCTCACCACTGGATCTGCTACTAGCGCTAGGGCTGTTGAGCCTGACTAGATGTTGGACTAGATGTTGGACTTGAAAAGGGTTAAAACGCCTCTAATTGTAGAGCCTCAGTCGATCTCCCCATAATACATTATATGCACATCTTCATTCGGCACAATATTTTATAAGAGCAGGAGAGGAAGGATGACATGACAAACGTTCGTGCTTTAATAATGTAAAATTGTTGGTATACTTTTGGTGTTTATTCTGTGAAAGGTATAGAAATTCAATTAGGTTCAGGGAGGATTCGACACACAAGCACGCGCTTTTAGTTGAATCCAGCATTTGGCTGGCTAGGCGAAACTCCCTGACAAAGGCCATAAAATACTAAATGTGAACAGTCAAAACATAATATGTAGATAACCTAACTTTGCTATAATCATTAACTGTGATACTGATCCACTATAGTTAGTTAAATGAATATTTTATCAATAGTCTTAGTACTGTAGAATGCAGTTTTTAGTACCATGATGTTAGGATTAATCCTTTTAATACACAGCTTACAAGGTTAGATCAGTGGCTAGTATATAAAAACTCACAGTTTCTTGTGGTTACAATATTGAGTATAGGGCGGGATGCTCTAAAGCTTACCGGGACGTTGCAGACTTGTTTTCACTGCCGTTAGCCTCTTCGGGTATGCTCTGCTCTGTCATTCTCTTTCGCAAGCGCTCTCCCTGCACTTCTGTATTCTTCTTCTTCTTCTTATCATCATGTGCGCGGCTCCTCATAGGACTTCACTGGCTTACCGCCTTTTTCATTCTATTAACACTTTTCACTCACTAACACTATCTCTCTCATTTTAATTACATTTCCTTTTTATTTCATTTTATCTCTCTCTCTATATATATACATAGCTTCGGCTTCTTATCACTAATATTTATTAACACTTAGTATCTCACTGGCGTGCCGCACTGGGTTTTCTAGCTTATGCTAGTTTTTTGGGGTGCCGCACCCTGCACCTAGATATAGCGCTAGGGACCCCCAATATACAGAGAAGCCTTGATATGGCTTGGGGACATATCATACACCTGCGCAGGTATATGTAACCAATATCTCAGAATTCTATTATCATGTAGTGTTCAAGATTGGTTACTAATACCATTCAGTGAGCTGGGGGAACCAATGTCTTGTTTTACTTACTCAGTATTAACCCCTCCCTCATGCACCAGAATGGTATTACTGAACTAATTAAGCATCTACCACTATCTGTATGTATATTGTTAGAGGCAGAAAGGAGCTTGTATTAGGAGATGAAGGCCCTGATATGCCACATGGAGTAGTCTGGGGTTGCTCCAAGGTAGGTAGCTCTTAGTTCAGATATATCAAGTAAGGAGTCATTATCATGTGGCTCCTTGCTGGTTAATCGTAGACCCAATTTAGGGTAACGTCGGTGTGGGGTGCGGTGCCCCTGGACTAGTTGGGCTGGGTGGCTTTAGTACGGCATGCCCTTACATTCTATTAACACTTTTCCATCACTAACACAGAGTTTTCAATGCTACTGTAGGATGGAGAACTGCTTTCACCGTGATTTTCGCAGTGTTTCATCGTTTTGTATTGGCCATCTTTTTTTGGTGAACTGTAATGTGTTCTTTTAAAATAAAGGTTTTCTAATCGTTTTTCTGGGTGTTCAAAAATCCGATTTTTTATTATTTGAAGGATCTTGCTATTTTTATTAAAAAAAAGCCCATAAATACATTTTGGATTTATTTATTTTTCATGAAGTCAGCAAGGGGGGTGGGGACCCGCTCATTAGATATTCACTGCACTTGGTCCCGCTCATTACATATGCATGAACGGGACCAGCGCAGCTTCTGCCTGTCTCTCTGCCAGCCCTCCTTCTCCCTGATAATAGTTGCAGGGACCCCCTGCCTCCTGGTGGGTGGCAGGCAATGGGGTCTGGCTGCGCATGGTCGGGTAGTGCTGGCGAGCAGGGGGTCCCTGTGGCATATGTGAAGTAAGCGGCGGGATCCCTGCTGCGGATGGGAACTAGTAGTTCCCATCCACCATAGGGACCCTGCTGCTGACCCACTGCCCACCAATGCAACCGACCTGAACCTGGCTGCGCTGCCAGACCCTATTGCATGCAACCCACCAGCGGGCAAGGGGTCCCTCTGTCCCTCCATCCCTCTGCTGTGGCCACCCTGTCCCCCTCCTGCCTTGCTGCGAGCTGGCTGGTAAGCCATCATGCCTGCCCCGCCGTGTCACCGTTCTAGGTGATTTTCGCCATCGGGGCAGCAAACCCCTGTGGCGTTGATTAGGGTGCATGGTGGGGCAGGCGGCAAATCAAAATGCCAGTGAAGACCGGCGAGCGCAGGCGAAAGCGTTACAGCGTACGCTGCCCCTGCGCTCGCCAAAACATTGAATATTACTCTCTGCTGAAATGCCACAGTGTAAAATGTGTACATAACTTTTACAATGTATATCAACTCTGATTTTTACAGAATTGTTAGCATAGTGATTAATTCCTTATAACTGGTATGTAGGCTCAGGGTTTGTTGTGTTGATAATAAGGCAATGACTAATCTGTTTTCTTGCAGGACGACGGTCGTGTTTGGGAGAGCAGCTGGCTAGAATGGAACTGTTCCTGTTCTTCACAACTCTCCTGCAACAATTTACCTTTGCGATACCAAGTGACCAACCTCGCCCACGGGATGACCCTGTGTTTGCATTGACACTAAGCCCACTTCCATATGATGTGTGTGCTGCAGCCAGAAGCTAATCTGCGAAACAGAAGTATCTTGTTGTATCTACAGTATATCACTTTTTTATTAGTAGATTTTATTGCAACACTTCATGAATAACCATACAAGACACGTGATACAGTAACAGTACGATACATACAGCTTGAGCATCGAGAGAAGCAAAGCCTTTTTAACATTTAATAGCACAATTTAAAATAGAAAACCTTATAGTAATAGAAAGGAAGAAAAAGAGAGAGAGGAGTAAATGAAGGGAGGGAATAGAGACAGATAAAAAGAAGGGGGACGAAGATAAAGGGAAGGGGCCACCAGGCCAAAACCGGCATAAAGCAGGGTTGGGTCTGTAAAAAGATTGTTGTATCAAAAATAAATTTTGGACAATCTATACCTGATAGCTCAGATCCCAGGCTGAGCCTACAACCCGCCTACGAGCCACACAGAAGCTGCATCTGATGTGATCGCGATCCGATCGCGACCCGCACCCACTTCAATGGTCCTTTTTCAGATCCTACCTGCTGCAGGTAGGATCTCAGAAAAGACCTTACGACCCGCGGGGCCACGAATTGGATCGGGATCGCATCAGAACGGCAGGGAAATGGCCCAAAACATGGCCAATTTACATACAATCGGTCAAGATTGTATCTAAATTGGCTCATTTTGGGCCAAACCGTCCTGGTGTGTACCCCACATAATACCCTCTATTAGGTATCCCAACAATGCCGACCATGGATTAAGGATTATATGTATGTGAAATATCTTGCTTAAAAGAGACTCAATTCTAGTCCAGAAGGGTCAGATTTGGGGGCAATTCCACCAGATGTGTCAAAAATCTCCCTTTAAGCCGCAGTTGTGCCAACAGAGTGGAGAAGTGGTTGGATAGATTTTACTAAGTTTAGATGGAACTAAATACCATCTTGTGTATATCTATATCACTCTAATTCTCTTCAGACATTTCTTATTTGTTGTACAACCATTTCTTAGACAATAGAATTTGTATTGTTTATTAGCTCAACTGCTGGGCTGGTGCTTTCTGTTATCAAGCAAGCCGTACATTAAGCTAACATCAGCGCAAGCATGCATATGGCAGTAAAATGGAATTATATTCATAGTTATAATTAACAATGTAGGTATTTTGTTACAACATTGATGCAATTTACCAAAATCAAACTATAAAATGTAATTATTTGTGAATAAATGTAATGAAAAGACATCAATTGGAAAAAAAGTGGTTTGCAGTTTGTCTTATAATAGCCCCTTAGACGTGTTGCACCCTTTTCACATGTGAGCAGTGCCATAATAAGATACATGTGTGCACACAATCTGAATACTGTCACATTCAAAAAAAGTGAGACTCTGGCATCTAGAGAGTAAGTTGGTTGGTTACTCAGCAAGAGTGCCGGACGGGTTCCCTACAGTCGGGATCCCGACAGTCATTTACCCGACGTTGGGATCCCGACTGTCAAAACGCAGACAGCCGGGTGCCCGATGGCCACCCGCTATTTTCCCTCATGGGGGTCCACGACCCCCATAGAGGGAGAATAGAATAGGTGGCTCGCGTAGCATGCGCTCGCCATGCTGTCTGAGTACAGGCAATTGGGATCCCGACGTTGGGCTAATGACTGTCGGGATCCCGACTGTCGGAGTCCCATACCACACCCACTCAGCAAAGAGAAGGTGAAAGACACAGTATTCTAGTTAGAGTATAGCCTAGCTTTGTCTCTCACCCATGTGAGGTACAGTATACAGTATGTAGTATGGTATATAGAGAGAACAAAACACAGCTAAGCAGACACTTCCCACCACCATCCATTGTGGCAAATGCTATGTACATGGTGTGTGTGTAAGGTCCAATCACACAGTCCAGACAAGCAGGAACAAGGCGGTACTCTTCGGTTTTTGCTGAACAGATATTTTATAATACAAACATAGTGCTACTGATGTTTTGCCGCCGCATTGGACTTTTTACAAGGTACTATGTCAACATAGAGCCTTAAAAAAAATGTCCTATACCAGGGGTTCCCAAACTTTTTTGAATCACGGCACCCTAGAGCATCAAAATGTTTTCAAGGCACCCCTAGGTCAGGTGTTTCTTATTGAGAAATTCAGGAAAAAATATAAAAGTAAGTTCATTGTGTTTATATGTCACAGTTATGTGGTGAGGGGCAGGATTTGCTCCTGTTTGTCCACATATGTTATGATTGGCAGCCACTAGCACTGCTGTTGCCTGGTACATTGGGGTGTGGTATGTTTCACCGACAGTCGGGATCCCGTCAGTCATTATCCCGACATCGGGATCCATAGAAACAGTAGAAAGGACAATTACAGTTACGCAAAATGGAGTAACTTCACAGTTTACAACATAAAATTGTAAGGTTGCACAAATAGATTTAAATATGGCTGTGCCCAGAGTTCTACAAATATATATATATATATATCTGACCTCCATACGCAACCATGTTCACTGAAGGTCAATGCAATCAACATTAATTTTATGTAAAAGATTTTGTCATATGACGTCAGTATTTATCTTTGACACTGATAATATGTTTGACGCTAAAGGCCCACTGAAAGTAGCTCAGTTTTGTTCTTTGAGCCGCTTTTAGCTAATAAGCCGCCCAGTGTGTACAGGGTAACGATGTGCTGATGTGTGCTCCCGCATCATCATCAGATGAGTGACAGGGTGGGCGACTTTACATATCATCCTGCTATGGAAAGTCATCCACCCCCGGGAAAATTGCTCAGAAGGTGTGTATGCACTGAGCGATTTTAACCCCAGAGATTTTCCCCATCATTGTTGTCCATACACACTGGGCAAAATTGCTCAGTGTGTATGGACCATAAGACTAGTGTAAATCTCCATACACTGTATTACAATGTGATTACTCTCATTGTATACTATTTTAATGCAGTCTTTTTCTCGCACAGTGTCTAATTTATTAATTTATTGAAGAGAGCAACTGAGGGACTGGAGGTCACTGAGGGACAGTCCCCAAAAGATGGAACTATCCCGCGATAATTGGGACAGTTGGGAGATATGTCTCCGCAGCTACCAGCTTCAATCACCCTTTGTTTTCTCTTGATTTTTTTGTTTTATTAAGCAACCTTATTATTCTCTACTATATCAAGATTGCCAGGTTTCATTGTGACTATGGGCCTTATTCTAGTTCACTCTTTCTGTCAAAATCCTTCTTAGATGGACAAAACCATATGCACTGCAGGGGGGCAGATGTAACTTGTGCAGAGAGAATTAGATTTGGGCGAGTTATTTTGTTTCTGTGCAGGGTAAATACTGGCTGCTTTATTTTTACACTGCGATATAGATCTCATTTTGAAGTAAAACCCCACCCAAATCTAATTCTCTCTGCACAAGTAACATCTGCCCCACCTGCAGTGCACATGGTTTTGTCTGTCTAAGAAGGATTTTGTCAGAAAGAGTGAACTAGAATAACCCCCTATTTCATGGCCTTTTGTACTAAAGGTACCCATACACAGTATAATTTAATAGGTGCGAGACGATGCACGATCCCGGGCACATCACATAGCACAAAAAGTATGTGCTGCGGTATCTATGTTTTACCAGCTCTTTCTCCTCTGTAACAAGTCATGTTAAGGTTGTCCGATTCCATGATTGTCAACTTGTCTCCCTTACGGCAGAATGTTTGTCACCGGTATGTTGATCTTTCTAGTCCTTTCTCCAGTTCCTGACATGGTGTGATGTTCTGCAGCTCTGTAGCAGTAGGTGGATCTCCCTGCATCCTGCCCATTTCTAAGTGATGCAGGCAGGATTGCATTTTAGTGGATGTTTTGCATGTCTCTCAGATGTTGGTACTCAAAGGGTTAACGTATGTTACTCACCGGCAATCATAGAAGCTGCGGGATGTGGCTACATGACTGAAGGGCATTGTTTAGGTCCGCCCTATTACCGCAGACCCCCAAATGATGGGAAATCTAGTTCAGTTTGGAGATTAGTTCATTATGATCTAGTTCACTCAAAAGATTTCAAAATGTCACTGATGCTGGAACCCTGCAGAAAAAAAGTGATTAAAATAATAGCTGTATTGATTCACACATACAGAATGCATTTCTACTGGATGAGGAGTTGTTGCATTAAAATGAACAGATATGTTTTATACTGTTTGTTTAATCACTTTTAATAGTCAACTTCACAGCACCACCCCCCCCCCCCCCCCCAGAACCTTCATTGTCCCCCTTGCAGTACTTCCCCCATCCCACGACGTTAACCCTTTGAGTGCCAACAACTGAGAGATGTGCAAAATATCCACTAAAAGTGCCAGCGGCAACTTACATATGTATTAGAAATTCAGATGTGTCAAAATATATAAAAAGGTAAACATTACAGGTCATTATAATTAAAAAGTGGACCAGCCTGGGGCACAGGTGGCATCCAGAACCCATGCCCAGCCGGAAGTGCATTAGGGATATCAGTGTGTCAGCATGAATGGGTGATCTGAACTGGCTGAGCTCTGGTGGAACTTGTAAATCAGCCCGAACCTATGCCAAAAAGTGTCAAATACTTATACACCCACTTATTGTAGGTCCTAAATTTCTGGGTCACTATTAACAGAACCATGTGGTAATGGGATATAGTTGCAGTACAAAAAATGCTTTTTAAATTTTATTTTAAACACTACTTATAAGTGAAATAACAAGAAACATAAGCAATGCATACATAAACAAATACGATAAGCCATTGAGTAGGTAGATATAAAATACCGATCAGACAAAACACTGCTGACTGTGGGCTAGATTCATTAAGCTTCAAAAGTGATAAAATGGAGAGTGCTGGACATACCAATCAGCTCCTGCCTGACATTTTTCAAACCCAGTCTGTGACATGACAGATGGCTAGCCAATCAGCGCTACCTGTCACTCTCCATTTTATCACTTTTGAAGCTTAGTGCATCTGGCCCAGTGTATTTAAAAACATTTTTTATGAAGGAGTATGCATAGGGATGGTGGGGTCCACAAGAGAGGAGATGGGGTAATCTCCCTCCATTCTTCTTCATCCGATACTCACTCAGATCTGCCTCTCAGGCAGGTTCATGGAGGTTCCTGTGAACTGAGAATAATGAAGGAGTATACAATAGATACCACACCCTTGATATAGAATTAAAGATTGCACAAGTGGTGTATTAAACGTTGAGGGGTAGATTTATTATATGGCGATCAGGGGAATCTGCGCTATCCCCGTGCGTTATAGCAGGGGATAGCGCTTCCCCTGATCTATCACACCCGCCGAGCGTTTACTCTAACGCCGGCGGTGTGGGGCAGGAGGCATTGCGCAGGGGCGATATTTTGCACTGCGCCCCTGCCTCCTGCCAGATTTATGAACGGTCAGCATCGCTGACCGTTCCGCCGCCTGCAGCTGTCGACTTCGCCAGCTGCAGGCGGCGATGCCCTATACCTAACAGCAGGGACAGCGCTGTCCCTGCTGCTGGAGCTGAGCTGCGATCTCGCGAGACTAGCGAGATCCCGCGCATGCGCAGTCAGCCGGCCGGGGGGGGGAGGAGACGGCGCATCAGTATTAACTGATGTGCTGTCTCCAGGAGGGACATCGCCGGAGGGGGGAGTTAGCGCTCCCCCACTCCGGCGGCAAGATCTTAATAGATCTTGTCGGTGTCCCCTCCTGCTTCGCCTCGCTAATGAGGCGAAGCAGGAACTGTTATAGCGGTGCGATAGGCGCCGCTATAATAAATCTACCCCAGAATTCTATCAGTCAATTCCCTTGTTTTTATTGCTACACCTTATATATTTATGATATTAAAATAGATTACTACAGTACTTAGTTTTTTTTTAGCGCCCCTTTTTTCTGTTGCTCATGCTTTTGTGGGACTGACCATCCCTTTGCAAGTGGCAGTTTGTCATTAGAAATGGATGAACAAGCTTAACAGATATGCAGAATGCCTATATTCTGTGTAACACTGTAGCTGTATCTGCATATGAAATGCAACATTAGTGTTGCAACCCAGCATTTTGTATGCAGACACAGCCGTGCTCCCAAGTGACACGGTGCTCACAAGTTATGTACAGTATAAAGCAAATCGTAGTGCATTGAGGACAGATGTATGTGTTTGGAGATTTTGGGGGAAATTTACTAAAGGAAATTTACTAAAGGAAATTTGTAAAAAAAAAATAGGTGTATTTTTATTCAGAAATACACTTATTTTTTACATTTACTATCCCGAAAATATGGCAATTCGTATTCGTATTGATGTGCTATCAATACGAATAACCATATTTTCGGGATAGTAAATGTCAAAAATAAGTGTATTTCTGAATACAAATACACCTATTTTTTTTTACAAATTTCCTTTAGTAAATTTCCCCCTTTGTGCCTGTCTGGCTGCTGAGAAAGCAGTTGTCATACAGAGTACAGGTTATAAGTCAGTTTTCTGTTGTACTTTATTACCAAAAGGAATCAGAAAACACGTACTTAACGGAACTGCATTAAACAGACCTTTATTGTGCAAATGTATGCCTCCCAGAAGAACACATTCCTTAAGATTTGGGAAGGGATTTAAATATTCTAGCTTAACACAAGTAATGCGTAAACAAATAAATAGGCGCAGTTTTCATTTGGGGGAAGTATTTAGCATTTATTCACATAATGTACATATTTGCTTTTATTTATACAAGGCTGAGCTGTAACAATGATCAGTCCAATAAGGAATCAATGGTTTCACTTTGTAAAAGTATCTAAATAACAGAAGTCATTTCCTTATTCTGAAAAGAAGATTCATCAAAAAACACCAGCCCTGGACTAGCCAAGTTTGGGAAACGTTTGGAAGTCTGCTTGGCTTTACAGCAAAAGTATTTAATGCTGATGATTCATTAAGCATAAACAAACAATAAAAATGCATTATCATATGTTTTATTTTACAGATTACAACAGTTTCAAGGTATCGATCTCCCTCCTTTTCTGCTGGGGAAGACAATTGCCCAGTTGTATCTTTATATGGGTTTACAAATCATACATTTCTTAGAATATACAAATTTATGTATTTAAAATAAGTCTCTCTGCATGAATGAATCAGCTACAAATAAGTTGGATGAAACCTGTAAAGTAAAAAGGAGTAATTTATGTACATAATTGGTTTTATATAGAGTGTATTAGAAAGTCTGTGACGGTTTGGATTCAGCCCTTGAATAGAGTACACATGGCAAACAATATATGTTGTATGAAACACTGGGAAAGACAAGCAATTGGGAGATAAATTTGCTAAAAACTAAAACACAAAAAAAGGTCTAATGACAAAACAAATGCACTGCAACTAATATGCAATTCAAAAACACAGATAAATCACATTCCATTATAATAAATAATGCCGTATTCTAAGTACATGCTTTTGCCAACAAGATGAAAGATAAATAGGCCTTTAGTAAAAGAGGAAAGTGCAGAAAACAGTTTTACTCTCTAAGGCAGGGGTGGGGAAGCTTTGGCCCTGCAGCTGTTGCTGAACTACACATCCCAGCATGCACTGCTACAGTTTTGCAATTTGGCCATGCTAAAACTGTAGCAAAGCATTTTGGGATGTGTCGTTGTTCAACAACAGATGGAGGGCTAAAGGTTCCCCATCCCTGCTCTAAGGTGTACATATCTTACGATGGGAGTGCTATTGAAGATATTGGGATGTTGCCCATAGCAACCAAACTGATTCTACTTATTTATTTTGCACATTCTAGAAAATAAACAGAATCTGATTGATCCCATCGTAATAAATGTACCCCTAAGCTTCTACAATATCTGTACAAATACCTTTATGAAATCGGGTGTTAATAATGTAATTTAATATTTCTGAATCCCAAACAAAATGTCCATTATATATCACCCTCCTGCCTCCTTTTTCCTTCATGGAACACACTGATCGCAATCATGGTTGACAGAGATGCTGCCCATAGCAACCAATCAAATTCTTGCTGTAATCACCTTGAAGAAGCTAGATGAAATACGGTAAGTAGACTGATTAGTTGCTATGGCGATATCACCACTTCTAAAACCTTTAGTAAATATACCCCTGGAAGCATTATATTTTATGTTCTCACAGGTACAGTTAGACCAATGCAAACCTCTAACCTCTATAACAGGGGAGGCCAAACCGGTCCTCGAGACCTACCAACAGTTCATGTTTTCCAGACCACCTATGGATCTGTACAATATGTAATTTAGGAATGTCTGCGCCATGTTCCATGTCTGGAAAACATGAACGGTTGGTAGATCACGAGGTCTGGTTAGGCCAGCCGTGATCTATAATACATTGCATTTAGAAAAACACTGCAGTATTCCCTGCAGGTAGAACTGCTGTCACGAAAGGTGTAAACACTGGATGCTAGGAATCAAATCCCAACTTCTACAGCATTGCGTATACACTATTCAAAAGGGTTACCAACACTGGAGTTGAATGACATTTGAAACCAATAACGTGAAAGAAACTGGCAGGTTTAATGGGATGGTGAGTTCAGAAAGGAAGGTCTAAATAAAAGGAAAAAAATCAAAAGCGGCCACTGAGATCTGCAACTCCAGATCAAGCCCTTAGTTTGTCTTCTTGTCATCCATTGGTGCATATGGAGGAGGCCGCTCCTAATAAAATATAAAAAGAGTTTTGTTTTCATCAAGGAATCAACATAAAAAGAAATGCTCTAGGATCAGAAATAGTGACCAACTACAATAGTTGTATTGTAAACCCATGTCTTCCTCATGAGCATAAACTTCTTAACATCCATAAAGTCATTTAAAATGCTTTATGATTACAGTAGTTTAAATCTAAAAATGAGCAAACTGTCACTGCAACCAGGTGTCTTTACTAGAGAAGAGGGATCAGGACATGAAGGTGCCCATACATGTTCCCATCAGAGTCGCAGAAGATCTCCCTTGAACACCCAAAGCTTCCTGGGCGGCAGGACTGCAAACATTACATCGTGGACCTTATTCAGGTCAGTTTGCACCAGCGATTCGTTTGTACGGGGACCAATGTTTTATTAATGTGTATTTCTGCGCATACACAGAGTGGGCAGGGGGTGGGGGGTGGAGAGGGGCATAGGGCGATAGGCAGCCCCATTAGCATATGGGACAGCACAGCATTTCATGGGCATTCCCATGGGAAAGCTGGGCGTTCTCATCGAAAGATGTGGGAGGTTCCCCCTGCTCTGCGAATGGATGTTACTGTGTAACATCCATTCGCAAGCCCCTGCGAGAGAGTCGCCCTTGCGAATGGGTGGTGGCAACCAACCATTCGTAAGGGGGGGGGGGGTGGTTCATTCGCAAGGGTGTGAATTCCCATCCAAGCGAATCAGCCAGAATAACCCCCCGTATGCAGTGCTTTTTCATACGACAATATATGCGATCCCAGCCAAGCCTACCCGATCCGAGAAATCTAAAGTGCAGCCGGTGTGATCTCCGGCTTCAAACTGATGTGCATGGGACTGCGCATCGGACGATAAACACATGCGATTTTGACAATTGTCATTCGATTTCTTGGTCGTCTGAATCAGATGAAAAAGGCCAATGTCACACTAGTGCCCTTAGGTACTTAGGGGAAACATTCAGTTTGTATAACACACCTTAATTTGTACCTTACCAACTTGGTTATTTTTGGATCTTATATAAAAGGGGTTCAGTTGGAACTGCATTATTAAATAATCTGTAATTTACAGATCATCTGTCCAGAAGCTGCATCAAATGGCTCCTGACGCACTATTGGATCAGATTTATTTACAGCGTAGTGGTAGCCTGACAAGCTGCAGGAAAATACTTGCACTACGATTCTATGGAACACTGACCTATGCTCTGTAAACTGCACTGCAACGGGATATTTACTATTGGAGGTCCCTAATTCTATTCTAGAAGTATTCAATCTGTGCCGCTATTTCTACTGGTGCAAATAGCGGCACTCGTGACCGATTCCGACAATTTAGCAGCCGTTTCTGACAAAGGAGGTTCTTCTGGTTGACAAGAAGAACGCTGGGCGGTCCCATGGGTGCGACTATCCGCCACCGCCTTATGCCCCCCCCCCCCCCCCCCCGCCTGCACTGGTGGGTGCGAGAGCCTGGCGAACACTCTGTTCGCCTTGGCTGCTCACACCTGGTGCATGCACAGTAAAGAAACTACGCGCAGCGTTGCAAATCTGCAGTGGTGAGCATGGACCAGAATAAGGTACAAAACGCAGCCGCTCCAACACTCGGTACATTAAATACAGACTGTTGAGTTACTCGGAACGGTTCAAGAATGCCCGTGAATCCAACTGTCTGGAAAGGTCCGACAATCTGATTTGGAATTGAATACCGCTCTTTATATTTAAAGGAGTTATTTAGCACAAAATTCAGCATTCTCTTTATCAGAAGGAACTGTAATGCAGTCACAGGCATACAAACTAGTAATTTGGGAAAACAACCTTTACTCACCATGGGCATGTAGACATTGTGAGGATTTGCAGGGTTGTAATAAGCACTAGATGCAGCTTCTGCTGCTTTGCCACCTCCTAAGGAAAGAAATTAAGACTTCAGTTAATCTCTCCAGTCCCATAAATTTGCCTACATTCTGTAGTATTTCCTGTTATTCAGCACCAATATATAATGGCATGTACAAGGGAGCTGTATGGAAACATCAGTAAACCTCTCCATCAAATCTGTTACCATACGGTCAAGGATCAATAAGCTCAGTATTGTGCAGTCTCTGACAATTGCCTTATCAGCACTGGATTCTGACCAGATTTGAAGAACAGAAATGTCACCAATAAAGGCCCATACACACTGGGCGACTTTAAGCTGAAAGTCTCTCTAAAAAAAACAACACACACACACACACAGTTGTGTAAAACCATGTTACCCTGCACATGGGGCAGATATATTAAGATTTGGGTAGTATGTGTTCAAACTGAAGTCTGAAGTGCAGTGTAAAAATAAAGCTGTTTAACATCTGTGCAAAAGCAACCGGTATTACCCAGTAGGATTTCTAGGACAGGTCAGAAAATCTATTTGTTTCTCCCTGTATTAGATAAATGGTTGATACTGATCACATGGAAAATAAAACCAATGAATAATTACAATTTCTGTGGAATCAAATTAACTGCCTTATAAGGCCACAGTATCATTGTGGATTAAATGGTCACATATAATGCATCTCACTGTATGGGACATAATGAATTATGCTGGTCCACATTCTTCCTTACAGTAGGCCAGGGGTCCTCAAACTATTTTGCTCTGGGACAATAAAAATAATTACAGGACCCCAGCAAGTGACTGCAGAAGGTCATCATATCACATGTGTAGTCAGCAGACAGCACATACATGGCAGCATTGTGGAGGCACAAAATGATGGGTGGAGTCTAAAATAACAGACAATACCACAGATTTTTCAGACTCCTTGAATCACTGACTGAGATTAGAAAAGTCATCAGCCTGATGGTCAGCAACATGGAGTCGCGACCCCATGCTGAGAATGGCAGGACCCACTTTGGGGTCAGGACCCACAGTTTGAGAACCACTGCACTAGGCTAATTAATAAAGCTTATCACAGTCCCTAGTATAATAAATATATCCCCACACTCTAATCTGGCATACCAGGTTCTGCCCATCCTGAGGGAGCAACAGGTGCTGGAGCTCCACCGTAGGGTGGTCCTGGATAAGGTGGTGGAGGTGCCATGTACATGGGGTTCAACTCAGGTGGCTGGGGATACATGCCAGGTCCTGTGAAAGAAAAGAAGAAAATGTGTATATCAGATCGGCATATCCCAGCAAATCAGAAAAGATTTGGATACCTGAATGCTTCCACTCAAGAAAGTAAGATGGAAGGAGACATTCATTACCAATGACAAAGTAAAAATGTGTGAAACATTAAACAAGAATAATTATTAAAGCTTAGCAAACTGTTTGACTAGCTGACGGGGAATTAATCAGAATGTCATTATATTGAATTTAATGCCATTAACACAAATGTTAGGGTTAGCGGTCAACATTTTAACATGTCCACATTGACATTATGAACATGATGTAGCCTATATTATGATTGTCAACATTATAAATGTAAAAAAAAAAAAAAAAAACTTTGAATGCCAATATCTGAGAGATTTGCTAAATATTGGGTAAAAATGCCAGTGCCGCTCACATTTGTTATAGCAATTTAAATAAAAAAATGTGTCAAAAATAAATAAATATTATATTTCCTATAGAAAGTAAACATTACAGGTCATTATCATGAATAAAAATGTTTGCTTGCCAATTTTCACACCAATTTTGACAAATTCACTTGGGATTCAAAGGAATAAATAGTGAAGGCAGTGAGTACCAGAAAAGTAGATACACAGTGGGAAATCTTGGAAGCAAGCATGACAGGAAGTGACCAGGTAGGCTGGTGATCAACCGGAAGTAGTACCAATATTCAAAAAGGGGAAAAAAGATGACCCAGCGAACTTTAGCTCAGTAAGCTTCAGGGGGAAAGTAGTTGAAGGCCTTAGAGATAAAATCCAGGACTATTTGGAGAGGCAGAGTATAATGTGGAAACCAGCATGGGTTTATTAAAAATCGTTCAGGCCAAACCTACCTAATAAGCTTTTATGAGATCAGCAAAATCTTATATATTGAGAACGCAGTTAACATGGTCTACCTGGATTTTGCAAAGGCCTTCAATACTGTACCACACAAGAGCTTGATCAATAAAATGGAGGCGGAGGGACTAGGGGCAAAAATCTGTAGCTGGGTTAAAAGATGGCTGCAAAATAGAGACCCGGAGTGGTGGTTAATGGAGAATTTTCCGGTTGGATACCAGTATGAAAGTAGGTTACCACAGGGATCGGTGCTTGGGCCTCTTCTATTTAACTTATTAATTAATGGTATAGGAGGAGGGAATACTCAGCAACTTTATCCATCGTTGCGGATGACACGAAACAGTGTCGGGTGATTAGTACAGAGAAGTATGACTCCATGTTACAAAGTGTTTTATTTAACTAGATGAGTGGGCACAAAAATGGAGAATGCAGTTCAATGTGAACAAATGTAAGGTTATGCATCTTGGAAGGCACAACCAATGCGCTACATATAATTTAAACAGTGTAAAATTGGGTAAATCAGAATTGGAAAATTACTTAGGAGTCCATATTGACAATAAACTGGGGAACAGCGCTCAGTGTCAGGTAGTGGAAAATAACATACTAGCCTGTATTAAAAAGGGCATGGAATCTAGGGACGTCAATGTAATCTTACCATTGAAAAAGGGCAGTTGTTAGACCTAATCTAGAATATGGAGTTCAATTCTGTGCTCCACAAAAAAAATAAAAAGACACCGTAGAACTAAAAATAAGTCCATATAAGGGCAACCAAACAAACAAAAGGGATGAAGACCTTAGGCTATGAGGAAAAACGACTAATTGTGAATGTTGACGCTAGAAAGAGAGACACCCAAGGGCAATTACATTAAGGTAAATTATAACAATCTGTCAGGCAAGGCAGCCTATTGACTTTGAAATCAGATACTAGGACACAAGGTCATGCACTAATATGCTGCTTTCACACCGCAAAACTTGCTTAGACCCGGTATTTAAAACATTTCTTAAAACGGGTCAAAGCAAGTTTAAACCCCTTTCACATCGCATTTTGTAAATGGTATATTACCGTTTAATCACCATTTTGTACCTTTCACCTTGAACCGTTTCACCCATTGAAAACAGTGGTGAAATAGTTTGGTGCATCCCCACCCCCCGCAGATGGCAGTGAGAGAACTGAGGTCCCGCTCTGTGCATATCTAATGAGCGGGACCCAGCTCAGTGAATATTTAAATGAGCGGGTTCCCGCCCCCTGCATAAGGAATGAGCGGACCCGCTCCGTGCAGTGAATATTTCATGAGCGGGGCCCCCGCCCCCTGCATCATCATTATGGGTTGTCAAAGTTTTACAGAAAAATGAATTTCCATTTTGCAATAAGGCTTTAACATAATAAATTGTCGAAAAGTTAAGCGCTGTGAACATTTTCCAGATGAACCGTATGGTCAACATGCATTATTAGGTTGACAGGTACAAAGGGTTTTCAAGTTTGTTTTTATTTCTCCAACTGGAATAGTAACCATGGAGCTAATTCAGACCTGATCACATGGAAGCGAATTAGTTACAGCTAGCGTTTAATTAAGTCGCAGCCCTGTTAGAGTGAAATCCCGCCCTGAAAACAATTGTGATCGTGTGTTGAACGTTATATGGGCAGAGAGGAAAGAGTTGATCAAAAAATAGACCATCTTCCCAAGTAGCTTGGAAGAATAGAGAAGGAGAGAGATAGGGCTTGTTGGAAACAGTCAAGGAAGCGTAAGATTTGAGAGCAGTCTAAAGAGAGGTACATTTTGAAGATGGGAGCAGACAGGAGGAATCAGCCTTAGGGGGTTAAGGATGCAGATTTGATCCCCAGGAAGTTGGTTGGAGGAGACTGCATTCCAGAGGTGCAGGTCAAGGGCAGTATCTTTTATATACTATTGATATTCAAGACTATTTAACCTGGTCTTAAAATCAATTCAACAAGAAAAGATTATATATGCGCAAATGTTAATCACATTAATTTACGAAAATCAAATCAGGTTGGAGGTTGCCTTTTAAGTGAACGCCGCTGTAAACATAACATACAGCAAGACTTGTCACATCTCACCTGGGGCTGCATCTTACAGGGTATTTACATGAGCCCTAAATCATCTTTATAGTGTAAAGCTTCCAAGTATACACATCCAAGTTTCTGCACCAGTAGCCAACTGCAAGCTCAAACAAGTGGTACACAATATGCCTAACACTTCAGACAGGAGCCAGAAGACACATGCTGATCTGGTCATTAGAAAATCAGGTACTTGTGTATTATCTGGGCGCCCGATTTTTTCATCGCATGCCACTACTTAAGGCATGCGATGCGATTTTTCATTGTAAAAGACCCGATTTTTCACTGTATAGTCACCCATGGGTGATTTCATACCCCCACTATCCAACTGCGCATGGAGTAGATTTTATATAGTGTGGCAAGCGCAACGAGCCACCGAACACGAAGCGTGGCGAGCCCCGCGAGGGGACGCGGATTACTTTACATGTATTCTGCGTCCACTCGCCAGGCTTCGGGCTCGGTGGCTCGTTGCACTCGCCACACTATATAAAATCAACTCCATGCGTAGTTGGATAGCGGGGGTATGAAATCACCCATGGGTGACTATACAATTAAAAATCGGGTCTTTACAATGAAAAATCGCATCGCATTAATTGTATGTCACTATATTGCATGCGATGCGATACAATACAATGAAAAAATCGGGCGCCCAGGTATTACACAAGTACCGAAAATCATATGCCGGTAACGCATCTGATAAGTCCTAAACCAAAGTGTCATATAGTGTAAACTGCCTATATGTGTATGCTCCTTGGAGCAGGGCGATCTTCCCTCCTGTTATCACAGCCCTCTTCTCTCGCACGTCAATTACAGCTCTCCTACTCAGACTGTATAAACCCTCTTCTCTCCTCACTAGCTATAGTTCATCTACCCCAACAGCAGCCTGCCTCTGGTAGTACAAGGGAAACGTCTTTGTTTCTTTACATCTCAGCTGTATGGTGTACTGAGAATTGGGAGGCTTATTGTTACTCGTGCTCTGCTGCAGTTTTTTGGTTACTGTAATGGTAAGTTCTGTGTTCCCTGTATTGTTCAAATGGCATGTGACCCTCAATGTAGGTTTGTATTACTGTTAAAAAGAATTAGAAGTCAATAAAATAAAACTACTTTAATAATTAAATGATAACTGGTCACAGGACAGGTAGACACTTCCTTCCACTTCTAGACCCTTTGGACAGCACGTTCTGTTACAGCAATGTGTTAAATACATATAAACATGCACAGAATAAATGCTCCTTCGTCACTACTGCCATACACCACACCCTTTACCAAAGGACTACTGCTGGACATAGCAGTTGTTTACCATGTTACTTGCCTAAGTCCATTGTTTTGCCTTATTACCTGCTGCTGGAGCATACGGATACCCCATAGGTGCTGGTGCATATCCATTCATAGCAGGGGGTGCAGGCGCATAGTTGTACTGTCTGGTTGGTACATATCCTCCTGGTACAGGGGTATATCCAGCTGGTCCATAACCTCCCTGTGCATAAGCAGGTGTGTATCCATATCCAGCATTAGCAGCTTGGGGGGCTCTGGAAGCTAAATAAAATCACAAGCATTACGAGCCAACGAACTACAAATCATTCTCACACTGTTTAATATATAAATAAATGCAAATAGCATAATGCAGACATGTGACAAGAGAATTAATGTCAACGCCGGTCAGAGGTGGAATGTAGAAGTGCTGGCACAGAAATATGAAGTGGACGGCGAGAGGCCATCTAGGGCACTGGCAGTTTGAGGGATTTTGATATAGCAGCAGTTGTCAAACTGTGGCTCCGGAGCATCTCAGCATGGGGTCACAACTCCATGCTACTGACCATCAGGCTAACGACTTCTCTGATCTGTCAGTGATCCAATGAGTCTGAAGTAACAGACGTTCAACTGTTTTTTTCAGACTCCTCACATAACTGGCTTAGAGATCTGAGGAGTCATCAGGTCGGCTTCCTGCCACGCTTTGACTCCCCCTGTCTTCCCCAAAGCAGGTATAAGCAGGTATATTTACTATCCCGAAAATACGGCAATTCGTATTCGTATTGATGTGCTATGAATTTTTGGGATAGTAAATGTCAAAAGTGTATTTCTGGATACAAATACACCTATTTTTTACAAATTTCCTTTAGTAAATTTCCCCCTACGTGTTGTCACTACATATTAACCAACCTGGCTCCTCATTATCTAACCCTATATCAAAACTTTTGTCAAAATCTTTGTATAAACTGAAACGTTTAGGACCTGGTAGTAAACCTTCATGCCAAATTATCCCTTCAAACACTCACTAACACCTGAAAAAAGATGTACCTTCTATTCATTCCACTGAACTTTTAATAGCCAATTATGCCCCCACTCTAAAATTACTGGGTTCATCCTATCTTCAGGACGTCCACATCAAAACCATACACAGAGCCTATATGCCTCCCTCAATCCGAGCTCATTTTGACCCCTAAATAGGGGCCCACTGTTCCAGGTGCGGGAGATCTCGGGTCGACAATGGCCCAAGATCCAAAGGTTCTGGTGTAAAGTTATACTTATTTGTAAACTCTCATTTCTCTATTAATCTTCAATTGTCTCCTAGTGCTAGTTTATGCTTAATTTTTACTGAATGGGAACTGGATACCACAGTTATACCTTTGTTCTCTATGCTCTCTCTATTCACAGTCGCAAAAAAAAAAACGAATCCTGAAACACTGGACAGTTTAGACGGCTCCCTCCCTTCTGTAACTACACATTATGATGTAACAGCAACTATACTTTGACAAAAAGACTCTTTTCTTTACCGACTGGCTCCTCGGTCAGGTTTCACAAAAAGTGGTATCCCTATATTTCTATGCTGATGCCAGTCGATAGAGACAAGATCCTTCGCTCTACTGACTTAATTACCTGGACTTCTATAGCCTCACCTCACCCAACGGCTTTCTGATTTAAAACTGTACCCCAGGACATATAATCCGCCTATTCTCCAAGTGTACAAGTATAGCCCACACATGTAAGGTTCCACCCTCCCTCACCGTGTTGGAACCATATTTTTCACGGAAAGGTATATGGTTCTTTGGGATTGGCTGCTCCACATCTTTCCCCCAACCCCCTCGCTTTCCCTCGCCCTATTACCTACTCCCCTATTTTGTTGAAATATTAATGTTATATATAGTAGTTTAACGAGATCTGCACTATTCTGTTCGAAAGGATTTAATTGTTATCTGATTGTACATTAGAGGATTGGACATCTAGAACACCAACTCACAGAACTCTTGATTACACCATTTCAGGGAAAAACAACATGCGAATTGTTATACTTTTTGATGTAGTGCTCATCTCACTATGTGGATTGTTTTGAATGATAGGTGACGAATCTACTATGCTTTATTTGTTCATTGGAAAAATGAACAAATTATTTTTTATTAAGAAATTAAGTGATTGCATTAGTGGCCACATTGCTTCTGTTTTGTGTCTGCTGACCACGCTCGTGGCGGCCATTCCTCAGTACCTTGCTTGGAGCCAGTAATCATTTTTCATTATCTGCCGGGGTCCCAGAGTAAAATAGTTTAGAACCCCTGAACATAATCTAATATGAAATGGAGCATGTCCTACCATTGCGATGTGCAAGGATTTCTCCCTAATGTCTTACATGTTCCCACATCTCCGAACTCTTCTTATATACATTTATACCAGAAGCTTATTACTTTAATTTGCGCACCTCGCAACTCCCACAATACACATCTCACATCTGTTTCTCCAACAGTGCACATACACCAATTATACTTTAAGATAATGGACACTCTAAGGGGGTATTAAATGTCTGTCGAGCTTGTTATTTTTGGCAAGCTTTGTTGTTTTAAATATGGTATACGATGCGATGCAATATTGTACAATAAAATATCACATCGTATGCCATACAATGGCTTACAATGCGATGGTACACGATTTTTGATTGTACAAGCACCCTGATGGGTCCTTACAATGTTAAATGGCCCCCCATTGTCAACGCCACCCCCAGGATCAACGCAACCCGAAGCGTGCGCAGCGAGCCCCCGAGGGGCAGCAGTACGCGTCCTCCGACCTTTTCATACCCCCCCACTATCCACGTCGGCGTGGAGTTGATTGCAGATAGTGTGGCGAGCGCAGCGAGCCTGAAGCGTGGCGAGCCCCGTGGAATACATGTAAAGTAATACGCGTGCGCTCGCCACGCTTCGGGCTCGGTGACTCGCTGCGCTCCCCCCCCCACTATCTAAAATCAACTCCATGCTGACGTGGGTAGTGGGGGTATGAAAAGGTCGGAGGATGCGTACCGCTGCGCTAGCCACACTTGGGGTTTGCGATTCGGGTTTGCATTGATAGTGGGGGTGCATTTAACATTGTAAGCACCCATCAGGTAGCTTGTACAATTAAAAAACGCATCGCATGCGGCTATATGGCATGCGATCAGATGTCCTACGATGGACATCAGGGGCGCCGTGCTAGGAAACAAGTACCATGGTTTTTATAGGATAATTTGTGTTTTTAACAAGATATCTACTTTCATATCATTGACTACAAAAATGGAGCCTATAATCTCTGACACAATGGCCACTTTCCTCTCTAGGGGAGAACTCGACTTGTTGAGCTCAATTTTCAGTCAAGCAAAATGAGAAACAAATGCAAATGTTCGACAATTCGGACTATTACTGGTGGGATTGAAATTACAGTTTGAATAGTCACGAACTCCACTTGTCGAGCTAAATTTTCATATCAAGCAAAACGAGAAAAACAAATGCTCGACAATTCGGACTGTTACTGGTGGGATAGAATACCCCCCCTAAGGGCAAAGATGCCGTTAAGCATTAATAACATTGTATTCCCCTCTAGTACTTTTGAATGCTCTGCGTGTAGAATATGACCATTATATTCAGTGACTTACTGTACACTACAAATAAACGGTCACAACTCTCCAGCATATAAACACATACACACGCGAAGATGGCCACAGCTCTGCCACCTACTTTAAGTCCAGCGCATACATTCATAAAAACACTTATTAAAACATACCATTGGTTGCCATCTTAAACATTTGCTGTCCAAATTCAATAGCTCCACCGCTGTTAAATGTAAGTTTAAATGATGCCTGTCCTTCCCAATCACCTGAAATAATGAAGAAGGTTTCAGCTGGTATAATACATAATACATAAGTGTAACGTTAAGCCAGGTACTCACTGGGCAACATGCCATCCGCTTGGACGGATAAGATCAGCATATCGCTCAGTGTAGAAAACAAAAATTGAAGCTAAACTCCGTCCTGCTGCTGCTGGATCACCAAAACAATACTTCAACTCCAAACTATCAAAACAGCATAAATTTCAAAAAATCTGAGGATACACCACAGCGCTGCACATGGTGACAGGACCACGCTAAACGCCACAAGAGTCGCATGTGTCGATTGGCGGGCCAGCGATGTTCGTGAATACATCTGTAGAAGCTTTGCACTTTAACGTCAGTTCTACACTTTGATGACTTTGTTCATATTTTTTTTCAAAATAGGGCTGTGCAACGGTCTTCTAAATGGGCCGGATGAAGGCAGTCTGGTAATGCCTCCTGAGCTACTCATAGGTTTACTATTGATTTGATAAATTATTATCCAGTTAATTATGTAGCACATACATATTTTACAGAGCTACACAGAGACAACATTCACATCAGTCCCTTCTGAAGTAGAACTTACAATCTATGGGATGAATTCAGCATGGATCACTAGTTAGAGAAAAAGCAGTAGCTTGCAATCAAAACATCAGCGCTCTGACAGAAAGAAAAAAATAGCCCTTGCAAAATTGCAAATGCATCAAAAAAAATAGCGATGCGTTCGCAGATCCATTTGCAAACACCAAACCGTTTTTTTCCCCATCTGAGTTAAGGTGGGCATACATCGAGACGATTTGGTCCGATTTCGGCCGATTGCGATCAATCGGCCCGTTAAATCGGACCAAATTGTTTCTTCATGACATGGTGTCGGACCCGGCCCCAGGGGTCGGACCGGCGGGACATAAGATCCCTCGCAATCGGTGGGGCGGACGCAGTGCTGGGGCGGACGGCGCTGACCAGAATAATCATCAGTGTCCACTCACTGTGTCCAGCGCCGTAGCGGGCGGGCAGCAACCGCGGCAATTACAACTTTAAAATAGCATGTCAAATGACTGCCCGGCTAATGATTGGCTGAGAGTGCTCTATCTCAGCCAATCATTAGACGGGGAGTCATTTGACACATTATTTTGAAGATGTAATAGCCGCCGCTGCCTGCCCGCTACGGCGCTGGACACAGTAGTGAGTCTGATTAACGCTGCTGTCCCACTCCTTCCTCCCCAGCCGGCCACTCATTTGAGAGCCGCCGCTGCCCGCCCCCACTGCTCCTCACCGCCCTGCAGCTCCCTGTTATTTTTTTTTTTTACATGTGATAAATCGCATGCGATTTATCAGCACTGATATGCAAACCAGACCTGTGCTAGAAACACCACAGCAGACAGCGACACCCCAGGCAGGGAACAGGAACTGCATGGGTTTTCAAAGATAGCGGGTGCTAGAATGAACACTAACAATAACGATGCTGATATCCCAACAACAACAACAAGAATACCGGAACACCGACAGTCAGGATGCCAAAGGAAGTATGCAGGCAGTTTGGGCCAGGGAAGGAGTGTTAGATTTAGGCACCCAGGAGAAATGCAGGAGTAAGGGGGGGGGGGGGGTTAGAGTTATGCTACGGGGAGGCAGGGTTGGAGTTGGACTTGCGGAGTTAGGTTTAGACAGCGAAACACAGGAGTTAGGTGCTAGCATGGCGGGTTGGGGATAGGCTGTTGGAAGGAGAGCAGGGAGAAGGAAAGTATACTTACCTGACCCCCTGCCGGGATTTCATCCACAAGGATGCTGGTGTTGATATTCTGAACACCCGCATCCCCAACGCCAGCCATGTATCCCCTTTCAAGCAACGGATGGGTATTACTAAATTGTTTGAACAACTTCCATATTATATTGCATGGATCATATATTATAAACTCGATGGGGGCAGGGACTGATTTGATTATCTTAGTATTCTCTGTAATATGCATGAGCTATATAAGTAACATTTAATAAAACATACAGTATGGGTTTTACTCTCCCCATAGCAGCACCACATCAAAATACAACAGCAAGGAGTTAGGTACCTGCAAACCAGATCTGCTAAAACTATTAGTCAATAACAAAACTCTATGGCCACACTAGCAATGACAAGTCACTTTATGCCAACAGTCACTCACGTACCACCCGGTTCTGCACTTATAGTTCCTTTGATGTAGTTTGCGGAGAACACTGGCTGTTCTATAGAGCATCCTTTCACACAATAGAAAGGCATCATAAAGGACATCATTGGGTCATTCCCCTTACTCACAAATATCATCTGTAAAATCGAGCAGAAAAAAAAAAAAAGATATTGTCAGTGGGAATCCTGGCAGCACAACAAAATCAATCCAGTTCTGTATTATTATTTCAGAGAACACACAAGACAAGAGACGGTTAAAGAGTCCTTGATAGATCTATCACCAGGTGTCTAATCGAGTCAGAGACAAGGATAAATGGAGACAAGGATCCCCATAACTTATCTCCTCCAGCACGTTATATCAGTGCAATTTTTTACAATTATTTATCTTTTTCATATATTTTAATGAGAGACAAACAGAAGGAAGACTTGAAAGATTTCCGAACTGGTCTCAAAGACATAAAACTTTATTTTATTATATTTTATTAGTGCACTGACCTGTGAGGTTTATCTTAAATTTTATGTACTGTGACTGATTAAGACGATACATCAATTTTTGAGATTGTCTGGGCAGGCAACTTATAATTGCTGTTTTATTATGATATTAGAATTATAAAATAATTACAAAATTCTGGTATTATCTGGGCTCCCATGTTAAATGCACCCCATTTTTTCATACCCCTACTATCCAACTACGCATGGAGTTGATTTTATATAGTGAGTGTGTCGAACTTTTGACATTTGCATGTCTACTTATTGACTGTCGACCAACCATCTGGATACCTTACAAAACAAACCACACCATACCATACATAAAATAAAGATATTTATAAATGAGGGCTGAAATATTTTGTACTTAAAATTAATCTGCAAAAAAATAATAATTCAAAATGAGGGTGATTTACCCGATACGGAGTGAGATACAGTGACCCTTTTTTTGTGCCTTTAAACGCTTCTGTCTTGTGAACCATGTCACTGAAGGTAAGTTCCACATCTTTACACATTTTGAGAACGCTAAGAGAAAAAGGATAGATACATTAGTATTTATAGGAGGCATTTGCTAAGAAACCAAAATAACATTTTATCTTAATCTGGGCTTTTGGACTAAATCCATAATCACCTTCTCTAGTAACCCGAGTACTTGACCCCTCCCAATGTGAAAACTAGTCATGTGACCTCACTGTGAACGGTCTGACTACAGAATATAGCCAACGTATGAGAGCTACTGTATATCCGCTAACACCAGTCACAAGACATTTTACATAATAGAAAAATTATGTAACAGTGAATGTTTAAAAAGAGGATAGAAATGCTACAGTGACCTTTAATCTTTAAACCTGTGCTAAATTTATATCTGTGTTTGTGTTTTTACTCTACATTGCAATAGTTTTAGATGAGATTACTAGATGGTCAAAATTGGTAATTTCTAAACATATCTGAAAGGTGAATCTGTAATAGTAAAAACTATCTGAGAAAAATGTGCCAAAATGTCACCTTCTGCCAATAAGTAAACATGCTATATACTGTATGCATAAAACACGGTTCAAAAAACACCGGACGACAGAGACTACACTTTGGCATATATTCAATGCCGTGGGCGAGCGGTGACTGCGAGCAGGACTTTTTGCTCGCAGTCACCGCTCACCCTGTCAGTATTCAACTGACCCCCCTCATACGCAAATTCCCCCTCGCTCCGTTTTTTGAGCGAGGGGGAATTTGCAAATGTGCCTCCAAAAGCTGCGAGAATCGAGGCTAAATACAGCGAGTTTGCTGCACTAGCCGCGGCTCTCGCAGTTTAGGGGAATCCTCGCCGTTCTGTGACGGCGAGGATTCCCCCGGAACGTTGCATAGTGCGAGCGGCCGGCGCGGGGGTTAAACTGCGAGGATCACTGGTTTTCGGTGATCCTCGCAGTTTAACCCCCTCGCACCGGCATTGAATACATGTATTTAAGTCCTGGAAAACAGATTTAGAAGAGCCAGGTACTTATAAAGATAAAACTAAAATGTTTATTTAATTATATTTAAATATCAATACCAAAGGGGATATTAGCAGAGTATTTGTCCTGGCACAACATTTGGGTCCTGAACGCTGGTACAGCTCTAAGTACTAATAGATAAAAATAAAATGATATCTTTTTTATAAAAAACACAGTTAGGTCCATAAATATATCGGGACATCGACACAATTCTCTTATTTTGGGCTCTGTACACCACCACAATTGATTTTAAATAAACCATCTCCTTTAACTGCATACTTTCAGCTTTAATTTGAGGGTATTTACATCCAAATCAGGTGAACTGTGTAGGAACTACAACAGTTTCTATATGTGCCTATATATATTTTTTTTTAAGGGAGCAAAAGTAATAGACAGACGAAACAATCCTTAAGCCCCATACACACGGGGGAGATATATTGCTCAGCCATATATTGCTAGCAATATATGGCTGAGCAATATATTGCTCAGTTTCTCCTTTTCATCAGCGACCACAGATGGTCGCTGATGAAAGGGAACCTCTGCCGGCGGTGCTGCAGAGGTAATCAGCTGGTCGCAGGAGCTTGTTAGAACGGGGCTGAAAACGGGAGCACACACCCGGCGTTTTATCGCCAGGGCACACTCCCATCACTGGCAATATGGTCGCCTGCGACCATAATTCCCGCGATTTCAGCCCCTATCGCCCCCCGTGTGTACAAAGCTTTAATCAAACTTTCCCTTAATACTTTGTTGCAAATCCTTTGCAGTCAATTACAGCCTGAAGTGTGGAACGCATAGACCACCAGACGCTGGGTTTCATCCCAGGTGATGCTCTGCCAGGCCTCTACTGCAAATGTCTTCAGTTCCTGCTTGTTCTTGGGACATGTTACCTTCAGTTTTGTCTTCATCAAGTGAAATGCATGCTCAATTGGATTCAGGTCAGGTGATTGGCTTGGCCATTGCGTAACTTTCTACTTATTTGCCTTAAAAAATTCTTTGGTTGCTTTTGCAGTATGCTTCGAGTCATTGTCCATCTGCACTGTGAAGCGCCCTCCAATGAGTTCTTAAGCATTTGACTGAATATGAGCAGATAATATTGCCTGACACACTTCAGAATTCATCCTGCTGCTTTTGTCAGCAGTCACATTATCAATAAATACAAGTGAACCAGTTCCATTCGAAGCCACACATGCCAACGCCATGACACTACCATCCCCATGCTTCAGTGATGAGTGGTATGTTTTGGATCATGTTCCTTTCCTTCTCCATACTCTTCACTTCCCATCAAGTTGATCTTTGTCCTGCCTGTCCATAGAATGTTGTTCCAGAACTGTAAAGGCTTTTTTTAAATATTGTTTAGCAAACTCTAATCTGGTCTTCCTGTTTTTGAGGCTCACCAATGGTTTACATCTTGTGGTGAACCCTCTATATTCACTTATGTGAAGTATTGTTGACTTTGACACATATACACCTACTGGTACTTGTTTCCTAGCAGGGCGCCCATCGCGGGCATCGCATGCCATTATAATGACATGCGATGCGACCGACGCGATTACCGCGATTTTACATAGGGAACAATGTTAAATGTCCCAATTGACCCGATTTCACATAGGGAACAATGTTAAATGTCCCAATTGACCCGATTTCACATAGGGAACAATGTTAAATGTCCCAATTGACCCGATTTCACATAGGAAACAATGTTAAATGCCCCCCCCCCCCCCCCCCCCCAATTGTTAACGCCACTCCACGATCAAGATCAACCCGAAGCGTGGCGAGCGCAGCGAGCCCGCGAGGGGCAGCGGTACGCGTCCTCCGACCTTTTCATACCCCTACTATCCACTAGGGCGTGGAGTGAGAATAGAATAGTGTGGCGAGCGCAGTGAGCCACCGAGCCCGAAGCGTGGCGAGCGCAGCGAGCCCCGCGAGGGGACGCGGATACCTTCACAGGTATCCACATCCCCTTGCGGGCTTCACAGGTGTCCGCGTCCGCTCGCCACGCTTCGGGCTCGGTGGCTCGCTGCGCTCGCCACACTATTGTATTCTCACTCCACGCCCTAGTGGATAGTAGGGGTATGAAAAGGTCGGAGGACGCGTACCGCCGCCGCTCGCCACGCTTCGGGTTGACGTTGATCGTGGAGTGGCGTTAACAATTGGGGGGGGGGGGGGGGCATTTAACACTTCAGAGTGGGTATTTGGGGTCTGTGGGCCATTTAACATTGTTCCCTATGTAAAATCGCGGTAATCGCGTCGGTCGCATCGCATGCGATTTTTGTCAGCATGCGACGCAACCGACGCGATTTTTTTCCTTGCGATGCCCACGATCAAAATCGTGGGCGCCCTGCTAGGAAACAAGTACCCACCTACTTCCTGGAGAGTGTTCTTGATCTGGCCAACTGTTGTGAAGGAGTCTGGTCTTTTGGTGTTGCTGAGCTCTCCGATGCTTTCTTTATTTTTAAGAATGTTCCAAACAGTTGATTTGGCCACACCTAATGTTTCGGTGATCTCTCTGATCTCATATTGGGGCAGATGTACTAATCTGCCTATAACTTTTTGAGAATAACGAGTCCCGCTTCTCCAGCATAACGTGGAGAAGCGGGCAAACGTTATAGGCAGATGTATTAACCCCCCCAAAGCCGATAAGGAGAGCCGTTATCCCCAGCGTTAACGGCTCTCCTTATCGGCTCCCTCGCCGCCCCGCACATGCGCAATCGCCGTCGCCCCCCCTGCCCGTCTTACTGGGCATGCGCGAGATCTCGCTAAAACCGCGAGATCTCCAGCGCAGCCCAAGCCAGACGCAGGGCTAGCGTTGTCCCCATAGTGGGGGATAGGACAACTCTAGCCCAGAGCTGGCGAAGCGGCCGGGGTGAATTAACGCCTTGAAGGCTGTTAATACATCACCCCGGCCGTTAATCCCTGGGGGGGATTGCAGGGACAGCCCCGCCGAGCGTAACTCGGCGGGCTGTCACTAGCGCACGTTAGGTGCGCTAGTAATACATTAGGACAGACGTAATCCCCCCCAGTTAACCAGCGTTAAGTGCATTTTTGCACTTAACGCTGGTTAATACATCTGCCCCATTGAGAGTCGACAGCGACAGTTTCTAAATGCAAATGTCACACCTGGAATCAACTTCAGACCTTTTACCTGCTTAATTGATGATGAAATAACGAGGGACTAATCCACACCTGTCCATGACATAGCTTTTAAATTGATTGTCCCATTACTTTTGGTCCCTTAAAAAGTGAGAGGCACATATAGAAACCATTGTAATTCCTACACCGTTCACCTGATTTGGATATAAATACCCTCAAATTAAAGCTGAAAGTCTGCAGTTAAAGCACATATTGCTTGGTTAATAGGGGGTACTACAATGTAGCATATACTATGAACTGGATCAGGACGATAGTCTGGCTCCTAGATTTAACAGACTGGCAAAAACAGCCAAAGTTCCGACAGTCAGAATCCCGGATGTAATACCCCCTAAAGCTGGATACACACTGGACAATATTTGTGTCGATTTTGCAGATTCCAACAGGTCAGAAGACAAAATCAAAATATTGTCCAGTGTGTATGCACAATATTGCTGAAGTTGCACGCTCCCACACCGGGTGCCGGACAACTCACCGACAGTCGGGATTCCGACAGTCATTACCCCGACTGCTCCTTCGTGGGGGTCCACGCCCCCCATAGAGGGAGAATAAAATAGGTGGTGAGCGCAGCGAGCCCGCAAGGGGTTTTGTTGCACTCCACCCGCTGTGCAGTCGGGCTAATGACAGTCGGAATCCGACTGTCGGGGTGTTATACCAACCCCCCCCACATCTCAGCTACATCGCTCAGTACTCTGTACAGGTAGAATGACAGAGGAATTCACTAGATGAGAGCCACACTGCACCTCCCGCTGGATATACACATTGTCCAGTGTGAACCCAGGTTTCATTTTATTCCCAGTCTGTACAAAACATGCAGTGTAAAAAAAAATATTACGAGATCATGGGCCTAATTCAGACATGATTGCAGGCCAAATTAGTTCTAAAAATGGGCAAAATCATGCTGCACTGCAGGTGAGGAAAATGTATCATGTGCAGAGAGAGTTAGATTTGGGTGGGGTGTGTTCAAACAGAAATCTAAATTACACTGTAAAAATAAAGCAGCCAGTATTTACCCTGCACAGAAACAAAATAACTCACCCAAATTTAACTCTCTCTGCACATGTTACATCTGCCCCACCTGCAGTGCACATAGTTTTGCCCATTTTGAGAACAAATTTGCCCTGTGATCAGGTCTAATTTAGGCACAATAAGATGGATTATAGAATACGCTTCATTATATTGGTTTGGAGTAAGTATTTCATCATTCATGATGTGAACATGGTTAAAGTGTTGTCATCTTAAACCTAAAGGTGGACATGGACAGACTGTTGAAATATGAAATGTCAACAATAGCCTCAGCCTACCCTAAAAAGCATGTCTGGCGATGCTGACGTTCCATCAGTGTAAACATGCTTTCTGAATGTTGACATAACTTACAAACCCTGTATACCAGAACTGTAGAACAAATACCTACCTCACACTACCATCACAATCCGCATATTCACCTGTGTTTAGTATTCTACTAATCTAATAGAAATAAATGGAGGAAACACAACACAAGCACTTATTATCCAGAAGGCTGTAAGTACAATTGTAGCCATGAATAGTTTTCCTGGGTGATGGGAACCTGCTGCCTCATAAGCAGCTGTGAAACTACAAAGATTAAAGTTATAGTGTCCTGGGACTTGTAGTTCCACAGCACTTGGCGGCCTAAGACCCCCGTACTAAACACACGATGTATTATATACTGCGTAAATGGCAACATTAGAAGCACTGGCCGCTGCCCGCCTGTAGGGAACGCTACTGACCTCTCTCCATTACTAACAACGACTCCCCCGTTCTGAGAGTGGTTCTTGTTCAGTGCCATGTTGCTGCTGCTGAGGCTGGGCCTGGCTGCTAATGCTCCGGTCCCCCAGTCTATACAACCAGCTGCAGGAACAGGAGGATTGGCATGCAGGAAGTTACTGAGATGGGAAGGCCCGATACACAGACTACGTCACACATTGTGTAATATGCGGCGGGTCAGCTGACCAGAAGCAGCGCAGCTACAGATCTGTTCTAGGCTCTGGCTTATCACGTGGAGGATTGATGCTTTCTGAAATACACTGACTGACTGTACTGTAAAGAAATTGCAATCAATAAGGCTGTAACCTCGGCTGACAGAGAGACATTACAATCAGTCACATACTACACATTTAGTTTATAGACCCCCACAGTGAAAAACATTATGTGTGGTCAGGAGACAAGTGTCCTCATGTCACCATTATAACAGCACTTACATAATGATGTATGAAGACTAGTGCTACAACTGTTCTGTTTCTCAAATCAAACAAGCAGATGTTTGCTTTCATTTACTAATTTCCTATTTACAGTGAGGAAGGGTTAGCGAAGCGCATGTTTGGTAGTCTGTCCTGATTTTCATTTTGGAAAGTGGCCCCCGTAAACCTCTGGTACGCACTGGTTCTTGCACACTTGCATTTTTTTCCAGAATTATTTTTGGTACTTGTGTATTATCACGGCGCCCACTACTCCAGTTGCGTAGAGGGCTATTCACGGTAGTAAAATCGCATCGCATTGCATGTCATATTGTATGGCATGCGATGCAATGCGATTTTCCTATGTAATGTATCCTCTGTGTCAGTGAATCCATTAAAAAGATAGGATGCGATAAAAAATCGCATCGCATGCCATTATTGTATGGCATGCGATGCGATGAGATATTGTTTCTGATGGAACCTAGAATAATGCCATTTAATGGTAAAATGACATATAATGCCCCATATAGCGCCCACTTTTACTAAGTACGCAAACGTAGTGAAATCGCATCGCATGCCGTTATGGTATGGCATGCGATGCGATTTTGACGCTTATAATGGCATTTAATGTACTATAGCATTAAATGACATATGTCGTTTATTAATGCCCCCCCCCCCCACTATCCACATCATCCCGAAGCGTGGCGAGGGCGGCGGTACGAGTCCGACCAACCTTTCCATACCCCCACTATCCACGTCAGCGTGGAG
The DNA here is from genome assembly GCF_055691185.1 of Crinia signifera. Classification (NCBI taxonomy): domain Eukaryota; kingdom Metazoa; phylum Chordata; class Amphibia; order Anura; family Myobatrachidae; genus Crinia; species Crinia signifera. The sequence continues at coordinate 62,244,555 of NC_139224.1, forward strand.
TTGATTTTATAGTGTGGCGAGCCACCGAGCCCGAAGCGTGGCGAGCACAGCGAGCCCCGCGAGGAGACGCGTAATACATGTAACATAATTCACGTTCCCTCGCAGGGCACGCTGCGATTGCCACGCTTCGGGCTCAGTGGCTCGCTGCGCTCGCCACACTATATAAAGTCAACTCCACGCCGACGTGGATAGTGGGGGTATGAAAAGGTCGGTCGGACGCGTACTGCCGCCGCTCGCTACGCTTCGGGATCACGTCGATACTAGGGGGGCATTAATAAATGACATATGTCATTTAATGCTATAGTACATTAAATGCCATTATAAGCGTCAAGGTTTGGAGACTGGAGGAGACTCGTATTGTGCTTGGGAGGGCATTCCACAGAGTGGGTGCAGCCCGAAGAAAGTCCTGCAGTCTGGAATGGGAGTGAGTAATGAGTGTGGATTAGAAATGCAGATCTTGTGAGGAGCATAGAGGTCGTGTTGGATGATATCTTAACACTACAAGATTATATTTCTTATCTGGCTGGTTGGAATGGATATTGAAAATCGCCAGTTTGCTCCCAAATGCTGGAAAATGGACAAAAGCAGTCATCTGCATAATGGCCTATACACACTAGAAGATATTGGAATCAATCTTGTTCAGAAAGGGTCTTCTGAACGATATCTAGTGTGCATGCCTAATATCTTTAACAATTTAAAAATTTTCATTCCAACCAGCTAGATTGGAAAGATAATCTTCTAGTGTGTATGGGCCTTTAGCCTAACAACACTGATGAAATGTTAACATGGTCACAATCTTGTCAATCCATTTATACACACTTAAGGCCACCATTTTCTCTAACGTCCTAGGGTATACTGGGATTCAGGTAGACAATGGGGTATAGATGGGTCCGAAGGAGCCGGTGCACTTTAATAAAAATTAACATCCTGTGTGCTGGCTCCTCCCCTCTATGCCCCCTCCCACAGCCCAGTTTAGAAAAAAGTGCCCTACGGGCCGGTAGCACACTCTGGAGCTCCAGAGTTATTTTGCATTATTTTTATTTTTTAGCGTTTTTTGCTATTTATTTTTAATTTTGCAGCAAGCAAGCAAAGCTTACTGCTGTCCTGATGGAGGGATCACGGCACCAACCTCTTATAGGGTTAATGGTCCGTGTCCTGCTGCCGGGGTTTGTCCCGGACGGTGATGTTACCGCAGTCATAAAGGACTGACGAGCACACCATCAGCCTGCCGCCCCATCAGTGTGAAGTCGGCGATAGTAAGTCTCCCTCAGGGATTCTTCAAGCCGCGGCGGCGCGTAATTTACACAGAGCCGCGCCATATTGGAGGCGAAGCCACCCGGAGAGCGCGAACAGCAGCAGCAGCCGGCGCCATTACAGCTTGCTGAAGGCACCGCGACTACGCAGCAGGACCGTACAACAAACTGGAAACACAGTGGGGTTGTGGGGGTCCGTGGGCGCTCGTTAGTGCTCCCTTTTAGTCCTCTATAGCAGGCATTCCCAACCACGGTCCTCAAGGCACACCAACAGTGCAGGCTTTAGTGATAGCCAGGCTTCAGCACAGGGGACTTAATTAGTACCTGAGTGATTCTGATTAAACCATCTGTGCTGAAGCCTGGATATCTCAAAAACCTGCACTGTTGGTGTGCCTTGAGGACCGTGGTTGGGAATGCCTGCTCTTTAGGACTATACTGCTATTGCTAAATCTTTGTTTTTTTAGCCCGGGTGCCGACTTAACCCCCAGCTAAGGGCTTGTGTGCTGGTTCTCCCTCTCTGTCCCTCCTCACGGCCTGGGGAAGAGAGAGTTTGCTCTGTGGGTAGATAGCATACATTGTATTAGCCTTATACTGACGGCATGGCAGGGAAGAAGACTGTATGTCAGTCATGCCACGCTAAATTCACCCCCTTGGTGGAGGGGTCCCTTGTGTGTGAGAATTGTATGGCACCTGCGCACGGGACTAGCAGCCAGGAGCCTGCCTGGTTGGAATCCATTAAAGGAATGATGTCTTCTATTTCATCTGAATTAGCTGTTGCTAGACAGGAGAGACATGATTTACAGAAGTCTGTGGCTGATCTTAGAGCTACACCTGCTGCTCAGAGACCCCCTAAGTTACTTCCTCAAAAGCGCTCTTTGCCTGCTTTGCTTGGCACAGACACTGAAGATGAGGAACAAGAAGAGGAAGAGGTAGACATCCCTGAGGCTGTTGAGGAATCTCACTCTCAAGGGGTGGATGCTCTTATTTTTGCTATTAGAGAGGTCCTTAATCTTCCTGATAAGGAAGAGGAACAGACAGAAGTAATGTTCTTCTCTACAAGAGAAAAATCCTCTGCCACTTTTCCTGTCTCTACAGAGCTTAACAGGAAATTTCAACAGTCCTGGGCTCACCCAGAAAAAAGATTTCAGGTGCCAAAGCGGTTCCTATCTATTTGTCCTTTCCCTCCTGATTACAGAAAGGTGTGGGAGACCCCACCGGCTGTGGATACATCTGTATCCAGGCTCTCTAAAAAGATAGTGCTCCCCGTACTGGGGCTACTCAGAGACCAGTTATTGCAGGTTGTTGGATAACCAAGGCCTTTAGCAAATGGGCTGAGGCAATTCAGTCTGATTTACAGGAGGACAACCCTTAGGTGGATATGCTCACCCTTCTTAGACATATTCAGGAATCTGCGGATTTCTTATATAAAGCGTTAAAGGAAATTGGTGTTGTTGCAGCTCAAACAAACACTATGTCTGTGTCCGCCCGCAGAGTTTTATGGTTGCGACAGTGGGCGGCCGACCCAGAGTCTAAGAGGGGTGTAGAGGCTTTACCTTTCACTGGTGAAGCACTATTTGGTGAGGAACTTAATAAGTGGATTTCACAGGCAACTGCTGGGAAGTCCACTTACCTGCCGTCTGCCCCTCCACCACCGCGGAGAAATTATACAGGCCCCTCCCTGCAGTCCTTTCGGACCGCGAGGTTCAGGTCCAGAGGCCGTGGAGCCTCAAATGCAGTCAGAGGCACAAGAGGTAAGTCCCGCAGAACTCAGTCAGCAGTCCTGCCCGATCAGGCTCACACCACTCCTCAGGAAAAACCCTCAGCATGACTGTTCCCTTCTTCAGGAGGGGGACATTCCAGTGGGAGCCCGTTTATTACATTTCAGCCCGGTTTGGCGGGCGTCTGCCCTAGATCCCTGGGTGCTAGAATTAGTGACACAGGGATACAGGATAGAGTTCGCCTCTACCCCGCCTCAAAAATTCTTCAAGTCAGCCTTACCAGCTTCGCAAGAATCTCAAAGGAACCTTCTGGAGGCTGTTCAGAAACTAATAGATCAGGGAGTGGTAATTCCTGTACCTACCCATCTCAGGGGGGAGGTGATACTACTCCAACGTGTTCGTCGTACCCAAACCAGACGGTTTAGTACGCCCTATACTGAATCTTCGGTTTCTGAACGTGCATCTCAAGACCTTCAAGTTCAAGATGGAGTCGTTGAGGGCGGTCATTTCGGGATTGGAGGAAAAGGAGTTCTTGGTGTCGCTAGACATAAAGGATACCTACCTCCACATCCCGATCTGGCTGCCGCATCAAGCCTATCTTCGCTTCACGATTCTAAACGACCACTACCAGTTCAGGGCCCTGCCGTTTGGCTTGTCAACAGCCCCTCGGATATTCACGAAGGTCATGGCGGAGATGATGCTTCTGCTCAGCCGGGCCGGAGTGAATATTGTGCCATATCTGGACGACCTTTTAATAAAGGCCCCCACCAGAGAATTACTGGAGGAGAGTGTCCGTACCACCTTCAGGATCCTGTCAACCCATGGATGGATCCTGAATCTAAAAAAGTCGCAGCTGGTACCGTCTCAAAGAATTCTTTTCCTAGGGATGATACTAGACACGGTGGCCCAGAAAGTCTTCCTACCAATAGAAAAGGTTTTAGCCATCCAAAGGATGGTGCGGTTGGTTCTGAAACCGCGCAGAATATCTGTCCACTCCTGCATACAGCTGCTTGGGAAGATGGTAGCAGCATACGAGGCGATCCCCTACGGATGTTTCCATGCGAGGACCTTCCAACTGGACCTCCTAAACAAGTGGACGGGTTCTCACCTCCACATGTACTCCTTGGTCACACTATCGTCGGAAACGAGAATCTCCCTTCTGTGGTGGCTGAAGTCATCCAACCTTCTCGAGGGAAGGAAGTTCGGAATTCACTCATGGGTGCTTCTAACAACAGACGCCAGCCTGAAGGGATGGGGAGCCGTAACTCAGGGAGTTCACTTTCAGGGTCTTTGGTCAAAACAAGAAGCCTCTCTTCCCATAAACGTTTTGGAACAAAGAGCGATACATCAAGCCTTGCTACAGGCCTCCGATCTGCTGAGAGGAAGGCCCGTACAGGTCCAATCGGACAATGTCACGGCAGTGGCATATATAAATCGCCAAGGGGGAACAAAAAGCAGATCTGCCATGAGAGAAGCTGCAAAGATTCTAAGGTGGGCGGAAAGCCACGTAGAGGCCATATCGGCCATCTTCATCCCGGGAGTACAGAACTTACTGGCGGATTATCTCAGCAGACACACTCTACACCCAGGAGAGTGGAGTCTACACCCTCAGGTATTTCAGATGCTGGTGGACAGATGGGGGTGCCCTCAGGTCGATATGATGGCGTCCCGAACGAACAAGAAGCTTCCGAAGTACTGCTCCGGAACGCGGGACCCTCTGGCAGTGTCGGTGGACGCCCTGACGGCGCCATGGACCTTCAGCTTCATTTACCTGTTTCCCCCCATTCCATTGATCCCGAGAATTCTCAAACGGATAAAGCGGGAAAGGGTTCTGGTGCTTTTCATCGCTCCATATTGGCCACGCAGGACTTGGTTTGCGGACCTTCTATCCCTGTCACTGGAAGACCCTTGGCCCCTGCCACATCGTCCAGATCTTCTTCAGCAAGGGCCGTTCATTTATCACGACTTACATCGGCTAAATTTAATGGCGTGGAGATTGAAAGGGAAATCCTAGCGAGAAAAGGCATCCCAAGTACCGTTATTCCAACTATGCTCCAGGCTAGGAAGATGGTCACCTCAAAGCATTATTACAGAATCTGGAAGCGTTATGTCTCTTGGTGTGAAGGCCATAGATTCTCTCCTACTGAATTCAAATTGGGAAGATTCCTGAGATTTCTACAAGCTGGTGTTGATCTGGGCCTTAGGCTAGGATCTATTAAGGTCCAGATTTCTGCACTGTCTATATTTTTCCAAAGACAGTTGGCGACTCTCCCAGAAGTGCAGACCTTCATTAAAGGTGTTCTACACATCCAGCCACCCTTCAAAGTCCGGTGGCGCCTTGGGATCTAAACCTGGTTTTGGAGTTTCTACAATCGTCCTGGTTCGAGCCAATGAAGACAGCAGAAATAAAGTTTCTTACCTGGAAAACGGTTCTGTTATTGGTGTTAGCATCTGGTAGAAGAGTCTCCGAGTTGAGCGCACTATCTTGCAGAAGCCCATATCTAATTTTTCATGCAGACAGAGCTGAGCTGCGTACAGGGCCGAAGTTCCTCCCAAAGGTGGTCTCGGCTTTCCATATTAACCAGCCCATTGTGGTTCCATCGGTTATTGCTGGTTCTTCCACCCCTAAATCTCTGGATGTAGCCAGAGCCTTGAGGACTTATGTTTCTCGAACAGCTCGTACAAGAAAGACTGACTCTCTTTTCATTCTGTACGATGCAAGAAAGATTGGATGTCCAGCGACAAAGCAATCCATTGCCAGATGGATCAGATTAACTATTCAGATGGCTTATTCACAGGCCTCGATTCCTGCTCCGGCCTCCATATCTGCTCACTCTACCAGGTCGGTGAGTGCCTCATGGGAGGCTGCTCGAGGAACATCATTACTACAGTTGTGTAGGGCAGCCACCTGGTCGGGAAACAATACCTTTGTAAAGTTTTACAGTTTTGATACTCTGGCATCAGAGGATCTACAGTTTGGAAATTCGGTTTTACAGGGACCTCAGCACTCTCCCACCCGTTGTGGGAGCTTTGGGACGTCCCCATTGTCTCCCTGAATCCCAGTATACCCTAGGACGTTAGAGAAAAGGGGATTTTGATTACCTACCGGTAAATCCTTTTCTCGTAGTCCGTAGGGTATACTGGGCTCCCACCTCTGTGCTTCGTTCTACTGTTTGGCGTGTCTTGACTGACTGGTTTCGTCAGTGTTATGCTGTTGGTAGTTAAAGTTAAAGGTACTTCCTCCTCTCAAAAAAATGGAAAATTTAGCAATTTGCAAAATGTTAAATTTTCTGCTTGTGAGACAAATAATCATACCACTCAAAATAGTTAATAACTAACATAGACCATATGTCTACTTTATGTTTCCATCATTATTTCAACTTCCTTTTAATTTTTTTGGACACTAGGAGGCTTACAATATGAATAGCAAATTCTCAAATTTTCAAGAAAATTTCAAACACTGATTTTTTTAGGGACCAGTTCAGTTCTGATGTGACTTTGAGGGACTTGTATGTGAGACACCCCCATAAATGATGCCATTTCAAAAACTGCACCCCTCACAGTATTCAAAACAGCATTTTGGAAGTTTGTTAACCCTTTAGGTGTTTCACAGGAATTAAAACAAAGTGTAGGTGAAATTTCAAAATTTCATTTTTTTTGCAGATTTGCAATTTTAATACATTTTTCTAAGGAACACAGTAGATTTTACTAGAGAAATGTGACTAAAAATTGATTCCCCCAATTCTTTTGTTTTCATAAATATCCTATATGTGGCCCTAGTGTGCACGTTGACCAAACCACAGGCTTCATAATAGAAGGAGCACCTACTTGATTTTGGAGCCTCCTTTTTATGAGATTATGTTTTAGGCACCATGTAGGTTTCTAGGCACCATAAGATGCTAAAATTTAGGAACCCCCCCACAAGTGACCCCATTTTGCAAACTACACCCCTCAGAAAATTTATCTAGGGGTATAGTGTACATTTCAAACCCCCAGGGGTTTCACCAATTGTGGTACAACTGGGCTGTGCAAATGAAAAATTACATTTTTTACACAAAAATGCAGTTCTGGCTCAAAATTTTTCATTTTCACAAGGAATGAAGGAGAAAAAGCACCCCAAAATCTGTGCCCCAATTTCTCCCGAGTACGGCAATGTCTCACATGTGACCAAAAAATACCATTTGGGTGCATGGCAGGACTCAGAAGGGAAGGAGTGATTTTTGGATTTTGCAGCACAGATTCTGGTGGAATGTTGGTGGGTGCTATGTCGCATTAGCAAGACCCCCAAAGCACCAATACAGTGGAACCCCCCCACAAGTGACCCCATTTTGCAAACTACACCCCTCAGGGAATTCATCTAGGGGTATAGTGTACATTTCAAACCCCCAGGGGTTTCACCAATTTTGATACAACTGGGCAGTGAAAATGAAAAATTACATTTTTTTACACAAAAATGCAGTTCTGGCTCAAAATTTTTCATTTTCAGAAGGTATGAAGGAGAAAAAGCACCCCAAAATCTGTGCCCCAATTTCTCCCGAGTACGGCAATGCCTCACATGTGACCAAAAAATACCATTTGGGTGCATGGCAGGACTCAGAAGGGAAGGAGTGATTTTTGGATTTTGCAGCTCAGATTCTGGTGGAATGTTGGTGGGTGCTATGTCGCATTAGCAAGACCCCCCAAGCACCAATACAGTGGAACCCCCCCACAAGTGACCCCATTTTGCAAATTACACCCCTCAGGGAATTCATCTAGGGGTATAGTGTACATTTCAAACCCCCAGGGGTTTCACCAATTTTGATACAACTGGGCTGTGCAAATGAAAAATTAAATTTTTTACACAAAAATGCAGTTCTGGCTCAAAAATTTTCATTTTCACAAGGAATGAAGGAGAAAAAGCACCCCAAAATCTGTGCCCCAATTTCTCCCGAGTACGGCAATGTCTCACATGTGACCAAAAAATACCATTTGGGTGCATGGCAGGACTCAGAAGGGAAGGAGTGATTTTTGGATTTTGCAGCACAGATTCTGGTGGAATGTTGGTGGGTGCTATGTCGCATTAGCAAGACCCCCAAAGCACCAATACAGTGGAACCCCCCCACAAGTGACCCCATTTTGCAAACTACACCCCTCAGGGAATTCATCTAGGGGTATAGTGTACATTTCAAACCCCCAGGGGTTTCACCAATTTTGATACAACTGGGCAGTGAAAATGAAAAATTACATTTTTTTACACAAAAATGCAGTTCTGGCTCAAAATTTTTCATTTTCAGAAGGTATGAAGGAGAAAAAGCACCCCAAAATCTGTGCCCCAATTTCTCCCGAGTACGGCAATGCCTCACATGTGACCAAAAAATACCATTTGGGTGCATGGCAGGACTCAGAAGGGAAGGAGTGATTTTTGGATTTTGCAGCTCAGATTCTGGTGGAATGTTGGTGGGTGCTATGTCGCATTAGCAAGACCCCCCCAAGCACCAATACAGTGGAACCCCCCCACAAGTGACCCCATTTTGCAAACTACACCCCTCAGGGAATTCATCTAGGGGTATAGTGTACATTTCAAACCCCCAGGGGTTTTACCAATTTTGATACAACTGGGCTGTGCAAATGAAAAATTACATTTTTTACACAAAAATGCAGTTCTGGCTCAAAATTTTTCATTTTCACAAGGAATGAAGGAGAAAAAGCACCCCAAAATCTGTGCCCCAATTTCTCCCGAGTACGGCAATGTCTCACATGTGACCAAAAAATACCATTTGGGTGCATGGCAGGACTCAGAAGGGAAGGAGTGATTTTTGGATTTTGCAGCACAGATTCTGGTGGAATGTTGGTGGGTGCTATGTCGCATTAGCAAGACCCCCAAAGCACCAATACAGTGGAACCCCCCCACAAGTGACCCCATTTTGCAAACTACACCCCTCAGGGAATTCATCTAGGGGTATAGTGTACATTTCAAACCCCCAGGGGTTTCACCAATTTTGATACAACTGGGCAGTGAAAATGAAAAATTACATTTTTTTACACAAAAATGCAGTTCTGGCTCAAAATTTTTCATTTTCAGAAGGTATGAAGGAGAAAAAGCACCCCAAAATCTGTGCCCCAATTTCTCCCGAGTACGGCAATGCCTCACATGTGACCAAAAAATACCATTTGGGTGCATGGCAGGACTCAGAAGGGAAGGAGTGATTTTTGGATTTTGCAGCTCAGATTCTGGTGGAATGTTGGTGGGTGCTATGTCGCATTAGCAAGACCCCCCAAGCACCAATACAGTGGAACCCCCCCACAAGTGACCCCATTTTGCAAATTACACCCCTCAGGGAATTCATCTAGGGGTATAGTGTACATTTCAAACCCCCAGGGGTTTCACCAATTTTGATACAACTGGGCTGTGCAAATGAAAAATTACATTTTTTACACAAAAATGCAGTTCTGGCTCAAAATTTTTCATTTTCACAAGGAATGAAGGAGAAAAAGCACCCCAAAATCTGTGCCCCAATTTCTCCCGAGTACGGCAATGTCTCACATGTGACCAAAAAATACCATTTGGGTGCATGGCAGGACTCAGAAGGGAAGGAGTGATTTTTGGATTTTGCAGCACAGATTCTGGTGGAATGTTGGTGGGTGCTATGTCGCATTAGCAAGACCCCCAAAGCACCAATACAGTGGAACCCCCCCACAAGTGACCCCATTTTGCAAACTACACCCCTCAGGGAATTCATCTAGGGGTATAGTGTACATTTCAAACCCCCAGGGGTTTCACCAATTTTGATACAACTAGGCAGTGAAAATGAAAAATTACATTTTTTTACACAAAAATGCAGTTCTGGCTCAAAATTTTTCATTTTCAGAAGGTATGAAGGAGAAAAAGCACCCCAAAATCTGTGCCCCAATTTCTCCCGAGTACGGCAATGCCTCACATGTGACCAAAAAATACCATTTGGGTGCATGGCAGGACTCAGAAGGGAAGGAGTGATTTTTGGATTTTGCAGCTCAGATTCTGGTGGAATGTTGGTGGGTGCTATGTCGCATTAGCAAGACCCCCCAAGCACCAATACAGTGGAACCCCCCCACAAGTGACCCCATTTTGCAAATTACACCCCTCAGGGAATTCATCTAGGGGTATAGTGTACATTTCAAACCCCCAGGGGTTTCACCAATTTTGATACAACTGGGCTGTGCAAATGAAAAATTACATTTTTTACACAAAAATGCAGTTCTGGCTCAAAAATTTTCATTTTCACAAGGAATGAAGGAGAAAAAGCACCCCAAAATCTGTGCCCCAATTTCTCCCGAGTACGGCAATGTCTCACATGTGACCAAAAAATACCATTTGGGTGCATGGCAGGACTCAGAAGGGAAGGAGTGATTTTTGGATTTTGCAGCACAGATTCTGGTGGAATGTTGGTGGGTGCTATGTCGCATTAGCAAGACCCCCAAAGCACCAATACAGTGGAACCCCCCCACAAGTGACCCCATTTTGCAAACTACACCCCTCAGGGAATTCATCTAGGGGTATAGTGTACATTTCAAACCCCCAGGGGTTTCACCAATTTTGATACAACTGGGCAGTGAAAATGAAAAATTACATTTTTTTACACAAAAATGCAGTTCTGGCTCAAAATTTTTCATTTTCAGAAGGTATGAAGGAGAAAAAGCACCCCAAAATCTGTGCCCCAATTTCTCCCGAGTACGGCAATGCCTCACATGTGACCAAAAAATACCATTTGGGTGCATGGCAGGACTCAGAAGGGAAGGAGTGATTTTTGGATTTTGCAGCTCAGATTCTGGTGGAATGTTGGTGGGTGCTATGTCGCATTAGCAAGACCCCCCAAGCACCAATACAGTGGAACCCCCCCACAAGTGACCCCATTTTGCAAACTACACCCCTCAGGGAATTCATCTAGGGGTATAGTGTACATTTCAAACCCCCAGGGGTTTCACCAATTTTGATACAACTGGGCTGTGCAAATGAAAAATTACATTTTTTACACAAAAATGCAGTTCTGGCTCAAAATTTTTCATTTTCACAAGGAATGAAGGAGAAAAAGCACCCCAAAATCTGTGCCCCAATTTCTCCCGAGTACGGCAATGTCTCACATGTGACCAAAAAATACCATTTGGGTGCATGGCAGGACTCAGAAGGGAAGGAGTGATTTTTGGATTTTGCAGCACAGATTCTGGTGGAATGTTGGTGGGTGCTATGTCGCATTAGCAAGACCCCCAAAGCACCAATACAGTGGAACCCCCCCACAAGTGACCCCATTTTGCAAACTACACCCCTCAGGGAATTCATCTAGGGGTATAGTGTACATTTCAAACCCCCAGGGGTTTCACCAATTTTGATACAACTGGGCAGTGAAAATGAAAAATTACATTTTTTTACACAAAAATGCAGTTCTGGCTCAACATTTTTCATTTTCAGAAGGTATGAAGGAGAAAAAGCACCCCAAAATCTGTGCCCCAATTTCTCCCGAGTACGGCAATGCCTCATGTGTGACCAAAAAGTGGCAGGACTCAGAAGGGAAGGAGTGATATTTGGATTTTGCAGCACAGATTCTGGTGGAATGTTGGTGGGTGCTATGTCGCATTAGCAAGACCCCCAAAGCACCAATACAGTGGAACCCCCCCACAAGTGACCCCATTTTGCAAACTACACCCCTCAGGGAATTCATCTAGGGGTATAGTGTACATTTCAAACCCCCAGGGGTTTCACCAATTTTGATACAACTGGGCAGTGAAAATGAAAAATTACATTTTTTTACACAAAAATGCAGTTCTGGCTCAACATTTTTCATTTTCAGAAGGTATGAAGGAGAAAAAGCACCCCAAAATCTGTGCCCCAATTTCTCCCGAGTACGGCAATGCCTCATGTGTGACCAAAAAGTGGCAGGACTCAGAAGGGAAGGAGTGATATTTGGATTTTGCAGCACAGATTCTGGTGGAATGTTGGTGGGTGCTATGTCGCATTAGCAAGACCCCCAAAGCACCAATACAGTGGAACCCCCCCACAAGTGACCCCATTTTGCGAACTACACCCCTCAGGGAATTCATCTAGGGGTATAGTGTACATTTCAAACCCCCAGGGGTTTCACCAATTTTGATACAACTGGGCAGTGAAAATGAAAAATTACATTTTTTTACACAAAAATGCAGTTCTGGCTCAAAATTTTTCATTTTCAGAAGGTATGAAGGAGAAAAAGCACCCCAAAATCTGTGCCCCAATTTCTCCCGAGTATGGCAATGCCTCAGATGTGACCAAAAAATACCAGTTGGGTGCATGGCAGGACTCAGAAGGGAAGGAGTGATTTTTGGATTTTGCAGCTCAGATTCTGGTGGAATGAATGGTGGGTGCTATGTGGCATTAGCAAGACCCCCGAAGCACGGTGAAATGATGAACCTAATAATCCATAGATGTGTGGTATATTTTAAAACACTCCTTTATACATAGGCCGGGTTTGTCGGGGCAAGTTTCACAGTGGAAAATAGTTTCCTTTCTTATTCCCTTTTTATAGCAAACTTTGCACCTTTTTTGTGTCCTGCCCTTTCTTGCAGTGGAGGGGATTTCGTTAGGAAAATGCTGCCCTGGTACAATACGGGGGCCAGTACTAGAAGTACTGGGGCCCTCTGCCTGCTGGTTCCCAAATATTAGGCCCTTTATGACTTCCTCTTGAAAGTGCATAAATGTCCCCCTCTGGCTGGTAGAACGGAATAGCACGTAAGCGTTATACAGTGCCATCTGGATGATATACACGGCCAGCTTCTTGTACCAGATTTTTGTTTTCCGCAGGGCACTGTACGGCTTCAGTACCTGATCTGAAAGATCCACTCCGCCCATGTACCTATTGTAATCTAGGATACAATTAGGTTTTGAGGTGTGGGTACTGGTACCTCGTACAGGGATGGAGGTGGTACTGTCTCCATGAATTGTTGTCAGTATAAGGACATCCCTCTTGTCCTTATATTTGACCAACAACATATTTTCGGTGCATATTCCCCTGCTTTCACCCCTTCTCATTACTTGGGCAATGTGCGTTTTTGGGAGGCCTCTTTGGTTCTTACGCACAGTACCGCAAGCTGCTGTACCTCTTTAACCAAGGGCCTTAAACAGGGGGATGCTAGTGTAAAAGTTATCCACATAGAGGTGATAACCTTTATCCAGGAAGGGGTGCACTAAATCCCAGACAATTTTTCCACTAACACCTACGAGGGAGGGGGGGCATTCTGGCGGTTCAATTCTTGAATCCTTCCCTTCATATACCCTAAACCTGTGGGTGTACCCTGAGGTGCTTTCACACAGCTTATACATTTTTATGCCATACCTTGCCCTCTTACTGGGAAGGTACTGGCGGAATTTAACCCTTCCTTTAAAATGTATAAGGGACTCGTCAATACAAATACATTTTTCAGGGATGTACATCTCTGCAAATTTGGCACTGAAATGATCAATGACCGGCCTGACTTTGAATAGCCGGTCAAAGGTGGGATCATCTCTGGGTGGGCACAGTGTATTATCGGTGTAATGTAAAAATGTAAGGATTATCTCAAAACGAGCCCGAGTCATGGCCATACGGTAAAATGGGGTGCTGTACAGAACATCTGTACTCCAATATTGCCTAATTTCTGGCTTTTTTACTATGCCCATATGTAACACCAGACCCCAAAACGTCATCATCTCTACTGCATCTACAGGGGTCCACCTAGCAAATGATGACGTGGGGTTTTGAGCAATAAACTGCTGGGCATATAAATTAGTTTGGTCCACCATTAAATTTATAAAATCATCAGAGAAAAATAATTTGAAAAAGTCAATTTCTCTGAGACCTGCTGAATCAAATTGGATTCCTGGGATGGCCAAAAACTCAGGAACCTGGGGCTCAAAATTGTCTGGTGGTGGGGTCCATACGGGATCAATCATTTGGGGGGGGGGTCTCAGCTGCTCTACGGGGGCGTCTTTGAGGGGGTCCCTCATCAGCAGAGGAGGAAAAGGAGCTTAAGGCGAATCCTTCAAATTCCCCGCTTGCATCACTGGCTGTGTCAGAGTCAGAGTCAGAGGCAAGCATGGCATATGCCTCCTCCGCTGAATACATTCTTCTGGATGACTGGGATGACATTTGGGATGACATTTGGGATGACATTTGGGATGCCATTTTTATTTTTGTGTTTCTGTAAGTGTAATGTTTCAACACGTGTATAGTGTAGGGGGGGTACAAACTTTATTTCAACACGGGGGGTATGTAGTGTGTAGTGTGTATGTAGTGCAGAAAAAAAAATACTTTATACAGGAATTTGATCCCAATAAAAAAAAAAAAATTGAAGGGGTTAAAAAAAAAAAAAAAAAGGTCCTGCGCCAAAAATTGAGCACAGATGTTGGTCAGTAACGTCCGTCACTGAACAGCGCTCAAAGGCAACAGGAATTTGATCAAAAAAAAAAAAATAGATCAACCCTGTGCCGAAAAAGCTGATCAGTGATGTACGTCACTGATCAGCGCACAGTGGCCACAGGACACCCACAAAATCACAGTGTGTGTAAAAAAAAAAATTAAAAAAAGACCCCACAGCACCCTCAAAAAAAAAAAAAAAGGTGATCAGTGATGCGACACTGATTACCAGTGAGGGGCAGCAGGTGCACAACCTTTGGTGCAACTGACAGTGCAACTGGCAGCAACTGACAGGTATATATAAAAAAAAAAAACCCTGCACCCCCAAAAAGTTGCTGATCAACACAGATATACTGATCAGCACAAAAGGGGGGGTAGCAGACACAAAATATAGCACTCTCTATCACTCTCTGTCACTATCTCTCTCTATCTCTCACTATCTATCACTCTCTATCACTCTCTATCACTCTCTATCACTCTCTATCACTCTCTGTCACTATCTGTCCCTATCTCTCACGATCTGTGACTCTATGACACTGCTGCAGCAGCACACACAGAAGTCACAAGATCCAGGAAGTATCCAGCTGCTGGCAGCACGCTACCAGCGGTGATCAGCGGTGATCAGGTAAGTTTCAGGCAAGGATCAGGTATGTATCACGACAGATTGGCACGGTGACCGCTCTGCACGCAATTCCAGACCGGAATGGCGTCTGCAGCGCAGTCACCGTTAGTTTAAATCACGCGCCTTGGCTGTGATTGGTCCGTGGGTCCCACGGACCAATCACAGCCTTGGGGGCAGGTGGGGTGAGGTGTCGTCGTCACCGATGACCCCCTCATGCCCCCTGACGCCCGGCGGTGATTGACACCTGTGTTACCGAGCGTCTGATTCGCCAGTAACACAGGAAAACGCTGTGAATGGCTGTTCACACTGAACAGCCAATCACAGCGATCGCCGACGGGGGGGGCGGCATCGCAGCCCCCCCTGGGCATGCAGGGACATGTCTGCTGTCAGGGACAGCAGACATCGTCCCTCTGTCACTGCGTCTCGAGACGCAGTGGCACTTTGAAGTCATGACGTATATATACGTCATGTGTCGGGAAGTACATCCCGGCCATGACGTATATATACGTCAAATGTCGGGAAGGGGTTAATAACAGACAAAATACACAATTAAAAACACATAAATAAAGAAAAAACACAAAAAATGAAATTAAAAAAGGTATATACAACCGGTTGTATGTGAGAATTATGTATGAAGCTGCATTCTTATCCTAGCAATATTATTGATGCCAAGCTCATGGTGTCTAATGCATATATTAATAAAGCTCCCACGTTGCCCGGGTTAGTGCTAGGATTAGTAAGCACAATGTTATGCACTGTCCGTTAGTTGTTAACTTTATTTTTAGTTTTAGTGCTTTATAGCCTTTTTTTCCCTGTCTGGCCAGACACTTATGAGAGGTACCTTACAGGTGACCTTAAAGCTGTTGTGTCCTGGTCTCCCAGTTTTGCCGCTGATTTAGCGGGATGTACAACTTTATCTGGAGTGGTCCACAGGAAAGCTGGTCATGATGGCTGTGATGGTACCGATCCTCTTAAATATGCAATGCCGATGGGGTAGTTCTCTTACGCATTTCCCCGCCTGCTCTTAGTTGTCAGCGGCTTCCTCAGAGAGATTTTTGTATGGCAAGAAGAGCATGCTGCCGTATCTGTGGTATATATAGTAGAGAAGCCAGTAGCTCCGTTTACGGCCATTGCCATTGACACGCTTCCGTTTCCGGTATTGCGTTCCATACATATGTATAGAGTGCCAGTAGCTCCATTTACGGCCATTGCCGTTGACGCACTTCTGTTTCCGGTATTGCGTTCCATCAGTGTCTGGCGTTCCAGTTAATCTGTTAATCTTAGTTGCTGCAGAGTGGAACTCAGTATTGGGATCCAAGATGGTGGTGTAAACTGGTCCGGATGGAGTTTGGTATAGTATTCCAAGGGTTTTGGCTGGAGAAGAGTTCCACTCTGCAGCAACTAAGCTAGGTATTGGCATACCATAAGAACTGCATTGTCTCACTATTGAGTGATGTTTGATATCCACCACTGGTCAATCACCGGGACTTTGTGCAATTATTACTTAACAAGGATACCCTGATCATCTGGTAAATATAATCTATCGGTGTTGATTTGGACACAAAATTGATCCTCCATACCATACTTGAATGTTAGCTGGAATCATTCACATCCATCATCATTTTTTTTATTAATATTTTTTTATAACTTTTTATATACAAATTTATTTCAAGAGAAATCTCATATTAAAAATTATTTTATTCATTTTATAATAAATTATTTTCCTAAAAAACCAGGCGCTGTATCTTAGCTTTTTTCTTAACCAGTAAATTGCCTTTTTTTTAGCCTTTTAAAACGGTTAGAGCTGCAGTGTGAAAGCACCAGTCTGCATTAACTGGTTACAAATAACTTGCAAACGAGTAAAAAGCGGTTCAGAGACGTTTTTTATGCAGTGTGAAAGGCTCTGAACCGATATATAGGACTCAGGCAGCAGTGTGCACTGAGCTGGTTATCAGCGCAGTGAATATTTAATGCGCAGAACCATCTCAGTACATACACGCATCAGTGATCGCGAAAACACCCTAAAATTATGGGTCCCTGGGACCCCTCACGTATAAAAATTGGGGTCCTACTTGACCTTTTCTGGGTCCCAGTGGAATAAAGCCTCCTCTCCCCTTCCCCAGCATGGCACATACAGAGGCCTCCTCCTCTCCTCCATATGGCATATACCCTGAGCCAAGGGCCAGCCTAAACCTATTTTTTTTTGGTAAGCAAACATAGATTTGGGCACCCCAAAACTGTGGCTATTGTGGGTTGGGGGGGTGGTATCAATTGGAAATTTGCCCACTCACGTAAAGCAAGATACACATATACTAGAAAAAGGGATAATGTCAGGATAGGGACACCTGTGCTGCACCAATCAGGATTCTGCCCCTGTCCATTGTTTCTAAAACAAAATAAAGTAATGGCAGCAGGAACAGGAGGGATAGGGTCAGGGCTGGCAACAGAAATCTTGGGGCCCTGTACACTGATATATCTGGGGCCCCCCGCCCGTTCCACCTCCCCACCTATACTTTGAGAATCCAGGGCCCTTTGTTTCAGCAGCATTGTCTGTGGTAATTCACAATGCTAACCTTTGTTTTGAACCCATGCTATATCTGATTCTTCTTTGAAGGCAACCCCAATTAACTTGGCGACCTATGACCAGCAATGTTACTTACTGTACACTTCAATTCTCTTCTCCGAACGTCCCACAACTCCTGCTGTGGCGAGAAGGAGCAGATGACATGGGGTGCCGCGCATGCGCAATAAGTAAGGCCGTCCATCAGGGCTGTTTCTCAACAATTTGGCTCCCAGTGCGAACAGTTAAAAATCCCCCCCATAATTTGTCACAGAGCAAAAAAGGCATGACCTAGCAAAAAAAAAAAAAAATCCTTCCTCCCCACTTTTGCAACCTGCATGTCCAGACATTGGATACCACAGAAATGGTCGCTGCCATGCTTAAATTGGTTGGCTGAAGGCCTCGCAGTGACATAAAACCATGTAGGCCCACACAGTGACCCAGTAAACCTCCCAAACAGTGTCAGGCTACTTATATCAATATAAACTGTTTAATAGTAATGCCTATTACATACTATACCATGCGGCGTAATGCCCATTACACCACACACTGCAATGTCCATTACTCCTTATTCTGCACACCATAATGCCTGTTACACATTATACCGCACACGTAATGCCTATTGGATATGCCCCACACTGTAATGCCCATTACACATAATGCCATACACTATAATGCCCATTACATATTATACCACATGCTCTAATGCCAATAACATAATATGCCATGCACCACGCTTGCCTACATGCTTTTTGCCTGCCAGTAGTTACATGCTCATTGTAAGGGGTTTCTAGCTTGATGTCAAGATTCACATGCTCGTTACCAGGGGGGAAACATACCGTGCTGCTATAGTGCTCTCTGTAGTGCTGCTTATTTCCTTAATTTTCCCTGTAGTGCTGCTTTTATCCATAGAGACCCCTGTAGTGCCTCATTTTTCCTTAATGCCCCCTGGTAGTGCCACTTCTAATCATAATGCCCCCTGTAGTGCTCACTCACCGCCAATCACTGCGGCTGCTTCTGTTTTGATCACTGAAGGGAGGACTCGGGAGAGCAGAGCGCAATGTTCTCCAACCCTTGCTTCCTGTCCTTGAATTAGCTGGAGACCACCAGATATGCGTGGCGTGCGCGTGCCTCTGCTACCTATCAGGCGCTACTGTATGTGCAGTCAGCGTCGTAGTGACCGCACAGCATGGGGACAATACAGCGGGAGCAGTCCGCGAGGGGGGAGGGATTACATGTTGTTGTCCCCCTGCCGTCCATGCACAGGGCAGATGGGACGCCGTCACGCCAGGCAGCCGACTCAGGTTAGGATTGCTGAGCGGCTGCGGGCGGCGCGGTCTGCACACAGACACACACAGGACTCGAGACGCAGCACCCGGCGAGTGGCACTGCTCTGTGTGCCACGCGCCGGGTGCTGCGTCTCGTGTCCTGTGGGGGACAACAACCTGTAACCCCCCCTCCCGAACTGCTCCCGCTGCAGTGTCCCCCTGCTGCACAGTCACCGCGGTGCTGAGATTCAGCGTCCACAAACAGACAGGTGGTGGCAAACAAAGTAGACGGGCTGCATGAAAGGTAATACCGCTTACAGACGGGCCCCGGCCGCGGCCAGGCTCTGGGGCCCTTCAGTTTGCCGGGGCCCGTCACACTTGTACCCTTTGACCCCCCCCTTCGCCGGGCCTGGATAGGGTGAGTGAAATCCCAGCAGAGTCTATAGGCTCCTCTCCTACAGGCAGCTCTGCCTGTTAAGAGTTAATTGGTGAGCAGCAGCCTCTCTGCCAGTCGTGCAGTGAGGGGAGGAGGGGACAAGTGGGCCATTAACAGCCAGCACTCAGAGCCTGGAGGAGGTGACAGTGACACACAAGAGCAGCACAGCAATGGAGGAGAGGAGGAGGGAAGTCTGCAGCCCGAGTCCTGCTAGCAATAAATCCCCTTACATGACACAGCCAAGCAGCCTGCTAAATGGACCACGCACCCCTCTTACCTCTACTTCCTGCTCGGGTCTGCTCCGTCCTCACTGTCACACCTCCCTGGTACTGGCCCCCAATGCTGGTTTCAGTTCCTCGTGCTCCGTCCTCACACCAGCCGCAGCTGTTCCCCTGCTGAGCAGCTGCTTCTGGTGTTGGCTCCAGCAGTCTGTTGTTGAGGCGCAGTGCAGGAGCCAGCTTACGCGGCTTCCGTGCACTGCTGCCTATGACTCTGTAGTGACAGGGACCCTTTAATTTTCGCGCCCAGCAGATGTGTGAAGCGGCCGTCACGCTGTGTCTTTTCCAGGGTCTCATCACAACTGAGGGGGAAACAGATCCCTCCGCCCTTGTCACACATATTAACCAGGCGTGCATGACGAAATGGGCGGAGCGGGTCCCAGGGGACCCAGCCATTCATAAAAAATGAGTCCCTGGTGCTCTAAAGTGGGTAAAATACATATGTAATGAGTGGCTCATTTATATGCGCATATGTAATGAGCGGGTCCCACTCATTAAATATACACTGCGCTGTCTTATAGCTACTGTCTGTCCTGTTCTCCTCCCTGCTTTCACACTGCAAACCTGCTTTAGACCCGGTATTTATGTGCGGTGTGAAAGGGGTTCAAAACTGTAATATACCGGCTTTCACCTGCAATGTGAAAGGGGTTTAGTGGCTCAGACCCGTTTTAAATATTGTTTCAAAATACTGGGTCTTAAACGTTTAGGCAATGTGAAAGCAGTATAAGAGTGGACGACCATACCATGGTTGATCTAAACCCCATCGACCCACTATACCACATCTCTCTGAATCAGGCCCATACTACATTTGGAATGTAGGTTGAAAAATGGGTCAGATTATGATCAGAAAAATGTCAGATTGAATGGCACAGTATTGTAATGTATTATTATTATAATTATATTGGTACTTGTGGATTATCACGGCTCCCGCGATGGCCATCGTATGCAAAAAATACGATTTTTCACTAAAAAGCACCCAAATGCATTGGAATTATTATGAAACATGTTCAATGGCCCCCAAATGGCATTTTCAACGCAAACCCGAAGCGTGGCGAGCGCAGCGAGCCCGCGAGGGGTGGCGGTACGCGTCCTACAACCTTTTCATACCCCCATTATCCACGTCGGCGTGGAGGTGAGAATAGAAAGTGTGGCGAGCGCAGCGAGCCACCGAGCCCGAAGCGTGGCGAGCGCAGCGAGCCCCGCGAGGGGACGCGGATACCTTCACTGGTATCCGCGTCCCCTCACGGGCTTCACAGGTGTCCGCGTCCCCTCGCGGGGCTCGCTGCGCTCGCCACGCTTCGGGCTCGGTGGCTCTCAACTCCACGCCGACGTGGATAGTGGGGGTATGAAAAGGTCGGAGGACGCGTACCGCCGCCCCGCGCGGGCTCGCTGCGCTCGCCACGCTTCGGGTTCGCGTTGATAGTGGGGGTGGTACAGCCTCAAAAACGCCATTTGGGGGCCATTGAACATGTTTAATACTAATTCCAATGCATTTGGATGCTTTTCAGTGCAAAATCGTATGTGATCGCATGCGATGCGATCGCATGCGATGCGATCGCATGCGATGCGATCGCATGCGATGCGATTGTGAAATCTATCAGGATTTTCCAAGTAAGTAGATAGTTTACTCCTGCTCCTTCTTCAAAGAGTACACTTGAGCTTCCAAAGACTTTTTTTATTATGCGTTAAACAATGAAATAAACAGTAAGAATCACAATATCACTTTTTCTCTCACAGGAGAAAATATATGCAGTACATCTCAATTTAGGTATAAGTTTTATTTCACCGGAACGTGTCTGTAATCCACTGGTTCTCTCCGTTCACCAGGTCCTTACAATCAACAGAACATAGGCCCTTATTCTGATCGGTGCGGATATTCCCGCATGCGGACGGCCCGCCGATGTTGATCGTCTGCGCATGTGCAGAGGTCACTCTGCGCATGTGCAGGCGATTTCGCCGCACGGATTCTTTATACGCCGCACAGGGGGCGTAGAGGGGCGTGAGGGGCTACTTAGCCTCATTACCCTATGCATACGCCCCCCGTTTCATGGGCGTTCCCATGCAAACGCGGGGCGGTAATGATATGGTAATGAGGCCGTGACGCGTGGGTACGGGGCGGGCATCTGACATCGCCGGATGTCAGCTGCCCGCCCCCATACATGTTTTCACACGGACAAGTGTCCGTGTGGTCTTGTGTTGCGGGACCTGGTGGAGCGTGCGGCCCTGCATTCGATGTTCGGCGACCATCGAATGCAGGGGCAGCTCCCAAGACGGAGGAGGCGTATCCCCGTCCAATTTCATGCGGATCGCCACATATCCGCGTACGGACGGCAGGTGGCGATCCGTATGGAAGGCGGGGAATCGCCTGCACGGTCGCGGCCGCATATTCTGATCGGGCCGCACCGATCAGAATAAGGCCCATAGTTTCCTACCTTTGATGCTAAAAGCAACAATTGCAAATCAAACAATGCATATATACTATGAACTGCAGGGAATTAAATTATAAAATCACCGGTAGAATAGTACAGTATTTGTGACTTATTGCGCAATAAGATATATGTCAATTTAACTTACGATACCAACGGTGCCTGAATTTTTAAGTTACAGGCGATTTCTTCCAGTATCTCTTATATTTATCAGCATAAAGCTGTCTATTTTACCATGTAAATGAATACAACACTCTAACACAAAAACACAGGTACTAATGAAAAGTACATATAACAGCTTTAACCCTGTTATTATTACTTAACAGCTATATTACTCGTTAGCTTTACTCCTACCAGTACTCAATTTGAGGTAAAGTTAATTCCTGTTACTTAGTTGATGAGCTAATCTTCACTGTGCACAGCCTGGCCGTAGTTCGCTTCAGTCTATTTTAGTTATCCTATAGCAGCTGTAACTCAGTATCGCTTTGTAGGAGATATCCCGGTGGAGGCGTCCCCTGGCCGACAAAAAGCCGGGTTTAGCCCCTGGTGCTATTATATGTTTCCTCTCTTGTATACTAAGAAGCGCTCCCTGGCTCTTGAGGATAGGTTATAGCTCCCTTGCGCCAACTATGGATGTTGCTATGTCCCTTTGAGGCGTCCCCTGGCTTCTTGTTAGCCGGGTTTAGCCCTGTGACTATATAGGTCTATGTAAGCGAAATGTAGTGATGTATTTTTGCTGTTACAACTTCACAATCTCTCACTTGTAACTTACTGGCAGTATATATTACTAGTAAAAATGAAAAAAAGAGAGAAGAATGTCCTTTTTTTTAGGTGCACCTAATAGAAAGAATCTAAAATATAACTTTTATTTATTACATTTATAAAAGGCTGCGATACTTTAAAACCATATAACAGACAAGGGTGGGTGAACAAACATAAAAATGGGGTGGCTGGCAGGTGCTTGCTGATAAGAGCTGGAATATACTGATTTAATTATATCTGCAAGGATGGCAGTGTATAGGGCCAATATTCGACCAGTTTTGTATCTGGTACTCTGATATAGCTCAGCTAAAAAGTCTGGCTGGTTGCCCTGATTTATCAACAAATGTGTGCTCAGTTACACTACCACAGTTGCCGTGTTTATGCTAATCACAGGCAATGATATAACACTGAACTGCAGCTAGGGTGGTTATAGCTCTTCCTGTATGTCTGCTCTTATATCAGACAGACCTAGGCACACATAGATCAGTGTGTGGTCGGAAGGTAGTAGGGGTATTGCTGTATTAAATATCGCCCAATCAGCAATAATACCCCTATGTACTAGAGTCCCAATGAAGGGTACCACTAGTATGAGCACAAGTGGACTGTAAGCCCTAACAAGGGCTATCGAGTCTGTACACTGCTACACATCAATCAAAATGCATTGTAAAGAAAATAATAAATCTATCAGCAAGACACTGCTGCCTGCACACCGCTAGCCGGCGCGCTTCGCAGTTAAGCTTCCTCAGGGCCAACCTGCCTGAGGGACTGTGAGGGTTTAAGTACCATATGTTTAATTGAGTGGCCAATCAGAGCACTCACTAATTTGGCGCCAAAACGGCGCTAGTGGGACACATGTACCAATCCAGTATGGGTATTGCGGCACGCCTCCAGAGAGGCTGGGGTGTCTGACAATGTCAGACAGAGTCATCTGTGTGCGGCCAATGAGTGTCCCTTCTTGGTGGGTGTGTAGCCTCCGCAACGGATGTATACATCCGTTGCCGTGGTAACCCGCCGGGTGGAAGGGGAGGTTCCTGGTCTAGAGCTTGTGCGTGCCCGACGTGTGTAGTCGCCAGGCTTACATAGTGAGTGTATACGTCCGTTGCCGTGGCAACCCGCCGAGTAGACGGAGGCACAATCCTGTTGCTGGGACGTTGTGACGTTCACGCGTCACCAGCGTCTCTGCTCTATTATGATGCGCATTGCGTTGCCGTGGCAACCCGGTCTACAGCTATCTGAACGCGTCAGATCATATTGTATATTGACATGGTGCCTTATCAATGTGTTGACATCACGCAAGCCGGTAATGGGTGTAGTTGATGACACAATGTCAGATTAACACTCAGATTGCTGGGAGGGGGGACTCTGTCTGTTTAGTTGGGGATGGCATATACACATGTTAGAGCAATAGTGGCCCACACTGCAGGAATGTACCTAATGTATAGTGATTAAACAACAAACAGCCTTCCATTAAATTTATAAGCTATCAAGGGATATAATCAGTTATCAATTTATCAGAGAAGTGGTAAATGTATGGATAAGATGATCCATATACATCTGCCACTCCAGTAGGTCGAAGAAAAAGAATGTGCATCGTGCCCCTGTTCTAACATGTCGACATGTAGGGTGTGGTGTGTCGATCTTACAATTTAAGAATGTGATACCAATGAGCAAGCTACATATGAGCCTGGTCATAGTATTGAGAAAATATACACTGCAAAACCAAAAAGGTGAACAACTGAAAACACACTCATACGCAAACATAAGGTGAAAAAATTGAAGATCCTGCAGTTAAATTAGAGTTGATAGATAATGACCATAAGGGTCAAAATGTCCCCAATCACATAGGAACATTATGTGGGGGAAATATAGGTCCTGCAATGAGGATGGGATAAGAAGTGACCACTACGGTCAGTAAAGTCAAAAAGGTCAAAAAAGTGAGAAAAGTGTCCCCTAGTTAGAGTGTGGGGAGTATAGGGTGATGATGGGTGAAGTCCATAAGGATTCTAGAAGAAAGAGCCATGAATGGTATTGAGAATATTGGTGAGAAAAAAAAAAAAAAGGGGGGGTTGGTGAGCATGTTGGTAATGAATTGTAAAAGTGATGATGGATATGGCTAAATATAAAGTAGTTGGATCTCATGGTGAGGCGGATTGTCCTCCAATAGTTGTTTGGACCTATTTAGATGATATGTTGGGTCATATGGGTAGTAGATGTATAATTCATAATAATAGGCCAACAAACTCTAGATTATCTGAATCCCTAGTCATGATAATGAAGGTGTGTAACTCACTGGTGTGTGCCAGACGTACCGGATCCCCTTCTGTAGTAAAATTGTGTCCTTATGTACATCCACTGGAGTCTGGATACCATAGGTCATAGATCTTTACTTCCATGGTAAGTGGGTTTTTATTCATAACAGGGTACTGCTGTTTGTATGAACCACTAGGATATAACATATCTATTGTCATGCGGTTGACACTCTTTGAGGACATTGGTTCGCATAAGGTAAGTACATTGTTGTCCCTGGTGGTATGCTATTATGTGCATGTGCCCGATGGAAAAATCAAACACCTCTGTTGATGGCTAAGCTCCTCTGTAAAAAAATGAATGATAGACTGCAGAAGGTCACACTGTCTATTGTGCCTGAATACTACTTATGTAGAAGATACTTTGACTTCTTTACTGTATCAGATGTGCTAACTGGTGATGAGAGTGAGCTTTCTGCTGGAGTACATAAACAGGCTGGAAGGGAAGTGTATTCGCTGCTGAATGCCTCACTGTCACTTGCACTCCCTGTCTCCTTGTGCTTTCACTGCCTAAGCTGCTCTGTTTCAGTGTAGCTGGCTAGTAATGCTTGAATGGATAGGCGGGTCTTACACTCTGCCTCCTATACTGTGTTTAGAAACAGCCCACCTCAACTCTCCTTGTCTGCACTGCACTGTGTAAATAGCGGGGGTTAGCCTGGAGTTGGACGTGGCTGCCTTTTTGGGGCCGGGTTAACACTCACCACTCCCCTGTTACAGTATGAACAGCTGCTCACTGCCTCCCTCAAATCTCCGCCTCTGGTGCCACCTCCGTCAGCGCTGATGCGGCCTCTGACACTTCCAGGACACCGGAGCTGATGCTGCCTGTGTATGGCGACGCCCCTGTGGCGATGCGGACCACCTCCTCTCTGACGCGGCTCACTCCGTCTCGATGATGGCGCTGTTCGTCTCCCGCACTTGCCGCCGGACTCTGCCCACAGCTAGATACTAGGGCTGCTGCTGCCTGTCGATGCCGCCCAGCGTTCCCGGAGGTGAGACCCGCCACAAGCCACGGAGCCTCCGTTACCGATAGTAATCCCCTCAGCACTGCTGTCCGCCTCCAATCAGCTGCGTAGCTCTGCTTATTAGAATTCACTCAGGGAAACTGCGCCACTCCAAACAGCTGTCCCTGTTTATATCTTTTTCCTCGCGCTGGGCACCGTTTCCCACTCCCCGCGCGTGCTATATCATTTTTTAACGCAGGGACAGTCTCATAGTCCTGTTATTAATTCCATAAGTATCTCTGGCTGGGACAGTCCACTTCCCTCTGAGAGGGGTTCCAACTTATTATAGTAATAAAAATGGCTTTATTCTTTCTACGAAAGTCTGGGCTGCCTTCTGTGAAGGCACCTATCTATATAATGGCATAGCATATAATGTCCCCTATGGGGATGGCATATATCACCAACCAAACTATATCTTACATTAAGAGCATCTCATAAGGCGTTATATGCCTATGGAATGGGATCATTCGTCAGACTGCATTTAGGTCTACAGTCATTAGGTCGACCCCACTAGGTCGACTGGCAGGAAGGTCGACCTGACTTAAGGTCGACATGGGCCAAGGTCGACATGACTTAAGGTCGAATTTGCATAAAGGTCGACATGAGGAAGGTCGACTGGTCATAAGGTCGACATGGGTTTTTCACTGTTTTTTTATCCGAATGTCGACACAGTCGACATGGACACAGTTGGCAATGAGAATCGGACCCTCGCATCGCTCGCTTCGCTCGCAATGCTTCGGGCACGGTGCCTCGCTGCGCTCGGCACAGTATTTTATTCTCCCACCACGCCCTAGTGGATGGTAGGGCATGAAATTCCGCCTGTCGGCACATGTCGGCTCAAAAAACAGTGAAAAACCCATGTCGACCTTATGACCAGTCGACCTTCCTCATGTCGACCTTTATGCAAATTCGACCTTAAGTCATGTCGACCTTGGCCCATGTCGACCTTAAGTCAGGTCGACCTTCCTGCCAGTCGACCTAGTGGGGTCGACCTAATGACTGTAGACCTAAGTTCATTCTAATAGATGACCGCATCCCATGCCTATAACCTTCTATGTAACATATATACATTCATCACACTTTTCCCCGGTAAAACATTGCATGTCCTCAGGCAATGCATTTTTATACATGTCGAACATCAATTTACTACATAGAAATATCAAACATTGCAAATCGTTATATGCTTTTTAAGTCAAGGAAGTTTACATTCTATCATAACTTATTATTTACTTTAAACATATATATTTAGTCTCTGAATCGGAGGGGTTTGACCCCTTGAGTATTTCTGACTGGCCGTCCTGGCCTTTGCTCCAGTTCAACTTTCTCATGGAACAAGGACGGTCCAGGCAGCTGAATAATTTCTGAGGCCCCATTATGGATTGGCTGGTGCGATGTTACCCTACTAACTCCGCAAGGTGGTACAGAGCCATTCATAAGAAATAACAAGTCCATGGGATCACGCAAAAAGTCCTCCAAGTTTGGCTGAAGGTTCTCTGTTCCTTGCTGATCTGCTTCTGAGAAGTCTTGTTCTGTCTGAACCTTATAGATTTGCAGGTTATTTCCGATGGATCATCTTCACGTCGCTGTTTTGTTCTACCTCTTTCACTATTCCATACACTACAGTCTCTGTTGAAGGTAAAAGAACAACTTGGTATGGGGTACTTTCCCAGATAGGATCCAATTTACTGTTCCGGTGTTGCTTTTTCTTCAGAACTCGGTCTCCTACTTTTAGTGGTTCATCTCTGGCGTTTTGATTATAGTCTCTTTCCTGGCGATAGTGAACTTCCCCCATTTTCTTGATGACAGCTTCTGCAGCAAGATTGATTCTTTGTTTGTGTTCCAACACCCAGTCAGTTTGGGCAGGGTTTGAAATTTCAGGAAAAGCATTGAGCTCCAAATCCGCTGGAAGTTTGCCTTTTCGGCCAAAAAGTAAGTAGTAAGGGGTATGTCCCGTTGAAGCATGCTCAAGATTATTGTACACGAAGGTGAGTTCGGGCAATAACGAATGCCAGTTTAGCCGTTGAGCTGGAGACAAGCCTCGGATCTATGGAAGTACATTTATTTATATATGCAAAGTCTATCTAATTTATTCATTTTCGCACGCAACCAATAATTGAATGTCCAGATTTATAATCAATGAATATAATTTATAAGTGTAAACTGATGAAACTGTATCATGGATTACAAAATATAACAATACAGGTATTTATACATGATAACGATTATTATTCCAGCATCCTTAAATAAAGCTAACCTCAGTGTTATATAATGTGTATGTGAATTACAGTGCTGGGAGGGGGCGTGGCTATGAAGAAGCAGCCATTTTGTGATACCAAGTCTTTGTGTCCGCCATTTTAGATACCGCCGCATGGCATTCAGCCATCTTATGGTAACTGTCGGCCATCTTAGATTCCACTACATGGCACACAATGGAAACCTTAACAAAAGACTAATAACTTCCGCCTGGCAATCACACATAAACTGACTGTACGTTCATAATTTCTTTCCACAACATTTATTCCAAATTACCTCTAGCTTGCATCATACGATACTCTCAATCCTTACAATAACTCGCACATTCAGCAAACACACTTTACCTGCAGCATACATAATTGAATATCATTTAAGCTACAATGTACTTCTCTGTACAGAACACCTAACTGGCACATACAATCTATGGCCTTGCTATATCATACTCACATCCCATGCAGTTACACACACACCATCCGAGCATCATGCTATCAACATTTGTTACATATAAGTTGGTTCCATCCGATAGTCTATCCAGACACTCTTACTGGACACCACACAAAGCACTCGCACCCTGTTCTTGCATAGCCTTACACATGCATTCAAATACCAAGAATCCAGACAATAGGGACTACCCTCACAGCACATGTTTCTTACAGTTACATCCGATTATCTAGATACTCTAGCCAGACAATATACTTTTAAAAGCTTTCGGTTTTACACCCACACATGGACACAACAGTGGCTAGTTTAAATATCCAGACACATAGCAGACAAAAGGAATCTATTTACACTCCTTGCATACAAACGATCCAGGAACTAGGCCTCTGCTTTTCCACATGGCAGCAGCTGGCTTAGGCCTCACTTTGTCCACATGTAAACGTACACGGCTATATCTACCAATTTAAGCATATCCTTGCTCACAAATCATAACAGCTACACATACCCATATATAATCTACCGACTGCTGCCTACTATATAGCTATTGTGAACCACAATACAATCCATGAACTACAGGCTAGCTATACATCATTCACACAGATCATTCTTAACTACAGACAGAAGCTTTCTTTGTCCAAACCATAGGATACGCTGGGCCTATGCACATGTTAATATCTGAAGACAGACTAAGAATGGAAGTTAACTACTTTTAAACTCTCTAGCATAATCCATTATTCCATAACCGAGGTCCTAGTACACAATACAATTATGTGATACATAATACTTATCAAATCCAAATCCATATGTTATGGAAGGAGCCTCCCGGTGAAGCGAGACCCATCCTCTCTGTGTCTTGATCGAACAGCAAGTGACTGTTTGATTTTCCCTTGCTTCCCAAGAGAGCTCTCGGGGGAGGGGAGAATCTATTCAGCCAGTTGGTTTCACTTGATAGACACGCCCCTTTGTTTGCTGTATCTTGTGACTGGCTTAGTTAGCTGGTGAATGGGAAATGTAAATGGCTTCATTTCTAATGCTGGTTTAGCTGCTTTTCCAGTGACTAACTTATAATTTGTTATAACATGTGAGTGTGACATGATATGGAATTCTAATAACTGTCATCTGACAGTTATTATAATTTCGCACCTCTAGAGTCCAAACATGACATTTATGGGATAAAAGATTATTTATCCCTGACTATATTAATTTAGTGGGCATGATTATAATTATGATTATGGAAATTATATGCTGGGAAAAATTAGGTATTGACAGTCGCCCATTTGACAGATTATAATAACTGTCACATTAATAATGCATAATTTCCACATTAATTTTCATAATTCACAAAATTTCAATATTTTTCATAAAAATATTTTTCATTGATAAAAAAGATTTTTAAAGGGTGGAACTTATGTGTATATGTATAAAGAAGGGGATGTATCATTTTTAAGCAATGGCTTAATCCGAGATTAATAATAAATGGGGGAGTGCATTTACTTAACGCCGGCATGTCCAGACCATGACCTCACAATAGTTGTAGGGCCACAGCCCAGACACACACGACTGAATGATACATTTGGGGAGTGTATGTGTAGCTGTTTAGGTGGGTGTAGTGTTCCTGCATAGGTGTTGTGTAACCTACCGCAGGGTGTACAGGGTTGTACAACCTTCATATGTCCTACAAAGGATGCTGGGTAAACATGGATGAACAACATAACAAAAAAACAATTTAACAGAGTATTATAAAGATTTCCTGAAAGAGTGGAGAACAGTCATTTCTCCTTGGGCAGTAGGGGATTAAAAAACCTGAATAGGGTCCCAGGGTAAAAAACCTTCTACGCCCTTTTGGGTCATTCCTAGTGTCTCTTGACATTAAAACTATGGGCCAAAGGAAAAAAAAAAGTCTCTAGTGGGTCTTCTGCTCATCACGACGTGGGGTCGTCTAGGGGTCATCATTCTCTTGGTCGGCTTGTGTATTTCGTCGGCTCTTGGGGCTTTCTAGCTGGGTTCCTGTCTAGTCATCTGTCGGTATCCAAGTCGTCATCTCGAGGACCATCATCTGTCTACTGCTGGGCTCGTCTCTCCCTCTCCATTGCATCTGTAGGAAAAAGAAGTATCAATATTTTTGCATTTTCACCTATTTTCCCTACCATCCTTGGTTTCTTGTATGCCATCCGATCCACTTGTAGACTTCCGACAGTTCTGTCGTCGACTTGTTTCCCTGCAGAGACATAAACAGAAAGAACTTCCCAAGCGTTAAAAATATCCCGCCTCCCACATCAGTGAAGCTTCTACACTCTAGAGTGCTATAGTTTAACCCTCGCCTTACTGTCTTTTGACACTAGGTGGCGCTCTAATTTATTTAAGGGTATTTCTACCCTGTACTACCAAACCTCTTTCAATTTAACCTCTATACCACTCCATATATTACAAATACAGTTTTCTGAGCCAGATAATCTGTGTTCTTCTTCGGAAAAATGTGACTAGAGGAAATCTGAGATATTCAGAATATTCAATCTCTCATTTCCCTCTTCTCTGTCTAATCACTAGGGACTATCAGTTACTTGACATCTGGACCTAACACTATCAATATCTTGAGATTTATAAATCTCATTTAAAACACTGTTATATATATCTCGTTGTCTAGGGGATGAAACTTTTTTCAATGTTAGGTCCATACGCTCTCCATGCAATTAGGAGCAATAGGGGTTTCCAAATTCAATGCGTCACATTTGACCGGGTCCAATCACAGCTCTTTCTGGCTTAGCTAAACAACACAAAGAAAAACAAGTCGTTAGACATCTTACACGACACATGTCTGATTCTGCGAACCATCAAAACAAACAATAACAATCAAACAAACAAAAGAGAGTACGTATAAACTAACTTCCATTTCTCCTTATCTCCTTACCTGATTCCTAAGAACCTGGACTGACAATTACACCACATACAAGTCACCACTAGGTGGCTATTAACTTTTTAACCACTTCCCTATGCCTATGTGTTTACATACATATGTGTCATGGGAACTATATGTCATGTAATGAACAAGCATGTTTCAAAAACAAATTTCCTTATACGTCATTACCCTGGTACCAAGGGCGGATCGTATGCAGTACTCCTTTGAATAGAACATGTTATCTTGTTCTCTACCTTTCCTCGTGTTCTATACCTGTATGTCTTACCATAGTCTAAACCTTCATGTGTTTTGCTGTAATATTGTGTTCTACGTTTAAATCTTTAATCTACTTGCTAAAAGGGGGGAAAGAAAGTTTAGGAGTCTTTCTAGTTACCGTTCTTCATTTGGGTGTCATCTCTGCTTCTCTATACCTACAGCAGTTATTAACCTGGGGATGTAATTAATTTCAAATACAATTTGGCATTCTCAATTTATCTTGTTACCTTAATACTTATTACCTGAGTCAATGTGAAACCAGTATACCTACTTCTCCAGCTGTGTCAGTTTGGCATTGACTGTACCGTCTCTTACCACTTGGGAAAAACAAACGGCATCCTCTCTGGCTGTTTGACTCCGCCTTACATTTGACTTCTCTCGTCTCGGAGATGACAGCTGTCTTGAATATTGCGTCAACACTTACTAATCCTTAACAAGGAGTTGACACAGGGTATAGGTTAGTCAGTTTCACAATTACATCAGACACTTTAGAATAACTGGTCCCATTATATACGAATGGGGGGGTATTGCTATTCCGCATTAACAGTCTAATTGCACTTTTATTATCACTCTTCCCATTGCCTCTTCCTATACCACAGTTTTAAACAAACACTATGCCTCTTCTTACCTCGCGTTGATGAGAGCAGACATTATTTTCAATTCTTATTGTGTAATTCATCCGGTTCGAAGCTATCAACACTGGGAAATTCTAACTTGCTGCCTGTGTATTCCTTTTTCATTTCTTTTGGCAAACAACTGCTCGTTCACCGTGCTCACAGCACCTAATAAAAGCAGCCGATCCTTTTGGCTGGCTTGCTTCCTCCCTAACATGCACGTTATCACAGCGTGACCCGTTATTACCCATAATTACAGGAATAAACGTTCACAGCTTAATAGATAATCGGTGGGTTATTACTTATCTGAGAGCTCCCCAACCACTCACTTCTCCACACAGCGACACTACAACGCAATCAAGCGAAGAGCCCACAATGCGAGGTAACGTACTCAATCACCAAGTCTTTCAACTAGCAGCGAACTTCTAGCCAACTTGCTTGGTGCGGCACAATTTTTCCAGGGTATAACAAACTTGTTTTCCTATACCCCCAAAAATCGGATTTCTAAAGTAGCTAATCGGAAACAAGTGCGTTCCGATATATCTTCTTGTACCCTCCTAGCGGAATCAATTCCACTGGAGGGGCAGTTCCTATGTGTACGTCGGCACGTACACCCTGTCCTACCCTGGACTGTCCTACACTGGACTACACTGCGCTGAGTCGTGCCGTCACACACCCGTTCGCCTCAGTTATGTTTCACACTGGGCGCTATACATCTTACGGTCTTATGCTTAAACTTGAAATATTTCTGTACAGAAAATCTTCCTAGGCTGTAGCTCTCTTACTGGATGTCACACGAGTGTTCCCTTGACTATCAATGGGAATTTAATCAATACTATTTGAATTTCTTGAATTTTGAACAATAATAAAAGAATCCTGTTTGTAACTCAACAGGAGTCTTACTCAATATGTATGAATTTATAATTATCACTCAATTAAGTATCACTACCCATCCTTGGGCATTTACCTGTACAGCGTACCTAGGCAATCACATGTGCCAGCACATATGTCCATCACGCAAACAGTGTCTCACTGAGCGGCAGACGTTGACACCCATGTGTCCGAGTCCCGCCTTCTTTTGTATACTTTGCAAACCTATTTGCACTTCTATTTAACTTAACTCTTCAAGAAATCCAAATAGCACACTCTTTCTATAACATTTGTGGTTAGCAAGGATATGGCACTATGAATTTAACACCTCTTACAATACTGTAGATATCTCATATTCACATGGGAAAACAAATGCAATTTTACTCTTAACAGGTACAAACTCCACGCAGTACAATACCTCTTACCAATTTTCATGCACTTATGCATTTGGGGTAACAGATCATAACAGGAGAAAAAAATATATTCTGTCTATTGAGCCTATTCAATACTACAGTTGCTGCTGAGAGAAAAAAAAACAAATAAATCAATCCTATTCAAATGCCCCCTTTCTAAAAGAAGTTCTTTGTCTAAGTTTCCAGGTTCAATCTATTGTCTCAACACCTTAATTTACATCTAAATACCCTCTGGCTGGCCCTTTTAAAAATAAAAAATCTTTCTCTGTCCTTTTTTTTTTTTTTTCTGGAATAAAAAAATAAAAAAAAAATGTTATATATCATGTTTGATAACCATTAGTTTCAGTTTCAAATTTAATACTTTAGAGTAACATTCAAATTTAATACTGCTTGGAATTTGTTGATTTTTAACTATACTTGATTTTTCTCTCAACTGGTATTTTATCTCTCTCTGCTTTTATCTTTCTAAAGCAAAAATACTTATGACTCAATCCTATCAATTATGGGAATGAAAGCTTACCATTAAACACTCCTAGCCACCTTGCCTACTATTCTCATTACCATATGTTGAAAGGTATACTAAAAATAAAATAAATTTATTTAGTAGACATAGCATTTTTACCCAGAGTTCTTTGCAGCATACAATTATACATATGGCTTTCTCAGGTTGAGATGGTCTGCAGTAAAATACCTGCAATTTATGGCTATACATTATTCCCTTATAATCCGCTTCTGCTGTACTTATAAAAGATGTGCATTTATTTAAAATTTGCACTGCTTATAAAACAATTCAAATTTAAAAAAAACAATTCAACCTGAAACAGCCCTTGCCAATCATATCTGACTATTATTTAAAAGATAAACATCAAAAGGAGATACCATCACATGAGAAAAAAAAAACAAATTATTAAAACATATTTACTTATAGAATTGCATCTTGATATTTAAATATAAATAAATGTTTTTCCTTTTGTCCCAAAGTTCAAATTAGAGCTTTGTAATACTACAGATCCAACACAGGCCCCTTACCGGCAGTAACATGGAAACACACAAAAATGCACCAGAAAAAAAAAAACAAAAAACTTTTTCTTCCTTTCTGGTAGATGATCCCACACCTGCCGATATTCGCAAACCTGCGCATATCTGCACATCGTCAAATGCTTAATCCCCGGACTGAGGCCCCATCTATGGAAGTACATTTATTTATATATGCAAAGTCTATCTAATTTATTCATTTTCGCACGCAACCAATAATTGAATGTCCAGATTTATAATCAATGAATATTATTTATAAGTGTAAACTGATGAAACTGTATCATGGATTACAAAATATAACAATACAGGTATTTATACATGATAACGATTATTATTCCAGCATCCTTAAATAAAGCTAACCTCAGTGTTATATAATGTGTATGTGAATTACAGTGCTGGGAGGGGGCGTGGCTATGAAGAAGCAGCCATTTTGTGATACCAAGTCTTTGTGTCCGCCATTTTAGATACCGCCGCATGGCATTCAGCCATCTTATGGTAACTGTCGGCCATCTTAGATTCCACTACATGGCAC
This sequence comes from Crinia signifera, assembly GCF_055691185.1. NCBI lineage: Eukaryota > Metazoa > Chordata > Amphibia > Anura > Myobatrachidae > Crinia > Crinia signifera. The sequence goes on from NC_139224.1 coordinate 62,279,890, forward strand.
ACAATGGAAACCTTAACAAAAGACTAATAACTTCCGCCTGGCAATCACACATAAACTGACTGTACGTTCATAATTTCTTTCCACAACATTTATTCCAAATTACCTCTAGCTTGCATCATACGATACTCTCAATCCTTACAATAACTCGCACATTCAGCAAACACACTTTACCTGCAGCATACATAATTGAATATCATTTAAGCTACAATGTACTTCTCTGTACAGAACACCTAACTGGCACATACAATCTATGGCCTTGCTATATCATACTCACATCCCATGCAGTTACACACACACCATCCGAGCATCATGCTATCAACATTTGTTACATATAAGTTGGTTCCATCCGATATTCTATCCAGACACTCTTACTGGACACCACACAAAGCACTCGCACCCTGTTCTTGCATAGCCTTACACATGCATTCAAATACCAAGAATCCAGACAATAGGGACTACCCTCACAGCACATGTTTCTTACAGTTACATCCGATTATCTAGATACTCTAGCCAGACAATATACTTTTAAAAGCTTTCGGTTTTACACCCACACATGGACACAACAGTGGCTAGTTTAAATATCCAGACACATAGCAGACAAAAGGAATCTATTTACACTCCTTGCATACAAACGATCCAGGAACTAGGCCTCTGCTTTTCCACATGGCAGCAGCTGGCTTAGGCCTCACTTTGTCCACATGTAAACGTACACGGCTATATCTACCAATTTAAGCATATCCTTGCTCACAAATCATAACAGCTACACATACCCATATATAATCTACCGACTGCTGCCTACTATATAGCTATTGTGAACCACAATACAATCCATGAACTACAGGCTAGCTATACATCATTCACACAGATCATTCTTAACTACAGACAGAAGCTTTCTTTGTCCAAACCATAGGATACGCTGGGCCTATGCACATGTTAATATCTGAAGACAGACTAAGAATGGAAGTTAACTACTTTTAAACTCTCTAGCATAATCCATTATTCCATAACCGAGGTCCTAGTACACAATACAATTATGTGATACATAATACTTATCAAATCCAAATCCATATGTTATGGAAGGAGCCTCCCGGTGAAGCGAGACCCATCCTCTCTGTGTCTTGATCGAACAGCAAGTGACTGTTTGATTTTCCCTTGCTTCCCAAGAGAGCTCTCGGGGGAGGGGAGAATCTATTCAGCCAGTTGGTTTCACTTGATAGACACGCCCCTTTGTTTGCTGTATCTTGTGACTGGCTTAGTTAGCTGGTGAATGGGAAATGTAAATGGCTTCATTTCTAATGCTGGTTTAGCTGCTTTTCCAGTGACTAACTTATAATTTGTTATAACATGTGAGTGTGACATGATATGGAATTCTAATAACTGTCATCTGACAGTTATTATAATTTCGCACCTCTAGAGTCCAAACATGACATTTATGGGATAAAAGATTATTTATCCCTGACTATATTAATTTAGTGGGCATGATTATAATTATGATTATGGAAATTATATGCTGGGAAAAATTAGGTATTGACAGATCATACCTAGCATAGTCTGGTTCGCTCTCTCGCAAAGCCCATTGCACTGTGGGTGGTAGGGCGTAGTTCTGATCTTTCTACACCCATACGTGTTACAGAGTTCTTGGAATAATTGTGCCTCAAATGCTGGACCCTGATCGGTAAGGATTTGTTCCGGAAACCCGTAGGGCCGAACAAAGTTTTTCATAAAGGCTTCTGCTGTGGCTTTTGCGGTCAGGTCGCTGACGGGTACAGTCACCATAAATTTGGTGTAATGATCCACCATCATTAGAGCATGCTGATAACCTGCGCAACTGGGCCCCAACTTGACGTGGTCCAATGTTACCATCTCTAGTGGGAAGGTACTTCGAATGGGCTGTAGTGTTGCTTTCTGTCCCGGTTGCACATTTGTCTTAGCGGCACAAGCAGGGCACCTTTCAATCCACTTCTCCACATCTGTATGAAGCCCTACCCAGAAGAAATTTTTTCTAATGGCACTTTCCGTTTTCTTTACCCCAAAATGTCCAGTTTTGTTATGATAAGCTTGTAACAATTGAGTCTGCTGTTCTGTGGGGACAAGTATCTGATTAAGATGGTCATGGGTACAGGGATCTATACTGCTTTTAACCAGGACTCCGTTGATGAAGCTTAATCTGTCTTGGTATCTCAGCAAGTGGACTAATTCAGTCGGAAGTCTTTGACGTTCTTCCCGGTTGGGAACTCTTTGTGAAATCATGAAATGCTTTAGTTGTTTGAGCACAATACTTCTATCTTGTAACTCTTTCCAATTGAAATCTTGGTGACTGGAAGCATCCCCTTGGACTGCCGAAAGAACAATTTCTGCCCCACGGAGGGTAACCGTGCGTTGTCTAATGGGTTGTGGCCCAAATAAGGGTATCTCAACATCTTCCCATGAATCTTCCTCTTCGGGTTCTACTTCTTGGGGCAATCTTGAAAGGGCATCCGCATTTAGATTCTTCTTCCTGCTTCTGAATTTGATCTTATATTGGAAGTTTTCTAATCGGGAGACCCACCTCTGTTCCAATGCCCCAAGTCGGGCAGTCTGCAGATGCGCTAGAGGGTTGTGGTCAGTATATATGGTGCATGGGGTGGCCGCTAAGTAATCTTTAAATTTTTCTGTCATCACCCATATTAACGCCAATAACTCCAACTTTAAGGCGCTGTAATTTTGATCGTTTCTTTCGGATTTCTTTAGACTCCTGCTGGCATAGGCTATGACTTTTTCTTTGCTGTCTTGGTCTTGTGCTAGGACAGCACCTAACCCTTGGTTGCTAGCATCGGTATATACTTTAAAGGGTGACTCATAGTTTGGATAGGCCAGTAAGGGGGCGTCGACGAGAGCCTGCTTTAGCTATTGAAAGGCATCTTCCTGTCGATCGTCCCAGCTGACTCGGGTATTTCCTTGGCTCTCCTTCCCCGGTACACCCCTTAACAGTTCGTGAAGAGGGGCAGCAATTTTCGCAAATCCAGCAACGAACCTCCTGTAATACCCCACAAATCCCAGAAAACGTCGGACATCTTTGACAGTCATTGGGGTGGGCCAGTCTTGAACTGCACTGATTTTTTCTGGGTCTGCTTTAATTCCTTCCGAGCTCACAATGTGGCCTAGATACTGGACGCTGGCTTTAAGGAGGTGGCATTTAGAAGGTTTAAGTTTAAAACCATATTTGGCTAACCGTTGGAAAACTTCTTCTAAATGTTGAAGATGTTCCTCGTAAGTATGGGAGAACACGATGATATTGTCTAAATACAACAGTAAGATGTCAAAATTTCTGGATCCTAAACAGTATTCCATCACTCTTTGGAAAGTGGCGGGAGCATTCATGAGTCCGAAGGGCATCTGCAAGAATTCAAATAAGCCCATGGGGGTGGTAAAAGCAGTTTTTTCAACATCTTCCTGGGCAACTGGCACCTGCCAATAACCACTTGTCAGGTCTAAGGTTGAGAAGTACACAGCCGATTTTAGGGCAGCCAACGATTCTTCTATTCGGGGGAGAGGGTAGGCATCTCGATGAGTCACTGCATTTAATTTTCGATAATCGACACAAAAGCGGAGTGCTTCACTGGTTGATATAGAGCAGGCGGTATCGGACGATGTCTCTCTTTTATCGGGGAAGCGGTTCCAGTAGGGATGTAATGTTGAACCCCTTCTACTCTACCGAAGTCAGCAGCGTGTTTACTGAAAGCCTCCTCATTCTTCAGGACTAAACTTAGTACTCCCGCTTTCTCTTCTTCTGGGGTATCGGGTTCTCCAATCTGTAAACCTCTCCACCATTCCTCTTTGACCTTGACTTTTGTTTCCTTCTGATTGGGGACAGTCTGTTGGACGGCAATGGCACTTACGTCTAGGATATCTTGGAAATTTGCTTCATAAACCTGTGCAATGGTTTGAAAGCGAGCCACCTTGACGGGGTAATTGTGCGGATTCAGGAGTCGTACAGGAACTTTTTCTTGAACAACGGTGACCAGCGCCCGGGCCACAACGAATGGCTCGGTCCAAGTGTCCTTATTCCTTTCCACAACAGCATCATAATCTCATAACCAATTTTGGTTTTGCACCAAATCAGATGCTCTGAATTTGGGGGTAATATGATGCTTCGCCTTTCAGCACTGCGGACAGTTCCTATCTCCCCTCTCTTGTCAGCAAACCTCTGTTGACTCTGAAGGAATCGGATGGTCTGTTGTACCGATCGTCGTTCGGGGAGATTTCGAGTAGACAACTCTTGCTTTAAAGCATCAATCAATTCTTCTGGGCAATTCTTTAGGACATTCATACCAATAACTATGGGGGGTAACCATTGATCTTTGACGGCTGTAATCAAGCATCCCTGATCGAGGAGTCTAGCTTGTCCTATTTCAATCTCAGCCTCCCAATATCCACAACATTCGATACTTTGCCCATTGCTTGCCAATAATGTCAGCCAAGGCGGTGGTGGGGTTATGATGTTGTCTTCTCGCCAGTGTTGAGTAAACTCATCCCATTGAATGGTGGTCACTTGTGACCCAGTATCTAACAACGTGTGTAAGTTAACTCCATTTATTTTAATTTTGATGATGGGACAACACCCCACAAATTTCGGCGTCCATTCTTGCGAGGTGGGACCTTCTACTGAGGAGTCTCCCGACGGTTGGTCCCTGCCCTCGGGATTTCTTCGTTTAAAGGGTCGGAGCTACGGCAATTTCGCTCTATATGTCCACTTCTCTGGCAACGCCGGCTGATAGGTCTTCCTTGCTCATCGAATTTGTCCGTAGGGAGTCGTCTTGAGCTCCATGAAGTTCCTCGCCCTGCACTACCGTAGGGTGGTTCCCTCCCCATCCGCCATGATCTCGGTGGTGCCTGTGTTTCTTTCAATGTTCTCAACTCTCGACACAGCTCAGTCATCCCTTGGGTTAATTCAGCAATTTGTCCTTTCATTTCTGTGATAGGGTCTTTAGAGGCGGTGGATTGAATTTGCTGAAGAGTGGTTTCGACCGGTACATTTATGTTTCCCTTTTTGGGTTTATCGCCTAACACTTTTCTGATTAGTTCCTTGAAGTCTGAAAAGCTGATGGGTGCTTCTTGTCGATGTAACATTTTTAACTGTCCTTTGGTATTCACATCATAAATTCCGTTGAGGAATTGGTTGGTTAAAGTCTCGTCTTCTTCAATCGGTTCTCTTGGGGCACACAACTTTATATCCCGGAATGCCTCTTGTAATACTACAGCATATTCTCGAAGCGTTTCATACGGTTGTTGTTTCCTAGAATAAAACTGTGTTGGCCTACATCACAAAACGTACCAGGAAAGACTAAAAGATCTTAATATGTATACTTTAGAGCAGAGAAGGGAAAGGGGGGACATGATAGAAACTTTCAAATATATCAAGGGTTTTAACAAGGTACAGGTGGGAGACATTCTTCACAGGAAGAGGAGCAGCAGAACACGAGGACATGCACTGAAACTAGAGGGAGGAAGATTCAGGGGAAATTTGAGGAAGAATTACTTCACAGAAAGAGTAGTAGATAAGTGGAATAGCCTCCCATCAGAGGTGGTAGAGGCAAATACAGTAGTACAATTTAAACATGCTTGGGATAGGCATATTGATATCCTTACAAAAAAATAAGGATCAAATATGGTTTGAGGTAACATGTTTAAAAAAGGGGCAGACTAGATGGGCCAAGTGGTTCTTATCTGCCGTCAAATTCTATGTTTCTATGTTTCTATGTTTCTATGTTTTAAGTTCTGACAGAGTCTTCTCATCGAACTCCTTTGCCAACTTGTTCAGTATGTCCTTTGCCGATTTCTTTTGGCTTTCCGGCCACGACTTCACTTCCCTTTTTGCAAACCCCTTCAGTTGAGCCAAAAGAATCTCCACTTGTTGGTCTTCATCTAACTTATATACCTGGAACATGGTCTCAATTTGTTCCCTAAAGTCGCGGAACGCATTGGTTTCAGTTGTCTTGCTGTCTCCGGTATAAGTGGGAAGCCATAGCGCACCGAAATAATAGGGCATGGTTATCGATGCCGGTTTGCGTATAGTAGAACTTACTGTATCCGTGGCATCTCCTTCCCTCGTAGCGTTTACTCTTTTATTAGGTGAGGGGTCTATTGCTGGTAGGAACCTTCTTCCAGATATTGACGCAGGAGTTTGAGGATTTGACATTTTTCCTTCGTATCCTGTTCGTGGACGCCAAATGTGAAATCTATCAGGATTTTCCAAGTAAGTAGATAGTTTACTCCTGCTCCTTCTTCAAAGAGTACACTTGAGCTTCCAAATACTTTTTTTATTATGCGTTAAACAATGAAATAAACAGTAAGAATCACAATATCACTTTTTCTCTCGCAGGAGAAAATATATGCAGTACATCTCAATTTAGGTATAAGTTTTATTTCACTGGAACGTGTCTGCAATCCACTGGTTCTCTCCGTTCACCAGGTCCTTACAATCAACAGAACATAGTTTCCTACCTTTGATGCTAAAAGCAACAATTGCAAATCAAACAATGCATATATACTATGAACTGCAGGGAATTAAATTATAAAATCACCGGTAGAATAGTACAGTATTTGTGACTTATTGCGCAATAAGATATATGTCAATTTAACTTACGATACCAACGGTGCCTGAATTTTTAAGTTACAGGCGATTTCTTCCAGTATCTCTTATATTTATCAGCATAAAGCTGTCTATTTTACCATGTAAATGAATACAACACTCTAACACAAAAACACAGGTATTAATGAAAAGTACATATAACAGCTTTAACCCTGTTATTATTACTTAACAGCTATATTACTCGTTAGCTTTACTCCTACCAGTACTCAGTTGGAGGTAAAGTTAATTCCTGTTACTTAGTTGATGAGCTAATCTTCACTGTGCACAGCCTGGCCGTAGTTCGCTTCAGTCTATTTTAGTTATCCTATAGCAGCTGTAACTCAGTATCGCTTTGTAGGAGATATCCCGGTGGAGGCGTCCCCTGGCCGACAAAAAGCCGGGTTTAGCCCCTGGTGCTATTATATGTTTCCTCTCTTGTATACTAAGAAGCGCTCCCTGGCTCTTGAGGATAGGTTATAGCTCCCTTGCGCCAACTATGGATGTTGCTATGTCCCTTTGAGGCGTCCCCTGGCTTCTTGTTAGCCGGGTTTAGCCCTGTGGATATATAGGTCTATGTAAGCGAAATGTAGTGATGTATTTTGGCTGTTACAACTTCACAATCTCTCACTTGTAACTTACTGGCAGTATATATCACTAGTACACTGCTGGCATCTGCTGTAGAATGCAACAGTGTATATGTGACTAGCTGTCACTCTGACTTGGCTAAGCTCCTCTGTAAAAAAATGAATGATAGACTGCAGAAGGTCACACTGTCTATTGTGCCTGAATACTACTTATGTAAAAGATACTTTGACTTCTTTACTGTATCAGATGTGCTAACTGGTGATGAGAGTGAGCTTTCTGCTGGAGTACATAAACAGGCTGGAAGGGAAGTGTATTCGCTGCTGAATGCCTCACTGTCACTTGCACTCCCTGTCTCCTTGTGCTTTCACTGCCTAAGCTGCTCTGTTTCAGTGTAGCTGGCTAGTAATGCTTGAATGGATAGGCGGGTCTTACACTCTGCCTCCTATACTGTGTTTAGAAACAGCCCACCTCAACTCTCCTTGTCTGCACTGCACTGTGTAAATAGCGGGGGTTAGCCTGGAGTTGGACGTGGCTGCCTTTTTGGGGCCGGGTTAACACTCACCACTCCCCTGTTACAGTATGAACAGCTGCTCACTGCCTCCCTCAAACTCCGCCTCTGGTGCCGCCTCCGTCAGCGCTGATACGGCCTCTGACACTTCCAGGACACCGGAGCTGATGCTGCCTGTGTATGGCGACGCCCCTGTGGCGATGCGGACCGCCTCCTCTCTGACGCAGCTCACTCCGTCTCGATGATGGCGCTATTCGTCTCCCGCACTTGCCGCCGGACTCTGCCCACAGCTAAATACTAGGGCTGCTGCTGCCTGTCGATGCCGCCCAGCGTTCCCGGAGGTGAGACCCGCCACAAGCCCCGGAGCCTCCGTTACCGATAGTAATCCCCTCAGCACTGCTGTCCGCCTCCAATCAGCTGCGTAGCTCTGCTTATTAGAATTCACTCAGGGGAACTGCGCCACTCCAAACAGCTGTCCCTGTTTATATCTTTTTCCTCGCGCTGGGCACCGTTTCCAGCTCCCCGCACGTGCTATATCATTTTTTATATGCCCATTAGCACGTCCGTTGGTGCTCCCCTTAACGCAGGGACAGTCTCATAGTCCTGTTATTAATTCCATAAGTATCTCTGGCTGGGACAGTCCACTTCCCTCTGAGAGGGGTTCCAACTTATTATAGTAATAAAAATGGCTTTATTCTTTCTACGAAAGTCTGGGCTGCCTTCTGTGAAGGCACTTATCTATATAATGGCATAGCATATAATGTCCCCTATGGGGATGACGTATATCACCAACCAAACTATATCTTACATTAAGAGCATCTCATAAGGCGTATATGCCTATAACCTTCTATGTAACATATATACATTCATCACACGATTGCATACGATTTTGACAAAAAATGGCAAAAATCGGTAAAAATCGCGATGGAAGCCGTGATAATCCACAAGTACCATTATATTATTACTACTACTACTACTACTAATAATACATTATGATACTGTGCCAATACTGTGCAAATATTATTATTATTCATTCTTTTGCTGCTTTCCCACTGCCAAGCCGTTTAAAGAACCAGTATTTTTAAATGGTATTTAAAACGGTATTAGCTTTTACATTGCAGTAGATTACCGTTTTAAATACTGTTTTAAGTACCATTCACATCACAGTAAAACCATTTAATCCCCTCTTGTCCCCTGGTACCTGTCCTGCCCCCCCTCCCCCCCGTACCTGCCAGCTGGTACCCTCGCTTCCCCCCCTGCCCTGGTACCCCCCTCCCCCCTGCCCTGGTACCTAGTACCCCCCTCCCCCCTGCCCTGGTACCTTGCCCCCCCCGCCGCCTCCCCTGGAACCTGGCAGAAATCCATCCGGGCAGTGCAGTAGGCAGCGGCATGCCAGGGCTCCTAGTCGGCAGGTCCCCCACTGATGCAGGAGCATGATGCAGGAGCATGATGCAGGAAGAGGCTGCAGCTGGTGCACAGACAGCGGGGGCACTGGGGATCCGGGCAGCACGGTCCATGCTCAGGAGGAGGAAGCGGAGGAAGGTCCATTTGGAGATTGTAATTTCATCGTGGGGGTCCCTGCCACGAATGGGAAATAGCGGGCCTGAAAATTACATATGCACATATCTAAAGAGCAGCTAATTAAATATGCACATATTTAATGAATGGCTCCGCTATTTCCTATTCGCGGCAGGGACCCCCGCCGATGAAATAACAATCTCCTAATGGACCTTCCTCCGCTTCCTCCTCCTGAGCACGGACCGTGCTGCCCGGATCCCCAGTGCACCAGCTGCAGCCTCCTCCTGCATGATGCTTTCATGCATCAGTCTGGGACATGCCGACTAGGAGCCCTGTAATGCCCGCTGCCTACCATGCTACCCCGCTGCCCGGATGCAAGGTACCAGCTGCAAGGTACCAGGGGAGGAGGGGGGTGGCAGGACAGGTACCAGGGGAGGGGGAAGAGTAGTGTGGGATCTTAAATACCATTTCAGAGCCATTCTCACTGCATAAAAAACGGCTCTAAAACGTTTAGGACTCTACTTTGGTAACGGGTTGAAATACCGGTTAACTTAAACCGGTAAATCAACTCTGTCGCTTTCCCACTGCAGCCTTAAACATTTAGAGAGGGGGAAAAAACGGCAATTTACCGTTTAAGACCTGCAGTGGGAAAGGGGCATTTGACTACATTTGTATGCTTTGAGGTTAATTAGCTGCATGGATTTTAGATTGCTGCATTTTCATATAATTTAAATCTGATTTGTGATATTTTTGTAAATATTTGTATATTCTATACTGTAAATTATGATCGATTTCTTTAGCTTTATGTCTTAATGCTATTCCTGCAAGAATATCATGAAAATTACGCAATATGAAAGAAAAAAACACAACTTATGTTTTGTTATATTGCGCCACCTAGTGTTGGCTTTTGCTTTGGTCTTTTGTAAACATGTTTTATTAGGTTGTTTCTTTTCAGAGGACCAGGGAATAGAAAACAGTACGCCTGATGATCCTGGAGTAATAAAAGAGTAAGTCATTCTGGGTATATATTAGCCGAGGTGTACCCAGCATGGCAGCGGGAGCATCGGGACCCCGCAGCAGAGCTGGCTTCAGCAAGTGCATACACATTTGCCGGCAGTGACAGTGCTACATGCAGGGCTGATGGTGGATGTCGACGTGGGGGTGCGCACATCATCAGTGACATAGAGGTTACATGTTCCCTATATGTTGCTCCGATCTGCCGGATCAGACGATATATCCAGGGCCGGCGCCACCACTAGGCAGGTCTAGGCATTTGCCGGCCACTGGAGGGCGGTAATGAGCCGCCGAGGAGAGGTACCATAGAGGTACCATAGAAAGCTGGGAGCGAGGAGCAGGTAAGACAGGCTTCCCCCCCCCCCCATCCCGCCCTTCAATCAACGCTGCCCTCCTCCCTCCTTGTACACGGTATAGCCAGCATTATCCACCTGCACACACACACACAACCCCCCCCCCCCCCCCCGGAGCGCAGGTGCCCGCTGTGGTATCTCCCGCAAAACAGTAAACAGTCCCGCCCGTCCGTCCCCTGGGCGCCCGCCGCAGTATAGCCCGCAACCCCCCCCCGGAGCACGCGCGCGGGGGGTGCATCGGGCACGGGCAGAGGATTTGCCTTATTAAGGGCCGCGATGGACGCGATCAACGCGATTTTCGCTTTCACCGGCAAATTAGCTGGTGATTGACAGAAAATCGGGTCCATTGCGTTGATTGTGTGCCTTAAGTACCTTAAAGTTAAGGGATACAATCAACGAGATGGGCGCCGTGCTAGGAAACCTGCACTGTTGGTGTGCCTTGAGGACCGTGGTTGGGAATGCCTGACCTAGAGTATTAGCATTTCTTTCATGGCACCCCTTGGATAAAAAATTTTTATTGATAAATTTGGACAAAAATAAACTGTGCCTCCTGTCCTGGATACGCCCGCTAATTGCTGGTGAAATACGCCTGGAAAATACACTTCATTTTCCAGGCGTAATTGGCTTCAGCCTGCACGGATCGGTACTTGTTTCCTAGCACGGCGCCCGCCGATTTTGTGTATCCATCGGGTCGTAAAAATCGCGTCGATCGCATCGCATGCCAACCCGATTTTTACATTGGAATAAATGTTAAAAGCCCCCAAACCCCCCCATTTTAATACCAAACCCCCTCTCATGTTTGAAATGCCCCCCCCCCCCATTGTTAACGCCACCCCGCTATTGATGCCAACCCGAAGCGTGGCGAGCGCAGCGTGCCCGCGAGGGGCAGCGGTACGCGTCCTCCGACCTTTTCATACCCCCACCATCCACGTCGGCGTTGAGTTGACTTTATAAAGTGTGGCGAGCGCAGTGAGCCACCGAGCCCGAAGCGTGGCGAGCGCAGCGAGCCCCGCACGGGGACGCGCATAACTTCACAGGTATACGCGTCCCCTCGCGGGGCTCGCTGCACTCGCCACACTTCGGACTCGGTGGCTCGCTGCGCTCGCCACACTTTATAAAATCAACTCCACGCCGACGTGGATAGTAGGGGTATGAAAAGGTCGGAGGACGCGTACCGCCGCCCCTCGCGGGCTCGCTGCGCTCGCCACGCTTCGGGTTGGCGTCAATAGCGGGGTGGCCCGCAACTGACGCGATGAACCCGATTTTCACTTTAAAAATAATTTAACATTAAAGTCTATGGAAAAATCGCATTGATCGGCCCTTATTAAGGCCCGCGATGGACGCGATCAACGCGATTTTCGCTTTCACCGGCAAATTAGCTGGTGATTGACAGAAAATCGGGTCCATCGCGTTGATTGTGTGCCTTAAGTACCTTAAAGTTAAGGGATACAATCAACGAGATGGGCGCCGTGCTAGGAATCAAGTACCCACGGATCAGTCAGATCCGTGCAGGCTTCAGTATGTAAAAACTAGAAAAATAAATAAATAAGTCCCCCCGGACAAAGCATTAAGCCCTCTGACCGGTCAGCCTCGCCAGGGGTCCTGGAGGAGTGGGGACCCCTCCAGGACTTACCTGGCCAGGCTGAAGCCTGGTGCTGTCCCCGGTGGCCCTGGAGCTGTGGCCACCGGGCTGATAAAGTGTAAAAAAAAATAGAATTAACCATTGTCTAAAACTGTGGAACTATGAGTCCAAGCAAGCCTCCCCCGCATGCTGGGACTTGGAGAACCACAAGTCCCAGCATGCGGGGCATTAAAGGGCCCGCTGGCACTTGTAGTTCCACAGTAATAGAAATAGTAAAAAAAAAACACATACCAGGGTTGCCGACTCTCCCTGAATGTCCGTGAGACTCCCGGAATTCTGCGATATCTCACAGACTCCCGGAAGAGGGTCCCTTTCTCCCGCAGCTCCGCTTCGTGTCTCCGCAATGGCTACTGCGCATGCGCAGATATTATCGATGATGCCGCGTCATCGCGTTGCCGCGTCATCGCCGTTTTCTAGCGCATGTGCAGTAGCCATCGCAGAAGTGAAGCTGAGATGTGGGAGTCCACTTCGGAGCAGCGTCCGTGTGTAAGTATGGCAGTGCACTCTTTTTCTTTACAGCTGCACACCCCCAGCAGAGCCCGCACACCTCCAGCACTAAGCCCACACTCCCCGAGAACCTTAAATTCACAGCCCCTCAGGCAGTCACCACCTCACCTTCCGAGCGCTGCCCCTGCCCCGTCCACTGTATACAAATTTACAATGTCAGCTGCACATTTTAGGAACGATCTCCCCCAGCAGAGACCAACCTGAGGCAGTGAGTTACCTCACCTTCCGAGCGCTGCCCTGGCCTCACATACTGATACTTACCTATCTTGAGCCCGCAGGTAGGTCCCCTGGTCTGGTATCCATGGTCCTGGGGCTCCGGGTTCGGTCTGTCTTGTTTTTCTGTCTTCTTTGTTTATTTAGTTGTTGTCGGATTGGCCATAGGCCCGACAGGAAATTCTCCCAGTAGGCCGGAACACCTGTGAGGCCACCTGGCAGCCAGTAACTTTTTTTTTTTTTTTAAATCCTCATCTGAAGTGGGAGCCCATCTATATACTGTATATTGTGACATCTGCTAAAGGGAAAGGAGTGGGTGCTATCTGGGGGTGTAACAATTTCTGGGTTGATTCTGCTCAGCGAGGACTGGGGATAATTGAGATATTCAGGGGATTATGTTAATGAGTTGTTTTTTTCCTTGATGGAGGATTTGGGTCTCTGATCTCAGTGCGAGGGCTGGGGTATTATTTGAAATGTGGATATTTTTGGTTTGTCACAGCAGCTTAAAGGTCTGGGGGCTACTAGATTCAAATATATTGATTCCAATAACATCGACATAAGTGTATTGATCTATTAACCTTGCCTGTTTGGGACATTTTTCCAGGGCCACTTTTAGTTCACAATCCACCCATGTTCCTGCGCTAGTGGAGATTACCTTCTCTATAAGCCTGATGCAGATGTGGTTGGAGGAAGCATCACTGTTTCCTTGGAAGCAGCAGTGATACTCTAATATGGTAATTCAGCCAGTGGCATGTCGTATATGGGTGACACCGCCTGCATGCATTAGTGATCTGTGCTGCATCCTGGGATGCAGGATCAGATCATCTGCGATACTTTTGGCAGTTGCATGACCCATGGGTTGCAGTTCCTACAAAGAGGCCAGGAAATCTCTATCTTCTGATGGAGATCCTGGCCTCAGCACTCCCCCTCTGCAGCCGTAGTGAATCCAAAGAACAGGACTTATACTGTTAACATGGACCCCCAATTGATATAACGTGTACTCTTATTGGCTCGCCTCGTTCGCCATACTTCAGGCTCGGTGCCTCGCTACGCTATCATATTCTCCCTTAATGCTTACATGGATGGTGAAATAAATTGTTGGTTTATAAAAATATCATGAAAAATAAATTTGACCTTTCATGTCGATCTTTTGACTCTGTAGAAATATTTCTTGTTGACCTTTTAACATCGACCTTTTGACCTTGTTGACCTATTGACCCTGTTGACCTATTGCATGTCAACCTTTTGGGATAGACCTACAGTATTGACTCTTTATATAGACACTGTGGGGGAAATTTACTAACAAAAATTAAGATTTTTTTTAGCGTATACATATTTTTGGCATTTACTATGCAAAAAATACAAATTTCCTTATTCATATTGATGGGACATTCGTATTTGTATTTACAAATACGAATGAATACACCATTGATAGAATACACCAGGAATCACCATTCAAAAGAATGGTGGTTCCTGATTGAAAATACGGCCGCTAATTAGTGTAAAACGGCCGCGAATACACTTTATTTTCCTGTCGTATTTGGCAGGAGCCTGCACGGTTCAGTCAGATCCCTGCAGGCTTCAGTGGTAAAAATAGAGAAATAAATTAATAAAAAACAGCGTGGGGTCCCCCCCCCACAGCCATAACCAGCACCAGGCTGAAAGAGCCGGGGTCGGTAATAAAAAATCAGGAAACTCGACAAATAGGTGTTCCCCAATTTTTTAAAACCAGCCCCAGGCTCCAGGTCCGGGGCTGGTTCCCAAAATACGGGGGACAAAATGACTAGGGGTCCCCCGTATTTTAAGAACCAGCCCCAGGCCAAACCAGCCAGCAGGGTAATGTCACAGCCGGGGGACACTTATTATATAAGGTCTCGCGGCCAAAACATCACCCAACTAACCAGTCTGCCTGGCCAGGGGCCCTGGAGGAGTAGGGACCCCCCCCCAATTAAGGGGTCCCCCCCCCTCCAGGACTTACCTGACCTGGCTGAAGCCTGTTGCTGTCCCCGGTGACCCTGTGCGGTGGTCACCGAGCTGATTCAGTGTCAAAAAATATAATAAAAGCTATTGTCTTTTACTGTGGAACTATGAGTCCCAGCAAGCCTCCCCCGCATGCTGGGACTTGGAGAACCACAAGTCCCAGCATGCGAGGCATTAAAGGGCCCGCTGGCACTTGTAGTTCCACAGTAATAAAAATAGTCAAATAAACACACACTGACACAATAAAAATAAAACTTTAATACATCCAAAGCCCACACATACTGATCCTTACCTATCTTGAGCCCGGCAGCTCCCCACATCAGACTGTGGAGAGGCGCAGAGATCTTTTATCTTCCGCGCCACTCCACTGAATGATTCTATTGGCCACCTAGCGGCCAATCAGGAGCCGAGAAAGTCGGCTCCTGATTGGCCGCTAGGCAGCCAATAGAATCATTCAGAGAAGAGGCTCGGAAGGTGAAAGGCTTCGGACCGGACGTTAACACAGACGCCGCCGACATGGACCTGGACGTCGACATGGAGCCGAATGCCGACATGGACCAGAAGCAGGACACCGGACCAAGACCCAGGGACCTACATACGGGCTCAAGATAGGTAAGTATCAGTATGTGTGGGCTTTGGATGTATTAAAGTTTTATTTTTATTGTGTGTCAGTGTGTTTATTTGACTATTTTTATTACTGTGGAACTACAAGTGCCAGCGGGCCCTTTAATGCCCCGCATGCTGGGACTTGTGGTTCTCCAAGTCCCAGCATGCGGGGGAGGCTTGCTGGGACTCATAGTTCCACCGTAAAAGACAATAGTTTTTATTCTATTTTTTGACACTGAATCAGCCTGGTCAGGTAAGTACTGGAGGGGGGGGGACCCCTTAATTGGGGGGGTCCTCACTCCCCCAGGGCCCCTGGCCAGGCTAACTGGTCAGTAGGTATAAACGTTTTGGCCGCGGGACCTTATATCATAAGTGTCCCCCGGCTGTGACATTACCCTGCTGGCTGGTTTGGCCTGGGGCTGGTTCTTAAAATACAGGGGAACCCTAGTCATTTTATCCCCCGTATTTTGGGAACCAGCCCCAGACCTGGAGCCTGGGGCTGGTTTTAAAAAATCGAGGAACCCCTATTTGTCGGGTTTCCTGAGGTTTTTTTTACCGGCACGGCTCTTTCAGCCTGGTGCTGGTTACGGCTGTTGGGGGGACCCCACGCCGTTTTTTAATTTATTTTTTTTTCTATTTTTTTTTTTTACACCTTGCAGCCTGCACGGATCTGACTGAGCCGTGCAGACTGCCTGTAGGAATTCATATTAGCGTCCGTATATACAAAATAATACGACATCGGAGAGTTACAAAGCAGTCGTATTTGACTGCTTTGTAAATTCCCCTCCGGAACACGTCTTTGCATACGATGTATGCAGTCGTAGTCATTCGTATCAAGAATACGAATACAATTTTTTGTATTCGTATTCTTAGTCAATTTCCCCCTGTAGATCTATCAACCGACACCAGCACAAACATTTTTACCTTGTTTTTCAAAATCTGCTAAAGATTTCCACCAGTGCACATAGATCTGTTTTGCAATACTTTAAAATGTAATTTCTTATGAGCTTGGCTAATTCTCCTTGGACTTTGTACACAACTATGTAATCTGAGTAGAGTAATTATGCAATTTGTAAAGTTATGCGCTTGCCTGTATTAGTCTGTACCCATGTAAATTGTTTTACTGTTTACACCTATGTATGGTGGTATAGAACCTTGGGGTGTCATATTCATGAAAGGTAATTATAATAATAATGAAATGTAAGTGCATTTGCTGAAGTATAAATAGAAGGTTACACAAGCAGTGGGGAGGAGTTTGATGGAAAGAACGTATTCTTACACTAGTATGGTACAGTAAGTTTGTCCCAGGCGCCCGGAGGCAAGATTTCCGTTTGTGCCCCCCCCCCCCCCCCAAACACACACGCACACTTTATTAAATATGATGCACAGAGCTGGCATTAAGCAATTTGTTGCCCTACACTCACAGATATAACCCCCCCCCCCCCTGCAATCACATCACAGCCCACTACATAAAATAACAATAGTAATAATAATAATAATAATAATAAATCATGCCAGGCAGACAGCTGGTCTGGCTCCTTGCTCTCTGCTGCCTTAGCGGCAGGGGCATAACTAGAACTTTGTGGGCCCCATACAAAATTTTTAAAGGCCCCCCTCTGCCCCTACCCCATCCTTTGTCAGTAAAATTCCCCTTAGGAAAATAGGACACAGATGGGCGTTAAGAGAGAAAGAGGGTTTCATGGAAAAAGAGGGAAGGAAAAGAAAGAGGCGGTTTCGGGGAGAAAGAGAAAGAAAGGGATGAGAGAGAAATGACATCAGAGGGACAGAGGGAGGCTTTCAGGAGGTAGGGAGGTGCAAAAGAGAAGGCTGCAAATGGGAGTGAGAGAGTGTCAGGGAGGAGAGAAAGAGTTGCAGGGAGAGAAAGAGAGGTTGTCAGTGATAAGAGAGAGAGATGGGGTGAGATTTAATAGGATGACAGATTCAGAAAGTGAGAGATTTGGGAAGAAATCTCCAGGTTTTTTAAAGCGGCAATCATTTACACTTCAGAATCAAACTGGTTTTGCAGTGTAAATGATTGCCGCTTTAAAAAAAAACCAGGAGATTTCTTCCCAAATCTCTCACTTTCTGAATCTCTCATCCTATTAAATGTCACCCAAAGTATCAAGGAAAAGAAGGTTTCAGGGGCAAAGGTGGACAGGGGGTAAGGGGGGATGGGTGGAAACAAAGGTGGATATGTGGAGGGGAAGGGGGCACAGATGGAGAGGAAGGAGGTGGAGGGGAAGAGGGCACAGCCAGACGGGAGGAGGACAAGGGAGCACAGGAAGACGGGTGAAGGAGAAGGAAGCACAGGCAGATAGGTGGAGGCGAATGGGTGCAGGGGAAGGGGCAAAGGTGTAGTGAAAGGGGGCACAGTCAGATGGGTGGAGGGGAAGGGGGTGCAGATGGACAGGTAAAGGAGAAGGGGGCACAGACTGACAGGTGGAGAGGAAGGAGGCAGATGGGTGGAGGGGAAGGGGCAAGGGTGGAGTAGAAGGGGGTGCAGACGGATGGGTGGAGGGAAAGGGGGTGCAGACAGACATTATCCTTTGACTGTAATGTGCAAGAAGACTAAAACTAAAATACAGCATTTTAACAATTCCTGTGCAGCCTGAAACACTTACTGTAATAAGTGCAGAGTAGTCAGTGCCGGCTGCAACATCCCCAACACAGTCCTGGACGTGGACAGCGGCTGCCAGGCCAGGCCCAGGAGACTACAGTCTCCGACCTGAAGAAAGTGAGTCCCCAAAGTGCACTAGGAGTCCCATCTGTGCGGAGATCAGCAGGCGTCACACCCTCCGTGCACACTGTACAGTGGCAACCGCAGCATCCCCACACAGCCCTGAAGGAAGCAAGCGGCAGCCAGGGATGTACAACTTCCAGCCTGTGTCCCCGCTCATTAGATATTCATGGGGCGGGGGGCGTGGACCGGCTCACTGCTGCCTGGGTCACCACTCGTGCATACCCAGCGCAGCTGCAGCATACAATTACCACTTGTGTTGGGGCCCGGGGCACTGCGGAATCTCTGGCCCTGCTGGCTTGGAACATCAGGAGGCAATGAAGCCAGTGCCCCCCTAAAGGCTGGCGCCCGGCGGCAGATGACTCCATTACCTCCGGGAGTTCCGCCACTGAGTTTGCTTATATTTTCTGAGCAGTACAGAAGTATGACAAAAGCAGTAACAATAGAGGCTGGGACAATCAAACATGGGCATGCACATAATTGCATCATATGTGTCAGTCTTAAAAATGGAGGCGAGCAGGACGCATACTGCAGTAAATTGTGCCACAACAGGTAAAATGTGACTTGGGGGCATAGGGCACTATGGCATAATGTGGACATGGGGCATTGTGTAGCATATTGTGAGTTAGGGTCTCAACAATGGGCAGTATTCAATGCCCTTTTTCGGCATGTGCAGCAAATCCTGTTTAGGATTCGCTGCACATTCGCTGCGTTCCCTTGCAACTCCATGAAACAAACCCAATGTACTGTATGGTCTTCGTGAACTCTCAGGGGATCCTCCTGTGAACATTTATGCCTAATGCAGGGTACACACCAGAACAACAAGGGCCCAATCTCATCAATCTAGATCCAATCCCGACCGATTGGATGTAGATTGTAGGTAGATTGGGCCTATTTTTGCCTGTTCTGGTCCGATCCGATGCGCGGCACCGTAGGTCCATCGTTATTCAGATCCTACCTGCAGCAGGTAGGATCTGAAAACGACCATACATCCGGGTGCGGGACGTGATTGGATCGGAAGCCGCTCACGGTGCACATCGTGAGCATGTCGCCCTGGTGTGTACCGGGCATTAGAACTTGATTAGTGGTGAAATGTCATGATATGAAAGTACTCCTCTTTCACTTTTTTATAATATCAGTAGAATATATTGTATGATATACGGATTCGGCATGAAAAACCGGCGGTCGGGTTCCCGGCGTGGACACCCATGGGTGGAGAAAGTGTTGGGATTTCGGCGTCGGGATTTTGAACGCCGGGATCCCGACCGCTGGGATTTAAACTGCATCCCTGATATACTGTCTGCAATGGTTTGTATTTAAAAATACAAAAATTTACCATTTTATTTCAATGGTTTGTCAATAAGAAATGTACTAGACTGTAATGAATGGTGTTTCAATAATGCTTTATTGAAAAAAAAAGTTTATAATCACATCACATGTAAGATGGATTAGCTGTCTTATTTTACAATGTACCTTTTATGCCTATACATATAGTAGCATCAATTATATATACAAAAAAAGAAAAACAAGAAAGAAAACAATTATAAAAATCTAAACAAATTAACTCAAAGAGTACTCTGGTTCTCTTATTGTAACGTATATACACAATAAAGTCTTACACTGTACCTCCAGTACTTAGTAAATATTCATCTAGAGACACTTTTAATTTTCAGGGTGTGTGTGTTTTTTTTTTTAGCATTTGCCTTGGTGTGGAACTACAAGTTCCAGTGGGCCTTGTAGAACCACAAGTCCCAGCATGCAGGGAGGCTTGCTGGTACTTGCATTTTGAATGCATGTGTTTGCCTAGAAATCTGGCAGTCTTGCCATCTGGTCCTACCGCAGGATACTTTGTATTGTACTGTACATGTACAAAATGTTACAGTACACACACAATTTCAGGGATGTAAACAGTACATCAAAGTGAATTAGACACATGGAAATAGGATTGGATTGATTTATTGTTTTAATCATAATATACAAATGTTTCATGAAACAAAAATCAATATAAGCTCTAAAATAATACTGATTGAAATAAACATCTTTCATAATAAATCTGAGGGAAGAGTTTAAGATAGAAATGTCAATACTTTTATATTACCCTGCATATATTCAATAACACATATGACTGGATTATATATGATTTGCTGAGTTAAAAGTAATTGATCTCTTTTAAATAATAAAGAAGCACTAGACAAGGCAAGAGATATGAACCATAGCGGAATGCTTCTGTGACATCATGCGGTGTGGATGGGGAACATTTGGCCCCCTCAACTGTTGATGAACTACATATCCCAGCATGCTCGGATATAGTTTTGCTATTTGCTAATGCTGAAGCCGTTTGAGGACATGCTGGGATGCAAGGTTCAACAACAGCTGGAGGGCCAAAGGTTCCCTACCCCTGTCATATGGGAATAACATGAGTTAAATGAGTCTTTCTTTCACATTATTTCATATTTTGGAAGCTAGAAAACTATCATTAACCTCATGAACTAGCCACATAGATATACAAGTATTATTTTATAGTTTAACTGCAAAGGTCTTGAGCAGCAGACTTAATATATAATATACCAAACACAGAATATACAAAACATTTCTTTGTATAATTAATCTACTTAGCTCCTAATTGTGGAAATCCAGCACAAATGATATTTTGTGACATCCTATGCATTTTTTATGTAAATTCCGCCCTTACTCTAATATTTAGATCTGTACAGTGGGAGAAGCAAAAGGAAGTAAATCTGGTTGTGAGAACCGAAGCAGCTCTTGATATTCCCTGCTGAATGTAGACTTAAGTTGCCCATACACGGTACAATTGCTGGGTGTGCGCTCCCATCACACATCTCATTGCACAGCTCAAAAATTATATGCTGCACATACTTTTTGTACTAGATCTCATCTCATTGCATTGCAAAACCTATGCAATGCAATGAGATGAGATGCGATGCAATATTGTATTTAATAATTGTACAGTGTATGGGCAATTTAAGAGGGAGAATTCAATCCCAATCAGTCATTTCCGGGCATGTTGCTAATATATATTAGGGTTATTAAGATGTGGCTGGAGTGGCTATAACTGCTGCTTCCTCGGAAGTAGAAGCAATAGCGTTGAATGGTAATGCAGCAGGAGGTACCATTACAAGTAGACACCTCCTGCTGCAGTAGTGTTCTGACCTAGGAGGAAGGCATCAGGTCACTGACTCACCATCACGCGGCTTGCAGCTTCCATGGGTTTGCACAAGCAGGCCAGTAACTCTATATGCAACAATGGAGATAACTTGCCACCACCCTCCCCTTAAATGGTGGTGACGTGCTTCCATTTTGGGAAAGTGGAGCCTGCTCCACCCCTTCCCTGTCCCACAAATACTGTAACAGCAGACTGTCAATCACTGCACGTCTGCTGCGGTCTGGCTTCCTACTTCGCAGGACCCATTCCAGAATGCTGAAACAGGTCCTGCACATACACAAAGTACAGTTAATTGGTACTTCACTGCATAAGTAGCAACAACAATCGAACCTGAATTAGGTTCATTGTTCCAGGCAGTATTTATTGTTGTCCATTGGCTCCTAAAGTCCATTTTCAATCCATAATTCATTATTTGCCTGCAGATATTCATAAAAAATAAAACTGAAAATGCTGTTGGGGGGTAGATAAAGTTGCAAGTCACTGCACTATATAAATGACGTTGAAGGGGAGGAATGTCTGGATTTACTGGCATAAACCCTAAGAAATGATAAAATGCAACCTCAGTCTACACTGAGTCTACATTCAGTGGTATAACTGTTTACGCATACTGTATGAGATGTGGTTAAAATTGCAGCAGATAGAATGGCAGCAGTCAGAATACCAACACTAGCATCCCCACTCACAGCAAGAAGATCAGCAGCGGAATCCTGACTTTGGGTTAACGTTGGGTCGGGGAAGGGAGAGACAAGTTTAGGCACTAGTTGGGGACTTTAGGCTGCGTTGGGTAAGAGGGGAAGATTAGGTTTAGGCTGCGAGGAGGTATGGTTAGGCACTTAGAAGGAGGGGTTAGGATTAGGCTGCAGGGTAAGGTTTAGGCTGTGGGGTAGGAAGGTTAGGGGCAGGGAGAAGGTATGTTTATTTACTGGGCCCCTATCAGGATTCCTTCTATTGAATGCTGGCATCTGTATTTTAAATGCTGGCATCCTGCCTAATGGTCATTCATATGTATTCCCTACTGTACATTCTGTAGGTACCCATTTCCCTAGGTAATCCAGTCTAGGACTAGTTGACAATATGCGAGGGGATCTGTGCAGTGCTTGCAAACCTGAGTATCAGAAGAAAGTAATTTATTTTGGTGGGATAAAACTGTACCGGCTTTGAGTTTAGTAAATATGAAAGATGAAATCAAAACTAACTTTTATAAATATACGTCCACTCTTGTCGCTGCTTCATCCAGATGTTACAAGTGCTGTACGCCTAACATGTAAATTGATGTTTTGCTTCAAGAAGGTGAACTTTATATAGGAAAGAGCATTGTATGCACAGTGATAAAATCATTATAATGAAAAAAAAAATAGGAAAAAACTCTATAAACCAATTTCCTGAATAGACCTTGCTTAAGTTGTATAAGGGCCAATTTTACAGAACATGCTCTGTAAAAAAAAAGTAATGTCAAGTTTGTGTATCTTATGCTGGGCATACCTGTACATGCTACAGTTATCTGACCGATCTGCCTGATATTAGCTAGATAATTATAGCATGTATGCGTGTGACTGATCTGGTATATATTGATTGCTTGGACATGTTGGATCTTCCAGCAGGTAAGTTCTTTGAAAGAAGAAATTTGTTCAGTATGTTTGTGTATATAATGGGCCTGAACAGGGCAAAGAGCAGCCAGACAAATATATAGGATTAGACCTGTTAGACATGTTATTTTGATACTCCAACCTCTGTTCTCATCTGTGTTTATTATACCGCATTTGCTGATGTCATCTGTGTCCAGCACATGCTTACTGACTATAGGGAGGTCTGAGGGAGAGGGGTGGCACCAGCTCTGAAGTATCATCATTTAGATCAGGGGTGGGGAACCTTTTTGTGCCAAGGGCCGTTTGTATGGGGAAAAAATCCTTCGGGGGCCATATGTAAATGTGCAAATTGTCCTGCTGCAGCCGTCCCACACTTCGGCTGTAGATTAAGAGGAATCTCGCGAGAACTACCGACCTCTCGCAAGAATTCCCCTGGACTCCTGGCAAAGCGGGTGAGCGGGCCACTCAGACCAGCTACGGGGGCCACATATGGCCCCCGGGCCTGAGGTTCCCCACCCCTGATTTAGACTAATAGAAGGTGTTACTTCTTTTCTTTCTTCCATATTGAAAGCATGTTCAGTTTGTAGTGTGTGGGAACCTGTGTAGTTTCCGGCAACTACAGTTACTAGAAGACCCTAGTGCTGTGCCAGAAACTAGTGCACATGTGCGGGGTCCGGGAATGTGGCCATTTCCCAGTGATTTTCCAACTGCGCATGTGCAACGCTAAATCAATGGATGCCATGCCATTTTCCCAGTGACTGGTACAGCACTGCTTTTGCTGATGTGGGAATCCCGAGAAGTAAGTAGTCAAGAAATTGGTGCAGAGTGTGTGATGTGGGCCCAATAATAATAATATTAAATATATGCTACTATCCAGAATATATACATAAATAGTTATACTTTCTGGTGCTCCTACATAGCGTGGAAAAGAGAAAAGTTTTCCACCATATCTGATAACAAGACCCAATGTCCACCATCTCAGAGGATGTGGAAACTTTTGTGGGGCAAAGAAAAGTGTGCATCGTCCCAGAAAACAGGGTAAACCAGTGGAATGTAACATCTCTATACTTTGAATTTATTTTAAACAATCCACTTTGTACTAAGATGGGAATTCTATCAAAGATGGGATTTTACCCAGAGCAAATACTACTTATTTATTTAGCACCTTCTAGAAGATAATAGAAAGAATCTGATTGGTTGCCCATAGAAACTTCTCATCTTCAATGGAACGCTGATCTTAGTAAATGAATGTAACCCTATATATGGGTGCCCAAATAGGCACATTCTCACAGCTAAAACTTAAGCTGGATACAACACCCTAGACCAGGGGTGTGCAATAAGCGGCCCTCCAGCTGTTGATGGACTACACATCCCAGCATGCCTTGCATCAGTTTCAGCATAGCCAAGTAGCAAAACTAAGGCAATGCATACTAGGATGTGTAGTTCATCAACAGCTGGAGGGGCGCTTATTGCCCACCTCTGCCATAGACAATATTTTGAACGATTTCTCCAATTCCGACAGTTTGGAAAAACAAAACGTCATATTGGCCATTATATACACATTAAGTCTAAAAGAACATTAGGATCTACAGATACCACATTTTGGCACTCCAATTAAAACATTTATCAGTCTGAAACTTCATGCTCTTTCATGTAAAAATGGGTGCATCTAAATAGTAGTGTGATGTCACAAAACAGCATTTGTTTTCGGCAATTGCATTGTGCTTTAGCCTTTATTTCTTAATTTAAGTGTGCTGAGAAACATAATATCTCATGTATAAGTTCAGTTGCTATATATTACTTTTCTTTTTTTTTTTCAAATAGTTTTTATTCAGTCAGAAGCATGTTAAACAAAGAATACCTTTCATAGAACATCAGTAAGAAGTAAATAGTAACATAACAATATTAGGTACAAAGTATCTAATTAACACTAGCAAATTGCGTACTTACTAAATTTCCAAGAAAAAACTTTAACCAAAAAATAATAATGACAAAAACACAGAGGAGCTGGGCAAAAGGGGATGACAGACACAACGACAGCACCACATAGGACAGACACAGAGGGGTGCAGTATGGGAAGGGGAGAAGGGAGACCGGGACTGTATGTCATATATCAACCAAATCATCAGGTAGATAATACCGAGGGCAAGTTGGTCTGGAAGGAAATACCCAGGGGGAGCTTCTTTCTCTTTCTATAAGTACACCACTTAAGCCACTTAAGGTGAATGGAGTTGGCGGAGGAAGTGTATTTACAGTCGACTGTTTCAAATAAGTAATGTTTATGGATTTTGCCTAGGATCTGGTGTAATTCAGGAATCTCCGGGGTCTTCCAAAACTGGGCAATCGCCGCTTTAGTAACTATTAGTATCTGACCTACCAAATATCTATCCTCCCGGGGAATAGATGGTGAGAGGCGAAATAAGGCCCCCAAAAGGGAGAACACCTCCTCCCACAGCGACCGCAATTTTGGACAATCCCCCAAAATATGTAAGATAGAGTCGGTGCATCCGCATCCTCTCCAACAAAGGCTAGAAAATGATGGCCATATTTTGTGCAATCGCCGTGGGGTGAGGTAGGCCCTATGGCACAGCTTATAATACATCTCTGAATGGCTTAAACACTTAGAGATCTTGAAACAAGAAAGAGCAATAAAATCCCAATCCTCCCTTGTGAGGGTCCTGCCCAGATCATTCTCCCATCTAGTTTGGGAAACCAACTTGTCCGGTGGGAACTTGCCGATTTGTTCGTTGTACCACCTAGATATACCTCCCTTGTGCGTCTGAGATGTCAATATTGCCACCAGACATTTTGGGAAGGATAGTGTCACAACAGGCCTACCAACACAAGATGTCAACCAATGGCGTAGCTGTAAATATTTATAGAAGTCTTGTCTTGGTATACCAAATTTTTCTGTAATTTCAGTAAAGGACAAGAGGCTTCCCACAGGACAGATATCTCTAAGGGAAGATAACCCGCTTGCCACCCAGTTATCCAACCTTAAATTGGGGATAAGTGATGCTATAGTCGTGATGGTCAGTTCCGGGTTAGGCACAGAAGCTTCCCTATCTTTTGACAATAGCTCATGCCATAATGCCAAGGTATCTCTGATTGCAGCCCCTGGACCCACCCAGGGCGATATCCTCCCAGAGGGTAGCCAGAATAGTTCCGACAAACGGATCCATGGCAGAAAGGATTGTTCTATAATTACCCAGGGTTTAAACCGCTCATTAGCAAACCAGTCTTTAGCTTGGTTCAGCAAGCAAGCTGTGAAATAGGAATATAAATCTGGGTAAGCCACCCCCCCTGACTGTTTAGGCAGAATAAGAACTTGCTTAGATATACGTGGTCTAGACCCCTTCTATATGTACCGGGCAAATAGCTTATTATATTCAGACAAAAGTGACTTAGGCGGGACCCTAGGTATAGCTCTAAACAAATACAACAGCTTCGGGAGAAGTACCATCTTGGAAGCTGCAATGCGTCCTAACCATGACACTTCATGAAGACTCCATTCCCCTATCAACTTCTCAAACGCCCCAAGCAAAGGTTTATAATTACACAAAAAGATATCAGAGGCTCTAGCGATCTGGACACCTAGATATTTAATTGAGGTCAGTTTCCAAGCGTAACGATATTGATCTTTTAAGAGCTTGACCTGCTCTAAAGGTATATTAATAGGGAGGGCCTATGTCTTAGAGGTGTTCAGCTTGTAATATAAAACTTTAGAGTATAATGACAGAACTTCATGGAGCTCACATAGAGATGATTCTGGGTTAAGTAGACATAAAAGGACGTCAACTGCGAATAAGCTAATTTTATGTGTTATCCCCCCAATCTCGAGGCCTTCTATGAGGACGGAGTTCCTAATTTTCTCCGCCAGAGGCTCCATAGCTAAGGCAAATATGAGTGGAGACAGGGGACACCCCTGCCTGGTGCCATTTGTTATACTAAACGTGTTGGACAGGCATCCATTGTTGAACACCCTCGCGGACGGGAAGGAATAAAGTGCAAAAACAATCTATGAACCTACCAAAAAAGCCAAACTTAAGCAATAGGGATCTAAGATAACCCCAATGCAATCTGTAGAATGCTTTTTCAGCATCCAAGGACAGAATTAACAGAGGGATCTTCCCCGACTCGCAGTTTTCAACAATGTTAAAGACTCTACGAGTGTTGCCTGGGGCCTGCCTGCCCGGCACAAAACCCACTTGATCAGCAGCTATAAGTGAAGGCAGAAGGGGGCCTAATCTATTTACAATCAGTTTGGCGTACAATTTAGGATCAGTATTCAAAAGGGCTATCGGGCGAAAATTTTGCACTGTAGTAGAAGGCTTACCAGGCTTAGGGATTGTGACAATCTGCGCCTCAAGCATCTCCTTTCGGAATTTACCCACCTCAGATGCTGTATTAAAGACATTTAGGAGACCTGGCGCTATAATTGATTTAAAACGTTTGTAGAAATTAGGATACCCGTCCGGGCCTGGAGCCTTATCTCTAGGCAGAGAGTCAATACAGTAGCTGCTTCAACTTCCAATAAACTCCATGGAGAGCATAACGATTCAACAATTCCAGGCTCCAAGCACGGAAGGGAAACATCAGCCAAAAATGTGTCAATCTCAGGGGGCAGTGGGCTGAGGGGTCTCCGCATCTGACTTCAGGTTGTAAAGCTTAGAATAATAATCTGCGAAGGTATTAGCTATTTCAAAAGGGTCAGAGATTTTTTAAACCATTATAGATACTATGGATCCTAGCTTTAGCCTGCCGTCCCCTAAGCTTTCTAGCTAAAAGTCGTCCTGCCTTGTTGCCCAATACATAATATCTCTGGTTTAGTTTAAATAGGTTCTTCGAAATATTTCGAAGTGATAATGCATTTAATTTTTCACGTGCTGTGTGGAGAGAATTGAAAAGATTTGTGTCTTTCGAGTTGGCTTTATGTGCTGCCTCAAGTCTAATCACATCCTCCTCACACTGCCTAACCTCTGCCAATTGCGCTCGCTTGATCCTGGACGCCACTTGAATAGCTGATCCCTGATTACAGCTTTAAGTGTGCACCAATGGTTAAAGGCGCTAGTATGAACTAAGTCATTAATAGCAAGAAAAGTCAGCAAAGAGTTCTCAATAGCTTTACAGGCTTCAGGATTGGACAAAGTGTGGGCGCCCAGTCACCAAGGGCCCAGGGGAACCCTACGGGAATCCAGCTCACATTTAATCAAGAGGGGAATGGTCTGACCATATCATAGGTAAAATACGAGCCCTGACAATAGACGGTAATGTCCATTTATCAGTTAGGACTAAGTCGATTCTAGAATAAGTGCGATGGGGATTAGAAAAAAATGTATAGTCCCTCACCGAGGGATTTTTGGTTCTCCAAGCATCAAATAAACCATATTCTAAGTTCTGTTGCTATATATTACTTTTCTATTTATTTTTACTTTGAGTTATACAGATAGGATGAGCTGGTTGTCTGTGTTGTATACAGTAGTACAAGAAAAGCACATAAAGGCAAACACTGTATATACAAGACTATGTTGTAGCTAAGAATTGTAAATACAAGACCATTTATGCTGGGAAGCATTCTAGGCTTTTACTCTACGTCTCCTGACATATACCCGCCTTTTCACGGAAGATGGGCGATGAGGAGGGTGGGTGAGTTTTTCTTGCCACCTGGGTCTTCGTAATGTTGTAGGGTTCCTGGGAGCCATATACAGCCTCTTCCTGATAAATGCTTTGTGGATACCATCAAGACGATCATTTAACTCTCCAAGACGTTTTTTAATTGAGTTTATATCCCTCAGAAAGTTATCAAGAGCTTCAGATAAGGGCCGGATACTGCAGAAAAACAAGATTTTACCCACAAATATGACTCCTCTCAATATTATAATGTGAGCATATAAATGTTATATCTGGATGATACTTAGAAACAAATTATATTTGTCAAGCAACCTAACTTTCACTTTATTACATTAATCATATTAGATAAAAGGACACTTTGGAGCATATATACTGAAAATGAAGAAAGTATGTATAATTTATATTAGTTCAGATTGTATGAAAAGTTTGATATTTTGTTTATTATAACAATATCAAAATAAATCTCTATTAAATGTAAAATAGCTTTCAATTTATCATCATTGGGATGGGTAGAGAAGCTTTTTTGATACATGAAGAACAATTTGTTGTATCGGTACTGGAATCTTGTTAGCCCCCAAGTAGATCTTTTTTCACACAATTCCACTCCCTGAGTGTAGGAGGAACCAATCTTAAAGGATCGGCACCATAGTTCTTACAGGGGTCAGGGAAGAAAAACAACAAGAAAACAATGACTGGGATGTTGATAAATCACCAGTGAAATAAAGAATCCCCACAATACTGATTGCGTACCCTCACTGACACATTGGGTAGGGAGAACATTCACATTGAGGTATCTTTAAAAGTACAAGGTCACCATGCGTGTAGGATAGTTTCTTTCTCCTGGGTCTGAATGAAAGGCTCATACCTTACTCACACATATGTATGGTTGATCATTCACATAAAGGTATCTTTATCGAATTTCCTCAAGGTGGCCTCTCATTTGGAGAGGCTCAACCAATGTGACGTGGTACATAAAATGAAAAAGGACCACCTCTCAGTAAAAAGTTTAACAAAGGAAAAAATGCACACAAACAGCCTGTGATGTAATTAAATATTGGTATCTTGGGGGAGCGGGTTTTGGCCATTTGCCGCTGGCCAGGTATCCAAAGATCAATGCACAGATGCTAAGCAGCACAGTCCCTCTCCACCAACACATTAACTTAAGCTATCTTTCTCAAGGCTGTAGAATGACTGGAATTAGAGGGAGTACTGTATTTATACTAATGGCTGTATCCTCATTGGGGCACTGTTAGGATAAGGCGGTTCCTTTTCCCAGAAGTTCGGGTTACTCCCTTCCGGAATATCAATATTCCTATTAAAACTGTATTTTCCCTATTGTCTAATAATTCTTATTGTTACTGAGAGTCTAGGTGTTTGAACTCTCTAAGTTATTAAATAAATACATGTGTTGTTGGGGTAAATAAACAGTAGCACTGTGTTTATCTCCAACCCGAAAGTTGCGGGTGAACCAAAGACTCCGGAGTGAAGTGCAGATGTAATTTCTGTTTACGGAATCTATATTTAATGCCAGCGGCATATGTTTACTTACAACCCGGAAGTCAAAGGTGAACTCCAGAGTGAAGCACAGATGACATTTCCATATCAGGAATCTATGTTTAAGGCCAGTGGCACTGTTTACTTATGAATGCGGAAGTATTGGTCGGCCGCTATGAACCACATTCTTCACTTTCGTTTCCGGAGTTCCATATTGGAACACATCTATGTTGGTCATTGAGCGCAAACTGTCATATAATTATGCAGTCTCCTCAGGCGCACAGACAAAAAAATCCTATTCTTTAAAAAAGTGCTAAAACCAGCAATATATAAATACACTATCACAATAATACAAGTACAGTGTTAAAATACAAAATACAATAAAATATTAAAAACTAGAGGAACCACTTTAAGTTTTATTTAAATAATACAAAAAAAACCTAGAAGGCAAAATAAACATTTTAGTAATGTTATAAGGATTGAACTGGTACCCTGTGTAGTCAGGAAGCAGCATTTGAGGCTGATACATCAGAATGTATTTTCCTTCACTGAAGATCTCGTTTCCCCATTTCTCTAGGGTTCCGGTAATGCTGCGCGTTCTAAGGATGTTTACTTTCCCTGCTGAAATAGTAGAAAAACTCAAATTTTAAAAATAATCCATATCTTTTCCAGAGTTTCACCATTATACAATAATATCTAACTAAGGTATAATAAGCAGTGCACTCCAGAAGATCACGTAATGGGAAGCTCTTGTATTCTAGTTTAACAAAATTGGCCCTAGACATAGGGTAACTAGAAATTGCCTAAGGCATGTAGAATGCATAGGGACATGCAGCTTATACAGCTGAACCAGCTCAGTTGTATACAGCTTATACAACTGAACCAGTGCCAGTGTGAGCAGCATCTGGCAGTTGCAAAAATGGCAACCTTCCGTGGAGGAGGGCTGCTGTGCATGCTCAGCCACATCAGCTCTTCATCCCATGAGCCTTTGCGAAGTACAAAAGAAGGAGCTTGCACTGATTTGCTTCAGTCAGCCTAGTCTTCAATATCTGCAGGGTCCATGGTGCGGTAAGAGCTGTGAAGGGGGGTGGGATTGGGTTGTAATAATCTGTGGCATATTCTTGTGTGGTATTATGTTTAGAAATACATTACTAATGTGTGGTATAATGTGAACAGGGCATTTCTGTGTGGCATTATGTGAATAAGGAGAAATACGGTGTGGTGTAATCTAAATAAGGAGCCATGGGTCAACAGTGGAACTAGCAACAGTGGAAGGAGGAATCAACCAAAATCTTGCCTAGGGCATTAAATTAGCCAGTATAATAATATTGTAAAATGACAAACCTTTAAACCTATATTCCATGCATTAATATCTAACACAGAAGGTGTGTAGAGCTCTCAAAATCATAAAGAACAAGTTCTAATAGTTTATCCAACAATACCTTTGCCATAGCTTTTGGATGGGCCTTATGAGTCAAACCTAGGATCTTATATACGATACTCACATTGGGCCTAATGCCAGTTTGCATAGCAAAACTATGCTAGTTTGTATAGCATGTTTTGCATGAAATTGCTCTGCACATGCTCAGAAAACATGGCATGCACATGTGCCTATAAAGACTTTGTTTCTTATATCAGTCTGTGCTAGGAGAGGGGAAGGTAAGTGGCGTTCGGCTAAATGCAGTAAGGGAATGTTTGCAGAATTATGAACACAATTTAGAATGGCAGTCAGAGGTATATAGGCTGAGAAAAACGTACGGCACTCATTAGAACAATGCAGTGTAGACAGAACTTAACATTACAGTACACTTTTCTATGTGTGATTTACCCAGTTTTATTTTTGCATATTAAAGACAGAAAGTTGTCATGTACTAATGCTATTTTTAGCTCCTGTACCACAGGGGTGCCAGATGATGCTCCAAAAGTCAGTATCCCTACATTGGGATCCCAATTGCTGGTACTCCAACAAGGGCGTTAACGACTAAGGGGTCGCGGACCCCTTGTGGGGGTCCACGACCCCATAAAGGGAGAATAGAACCTGTGGTGAGCGTAGTGAGCCACCAGGCCCGCAAGGGGCTTCTTTGCACTCGCCCCCCTGTCGGAGCACCGGCAGTTGGGATCCCGATGGTGGGATACTGACTGTTGGGATACTGACTGTCAGGATCCCCACTGTCGGAGCCCTATACCACACCCTACCACATAAGCTTTATTTGGCTTTCAATATGGCATGGTTGCGGGGCTGGTTTAAGGGGGGACTCAGGGGGGTCAGTACTCCTGGGCCTCCCTCTATCTAGGGCCCCCCTGTGGTCTCATTAATTTAAAGAAAATGGAGGACAGCAGCAGCAGCGGCCTTGTCATGAGAGGGTTTTTAATCAGAGGCAGCACTGAGCTTTTCATGTGGTGTATATATATTAATCCCCCCCCCCCGACGTTACCCATTGACCAAGTTCATACTGCCATTACTGTGTTTTGACAGTGTAATATTCTCCTGTGCAGTTTGCGGCCAGTAATGATAAGTGGGAGGGCCCCCCCCCCTGTCTAAACCCCCCCTGTCTAAAGTGACCCGTGTCCCCCCGAAGGCTTAATCCGATCCTGCATGGTTGTTTTAGTCAAAATGTAGCACAGGTATAAGTAAAATTTATTTACCTCCTTCTCTGTAATTCCATTTCTCCAGCTGGTCGATCACATCTTTCTGTCCATGTGGGGCACAGACAAGTGAGAGGAATGTTAATGCAGAGAGCAGGACTTTCATATTGAACATTCCTACGAGACATGAGCAAAGGTAAGAAGAAGTATTCCTGGCTGGCTGGTATATACCCTTGCGGAATACCGTTATAGGAACACCCTAGCCCAGTGGTTCCCAAAATGTCTTGATTAATGGAGCACATGACTATCAGCATATTTCCAAGGCATCCTTAGTCCAAAAATGAAACTAAGTAAATTGTGCTTACATGTCAACCATAGGTTATTATTACATTTTATTTATAAGGCACCACAAGTGGTACGCAGCGCCGTACATATAGCATACAGTACAATAATAGAGGGTACACAGAACTAAACATAACAGTAGCTGAAGAACTAAAACAGAGCACTAGTAACAATTAGCAGCACAATTCTTAGTACACAATACAGATGACATGTAGGGAGGCAG
This sequence comes from Crinia signifera, assembly GCF_055691185.1. Taxonomy (NCBI): domain Eukaryota; kingdom Metazoa; phylum Chordata; class Amphibia; order Anura; family Myobatrachidae; genus Crinia; species Crinia signifera. The sequence continues at coordinate 62,313,209 of NC_139224.1, forward strand.
AGGAGTTGTCCACATGCTACCAAGGGTAGGTTGTCATTGGTAGAGATGAATGAGACAAATGAGAAGAGCTGCGGGTATAGATAGTATTAGTAGGTGAATAAGAGAGCTGTAATAGAAATGCAAGAAGAAGACTGTGAGAACAGGAGGGAAGAGGGCCCTGCTCCAATGAGCTTACATTCTAGAGGGAGGGGGAAACAGACAGTCGAAATGAGGTAGAGACAAGGAGAATGGAAGAAGTGAGCATGGCAGGGATGGTCAGGACATGAGGCAGCAGGTAAAGAGAGCAGACAGACAAAGAAGTCCTCTCCCTCATCCTAACCACTCCCTCTCCATCTGCCCCCTCAACCAGCTTGTTGCAGATTGATCTAACATTCCAAAGAGCACAGGAGAAAGGGAGTGAAGGGACAGGTGAGGTGTGGATCAGATTGGCATGGTTGTGTGTGTTAGGGGTGGTCTGAAACTGGAGGGTGTAGACAGCATGCAGAGTAGATAGGTATAGCACAGGGTAAAGGAACCATGGCTCCAGTACAGTCATAAATAAAAATAAATAATAAAAGAGTTAGGATAAGTAGTGTTAGAAGCAGGTGTAGAAGTGGTTCGAGAAGCAGGTGTAGAAAGACATATACAGTGCAAACCTGACTTATGGGGAAATTGCGTAGAGAAATTTCTACAGAGAAAATGTAAATGGTGACATAGTTGTGGAGAAAGCAATGGCTATGAGTATTATGTCTTTAGAGAGATGTAGACAGGGAGGTTAGTGAGATGTGTCCAGGCTGTCCATTCGGTAGGTGGTGAAGGTAGTGACTTCATTAACTGACTGTTGACAGAAGTCCGTTTGGTTGAGGTTAAAAGTTAGATGGTTGGCCTCCCGCCCTCTCCTGTTTATTCCAGGTATATCTCTGAAATTCTTAATAATAGTTCATCACACTTTACCTTACCACACTTCGCAGGTTCAGTTATGTGTTGGTAGACATTGTTGTGGTTCTAATTGTCCATATTTGCTATGATTAATTGGAAGCCACCAGCACTTGTTTTGCCTTTATATAATTTGTTTTGGTCCTGGACCACTAACCCAAGGCATCCCTGCAGGTGTCTTGCAGCACCCAAGGGTGCCTAGGCACACAGTTTGGGAACCACTGCCCTAGCCACAATTCATTACACCATAGAAAAACTGTAGTATGTACAGATACTGATCATTTCTAAACATTAGTAAAGTAACCATTAGAAAACATATAGCAACTACTGTAAGTGTAACTCACTAGTTAAAGAAGTTCTCCACCCAAACTAAAGGTGCCCATACATGGTGCAGTTCTCGCATGCGATTTGAACTTTGTAGGGAAAATAGTATGTGATGGCAGGTATTTTTGTACTACATTGCATTGTGTCTAGTTGAAATTGATCCCTGTGTAGAAAATCGCATGCGATATGTACTTTACATATTTAAATTACATATTGGAGTCTAGCCAAATCTTATGTAGTTCAAATAGCACAGTGTCTAATGTTCAAATTGCACAGCACACATTGTATAGCTCAAATCGCACCTACTGTAGCACACATCTCACCGGCACTATTCGTTTTTTGGATAAAATATTGTAGAATGCTCCCAGCAGAACCATGATATATATTCAGTGGTGCAAGTAGAAATGATTTCTTAGTTGCATTATAAGTGCGCGCCGTAGGTGCGGGTGCCAAAAGTGGGCGTGGACATGTGTCATGAGGGGGCATGGCCATGTAAAACTAGAATAGTGGTTACATGTAAATAGAGGCATGGCCTTATTATGCCACATGTAATGAATCTTAAACATTATACCACACGCCATAATGCCCATTATACATTATGCCCCACAGTAGCGCACGCAGGGGGGGTTTCTGAGTACACAGAAACCCCCCCAGGAGTCTAAGGGTCCTCGTCTGAAAGCTGGGGGTCCCCTCTTTCCATGGGTACAAGAATTTTAAAAATCGGCCCTTGGGAACCGGAGATATCTGACTTCAAAGCAGTGGTCCCCATCCAAGCCTGTTAATTGCTCTTCCCAGTCAGATATTTAAGGTTCTGTCTGACTTAGAGTTTTTCTGAGGGTATATTACAAAAGCTGAGACTCTTCCCCTTTGAAGGACACTAGTAGCTTGTCACTACTGTTCCCAGAACCAGAGATATCAGCCTTCCAGCAGATGGTTACTGCTCCAGCTCCACATGCCTGGTATGTAGTTTTATATACTCGTTGGCAGATTGCTCTGCCTCCTGAACTCTGATCCCCTAGTCCCCAATACCATTTGGTAGGTGGGATTCCCAAGTTTTTAATTCCATAAAAATCTAAAAAATCTATTTCTGGAAACTGGAGATATCTGCAGTCAAGCAAGCTGTCCTCCCACCAGATAATTATGAATAATAAGCCCACTCCACTATACACCCCTCCTCTGCATATTAAACATCCTCTACCACCCTGGAAGTTATGTATCAGGGCCCCTTTTATATACATTTGGTCTATCTATAATACTTTAACTGACCCGGTATATACTGGGTTACCTAAGTGTCCATCTCCATGCTTTGCTCCGCCCCTCTGGAAACCCCCTTCTGAAAATCCTGCGTTTGCCCCTGCCCCACACAGTAATGCCCAATGCCTATTATGTCCTGCACCGTTATGCCCACTTCACATTATGCCCCACACCATAATGCCCATTACTTATTATACCACATGCCATAATGCCCATTACATATTAAGTCACACACCGTAATGCCTATTACATATTATGTCACATAAGTGCTGCTTACCTAAATGCTAGTTGCCAATCACTTCAGCCTGGGCTGGAGTTCCACTGGAAGGGGACTTTTATTGCGGGGTCCCCACTCCCCTGGGACCCGGTTCTGGCTGACACGCCTCATTGCTCATCCTTTGGCTGGGGGACCTTATGTAAAACGTGTCCCCCGGCTGCGGCATGACTCTGCTGGCTGTTTGAGCCCAGTGCTGGTTTCCAAAATATGGGACCAGGCCAAGAGCCTGGTGCTGGTTACTGGAATACAGGGGTACCCCATTTGATTTTTTCCCGTGTATTTCTGCAACCAGGACCGGCTCAATGAGCCTGGGGCTGGTAATACTCGGTAGGGGGGACCCTTCACTGTTTTTTTTTAAATATATGTATATATTCTATATTTTACACAGAGAAGCCAGTACGGATCTTAATGATCTGTGCAGGCTTCAGCCAAATATGCCTGGAAAATGAGGAGTAGTTTCCAGTCATATTTTCTGCTGAATTACTGGCCCGAATTCAGCAGTACAAATGATAGTAAATGAGCACACCACCATAGAAATCATGGACATATATGGCCAAGTTCTATCGATGGTGTATTCATTCATTCACCAGAATTTGGCTGAGCTTGCCTTATATAAATACTGCAAATCAGCCAAATTCGTCTGACAGTAAATTAGCCTAATTTACCAGCCGCATTTGATACTGAATGGCTACGAATATGTGCATTCGTACCCATTCAATATTAGTACATTTCCCCCATGATTTTTGTGTTTCTTTGTCTTTCAGTCTCACTAATTACTGTAGAAGCTAATATATATTATATGTGCGCATGCATACGGTAACCAAGGAATATACAAAGTACAAATTGAAAACAAAAGATTTTGAAGGAAATTGTTTCCATTGTAAGCAACAGTGGGCCATTGGACATGGTCAAAGGCCACTTAATATCAAAACCAAAAACCATGCATTTAATTAATCACTCTAAGGCACAGGTTCTCAAAGTTGGTCCTTAGGACCCCACACAGTGCATGTTTTACAGGTCCCTGGTGAAAATGTGAACTGTGTGGGGTCCTGAGGACCATGTTTGAGAACCACTGCTCTAAGGGTTTTATTTACTAATGGCCCAATCCGCACTCTGACTAATGTAGGACAACCGCACATGTGCATTGTACAGCGTGCACATGAATGAACTGTCCCTGTGAAGACTGCTAGCGATGGCTAGCAACACTGGCTGTTGGCAGGGTGATTGACATCCTTAGACTGTTTGGGGGCGGTACCCCAGCATTTTCTGGGAATGCTCAAGAAAACGCAAGCATTTCATGGCCGCTGTGAGGGAGGGCCGCTGACGTCAGCAACTGCTTCCTTCTCCCCATGGCGATCACAGTGCCGAGTAAGTCCTGGCTTACTCACCACTAGGAAAAGAGGGAAAAACCATTAGATGGTGAGTTATTCCAATTGGTTTTCCCTTCATGTGCACGGCTGAGAACGTGTTTGCAGTGGTGCATATGGGCAGAAATTCACATGTGCTGGGCTCCAAAGGTTCTCAGCCAAGCGATCAGGTCTGAATCAGGCCGTAAGATGGGAGTTCTATTGAAGATGGGATGTTGCTATGCGAATGGATGATTTGCATAATCCTCCATTCGCAGCCTTGGGTTCATGGTAGAAATCATTCATTGTTTCCGTTACATCATACATCCGTTGACATCAGCTGCCCGCCCCCGCATCACCAGTCGATTTTGCATGGGAGAGCCTTGCTATTTTTTAATGTGAATGCCCATGAAATGCAGGGTGTTCCCATGGGCTGTGCCCCCTGCCGCCGCTCCACACCCCCCAGCCGCAATGTTAGGTGCAAGCGGGATGGCAAACATGTAGTTCACTGTGCCCAGGGCAGCCGAGAAGGGGGGGGGAGCGGGGACTAATTACCTGGGCCCAGGCTTGCTGCAGGGGCCCCGAATTTTTACCGGGGCCCAGCATTCCTCTCGGCTGCCCTGACCGTGCCTGCTCGCACCCTGCATCTGCACAAATGCAGAAATACGCCTGCGCATGCGAAGATGCAAAACATCGGTCCCCCTTGCGAACACGTGGGGGACCGATTGGACTAGAATCACCCCCTATAGCCAATGCATGTGCAGAGTTGTGTCATTACCTATAGAAACATAGGGGTCAATTTACTAAAGGTTCTAAGGATTAAGTTGATGTTGCTCATAGCAACCAATCAGATTCTATTTTCTCTATTTCATCCTAGAACAGTGGTTCCCAAACTGTGTGCCGTGGCTCCCTGGGGTGCCTCGGGACACATGAAGGGGTGCCGCGGCTTGGTGGTCTAGGACCAACTCAAATTATTAATGGTTAATTATTTATGAGCAAAACCAGTGCTGGTGGCTGCCAATCATAGAATGTGTACAAACAGAAGCAAATCCTGCCCTTTACCACATAACTGCCGCTAAGAATCGCATATACACCCAATCTAGTTAATTTTTTTGGGACCTAGTGGTGCCGTGAAAAAAATTCTGATTCTCTAGGGTGCCGTGAATCAAAAAAGATTGGGAACCCCTGTCCTAGAAAATAATAGACAGTCTGATTGGTTTTTATGGACAACATCATCCATACCTCCCAACTGTCCCGCTTTCCACAGGAACATCCCATTTTTGGGGAGGTTCCCGCAGCAGAGGAAGCAGTTGAGAGTCCCCCCCAGCCTGAAGGGAATAGACGCTGTGCGTATGCATACAGCATCTATTCAGCAATGCAGAGAGGCGAAAAAGGGGGCATAGCATGAGGAAACGACATCTGGCGAGACATCTGGCCCCCTTTCCATAGACCATGCCCCCTTTTTGGGCAAGCGCATGGCTCCTCCGCGTGAGTGTCTCAATTACAGATGTTGGGAGGTATGATAATCTATTTTCATTTTTAGAAGCTTTCGTAAATGTACCCCATAAAATCCAGCAAGAAAGGGGTGCCACAAACGGGAAATAGATGTTATTTCCTAATTGAAAATGACAATGAGAAAATTGAATGATTTCTACTTTTATCACATTCGTATAAAGAAATGTACTTTTCATTATGGTGCCCAGGTATTTGCCAGATGGGAGTAGTAACTGGAGGGAGAGCCATGGTGAATGGTGTTCAGAAAGATGGCCTAAACATTGAGCCTACCCTATTTCCTTTTTTCAGCAATACAATATTAACATTTCCCAAGCTCCTGCTTTCACGCACCATATCATGGAAATTACAGTACTGATTTATTATTTGTTTATAAGGCTGCAATTTTATAAGACTGACTTGTGCATTCCTAAGTGGTCAGACGTGAACAGTTCAATGTTGTTGTTGCAAAAGAAGAAAACAACATCTGGCTCCAGTGAGTTAGGCAACAGGTCAATCTCTAAACTATATGAAATCATACTTGTTAATCTGTTTTGACGCTGAGTATGTGGCATACAGATATTATCATGTTGTAAGCCGGCGATAGTCATAGACACCCGCATTACAGAACAAGATTACACAATAATAAATGTTATCATATTTAATAAAAAACAAAACTTGCGTGAGCTAAAACACTTTCCCATTATTATTAACCCCTTGAGTGGTATGCCCTGAAATTTTCCGGGCTCAGCTGCGCTGCCGCAGCGGGCTGTCCCGGAAAATTACCATAAATATAAAATAGGTGCGCTCCAGTGGTGCCCAGGTGTGCACCACTGGCGTACCACCTCTTGAGCCCCCCTTTACATCCCCCAGCCCCCCCAGTCACCTGTGCTCCGGCGATCGTACGCCGGAGCTCTTCTAACCCCTGACGCTCCCCCAGCCTCTAGCCGCCTGCCGCCATTCATTTTGCAGTAATGATGTAGGTCGGCAGGCTTGGGGATGTTCGGGGCGGCTCGGGGGGACTCAGGAGCACTCAGACGCCCTAGTCGTCCCGAGCTGCCGCGAAACATCCCCGAGCCTGCCGCTTGTGTGATGATTGACAGGCAGCTTGGGCAGCGGAGGCAGGGGGGCTCTGGCGTACTAACGCCGGAGCGACGGTGAGGGGGGGGCTATGATTTGTGGTGGGTTTTGCTGGGGCAAGTCAAACCTGCCCTGGTAGGTTTGTCCTGCCCCAGCAAAACTCCCCACTCAAGGGGTTAATAATACATTTTATTTATAAGGCGCCACAAGTGTTTTGCAGCACTGTACAAGGGGCATACAATGGAGCAGTACAGGGAGACAGAACTTAACATTACAGTAAAAAGATAACAAAAATTGGTAACAAAGAACAATACAATGCACAAAACAGTTTAGATGTATGAAGCTAGAGAGTAGTCAACATACTACTATGGGCTGGTGGCTATAGGCAGGAGATGGGCATTTTCCAGCAGGAGAGTATACGAGCTGTTGTGAAACTACAAGTCACATCATGCCTTGCCACAGTTTTGCTAAAGGGAATGCTAAAACTATGGCAAGGCATGCTGGGATGTGTAGTTTCACAACAGCTGGAGGGCCACAGTTTGGACATGCTGGCTCTAGTGTATACTGTCATTATGTAATTAACCCATTGACCAGAATATTTATCAAGGTTTGTCGGATATCCAGGAAAAACAGCTGTTTTTGGAGTGCACCTGCAAATGTTCAGGATATGTCAAAATGATGATTTGAATCTGCACAGACTCGCATTCCCTCAAATCCATTACCTCAATTCATAAGTATTAATTATTTATATTTTAGAGAGGTGCTCCCAGGAATATATATTAATGAAAACAAGAAAAAGTATTCCTACATTTCCTACATGGGGCACTCAGGATCAACTACTTTTAGTATATTAGTGTTTGCTCTCTTCTCCTAGTGTGCCACCTACCCATGCACAGAATTAGAGATGTGCGGCGGCCACTTTTTCAGGTTTTGGTTTTGGATCTGGATCTCCCTTTGTGTTTTGGATCTGGATTGGTTTTGGCAAAACCACCCTTGCGGGTTTTGGTTTGGATCTGGATTTTTATGAAAAAATGCTAAAAATGGCTAAAATAACAGAATCTGGGCCTGTTTTTGCCCCTAAAGTATTATTGACCTCAATAACATTAGTTTCCACTCATTTCTAGTCAATTTTGATCACTTCACAGCTCACAAAATTGTTTTAATTTACTGTAGTTGGGCCAAAAGGTTATACCGAGGTAGCTGGATGACTAAGTTAAGCGACAGCAGTGGGCATCATATGCATGTGGACCTTACACTTCCAACCTGGCACATCTTGGAAGCAGAGCGGCCCTGCAGGGGCAGACAGGGTGGCAGTTTAATAAACTACCCCAAAAAAGAGAAATGCTCCAAAGAGCAAAAAATACAAAGAGGTGCAAGATGAAATTGTGCTTGGGCCCTCCCACCCACCCTTATGTTGTATACAGGACATGCACAGTTTAACAAACCAATCATTGTCATGACTGGTGGTAGAAGCTTCAGCACTTCTATCAGGTTGCTGATCTCCCACAAATTTGTTTTTATTTTATTACTTTTATATATTTTTCTTATTTTTACACTGGACAGAGCCTGTCACACTGGACACTGTCCCTGGACAATGGACACTGCCCCTGGACACAGCCCGTTACACTGTACACTGGATGTAGCCCGTTACACTGGACACTGGATATAGGCCGTCACACTGGACACTGGATATAGGCCGTCACACTGGACACTGGATATAGCCCGTCACACTGGACACTGGATATAGGCCATCACACTGGACACTAGATATAGTCCATCACACTGGACACAGCCCGTCACACTGGATACTGGATATAGCCCGTCACACTGCACACTGGATATAGCCCATCACACTGGACACTGGATATAGGCCGTCACACTGGACACTAGATATAGGCCGTCACACTGGACACTAGATATAGGCCGTCACACTGGACACAGCCCGTTACACTAGACACTGGATATAGGCCGTCACACTGGACACTAGATATAGTCCGTCACACTGGACACCTGACACAGCCCGTTACACTGGACACTGGATATAGCCCATCACACTGGACATTGGATATAGTCCGTCACACTGGACACTGGATATAGGCCGTCCCACTGGACACTGGATATAGGCTGTCACACTGGACAATGGGAACAGCCCGTTACACTGGACACTGGATATAACCCGTCACACTGGACACTGGATATAGGCCGTCACACTGGACACTAGATATAGTCCATCACACTGGACTCAGCCCATCACACTGGACACTGGACACAGCCCGTTACACTGGACACTGGATATAGTCCGTCACACTGGACACTGGATATAGGCCATCACACTGGACGCTGGATATAGGCCGTCACACTGGACACTGGATATAGGCCGTCACACTGGACACTGGATATAGGCCATCACACTGGACACTAGATATAGGCCGTCACACTGGACACTAGATATAGGCTGTCACAGTGGACACTAGATATAGTCCGTCACACTGGACACTAGATATAGTCCGTCACACTGGACACTGGACACAGCCCGTTACACTGGACACTGGATATAGGCCGTCACACTGGACACTAGATATAATCTGTCACAATGGACACTGGACACAGCCTGTTACACTGGACACTGGATATAGCCCATCACACTGGACACTGGACACAGCCCGTTACACTGGACACTGGATATAGGCCGTCATACTAGACACTGGATATAGGCCGTCACTGGAAGCAGCCCGTTACACTGGACACTGGATATAGCCCGTCACACTGGACACTGGATATAGGCCGTCACACTGGACACAGCCCGTTACACTGGATACAGCCCGTCCCCCTGGATACAGTCCCTGGGCAATGGACACAGCCTCTGGACACAGCTGTCACACTTGACAGTCTGCCCCTGGACACAGGCCGTCACCCTGGACACAGCCCCTGGACAATGGACACAGACCCTGGACAATGGACACAGCCCCTGGACAATGGACGCAGCCCCTGTACAGTGGACACAGCCCCTGTACACAGCCCCTGTACACTGGACACAGTCTCTGTACACTGGACACAACCCCTGGACACAGCCCCTGTACACTGGACACAGCCCCTGTACTCAGCCCCTGTACACAGCCCCTGTATACTGGACACAGCCCCTGTACACTGGACACAACCCCTGTACACATCCCCTGTACACTGGACACAGCCCCTGACACTGGACACAGCCCCTTGTATAATGGACACTGCAGGCTGCAGCCCCTGTACACAGCCCGTTACACTGGACACTGGATATAGTCCGTCACACTGGACACTGGATATAGGCCGTCACACTGGACACTGGATATAGGCCATCACACTGGACACTAGATATAGGCCGTCACACTGGACTCTGGATATAGGCCGTCACAGTGGACACTAGATATAGTCCGTCACACTGGACACTAGATATAGTCCGTCACACTGGACACAGCCCGTTACACTGGACACTGGATATAGGCCGTCACACTGGACACTAGATATAGTCCGTCACACTGGACACTGGACACAGCCCGTTACACTGGACACTGGATATAGGCCGTCACACTGGACACTAGATATAGTCTGTCACAATGGACACTGGACACAGCCCGTTACACTGGACACTGGATATAGCCCATCACACTGGACACTGGACACAGCCCGTTACACTGGACACTGGATATAGTCCTTCACACTGGACACTGGACACAGCCCGTTACACTGGACACTGGATATAGGCCGTCATACTAGACACTGGATATAGACCGTCACACTGGACACTGGAAACAGCCCGTTACACTGGACACTGGATATAGCCCGTCACACTGGACACTGGATATAGGCCGTCACACTGGACACAGCCCGTTACACTGGATACAGCCCGTCCCCCTGGATACAGTCCCTGGGCAATGGACACAGCCTCTGGACACAGCTGTCACACTTAACAGTCTGCCCCTGGACACAGGCCGTCACCCTGGACACAGCCCCTGGACAATGGACACAGACCCTGGACAATGGACACAGCCCCTGGACAATGGACGCAGCCCCTGTACAGTGGACACAGCCCCTGTACACAACCCCTGTACACAGCCCCTGTGCAGAGCCCCTGTACACTGGACACAGTCTCTGTACACTGGACACAACCCCTGGACACAGCCCCTGTACACTGGACACAGCCCCTGTACTCAGCCCCTGTACACAGCCCCTGTATACTGGACACAGCCCCTGTACACTGGACACAACCCCTGTACACATTCCCTGTACACTGGACACAGCCCCTGACACTGGACACAGCCCCTTGTATAATGGACACTGCAGGCTGCAGCCCCTGTACACTGAGTGTACAGTCAGCAGCACTGCAGCCCCTGTGTGCACTACAGACCCTAATTGAGTGTGAGCACTGCAGTACCTAGTTAAAACAAAAAAATCAATCAAATTCAACACAGGGCACAGGGCATGGAGCACAGAGCACAGATCTTCTACCCACCCTCTCCTATAATGGAGTGAAGGGCGCGCGTGTGTCTTATATAACATCCCAATCCCGCGAGAATCCGACAGCGCGATGATGACGTTTTGCCTAGTTTTCGGTCTGGAATTCAGGCGGGAACTCCCGAGTCGGCTCGGATCCCGACTCAGATCGCGATGGTCAGATCTGTTGGATCCCAGAGATCCGGACCCGCTCATCTCTACACAGAATATAGGGCATATATTCATCTCTTCCAAGTTGAGGAGATTAATATATTAATATAATACCCTATATTCTGTATCTGGATAGGTATCAGGCTAGGACACCAGAGTAACATAGAAACATAGAATTTGACGGCAGATAAGAACCACTTGGTCCATCTAGTCTGCTCCTTTTTTAAACATGTTACCTCAAACCATATTTGATCCGTATTTTTTTGTAAGGATATCAATATGCCTATCACAAGCATGTTTAAATTGTTCTACTGTATTTGCCTCTACCACCTCTGATGGGAGGCTATTCCACTTATCTACTACTCTTTCTGTGAAGTAATTCTTTCTCAAATTTCCACTGAATCTTCCTCCTTCTAGTTTCAGTGCATGTCCTCGTGTTCTGTTGCTCCTCTTCCTGTGAAGAATGTCTCCCACCTGTACCTTGTTAAAACCCTTGATATATTTGAAAGTTTTTATGATGCCCCCTCTCCCTTCTCTGCTCTAAACTATACATATTAAAATCTTTTAGTCTTTTCTGTTATGTTTCATGATGTAGGCCATGCATTTTAGTTGCCCTTCTTTGTACAGACTCTAATGTATTTATATCCTCCTGGAGATATGGCCTCCAGAACTGAACACAGTACTCTAGATGAGGTCGTACCAATGACCTATACAGTGGCATTATTACTTCTTTCTTTCTACTGCTGATACCTCTCCCTATGCAACCAAGCATTTGACTTGCCTTCTTCATTGCTTTATTACATTGCCTAACTGCCTTTAAGTCCCCTGAAGTAGTGACATCTAAATCCCTCTCAGTAGTTTCCATTATAGTGCCATTTATACTATATTTAGTCTTTTGATTTTTGAGACCCAAGTGCATGATTTTGCATTTTTTGGCATTAAACTGTAGTTGCCATGCTATTGACCATTCCCCTAATCTACCTAGCTCATCAATCATTTGTTTTACCCCTCCTGGTGTGTCTACCCTGTTGCATACCTTTGTGTCATCTGCAAAAAGGCACATTTTACCCTCAATTCCATTTGCAATATCACCAATAAAGATATTAAAAAGCACTGGTCCAAGGACAGATCCCTGGGGTACACCACTTGTAACCGTTCCCTCCTTTGACTGTACTCCCTTTACAACAACACTCCGTTTTCTGTCCTGCAACCATGATCGTATCTATTCAACTATCTTAGAATCCAATTCCAAGCTTTCAAGTTTATTTAACAGTCTGCGATGTGGGACAGTGTCAAAAGCCTTACTAATCTAGATAATCTACAGCCCCACCTTGATCTATTACTTTAGTTACGCAGTCAAAAAAGTCAATAATGTTTGTTTGACATGATCTTCCCCCAGTAAAATGATGCTGTTTCGGATCCTGTAAATTGCTGGTTTTGAGATATTCTACAACTCTTTGTTTTAAGAGTGTTTCCATCAATTTCCCTACTACTGATGGGAAGCTCACTGGTCGATAGTGGCTTACCACTTCCTTGATTCCACTTTTGTGCATTGGGACTACATTCGCTGTTTTCCAGTCCTCTGGGATTACTCCAGTAGCTAGTGACTGGTTGAATAATTCTGTTAATGGTTTTACCAGCTCCTGATGGCAGAGACCACATACAGCGGACATTTTTAATAACTTTATTGCACATTATTCCACACTGTTTTTAATAGTTTGCTAATTTTAAGTATTAACACAATAAAAGTTAAGTTTTATGTTACTTTCTTGGGACAGATAAACAGAGAAAATATGAATATACTACCAAGTAGTTGATCCAACAGAGTGCCCCATGTAGGATTGCTTTTTCTTTTTCCTGTTTTCAATATTATGGATCCCCCAGACTTATCATTGGGGGAATCGCAGCCACAGCCCCATAGAGTAGGTTTCTTTGAGGGCTGTGAAGTTTTCAGATTTACTAAGCTCCGGTAAACTAGGTCACTAGATAAGTATACAGTATATTTAAAAAAAAACAAATAGTTATTTGACAATAACAATTATTTATGCTCTTCACTGGTGCATAGAACAGAATCCACATTACTCAAACCATCCCCCATCTTGCCACTGGAACATGCATTGTATTGTGCTGTGATGTGTTTTTCCTCAATAAGTCTCCTAGTGTACTTGAACTACTACCTCAAAAGGTGAAACTGTATAGGGAAAAAAGTGACTAAGCAGACCAATGGCTTGCAGTTGCCCAATGCAGCTCCTAGACTCAGTGTGCAGCCCTGCTTTTGGCAAAGCTGGGGAGATCCATCTTCTCGGCAGCCCTGCCAAGATGGGCCACAATGTAAGACACTTCTATGGCTGCCATACCAGTACTATAGTAACGGGTCACTCTGTAAATCCTTCTGTAATAGCACTGTTTCACTAACACAGCAAGTCAGTCCAGCTATGGACTGAATTTATTTGTAGATGCATAGAACAGGATGTAATGCCGTCCAAGTTCAATGGCCTTGCATGTAGCCAGTCGAACTCCGATGAGGCAATCACTTTAAAGGCAAAACCATGCCTTGTAAGTGATTGTCCCTTTAAAGAAATCCCGAGTTCAGCTGGCAACACACATCGCCAAACTCAGCATTACATTCCACCCTTAGAATGAGTTACTGCTTTCCCACCAATCAGGCTTCCAGGCTCTTCTGCTAAATGTTTTAGGACTAAAACCTCCACCGTCCTCGAGCAATGAAATGAACATCCATTTCTGATGGCAAAATATCAAAAGTTCTAATCAGAATTAAACTGGTCCTCCAGGATGCCAGAGAAATCAGCCATCATCTTTCTGTCTTAGGGTCTACTCCCTATAATATGATGATAATATGATTTATATGGTACTTTTCTGTCAAAAGAATCTCAACATGTGTATGCTCTTTAACATCTGGCACAGAGAGGAGAAAGGCAAAAATATGGAGTAGATTAGGAAGACAGACTGGATGGTTTTAGATGCCAGTCACAGAAAGATCCGAACCCTGATGATTTGGGTGAAAGGTAATAGGGTGAGAGAATCAAAAAGTGATAGATTTGGTAAGAAATTTTATGTATTCTTTATTTTGAGAAATGGACAACAACCACAACACATGCAGCGATAATTAACCATCAACATTTCCACAGTGTGTTCATGACATTTCAGAGGTAGATATTCAAAACAGATATACAAATGCAGTCAGGATGGTCAGCATATCTGGAATCTAATGGTGTGTACCAGGGCCAGACTGGCCATCTGGCACTTCTGGCAAATGCCAGAAGGGACGATGGTCAGGTGGGCCGAATTTGTCCCTTTAATTTTCTAAACATTCAGCACGCCTCCTATGCTGTGCGGGCGGCAGCTTAATTTGCATAATCACGGCATGCGTCATGACGCAACTGCGACTACCCCACCAGCCTTCTAAGTTCCCGATCTGCACCATTTAAACACAGACTGTCATTGATATGTGGTCTGTGTGGATGTGACTCATGTCCAGACAGTGGGTTGGTCCCCCTACATGCTTCTCTTTTGACTGGTTGGCTTGCACTGCAGAACTCTGCTGTGACACTGCAAGCAGCACATTCAGGTAACTTTTGCACCCAGGAAATGGAATTATTGCCATTAGAGTTAATTCATTTAATTAAACCACCTTGATGATGAGGTGGCAGGCCTGAAAAGAGGTATATTATTTAACTCTAGTTCTGCTTGTGATGTGCTTATTGTACTAGGGACTTTTACATGTCAAACCCTGTTAATGGGACTTGTAGTTCTGCAGTGAAAGTTTTTTTTAATTCTATAGTGACTGGGGTCCTAGAGTGTTATTCAGGAGGACCCTGACCTTAAGTATATTTACATCGAACCAGGAATTATTACCCTAAGTAGATGTACGTATGTAAGGGGACGGTTCCAAAGGCACAATGTGTAAGGGGCATAACAGATTTTGTCATTTGATGCCACGCCTCCTTTCAGTGAGGCCACACACACTTCCCGCCTGCTGCTGGTGGGCCTGTGTGCTCAAAAATGCCAGGGCCAATTTTTGGTCCCAGTCCGGCCCTGGTGTGTACACACGGTACAATCCGCCATTAGATTTTGACTATTTAATCAAAATCGCATCGGGATCGCATAGAGATCGCACAGGTTTTTTATCTTGCGATCCCGGGACAGTACAAATCATAACCCATACAGGGCAGCAATGACTATATAGTGGAATCTAATGCAGATACAGTAGCATGAATTGTATGTAAATAGCACATGAGTTAGCAAAGATTGCATAGCAAGTCGAATAGCAAAGGAATCTCATCGTGTGTACACACCATTACTGTCATGTGGAAAAAGAGCCATTGGTAGTGGACAGTCATCAATGTTTTACAGTTTATAACAGTAAACGGTACTCTTTACCTAGCACGGCGCCCACGATTTTGATCGTGGGCATCGCAGGTAAAAAAATCGCGGGCATCGCGGGCATTGAATGCACTAAAAATCGGGTGTGACGCGACCGACGCGATGCCCGCGATTTCCTATAGGGAACAATGTTAAATGTCTCAATTGACCCGATTTTCCTGTTCAATGCCTCAATTGACCCGATTTTTCCATAGGAAACAATGTTAAATGGCCCACAGAGGCCAAATAGCCACCCTGAAGTGTGAAATGGCCCCCACAATTGTTAACGCCACCCCACGATCAACGTCAACCCGAAGCGTGGCGAGCGCAGCGAGCCCGCGAGGGGCGGCGGTACGCTTCCTATGACCTTTTCATACCCCCACTATCCACGGCGGCGTGGAGTTGAGAATAGAATAGTGTGGCGAGCGCAGCGAGCCACCGAGCCCGAAGTGTGGCGAGCGGACGCGGATACCTTCACAGGTAAACGCGTCCCTTCGCGGGCTTCACAGGTATCCGCGTCCGCTCGCCATGCTTCGGGCTCGGTGGCTCGCTGCGCTCGCCACACTATTCTATTCTCAACTCCACGCCGACGTGGATAGTGGGGGTATGAAAAGGTCGTAGGACGCGTACCGCCGCCCCTCGCGGGCTCGCTGCGCTCGCCACGCTTCGGGTTCACGTTGATCGTGGGGTGGGGTTAACAATTGTGGGGGCCATTTCACACTTCAGGGTGCCTATTTGGCCTCTGTGGGCCATTTAACATTGTTTCCTATGGAAAAATCGGGTCAATTGAGGCATTGAACAGGAAAATCGGGTCAATTGAGACATTTAACATTGTTCCCTATTAGAAATCGCGGGCATCGCGTCGCACCCGATTTTTTAGTGCATTCAATGCCCGCGATGGCCGCGATGGGCGCCGTGCTAAGTAAAGAGTACCCAGTAAACAAATAACCTAACAAAGAACAGCAAATCCAGGTTTTTTTTTTAAAGTGGCAATTATTCACTGCAAAATCAAACTGGTTTTGCCGTTTAAATGATTGCCGGTTTTTAAAAAAACCTGGAGCTTTCTTACCAAATCTCTCATTTTCTGATTCTCTCGCCCTATTACATTTCACACATGGGCCATTATTCAGATCTGATTGCAGTACAAATTTGTTTGGAAAATGGGCAAAATCATGTGCACTGCAGGTGGGGCAGATTTAACATGTGCAGAGAGAGTTCAATTTGGGTGCGGTGTGTTGAAACTGAAATCTGAATTGCAGTGTAAAAATAATGCAGCCAGTATTTACCCTGCACAGAATCAAAATACCTCACACAAAGCTAACTCTCTCTGCACATGTTACATTTGCCCCACCTGCAGTGCACATGGTTTTGCCCATTTTCCCAAAAAATTTGTACTGCGATCAGATCTGAATAAAGGCCATGGTGTTCAGAATTCAGAGAATCATTGCTTGCACCCGGCACTTATTTTTTTCTTTATACACTGTGGTATGCTCTCTGCTGGCCAACTGGTCAGAAGCTTTCAGAGTTGTGACTCCGACTCTATGGAACTCTCTTCCCTGCACAGTTTGAGAGGCCTCCACTCTAGAATCAAATAAAAAAGATTTACTAAACACTTTCCTATTTTGCGCAAGCATTTCACTAATATCCGCTGTTAAGGTTGTTTTGTATTTTGTGCTGTAAAGACAAATGTAAGACTCTTGTATCCCTTTAGTTATCAGGATGATACTAAAGCAAATTCGTAAATAATAGGTGCATTCATATCCGGAAATACATCTTTTTTTTACACATTCGGATTTTCAGGATTCACTATCGGAAATTCATATTCGTATTGATGGCACATTCGTATTTGTATTTACAAATACTAATGCATACACCATCGATAAAATATACGAATAGGAATCACCATTCAAAGGAATGGTGTTTCCTAATTTACTAAGCAACCGTATTAAAATACGGCCACTAACTATCAGTAAATGGCCGATAATTGCCAGCCAAATACGCCAGGAAAATACACTGCATTTTCCTAGCATATTTGGCTTTAGAAAGCAAAAAAAGAGTAGGTGATAGCAGCGCTTAGATATTAAAAAGAGAAAATTGGATGATCTTTACGATCGTTTTACTTCAATATAAGAAAAATAAACACACACAAATGAAATGGCACATATAAAACATAATTGGTACGTATAAAATGCAATTAAAAGCCCAGTTCCACACTAAACAGTACAAAAGGAGAGTCCATTCCTAGTATGCCCAGAGTGTCAAAATAGCAACATACAGTATTTACCGCTCCCAATTGGGTAGAAGAGTTTGATGTTTGAAATGTCCTTATGTCCAAATGGTCGGCCCAAAGTGGCACAAATTACCGAAATCCACTGGAGTTGGTTTGAGGACAATGGAATATGTCCTTGGATATCCAAATTAAGGTGTTTTTTGGAAAGAGTGGTGGTCCAAGGAATTTTGATATCCCAATGCGGTTTAGAATGGAAGGGATGAATCCTCTGCTGGGCTGGTTCGGACTGCAATCCTGAATGTGGGGTGGCAAATGGGCAACAGCACCACTGACGCGTTTTGCTGGTCCTGCCAGATTTATAAAGCTGGCAGGACCAGCGAAATGCATCAGTAGTGCTGCTGCTCATTTGCCAGCTTTATAAAGCTGGCAGGATCAGGATTGCCGAACCAGAGGATTCATCCCTTCCTGCTGGGCTGGTTCGTATTCTTAGTAAATTTGCATTCTTCGTAAATTTCCCCAATGTGTTCATACAGAGAACTCAAACATAATTATTGGCTCAATGCCCAGAGTCAGTACAATATGTGTTCATTCTGATTCATTCAACTAGTGAATGGTATGCTCTGAATTGTGGGTTATTGGATGAGGGTACCAAGAATATTTATTTAATATAATTAGAGCCTATAAATAAATAGACGTTACACCATTTAATTATTGTAGTTATATTTAAAGTCCTGGGTTAGCTGTTGGTTTAGTACCCAGTACCAATGAGGTCTAAATTAAATATATTTAATCCAATCAATACTCACCAAGTATGTACAGCAAACCTGCATAGCAAACCTGGCGATATCGCTGGTATCCTGTAGCATGCTAATGAAGGATGGAACATGATTTCTCTGTCCTTCAATAACATTGTTTCAGTGTGCATGGGCTATCTGGACTGACTGGCATTCAATGCCTGTCGCTTGTGTACCCAGCTTTAGCTAAGCCATCTCTAAAGCACTAGAACTTGCAAGATGTATCAGTGATCCTGGAGGTTGGAACTGCACATTACCAAACATCTAGTTTTGCCTATGCTACTCATGAGTAGCATAGGTAAAACTAGTCAGCTGAACATGCAGGTCCATTTTCTAGGTAATTAGCAAATGACCCACATGTTCAGCGGGATCCAAGCGACGACGCTGGATAATATTGTTAATTATATCACTCAGTGTGTATGCACAATATCATCCACTTGCGGGACCACCGATATTGTTATCTATGTTGGCGATACCTTGGGTTGTCTAGAGTGTACGGGGCTTTACATTTCGGACCGTATTAATCTTGTCCTTGAAATAGGAAGCAAGGTTTTGGGTACTGATAATAACTGTTGGGTAGGTAGGGGTAAGAAGTGATATAAATGTATTAAAAAGTCACTTGGGGTTAGAAGCTTGGGCAGAGAAGAGAAATGTGTGCAGGAGTTTTCAGGCCCTTTCGAGTGGTATATGGTCCTAAGGCCTCCATACACTAGTGAGATGTGGTCCGAATTGACCCGGTTCCAACGGATCGGGCCAATAAATTAGACCACAGAAAAACTTGTTTCGGCCTTTTGAATGTCTACCGTGTCCATGTCGACATTAAGCTTGTGTCGACCATCCGTCAATGTCAACCATTTAGATGTCAACCTAGTCACTGTCGGCCATTAGTGGTTGATCTAGTGACTGTCGATCTAGACATTGTCGACCCAGGGACCGGATACCTACTAACTCGTAGCACAACATTAGGGTCACATGTTTTTTATTTCTATTCTATCTGAAAACTAACCATATGCAGCTGATAACTACTTGTGTGGGAAGGAAGTTTTCCCCAATTGCATACAACTTGGTGTATGGCAGATGTGCATAAGCTTGTCAGGAGATACTGTATATCCATCATTCTATAAGGGCAAATAGGAACTGATTTATAAGAGTTACATTTAGATATTGTCCTGTAAAGTTGTATATAATATTAGAATATATCAGGTTTGAAACTTCCCTACACTATATTATTCTCACCATCATTGCTTAGTTGTAATGTGGTAAAGTTTATGAAGCCAGTCAGGAACTAAATATTACTGTATTGTGTAAAAATTTCTGCATATAGTAATGTTATTTAACACTTACAGATTTTAATAATTTTTTTTTACAGGTTTCTTATTCAAGGAGATACGTGAGAGTCTCGGGTAAACTGATACCCCTTTCAGACAGAAAAAAAGACCTGGTAATTTCATGACTCTTGCCGCGTCGACTCGGGTATTTTTCTGTCTGAAAGGGTCAACAACTGGGTTTTTTCCGTGTCTCACCCGTGTTCCCGGCTGTGTGAAAGGCTCCGACACAGGATTTTTATCCCGGCAATTGATAAAAAGCGCTTATTGGCTGTGAAGAATGGCGCTACGCGATTGGCTGATCATTTCTGGGTCCCTGATTGGCTGAGCGGGCATGGCAGGGGCATCAGACATGCACTGCAGCCCAAAAGCAGACAGGCATGGCGCATTAGAAAGACAAGGAGGTCCGTGAGCTGCTGGCGGTCAGAGGGGAGGAAGAGATCAGGAAACAAATCACTGGCACAGTGAAGTCTAGTGTAGTCACAGTGTAGTCTGTAGTCTACACCAATATTGCCGAGATCCTCAACTCAAGGGGCATTGTGCGTACCCAGCAACAGGTAGTCAACAAACTAAAAGCTCTGCGCAAGTAGTACAACAAAGTTTGTGACAACATGAGGAAAGTGGTGCTTGGAGGATGGAATGGGTTTACTCTGACCAATGTAATGAAGTATTTGGCTTTCTGCCCTGGTGAACGCCGTTGCCATATCATCGTCCAGTGCAGCTTCATCACAGACCATAACTCCAGAATGCAGCCCATCTTGCTGACTAGTTTGGGTAATGCTTTTAATGTAATGCTTTGACCATGGGACCCCATCAAGTGTGTCCCCTGGCTATTGCATTGCACCACCTGCTAGTGGAACCTATATATACTAAAACATGGGGGAAACCCACTCACATAGATGGTATGAAGGATTTTGAGTACATTGTGTGTCTAAAAAACACCAAGGACCAATCAATTTGTGGGTGGCCACGAGAAGGCCTCAACCATATATATATATATATAGTGACATGGCTGCTATTCGATTGTAATGGTTGATTATCTTCCTTTCTTTGTAATATTTGATGTACCTGCAAGGAAGAAGAAAACATCAAAGATGGAGCTTGCTACACCAGCAATGTCAAGAATCCTGGTTGATCATCTGTGGGAATCCGATGTTGAATTCCAAACTCAAGAGGATGCCCGGCTGCAGCACTTCTTTGACAATGAGAGACAGTTACAAGATCCGCTTTCGTTCAGTTCAACAGTTTAGTGCCTGCTGAATCAGTCAGTCAGACTACTGTAGGTGTGTCTCCCCTATACTCTAATGCAGTGGTCTCCAACCTTTTTTGGGTCGGGAGCTACTCGCGACAAAATAAACCGCCCGAAGAGCTACTAAAGTAAAAAAAAATAAAAAATCTGCATAATATCCCAAAAAATGCCCTTTACACATAATGCCACAAACTGTAATGCCCCAAAACATACCTCCCAACACTGGAGGCAGAGGAGAAGAGTCATCTGCGCGTGCCGAAGGCACGCGCCAAAAATTAGAAGGTTCAGCTACTACCGTGGAACTCCTGTGAGGCTACATCCCCCATTTTTTCCACACACACACACACACACACGATGCCCATTATACATATGCCCAACAACGTGATACTCCGTTATACAAATGCCCCACACCGTGATGCACCATTATACATATCCCACAGTGATACTCCATTATACATATGCCACACACCATGATGCTCCATTATACATATGCCACACACCGTGATGCTCCATTATACATATGCCACACACCGTGATGCCCATTAAACATATGCCGCACACCGTGATGCCCATTATACATATGCCGCACACCGTGATGCCCATTATACATATGCCGCACACCGTGATGCCCATTATACATATGCCGCACACCGTGATGCTCCATTATACATATGCCACACCGTGATGCACCATTATACATATGCCACACACCGTGATGCACCATTATACATATGACACACACCGTGATGCACCATTATACATATGCCACACACCGTGATGCTGATTATGCCTATGACCCATAACGTGAAGCTCCTTTATACATATGCCCCACACCTTGATGCTCATTAAACATGTGCCACACAAATGATGCCCATTACACATATTGCACACAATGTCCCACAGTAAGGCTTCTAATAAAAAAATGTAAATTACCTGCTTGCTGTCAGGGGTTGAATTTTGTTGCCAGGGGTTAATGCTCATTGACAAGGGGGTCACTGCTTGCCCCCTCCACTATGCCCGTCTTCACATGGGCATAATAAATGAATAATTGCTGCTGGTGCTCAGCTCCGTCATCACCCTGCTGGCAATTAGCGTTCTTCCCCCCCACAGCCCCCACCATGCTAGAAGTCATATTTGACTTCTAGCCTGCTGCCTCCGTCATCACCCTGCTGGCATTTAGCGTTCTTCCCCCCCACAGCCCCCACCATGCTAGAAGTCATATTTGACTTCTAGCCTATGACAGGGAGGGAACACAGAGCTGCGCTGCTGCAGCGTTACCCGGAAGTGCCGGGAGCGCTTAGCGCGGTGCTCCCTGTCAGACGCTAGAGGTCAAATATGACTTCTAGCGCCTGTGTGCTGTCTCTGGTCCCCGCGGACTACAGCGGGGCAAGGCGGCGGCTATAGCGCCGCAAGCCAGCGGCAACAACGGGCGGGCGGACTGGGCAGGGCAGGCAGCAGTGGTCGAGCCACCCGTTTCGCTCAGGCGAGCTACCGGTAGCTCGCGAGCGACGGGTTGGCGACCACTGCTCTAATGCATGGGTCCTCAAACTGCGGCCCTCCAGATGTTGTGAAACTACAAATCCCAGCATGCCTTGCCACAGTTTTGCTATAAGGGAGTGTTAAAACCGTGGCAAGACATGCTAGGATTTGTAGTTTCACAACATCTGGAGGGCCGCAGTTTGAGGACCCATGCTCTAACGCAGGGGTGGGCAACCGGTCAGAGGTAAAGAGCCGAAAAATATCGTCGGTCAAGCCAAAGAGCCAACATCTTGCGCCGAAGGCGCTCGAACCAAAAAGGGTTGTGATCGGGGGAGTGGTCAGGGGCGTGGTCATATGACACAAGGGGAGTGGCCACATGACAAAACTTTATGCCCCCAGTGCCAGATATGCCCCCCACAGTGCCAAACATCATATGCCCCCCCACAGTGCCAAACATCATATGCCCCCCCACAGTGCCAAACATCATATGCCCCCCCACAGTGCCAAACATCATATGCCCCCCCACAGTGCCAAACATCATATGCCCCGCCACAGTGCCAAACATCATATGCCCCCCACAGTGCCAAACATCATATGCCCAACACAGTGCCAAACATCATATGCCCCCCACAGTGCCAAACATCATATGCCCCCCACAGTGCCAAACATCATATGCCCCCCACAGTGCCAAACATCATATGCCCCCCACAGTGCCAAACATCATATGCCCCCCACAGTGCCAAACATTATATGCCCCCAACAGTGCCAAACATCATATGCCCCCCACAGTGCCAAACATCATATGCCCCCACAGTTAGGAAGCTGGGCCCTCCAGCACAGGTCTTGCCCAACAAACAAATGAGCCACGGGCCAAGAGGGTCCGACTAATGCGCCCACAGGCCGGAAGGGCCTGAATGTGCCCACGGGCCTAGTGCCCGACACCCAGTGGTCTAGGGTGGATGGGGGGTAGGAGGCCAAAGGCCCCTACCTGGTGTTGGGAGAGGCCGCTGGGGGGAGCTTCGTCAGCTCTTTTGCTTCCCACCCCAGCTGGCCTCTCCAGGAGCCATCTTCTTTCTTCTTGCAGAAGGCGCCGGAGATCTTCTGTCTTTATCCCAGCATCTTCTGGCCTCTTCAGCGGCGCCGGAACTCTTCTCCCCGCCGCCGTCTTCTGCGCCGTCCTCCGGTGGCTTCTCGCGTCTTCAGGAGCGCTCCTGCGCTCCGCCGGCGTGGAGACGACTTTTCGCCCTCCCGCTGGCGTCTGATGGCAGACGCCAGGGGCCGCGCGGAAACGGTGCGGCGAGCGCTGATTGGCTCGCCGCGGCCGTTTCCTATTGGCCGCCGATGCAGAGTTTTGAATTGGCAGCCAAATTGGCGCCAAATTCAAAACCCCGCTTCGCCGATGGGACGGGACCCGCACATTACAGCGTGGCGAGCCGCGGGTTGGCCACCGCTGCTCTAACGTATTGCAATAGTTAAATGCATATATGTTTACTTATTTATGACCAATAAAGAATACCATGTCTTTAAACTGGAATAAAATATATATTTAAAGTAAACTAACAGGCATAAAAATATTTTGAACAAAATAAAAAAAGTTCTTTCAAACATACAACCCATGTGTCCTTCTACTGTGTCATAGTATAAGTTAACAGTTAGGGTGTTACAGATAACTGTTTAATGCAATGCAGTGAGCAGTCACCTCCCACTATTCATGACCTCATCTCTGTGTGCCTTTGAAAGAAAGAGTTTTGCAGGAAAAATCTGGCTTCTGTGTGAAAGGGGTCGACCTGGGAAATACCCGGGATTTTGTTGTTGTGTGAAAGGGGGTCAGCACCTTTCAGCCTAGTTCTACCCGGGTTTTTGTATCTGGGAAATACCTGGGTTTTGGGGGATTTTCTGTCTGAAAGGGGTATGACTAAAGATTCTAAATATGAAAAGAGGTGATGTTGCCCATAGCAACCAATCAGATTCTTATTTTCTAGAACACAGGTTCTCAAACTTGGTCCTCAGGACCCCACACAGTGCATGCTTTGCAGGTCTTCTTACAGAATCAAGTGAAATAATTAGCTCCACCTGTTGATTTTTCAAAATGTGTCAGTGAGTAATAAGTGATATATTGCGATTCGGCAGTTATCATTATAAATCCATGTGCGTCCAATCTGAGAGAGTGTCCTTGAAGTTGCTGCTCTGAGTAGGGTCCAATCAAAGTGACAAATCTGGAAATATTAATATAATTTATTGCTGTGTATGTGGCCCTTCTCCAGTAGTTTTGCAGAACAAATGAATTATATTATTTAATCATGTAATATCATAGTAATAATGTATTTCCAGGTGGTTGCCATATTGTCAGTTTTTCTTAGAAGAAGAGAATGAACTCATATGACTGAGGGGTGAGCTGACAGATGGAGACCTCTGTTGATGTATAAAGAAGACCATAGCCATGGGAGGCAGATATATGATAGATTATATGACAGAGCCCAGTCTATGCTGCTTTAATAGCCAAGGAAGTTTATTCACCAAATCCATTCTGCATTTTGCATTTAGTTATACAGTATATGTATTTAGTCTGATATAATTTAGTATTAGATCAGAGGTTGGTCTGTTGGCTGTGTAGCACTTTAATATCTGAGAAACTGAGGCAGTTTCAGTGGGTGTGGGTTGTTAGGTCTACACCAACTAGGTCGACAAACATTGGGTCAACACCACTAGGTCGACAGGCAGCAAGGTCGACATGGGTCAAGGTCGACATGGGTCAAGGCCGACATGTGTCTAGGTCGACAGTCAAAAGATTGACATGGGGTTTTTCACTTTTTTTTACCCGAATGTCGACACAGTCGACATGGACACAGTTTGAAATGCACCGCATCCCCTCGCATCGCTCGCTATGCTTCAGGCACAGTGCCTTGCTACGCTCGGCACACTATTTTATTCTCCCATCAGGCCCTAGAGCAGGGGTGTCAAACTCAAATTCATCGGGGGCCGCATCAGCAGTTTGGTCACCCTCAAAGGGCCGCTGTATAATAATAATGCAATGACACTACAGGCTGCTCCCGCTGTATAATAATAATGCAATGACACCACAGGCTGCTCCTGCTGTATAATAATAATGCAA
The DNA here is from genome assembly GCF_055691185.1 of Crinia signifera. Taxonomy (NCBI): domain Eukaryota; kingdom Metazoa; phylum Chordata; class Amphibia; order Anura; family Myobatrachidae; genus Crinia; species Crinia signifera. The sequence continues at coordinate 62,339,109 of NC_139224.1, forward strand.
TGACACCACAGGCTGCTCCCGCTGTATAATAATAATGCAATGACAGCACAGGCTGCTCCCGCTGTATAATATAATAATAGTAATGCCATGGCACAAATTATTATACAGGGGGAGCAGCCTGTGGTGTCATTGCATTATTATTATACAGAGGAAGCAGCCTGTGGTGTCATGGCATTACTTTTATATTATACAGGGGGAGCAGCCTGTGGTGTCATGGCATTATTATTATACAGGGGGAGCAGCCTGTGGTGTCATGGCATAATGCCATGACACCACAGGCTGCTCCCCCTGTACAATAATAATGACACCACAGGCTGCTCCCCCTGTATAATATAAAAGTAATGCCATGACACCACCACCAGATATATTGTTTTTTTATGTAACTTACTGTATTTTATCCCTCAAGCTCCTTTGCTGCTGCTGCTGCGGCTCCAGTAATTTCAATTCCACTCTCTGCGCTACGGCCTGTCCTGCTGCGGCCCCCCGACTCGGCCTGCCTTCCTTCCTCTCTGCAGACGCGTGGGTGGGAGGCGTCATCGTCATGACGTCCCCACCCAGCGTCTGCCACTGCCTCGATAAGAGGGAACCGGCTGCCGGGCCCTCCTCCACGTAGCCGTGGAGGCCGGCGGCCATGTTCCTGTGGCCGCAGACATCTTAAAAGACCACAGGAACATGGCCGCCGGCAGTGCAAAAAAAACCTCTCAAAAGTTGTGTTTGACACCTGTGCCCTAGAGGATGGTAGGTCAAGAAATACCGCCTGTCGGCTCAAAAAACAGTGAAAAACCCCATGTCGACCTTTTGACTGTTGACTTAGCCCATGTCGACCCAATCTTGTGTAGACCTAATTACCTGTCGACCTAGACCCACGTCAACCTTGCTGCCTGTCGACCTAGTGGTGTCGACCCAATACTTGTCAACCGTTTCAGTAACCCAGTGATAGAAGTTTTAATCACAAGTAGGATACTTACTTTGAGATTCTTAATTTGTAATCCCTGATCCATTTGGTACAAATGGTTTTTAGAGTGTTGTGTACCCTGGCCCACCGCCCCAAACCCCCCCCCCCCCCCCGGAATCTTGGGTGCATCGTTGCTGCTAACACCCTGCGTCTGCACATGCGCAGAAAGGGGCGAACGAAAGCACGCACACACAAGACACTTGCACGCCCCGTTTTGACAGAGCTGCCCTCTGCAGCTCCTCCGATGCCGCCCCCAACTTCCCCCAGCTACCCCGATCCCTGCTCATCTACCTGAAGTGGAGACAGGCAGGGAAAGAGCTCCCCGCTGCTGTGTTGTTGGGGATGCGTGCGTGTGTGAGTTGCTTGCGTATCCCCATCAGATGGAGCGCCTCTCCACCAGTGATCGGCAGCTGAGGGAATCTGGCCCAGCGCTGGCTGAGAGGCGCTCCATCCATCTGTATATGCAGCGGCGGATATCTGATTGCAGGAGTGGGGCTGCTGCTGGTCCTGATGCTGGTACCCCACCACTGCCGCTACTCCCCACTGCATATGACAGGCATCGGGATTGGCCCATGTGCAGTATCATCCCTGACTTCTTTGGGAAGGAGGTAACAGCCCCCAACTGGACTGCCTTGGGGGACATGTAGGCCACGCTTCCAATCAGTGGCGGATTCAGGGGGGGGGGCACCCGGGCACGTGCCCCCCCTGTCATTTATTTTGTAGCTGAGGACCAGGGCTTTCCAACGAGCCCAGCCCCGTGTCTCTAGCCCCCCGGGAACCAGAGATATCGCCTGGCAAACCTGTAACGTTTTTTCCACATAGGATAATATGGGACCCGTCAATTCCAACCCCCACCCAGTTCCGACGGCTGCCAGTTCCCGTCCTGGCATCACAGAAGCTTGTGGTTGATATCATTCAATTCCAAATCGCTGGCCCTTCAATATGATACCAGACTGGTCCAAATCGGTCAATTGGTTCCAGAGATATTGCATGTAAACCAATTTTTTTTATTTTTGCAATGTCATTTCATGGCTGTTCATGATTTTGAGGGCAGGTTACTCTGGAACCAAACGTTCCAGTTTTACTGGACCAAATTCATTCAAAGCCCACTCAAAAGTTCTTAAATATAATACTTGTCTTATGTAAATGGGTCAGTTGGTTCCGAAGATATAGCCGGTTAAATGAGATAACTGGTTAAAGGGGGGGAGGGGTGGTTTTCTCTCCCCCTCACACCAGAAAATGCAGGGACTAGGCTGGTGTAAAAGGGGCCAACCTGGGAATGCATTTTCTGGTGTGAAAGGGGTATTATTTCAAATAGCCGGGACCTGCAGTGCTCTGAATGCAGCCAGGCTCTGCCACTGTCAGTGGCTATCACTTCTGCTGTGGCGGCTGTCCCCCATTTACCGTGAGCATGTATTCTCCCTTGGCAATGAACATGTAATCCCACATGGCAACGAGCATGGAACATCTGGCAATGAGCATGGAACCCTTGGCAATGAGCATGTAGAGAAGCAGCACTTATGTAGCATAATTTTTAATAGGCATTATGGTGTTTGGCATAACACATAATGGACATAATGGCATGTAACTTAACGTGTAATGGACATTATGGTGTAAATGTTTAATGCGCGCCTTTGGTGGACAATGTCCCTGTTTATGAAGTGTATTGTGAATTTTGGCTTAATCTGTGTGGCATTATGTGAATTCTGGCTCAATCCATGTGGCGTTATGGGAATTTTGGCTCAATCCGTGTGGCATTATGTGAATTTTTTCCCAATCCGTGTAGCATTATGTAAATTTTGGCTCAATCCGTGTGGCATTATGTGAATTTTGGCTCAATCCATGTGGCATTATGTGAATTTTGGCTCAATCCGTATGGCATTTTATGCATTTGGCTCAATCTGTGTGGCTTTATGTGAATTTTGACACAATCCATTTGGCATTATGTGAATTTTGTCTCAATCCGTGTGTGTTATTATGTAAATTTTGGCTCAATCCATGTGGCATTATGTGAATTTTGACACAATCCATGTGTCATCCAAGTATAATGGGGTCTAGTATTTTGTTGCATAATGTGTAGAAGTTGTATATGGTGTTGACACGCCCCCTGTTGAGTGGCCACACACCCTTTTCTGGAGCGCGCCTTTGGCGCGCGCACAACTACATCCTTCACTTTTGTCGCCATGGTGGGCCTGCGTACTTTAAATGCCAGGGGCTATTTTTAATTCCATTCCCACCCTCTCCTGCCGCTCTCTTAGCATGTACACTGACACCACTAACACCGCCCCTCCCCCACCCAAACCCTTTTTTATCATGGTGCCCCCCCTGTCATTTTATCCTGGATCCGCCCCTGCTTCCAATAGGAAGTCACTGCCAGTTACAGTGAAGCCAGTGCAGTATATGTACACTACAGAGATGGATTTTACCTGGGGGGGGGGGGGGGGGGCTGCAGCCCATAGGTAAAAACTGCCACTGAATATATGGATGCAGTGTGTGCGGTGTGGGCCCACTGGACCTAGGGGCTTGTCTGCATTGCATACAAACAACCCAATATAGAAACGCTTATGATGTAAAGATCTTAATTCAGTATTTTAAAGTTAAATTAGACAATAATTGGATAATATTTAATGGTTCTTACTAGAGATTACAGTTGGATCATGTTTCACCTCAGCCATTGAAGGTTTGGTTCCAGTGGCCAATGGCTGACCCTACAATAATGAGGATCTAATGTAAAGAAGATTTTTCCAGTGTTCTACAACTAAGCTCATTAGATTGCTTCTCACTGTTAAGCCCCTACAAATGAGAGATGTGTGCACCGTCAGCATGTCACACTGAACTCGAACCCTCAACCTCAAATACTACAGGCAGACACCTAAAGCACTGAATTATTTTGTCCTTCACAGGAAGCCTAACTAAATTAAATTAGTTGTTGTTTGTTTAACCATTGTAGCCAAACATATTTAGGGGTGATTCTCTTTCATTCTCTTGCATACGCAAGGAGGACCGATGTTGCGCGTCTGCGCAGGCATGTTTCTGCACGTGCAGACATATCCGTCCCAGTGTACACACATATGGAAGTGACTTGAAAGTCACTATTATATGCGTGTACCTTCCACATCTTTCAATGGTTGGCGACTATCGAAAGATGTGGGAGATTATCCGTGGCGTACTAATGGATGTTTATGCTAAACATCCTTTCACAGCCTGTACAGGCGAACCCACGCTGCGAAGGGCGGACAATCACCGGGTGGGGTTTGGTGGATTTGCAAAGCTGCGAATTTGCAGCCTTGCGAATCAACCAGAATAACCCCCATAATGTAGGTAGTGTGTGGCTGCATGCAGTTTGCCGCTTGCCGCTGCACAATACAAAGTTCTGCTGGCCAGGCTGCAAGAGTTTAAACAGTTCCAAGAGTCCAGCTGACAGTCAGTACTGGTAACAGCCACAGAGTGTAAACAGGGGGAACCAAAATAGCAACTTAAAGGTCGACATGGCTGAAGGTCGACAGGGTCATTAGGTCGACACAAGCATTAGGTCAACATGGGGAAGGTGGACATCAGGATTTTTCACTTTTTTTGTCCCCAATGTGGACACAGTCGACATGGCCACTGAAACGTAGCACCTGCGAAACATGCACTGTTTGGGGTCTGAGGACCGACTTTGAGAACCTGTGATTTAAACAATTTGATCAATCTGATCCTTTAGAATGTAAGCACTAATGAGCAGGGCCCTCTCTCCTCATGTGCTTTTCTTAGAATATATCTCTGCCACTGTTATAATTGCATCAGTGTCCGCTGCTGCAACTGTCTTTTATTTACCATGTACTTGTCCTAATTTGCATTTGTACTGTAAATCATTATTTTGTCTTTTTTTTTTTTTTTGCTCATCTATGTATTGTGAGGCGCTGCAGAACCCTTGTGGCGCTATATAAATAATAATAATAATAATAATAAAAAAGCAAACTGATGTACTAATTACTAATACTAATTGGGGTAAGTCCTTATCTTCAGCTGCAGGCCATATTTTATATTTTTCAACATAAATTGCTTTGCCAATTTTTCTAAGTAAGAAATGATTCTTCCATGTTTATTTAGTAAGTGAAGTTAGGTAATTTCTGATATATTTAAATAGGTGTTACCGAAGATTTCAAAAAGGTAAAGAAAAATCTGTAATTCGACTGTAAACTTCTTTGGTAATACAAGAAACAGAGTGGGGTAATCCACCGCACAGGATAGAGTATAGCGATTATTATTATTATGGCGTATGACCCCCTGTTGTTATGATTTTTATAATTTTATGACCATATTAATTAGGGGTGTGCTACCACTGACACAAATACAACAGAATAAGCGAAGAAAGAGAAAGTGTGTCTTGGTGTGGTGCACCATAGAGATTTAATGCCGATAAAAATTAACCTTTAATTCAATATTCTAAAAACTGCGAAATATAAAAAAAAAAACATAGATGACAAACAAAGTGAAAATAAGTGCGTGTTTAAAAACAGCACATGTGGGGACTAATTGTTTGTTTTAAATTGAGTCTCTTTATTGGTATGTTTTATACAGTGTTGCGTCTTTCACAATTTGTATCAGTATCAAATGTGGGACAGTTTCCTCTTATTACATTTGTTACAATTGTTTGTGAATAAACTGTTAGCACTTTTATTCTCAGAGTCTGTGTCTCTATTGCCAATTATCAAAATATCAGAGTGTCGACACTTGTGTGTCGATAACGTGCTATTTATGTCAACTGCAACTGGATGTTACTATCAATCAACCACTGTTCATAAATTAAGTTAGGTATGGATTCCTGATTCACAGTGGGTTATCGTACACAGCATATGTTATTAAGCCCTTAGCTTTTTTAGAATACTAAGGCAATATTCATGCTCGCCTCACTGATGCGTATCATAGGGCAGAGAAATGCCAGTACGTGGGGCAGTACACATTGACTGATTAATTAGATTCAATATGAATGCAATGTACAGCCTATAGCTTTTTAAATTGCAAAAAGTAACAGTACAATCAGAGGTATTGGTCCAGAGATCACCAGTCTGCAGGATAGATTGTCTCTGTGTGAAGCGGTACACACTAGCTTACATGTCCGCTATTTGGGTTTACAATGAATCAGCAGTGTTGGCATACATAGAGTGTGCCAGCTGCTGTATTTGGCAATAGGATCACAGTGCTAAATGTCAAACAGTGCTATTGTAGGATTACAGGCCTGAAAAGGGCTAGAGATGACAGACGCTAGATACACCTATGTTAGATCACGGCAGAGACAGTACACACAATTGACCACCCACACGGCCGTGCTGCCGGCGCGCGTTTCGCTCCCCGCTTTTACAAGGCAACTTTTTCAAGGCAACTTTTTCAAGGCAAGGACCTTATATAATAAGCTGTGGCATTACCCTGCTGGCTGGTTGTGCCTGGGGCTGGTTCTTAAAATACGGGGGACCCCTACTTATTTTGTCCCCCGTATTTTGGGAACCAGCCCCGGACCTGGAGCCTAGGGCTGGTTTAAAAAAATCAACGAAGCTCTATTTGTCGGGTTTCCTGATTTTTTAATACCAGCCCTGGGCTCTTCAGCCTGGTGCTGGTTACGGCAGGGGGGGGGGGCACCCCACGTAGATATTTGTTTTTTACTAAATACCGTTTCAGAGCCATTCCCACTGCCTAAAAAACGGCTCTGCTTTTTAAACGTGTTGAAATACCGGTTAACTTTAACCGGTAAATCAACTCTGGCGCTTTCCCACTGCAGCCTTAAATGTTTAGAAAGGGGGAAAAAACGGCAATATACCGTTTAAGATCTGCAGTGGGAAAGGGGCATAAGTGAAGAGATCCCATGAACATTAATTGTTCATAACTTGGTTGGATAATAAGTATGTCTGCATAATTTCCAAGTGGAAATAGTGTGCACATTCCCTACTAGATGTGTAGCACAGATATTCTCTATATCCTAACAGTCATCACCAGCTGAGTATTCCACAATGTGTAGAAAATATGTCTATTATGTATTTCAGAAGATGAATGTATTTTGGACAGTAGTTCAAACACTGTTATAATGAAGAGTTCTAATACACTCCTAGAGATGCTGTACGTACTGGAACTCTAGTTCTTGTTGCACGCTTCTCGGAATACAAGAATTATGATGTCACGTGTCTTATGATTATGGGGGTTATTCAGACCTGATTGCTGGGCTGCGAATTCGCAGCCTGGCGCATTATTGATATGTACGGATTGTTGTGTGCAAACATGAGACCATCCTGCGATTAAATCCAGTGTCTTTATTAATTGCAAGTTGATTGACAGGAGCCTGGCATTAGGGGGTGGTAACTGTCTGTTTTCTGGGAGTGTCAGGGAAAACGCAGGTGTGCCCAGGCGTTTTCATAGAAGGTGTGAGGTGTCAGCTCTGGCCCCAATCAGTCTGTTTCTATCGCACTGGCTGAGTAGGTTCTGCGTGATGCATAGACTGCACACACTGGGAAAATCCATTCGCAAGTAATCATCGATCTGAGATATTTAAAAAAAAAAGCATTTCACAGTCTTACACAGGGCGGGAGTTCACTCTGGCGGGTGACAGTTATCTGAAGCAGGGCTCTGCAAATTAGCAAAGAAGTGATCAGGTCTGAATAACCGTTACTTGTTTAGTTTCACGGTGGACGATATATCGGATGCGATATCAGCCGATATATCGACCGATCTGATGCGATCCGATGGGATTTTTTACCTGTTCATAATCCCACTATCCACTACGCATGGAGTTGATTTTATATAGTGTGGCAAGCGCAGTAATCCGCATTCCCTTGCGGGGCCGCAACGCTCACCACGCTTCGGGCTCGCTGCGCTCGCCACACTATATAAATTCAACTCCATGCGTAGTGGATAGTGGAGTTATGAACAGGTAAAAAATCGCATCGCATCAGCCGATATATAAGCCGATATCGCACCGATATGTCGGCCACCGTGAAACTAAACAAGTACCGAATAACCCTCAGTGATATGACCTATAATTCTACAATTGTTATTACCATCCATAGCATGATCTAAAGATGCTACCCGCATTAACGTTACAGCTCTCAAGGTGCCAGTGAGAAGACTGCCTTACAGTATGTCAGACCTTGCAACAAAAGGAAAAATATCTATACATTATCTGCAATTACTGAGATACTGTATCTCAATATTATTGTAACAACAATTATTCATTGTAAAACAGAAACACTGCAAGCTTCTAGTACAGCATTTCAACAGGTATTGATGCTTATTATAAATGTATAGCAATGTATAAAAGAGCTACATACAGTACTAAACATCAGCAAACAACTATGTATGATGGCAGATATATTGTAAAGATGAGAAAAATAATTTTCCCAAAGTATTTTCTCAGGGTATGCTACACAGTAACCTTAGGACCACCCAGATTCTTAGGTGATAATTAAGAGGGGTACACATGGTGCAATTCCTTTTCTATTTAATCCGGATCGAATCACATGGCGCGGGGTACCCATTCCATTTAGACTATATAGTTCAGATTTATACTGTTTAGTCTTCACAGTCTATTTTTCTATTCGATTTTGATGCCACGGGGCTACAAATAGTGATCAAAATTAAATCAAATGCGTTCAATTTTAATTCAATTTCGATTTGATTTTGCTTATATAAGCAAAAACAAATAGAAAAATAGATGAAATCTAACCATGTGTCACCCTATTAGAACGATGGGTTAAGATAAGCACAGATACTGTTATTGCAATGTTACTTGTTATTAATATTAATATGCTATACAATATATATCTATACATATGTCTGGCAGGTTACCTTGGTCCAGGATTAGTTGTCCCAGTTTATCAGCTGTAAACATGCTAGTCGGACCATTCTAATATCTCTCAGTTCTTTGGTATGAATATCTTTGTTGATTCTCTTATGAAGTTTTTCCAACTCCTCCTCTCCCCCCTCTACTGACAGGCCCTCTCCAAAGCTGACATCATTTTATGCACACAGACACATGGACACAGTATGGACACTGGCTGCAATGTTAATCAGACCCAAAATTCTCTTAATTATTGTGACACTGGAGTGTATTATTTAATATGTGCTCCATATGTGGTTGAAATTACATTTGCACACCAAATATATGCGATCTAGAAAATATATTTCATTGTCAACATATTTAGTGGCTGATTCAGACGTTGGTGCACAAGCAGCGGCTGTATCTGTTGGAAGTCACTCATCTATGACAATTGGAAAACAGCCCCTTCACCGGAGTACATCTGAATGTGCAATGTCTGAGACACCCATTTTAAGTTTCCTATTGGTGCGCCATCGGTTGCATCATTGAAACTTGCACCCACCCTATGGTGGGTGCAGTTTCTCTGTCCATTTATGGACTTCTGTGTAAGCAGCTGAGTTTACACAACCGCTAACATCGACACGTAACTTCCAGTAACTTGTCCATCGGGAAAAATGTACTAAGAATACGAATACAACAGTTGTATTTATATTCGTAATATGTCAGAATACGACTGGCATCAGTCATATCTTGTCTAAAATATGAATTGTAAATAGGACAGATTTACTAATCTGCCATATTTACAGATTTGTATTTTTCAGATGGCTTAGCCAGGCGTGTTCTGGTGTATTCTGTCATATTATTATTTAGCGGCCATATATAAGGCCGCTAAATACAAATACGAGTCAGCAGCCTGCACGGATCAGTCAAATCCATGCAGGCTGCAGTGTAAAAAATAAATAAAAAAATGGCCATAACTAGCCCTGGGCTCAAAGACCTGGTCCTGGTTTAACAAAATCAGGGAACAAAACTTGTTGGGGTTCCCCATATTTTCAAAACCAGCACCAGGCCCAAGGTCCAGTTCTGTTCACCAAATACAGGGGGACAAAACGAGAAGGGGTCCCCTGTAGGGATGCCAATCCCGGGGCTTTTTTTCAATCCCGGGATTCGGGATTGAAATATGCCTAATCCCGGGATTCCCGGGACTGGGTTCGCCAATATAATGACAAACTTTAGTCCCCCTTCAGTCCCCCCAAACCCAGTCTCACTCACCCAGCCATTGGTGCGGGAGCCGGGCAGTGGTGTTTAGAGGCCGGCGGCTTTGATTGGGGGCCGTGTGGGGGTGGTCTGGAGGTGGGAGATGTGCAGGAGCCAGGGCAGCGGTGGTCTGGAGGTGGACGGCGGAGTAGCTGGGCGGCGGTGCAGGAGCGGGGCAGCGATTATGGCTCGGGTACCTCAGAGCAGCGGAGCGGGGTTTGGGAGCAGACGGGCAGCATCTGAGCTGGTCTCAGCGCTGCCCGACATTAGATTTGCGCATGTGCAGGCCAATCCCCGAATCCCCGGATTGGAAGCTCCAATCCCGGGATTCAAATCCCGGCGTTTTTAGGTGCAAATCCCAGGATCCCACTGATCCCGATCCCGGGATTGGCCACCCTAGTCCCCTGTATTTAGTGAATCAGCACCAGGCCAAGCCAGCCAGCAGGGTAATGCCACAGCCAGGGGACACTTATTATATAAGGTCCTGTGGCCAAAGCATTAACCTTTACTGACCGGTCAGCCAGGGCAAGGGCATCCCTGGGAGAGTGGGGACCCCCCCAATGACGAGGTCCCTCCCCTCCAAGTTTAACCCTGTCTGGGCTGAAGCCCGGGGATGTCCCCGGTTGCCCAGAGGCGGTGGCCAACGGGCTGATTAAATGGGTAAAAAAATAGAAATAAACTATTAAGTTCTGCTGTGGAACTATGAGTCCCAGAAAGCCTGTTCTGCATACTGGGACTTGGAGAACCACAAGTTCCAGCATGCGGCCCATTAATGGGTTTGCTGGGACTCTTAGTTCCACAGCAGAAGCAGTAGTTAAATAAAAGCACACTGACACCAGAAAAATAAAACTTTAGTACATTCGGAGCCTTTTCATACCTACTTACCTATCTTGATAGTAGATCGTCCCCTTGTCCTGTAGAAATCCATATGGGAGTACCTGTGGAGGGAAACCATACTTACCAGGGACCTCCGGTCCTTGCAACCTCTTCGGTCCAAGTAGGCATCCCTGTACTTGGCAAAACTAAAAAAAAACGCCAATATGGGGATCCCTACACTGACTGAGGAGAAGCCACTGTCTGTTTACATACTGCGGCTCCTCCCTCTGAATAGCGCTATTGCCCGCCAAGCAGCTCCTGATATAGGAGCTATAGGCCACTGAATAGCCCTATTCGGGGGAGGAACCGCAGGTATGCAGTATTGAATCAGTCCCTTAAAGTGGTACTGATTCCCCTTTCACACCGCAGCTATAACAGGGTATATTGCAGTTTTTAAGCATTTCAAAACGGTTCTAGCTGCAGTGTGAAAGTGCCAGAGTGAATTTACCGGTTACAAAAACCCAATGTTTGAAACTGTGTTAAAAGAAGGATCCTACATGTTTCAAAGCCAATCCATTTGCAGTGTGAAAGCCCCGGTATTTTGAATACATTACTCTGCAAAAGAAGGTGATAGGCTGTCTCCCTGCCTGGTGACACTATCCTGAATCAGGAAACAAAAGAAATAGCATTTGAAGTAGTGGAGAAGCATTGCTGGCATATTTCTACACTACAGAGCATACAGTCATGGCAACATGGACTGATTAGTAGGGGAGGGAGATGCTTAGATAAGAGGGGAGGCAGACATTGCCAGGCAAATCACTGGCACAGTAAAGGATTCTCTAATATACAGTTGTGCTCATAAGTTTACATAACTTTGAAGAATTTGTTATTTTCTGGCCATTTGTCAGAGAATATGAATGATAACTCGCAAACTTTTCTTTCACTCATGGTTAGTGGTTGGGTGAAGCCATTTATTGTCAAACAACTTTGTTTACTCTTTTTTAAATCATAATGACAACAGAAACTACCCAAATGACCCTGATCAAAAGTTTACATACCCTGGAGATTTTGGCCTAATAACATGCACACAAGTGGACACAAACGGGTTTGAATGGCTACTAAAGGTAACCATCCTCACCTGTGATCTGTTTGCTTGTAATCAGTGTGTGTGGATAAAAGGTCAGTGAGTTTCTGGTCTTCTGAAAGACCCTTGCATCATTCATCCAGTGCTGCACTGACGTGTCTGGATTCTGAGTCATGGGGAAAGCAAAATAATTGTCAAAGGATCTGCGGGAAAAGGTTATTGAACTGTATAAAACAGGAAAGGGATATAAAAAGATATCCAAGCAATTGAGAATGCCAATCAGCAGTGTTCAAACTCTAATTAAGAAATGGAAAATAAGGGATTCTGTGGAAACTAAATCACTGTCAGGTAGACCAACAGAAGAAAGCCATTACTGCACAAATGCCACAAAGCATCCCGCTTACAATACTCCAAACAGCACAGAGACAAGCCTCAAAACTTCTGGAACAAAGTCAAAAGTCAAAAATGTTACTCTTCGTCCACAACCATAAATGTTACATTTGGAGAGGAGTCAACATGGCCTAAGATGAAAGGTACACTATTCCTACTGTGAAACACGGAGGTGGATTGCTGATGTTTTGGGGATGTGTGAGCTACGAAGGCACTGGAAACTTGGTCAAAATTGATGGCAAGATGGATGCAGCATGTTATCAGAAACTACTGGAGGAAAATTTGCACTCATCAGCCCGGAAGCTACGCATGGGACATACTTGGACATTCCAACATGACAATGATCCAAACACAGGCCAAGTCAACCTGTCATTGGCTTCAGCAGCATAAAGTGAAGGTTCTGGAGTGGCCATCTCAGTCTCCTGACCTCAATATCATTGAGCCACTCTAGGGAGATCTTGAATGTGCAGTTCATGCAAGACAGCCCAAGAATTTACAGGAACTGGAGGCTTTTTTCCAAGAAGAATTTACTTCACTATCTGAGACAATAAAGAGCCTCATCCACAACTACCACAAAAGACTTCAAGCTGTCATTGATGTTAAAGGGGGCAATACAGGGTCATTTAGGTAATTTCTTATGTCACTATGATTTAAAAAGAGTAAACACAGTTGTTTGACAATAAATGGCTTCACCCAATCACTAACAGTGAGTGAGAGAAACGTTTGTGAGTTATCATTCATATTCTCTGAAAAATGGCCAGAAAATAACAAATTCTGCTAGGGTATGTAAATTTATGAGCACAACTGTACAACTAAAGACATTTGTAATTGGTCAGTACATAATCATTAACAAACAGGCTTATTTTTATCTATAATACAGGTGGAGTATCCCGTATCCAAAATGCTCGGGACCAGGAGAATTTTGGATAGCGGATTATTCCGTATTTTGGAATATTTTAATATTTAAATGATGTATTTTGAAGTATCTTGCATTTATGCTGTATAAACACATAAAATACACACAAATATATTTTATTACCACATAAAATACACACAAATATATTTTATTTGTTCAAAAAACAAGGTTTCAAAACATGAAACAAAATTTGTGTACTATCTCAGATATTGAATTTGAAGGCCAAGCAATCATTTTCTTGTACATTTATAGTGCCAGTTACATATCATGTCCCCAGTGATGCTGTTACAAATGTCCCCAGTGAGTTTTTAGCAAAAAAAGATTTTTTTTTTCACTTTCTGGAATGTATGGTTTTCGGAATAATTCGGATAACGGATATTCGGATACGGGATACTCAACCTGTACAAACATGTGAGCCATACAAGTCCATTACAAATGGCATCCACTGTTTTCTATGGGTGAAACGGGTTTGGTGTGAAAGGTACCAACCCGGTAATGAATCGGTAATATATACATTTTCAAATACCAGGTCTAAACAGGTTTTTGCGATGTGAGAGCAGTATAACAATGTTTTTTTCCTTGACTACATGTATCTAATTGAAATAAATGGTAAAGGGTCCAGTCCATACTCCTTCAATTAGTTACAGAGGGTGATAATAAATAAACAAGCACTGTCTCTGGGCCTGATTCAGAGATGTTTGCTTTTGTTATGGTTGAGCAATTATCGGTGGTCTGCACATGCATTTAAATCGCACTGGACATGTCCTATGGTTTTCTTTTGATGGCAGTCAAAGAGGACTAATTCATAAAGTGATTGACAGTCAAGCATCATTTGGGCAAGGCTGAAACTAGGGTGGCATAGACTGTGTGCAACCCATTCCCAGTCAGTTGTGCCCATTTCCCTGTGGGCACAAATGACCACACGTGAGGAGGTGTGATATACAACAGTTATGAAAATTACATTTTTTCTATGTATGGGTTGAGTAACCTTATCTAAAATGCTCAGGACCAGAAGAATTTCTGATAACGGATTATTCCGTATTTCAGAATATATTTATACAGTATTTCAATGATTTATCTTGAGGTATCTTCCATTTATGTTCTATAAACATATCAAACATATGAAATACACACAAATATATTTTATTTGCGCATAAACCAAGGTTTCAAAACATGAAAAGTTTGTGTACAATCTCAGGTCTCAGGTACTGAATTTGAATGCCAAGCCATCATGTCCCTGCACATATTTAGTGCCAGTTACATATCATGTCCTCGGTAATGCAAGTTACATATCTTATCCCCAGTACTGTTTTTAGCAAAAACATTTTTTTCACTTTCTGGAATGTATGGTTTTCGGAATAATTTGGATTAGGGTGGCCAATCCCGGGATTGGCGGGATCCGGCCCTAAAACACTGGGATTTCAATCCCGGGATTGGACTCTCCAATCCCGGGATTTCGGGATTAGACTGCGCATGAGACCCTGCTCAGACGCTGCCCAGCTTCTCCCGTGCCCGGCAGAGTGTCTCTGCGCAGCGTGACTATGTCAGAGGTCACGATGCGCAGGTTGCACAGCCCACCAAGCTGATCGCACGCTTGCCCAGCTCCCAGAGGAGCAGCCCACCCTGCCCACCCTACCTGCCGTCTGCCCACCTCCTGGAGGAGCAGCCCACCCTACCCGCCGCCTGCCCAGCTCCCGGAGGAGCATCCCACCCTACCCGTCACCTGCCCAGCTGCCGGAGGAGTCACCCACCCACCCGGCCGCACCCGCCACACATGTAAGTGAATATGCGGGGCCGCCGGGGCATTTTTTTTAATCAGGGAAGCCAATCCCGGGATCCCGGGAATCCCGGGATTGAGCATTTTCCAATCCCGATACCCAGGATTGAAAAAATGCCCCGGGATTGGCTTCCCTAATTTGGAGACGGATATTTAGATAAGGGATGCTCAACCTGTACCACCTTCTCATGTGTCTTCTGTAATAAAATTATCTTTTAAAGCTATAGGGCAAATGGTCAGTCTGTAATTAACTGCAGGGCTGCCACTAGGAATTTTGGGGCCTGGGACTGATTTCCAGTCTGGGCCCCTCCGGGCCCCCACCCCCTCATCTCCCCCTCCTTTCACTTATTGCCCAACTCCTGCTCCCTCATCCCCTCCTGCTGAATGCAGCTGGTCCGGAAGCACAGGCTTCTTCAATGCAGGGTGCCTGCGGCCAATTAAAATGCAGCACGGGCTGGTAAGCCAGTGAGAGCTTGTGTACCGGCAACTGCTCTGATTGGCTACGGTACACAAGCTCTGATTGGCTCAAAAAGCCGGTGCAGCATTTTAATTGGCTGCCGGCATCCTGCATTGAAGAAAAAAATAGGTATAGCCACATGCCATGCGGTCAATGAAAATGGGGGTGTGATACACATACTGTATGCCACCAATAGTGCAGTGCTAGATATACATTTATGCCCCCAATTGTTCCAGGTATGCCCCCAACAGTGCCAGATACACATATGCCTCCAATATAGTGTCAGGTATACATATAATAGTGTCAAGTATGCCCCCAATATATATATTAATATATAATCATCTGTGTTCCACCATCAATACCCATCACCATCAGTATCCTCCTAGTCTCTAGCAGTCAGTATCACAGTGCTAATCATCTATTGAGTCTTCTGCGGTTTGCTCTGCTATATTAGGACATCATTAGTGTTTTCACACTGCACCTGTGTTGCATCTAACCATCAATGTTAGTTGCTTCAGCATTGCCTATGTCTCTATGCCTGTGATTACCTGTTCGCCATTATTCGTGATATCGAATTGCCAAATCTCATTCACATCTGCCACTGTCTGTTACAATACCTGCCTGCGTCCATTCTGTTCACACCCGCAGGCCTACAATTAAAAGTACCATATCCTGGTACATACCACAAGAGCCTCACCAAGGCTCCCAAGTTCAGTTTCCAGTCAGCCCCTACATCTCGCCTGAGGTTTCCACCAGTCAGTCAGACTTCAGACGTAACACCTAACATAAATATAATACTTCTCTTTTTTTTTTAAATGTTTCCCTCCAGTACCTTGTTAAACCCTTGATATATTTGTAAGTTTTTATCATGTCCCCCCTTTCCCTTCTCTGCTCAAAACTATACATGTTAAGATCTTTGTCCTGCCGGGTATGTTTTGTAGGTGAGTCCATGCACCATTTTAGTTGCCCTTCTTTGTACAGTCTCTAATGTATTTATGTCCTTTGGAAGATGAGTATGGCCCCCAGATTTAAACACATTCTAGATTAAGTCTTATCAATGACCTATACAATGGCATTATTACTTATTTCTCTCTGCTGCTGATTCCTCTCCCTGTGCAACCAAGCATCTGATTTGCCTTCCTCATAGCTTTTTTTAAATTGCTTCAAGTTATCTGAAATATTGACTCCTCAGTAGTTTCCAATATACTGCCATTAATACTATATTTATCCTTTCATTTTTTAGACCCAATTGATTTGATATTTTTGGCATTAAACTGTAATTGCCATGCTTTTGGCCACTCCCCAACTCTATCTACAGTAGATCATCAATCATTTGTTTAACCCCTCCTGGTGTGTCTTCCCTGTTTCCAGGGTAAAAATTTGGGCTGGTGCCCCTAGCAGAAATTCTCACCACCAAGCTTAGGTGCAATCCAATCACACGCGAAGACAACGTAAGTGCAAATAAGTGCCGCTCTTACAAACCATTGACTCATGGATTTTTGTATGCAACACCATAGGGATGCAAGCAGAAATCTGCAGGTCAGGAACTGGCCCCAGGTCTAACAAGCACCCTGGTCAATAAATATTGGAGCACTTCCCTTCATTTCAACATACATAATTAATACCATACATAAAAATCATTAAGAACAAAAGTGCTTATACTGAGCGAAACACAATGTTGATGTCAGATACAGTGTAGGGATACTCTGTTATTGTGCATGAATTTAATGCAGACCACCTCTGCGTCCCAATTATGTACGTGCAGAGTTGTAGTGAAATATCAGATGAAAGAAAGTGTACTGAGAATGTAGTGGGCAATCTTGGGCTCTGGCAAGAAGATATGTTACCACACACATAGAGTCGGTGCTCCTGTCATAGAACTCACATAGGAGGTCCCACTCGGATAGAGTCCCTGGAGCAATATTTTACAGTTTGAGGAGGTGGAAGAGCTTTTTGACATAGGCTACCCACTATTACCTCTGGGCAAGGGCTGGCTGACAACTTGTAGTAGAATGGGAAGCGAATGCCAATAAGTGGCCCTTGAACCAAGCATACACAAGTGCAAGCGATGCAGCATCATACACGTTTCAAGCGCACACTTAAAAATGAAAATACACCACACCAAACAATAAAATGACATGAACTATTTCTGCACACGGAGTGCTTTTTCAGGCAATATATATATTCATAAAATCTTACTTTGGAGTGCTGTGTACTGTTAGTTGTGTCCCGCCCATGGTATGCATTTGCTGCTCTGTGCACTGATCAGACATGGGAGGAGCTGCCCCGTAGCCCCCTCCGCAATATTTGTTAGTGGCAGCTGGCCCTGTGCAGCCTCTCTCCCCACACATCCATACCTGTATTTCCAGGCAGCGGAGTCTCTGCACGTGCTCCTACGATCCTTCCCAATGCAGTCCTAAAGTTATATCAACTAGTAAGTGCCACTAGAGCCGAATTAAGGTTCCAAGGGGCATGAGCACTTAAGACAAGGGTGGCCCTAAGGACTAAATAAACACACAAACACAACATACAAAAATCTACAAAAAAGTAACCAGTGCTATAAGTGAAGCCACAGGTGGGCTGTTTAAAGTTAAAAGGCTGCTGTCCTTGTGGGCACATGGTTAATTTACCTTTTTTTTATAGACAGCATACATACAACAAATGCACACACACACCATACATACTCCCCAAACATAGATACACATCACACATACATACATACATACATACATACATACATACATACATACAGATATATATACACACAGAAATCAAAGCATACATACAGATGGAGCCCCTCTCGTTCAGTGCCAGCGCTTGCCAGCACATCCCCTCTGGCGAGCGCAGGCGGACAGGGATTCTATTCAAACTGGGATGCACCCCAGTCTTCAACGGCGGGACATCGGCATCCTACCCGTCTCTGCTTCAACGGCATGGGAGGCGGCATGCTCCGTAGCCATGGGGCTCACGGGTGTCTCGTGCGCATGCCACCTGGCGGCTGCCGGGGGCTTTCGAGAGTAACTATAAACAATAGGAAAAACCCCGCCTGGCACAGATCGCTCAGCACACACATCGCGGGTGCAGAGCAGCGTGTGCAGCAATGTGTCTCATCGAGCGTGGATCGTATTG
Organism: Crinia signifera; assembly: GCF_055691185.1. Classification (NCBI taxonomy): domain Eukaryota; kingdom Metazoa; phylum Chordata; class Amphibia; order Anura; family Myobatrachidae; genus Crinia; species Crinia signifera. Next base: position 62,357,676 of record NC_139224.1, read on the forward strand.
TCGACACCGTTGGGTCGACAGGTGTGAATGTCGACAGGTGTCTAGGTCGACATGGGTGAAGGTCAACAGGTGTCAAGGTCGACAGGGGACAAGGTCGACACATTGTTAGGTCGACATGGGTTAGGTCGATAGGTCAGAAGGTCGACATGTTTTTTTTTTTACTGTTTTTTGACCCGGATGTCGACATGGACACAGTTGGAAGTCAACCGCAGCCCCTGGGATCACTTCGGGTACAGTGCCTCTCTGCGCTCGGCACACTATTTTATTCTCCCACCACGCCCTAGTGGATGGTAGGGCATGAAATACCGCCTGTCGGCACATGTCGGCTCAAAAAACAGCAAAACAAAAAAAAACATGTCGACCTAACGCTGTGTCGACCTAAACCCATGTCGACCATGTCCCCTGTCGACCTTGACACCTATTGAACTAGACACCTGTTGACCCAACGGTGTCGACCTAATGACTGTCGACCTAAGTGCTGTCGACAATACGACCGTATCCCGTCTCAGCATAGACTGCAGTCGCCCCCCTGTGTATGGGGATTAAAAACTGGATTCAAGCTCATGCAACACAGCTACAAGTATATACAGTGGTGCCAGCGGCTCTTTGTTCTTTTTGAGCAAATAGCTGTTGCTGATGGTGGGTGAAAAAGTCCTGTTTCTGGAATCCAAACGGTGAGTGTGGGGGGTGGATTTGGACAGCCGTTGTTTCATAAGTAAAATTAAGTTTCACTGAATTTAAACCATTCACACCTACTTTTATTAGCTGGGCATAGTTACATATCTTCATTCCTGTGGGTTTGAAGCTTATATTTAACGGGTGCCGGACGGGGTCCCGACAGTCGGGATCCCGACAGGCATTTACCCGACGTCGGGATTCCGACTGTCAAAACACTGACAGCCGGGTTCCCTATGGCCACCGCTATTTTCATAGGGGTCCACGACCCCCATAGAGGGAGAATAGAACAGGTGGCTCGCGTAGCGTGCCACCGTGCCCGCAAGGGGCTCAGTTGCGCTCACCATGCTGTCTGGGATCCCGACGTCGGGCTAATGAATGTCGGGATTCCGACTGTCGGACCCCTGTACCACACCCATATCTAACTGCTCTGCATTATAAATGAAGGGCCTGATTCAGACCTGTTCACTAGGAAGAGTGTATTGGCTGCCTGGCAAACAAGTAACACCCCCAAGCAAATTTGCATGCAAGTGGTTGTGTATGCTTACACATCCACTCACATGCGGCCTCAAAAAAGGAAATATCCTTTGATGGTGGATTGCCATTGATTGGTTTTTCCTTAGTTCGTAATGAAAAGTCAGCCTGGACTGACTTTTCACTTCAACGCTGTCCTCCGAATTCGGGGCGGGTGCTGATGTCAGGTGACCTCAGCCACATGCCCCAAGCAGAAATCGACTTGCCTGCATTTGCAGGGGAACACGCAGCGTTTCTATGGACACAGCCCATAAATAAATGGGCGTTTGACTGCTGCCGCCCCCTGCCTCCGCTCACTGAACAAATGCCTAAGCAAGTGTGAAACTCGGTGAAGGCGTTCGCACATGCACATTCATGCATGTGCAGACCCCCCACCATCGCCCGGGGGAACGAATTCAGCGTGCTATGAGCGGGTCTGAATCACCTCCTAAATCATTTGATTGTCTGGAATTTTCACTGCCAATAGCGGACCAGCAAGGCAAGCACATTAATTTGCTGCAGTCACTATAATGTTTTATCGGGCTCACTAGCCTCTGGTATTGTCTCTCAGCAAATCCATATAGGCCCCTGGTAGTAGAGTATAGAGCTTCTCTGACCCCAGGATTTGTGTATTCATATCTCAGCTAATAGTATATGTTGGCTATGGAATGGTTTATTAGTCATCTTTAATAAACACACAAAAAGGAAAATACAACAAAAACAATTAAAAATGTAAAATTCTTTTTTTACCGAGAGATGACAATGAATTCACACAAGGTCAAATTGCATTTTGGAATTTATTGAATTTGCATAAAATGTATGTATAATGTCACCTCTTTTCATTTTAAAAGCTTTAGTAAAGTTGCCCCTTTAACTTTATTCACATAAAATAAAATGATATACATGTTCAATTGATATATTATTAAACCATAACCATCTAAGGTTATAGGATACATACTTTTCTAAAGGCCCACTCTGTAATCAATAAACATTTTTCCTGGCTATAATTGTGATTGTAATTTTTTAGAACATCTGCATCTGCCATTGGTTCAGGATGTCTGATTATTACATTTGGCCTATATTGTTAGAAACTGTTATACTGTTATTTGGCAGCTGCAGATTCCCCTTTCACCAAGTTGTATAGAAGACGCCAATTACATTTCTGCAGGGAAAATGTTACCAAAAATAGCGAATTACATGCAGTGTTCAGTTCCAAAGGGGCCCAGTTGCTTTTCCTTGGAAAATGTGGAGAATTAGATGACTTTATTAACAATTAATAAATAGTTTTAAATATAAACATTAAGGGGTGATTTTCCTGACTTGGAACCGACTGCGCAAGAAACTGAATAGCAAAACCAGGGACATACAGTCAGGGGAGGCAGTGCCTCCCCTGTCATAAATGATTATCATAATAAAATAATACAAAGAAAATACTTATGACACATATTATGACATTAGTATATGCTTTAAAGTATTTTAATCATTTTTAAACCATTTTGTTTGTTTCGGAGGCACCAAAAACAGGGGATAGCATCAGGCTGTAAAAAAGCTGGAAAAAAAGCAGCCCATTAAAAAAGCTAGAAAAGCGGCACTTATAGAAGTGCCTCAGTGACAGGGATATACTTTCTGCCTATATGAAAGCATGCCCTGTCATTGAGGCAGATGTGATTGGGCATCAGGTCCAAAACACCCATGCCGGGGGTAGGCGCAGAGTTTCCTACCTCTGTTTTTTACTAGAACCTCTCGCTGCCCCTGCAAACCTGTGAGACAAGCTCCATCTCTATGTCCCTATAGAGAGAAACTTGCCATAAACAGATGTTATTACGTATGTGGTGTTAATGTATATTTGTAGATGGACACATGTTCACAAACAATTTCAGAGCATTATGTGCAGTTCAATATGACTTGGGTCCACATTACATTTGTGCAGCACACATCTGCATGACACTATCTACATTTTTATTTATTTATGTACCATGACAATTCACTCAGCTGTAGCCATTACTGTAACTTTAAATCACCCTGCGTAGAAGTCTTTAATCTAGTGAAAATAAGTCTACAAATAGTTAATCCCTGACTGTTTTCTTTTCATGTTCAATATAACTCCTCCAAGAGATTATGAAATCTAAAGATTACAATAACACTGATTTATGTTCTGTTCTCTTCTGCGAGATGAAGCACCAGTAACAGATGGAGTAACTGTTTAGGAAACATAAAGACAGTGAACCCTTTGCTTTCCTTTTTTATTGAGAAGAAAACAGAGTTCTGTTCTGTAGCCTATCGATCATTAATTAAAATGATGGGCCTAATTCAGATCTCTCTTCTCAAATGTAAAAAAAACATGCTGCACTGCAGGTGGGGAAGATGTATCATGTGCACATTGCAGTGGCATAGCTATAATTGGTGTAGTGTGCATTCAATTTGGAAATACTTACCCTCAGGAGTCCCACAGCAACGGCTGGAACGCTGCTAAAATTGCCGGGAATATGGCATGGCAGTAATTTTTCTGACTTTCTGCGCAGTGGAGTCTTAGCGCTCAGTCAATACTGCTCCTAGCGCCACAATTGGCAGAGTAGAGGAGCCCCGGCTGAGGAGGCTGTACACGAGAATCCTTCTTTCTAAAGACACCCCTGGCAGAGTGATTAATATTTGGGTGAGGTATATATCTAAACTGATATCTAAATGACAGTGTAAGAATAAAGCAGCCAGTCCTGCACAGAAACAAAATAACTCACCTAACTCTCTCTGCACATGTCACATTTGCCCCATCTGCAGTGCAGCATGGTTTTGTTCTTTTGAGAAAAGAAGGTGCTTTGCAATCAGGTCTGAATTAGGCCCTATAATAATGTGACCAACCGTCCTCCTTTAGGATGGGTGGTCACATTATTATAAGGCCTAATTGTGCCCCAAATCGATGTCCAACGTGCAAAACAAATGGGTGGTTTTGAATTCCACGGGTGGGAGCAGGGGCCATTTAATTCAGTGCATTTCTTGGAGACTGATTCAGAACTGATAGCTGAGCTGTGTACACTTGGAGCCCAGTGATCAGGTAACGCCGCCCCACTCAGGGCAAAATCCCGTCCATGTGCACGGCTGCGATTTCATTTGCAGCCGTGCACGTAAGGAGAAACCAATTACCATCGAACAATTTCCCCTTTCACCATCGAACAATTTCCTTTTCTTAGCGCTGAGTAAGCCAGGATGGTGCTGCGATGGCTGTGGGGTGAAAGAGGCTGCTGATGACTCCCAATGGCTGGGGAATGCCTGCATTTTCTGGTGAACTCCCAGAAAATGGCGGTGGCATGCCCCAAAACGGCCATCTGTGGTCAATCAGAGACCAAACGGCCAGCGATCACAGGCGTTTGTCAGGCCAGAGCTAACGATCGTATAGCCGATGCTGTGCTGCTTTCATGGACAGGCCAATTGGCAATTGATTTTTTTGGCCTGGATTGAGGCAAGAGCTAGTGGGGCTGCGGAGATGTAGTCATCTTCAGCTTTACTGTCCAGCCAGCCCTAATGGTGGGTAATAACCTCCTTCCAGCAGCCGCTGGATGCCTTTTCAAGCTTACACCGCTCTCCATCAGACTCCCTACAGGCCTGTTTGCCTCTGGGGCCCATCAGAATGGTGAGGCCCATCACAGTTGTCCCCCTAGACCCCCCCTGTTGCTGAGCCTGGCTGGTCCTTGCCAGCAAAGTTTATAATACTGGCTAATAAATAAAACATTGGGGGGCAGTGGTACCAGTAACATATACATTGCTGGTCCGCCGGGCTGAAGGTGGTTCATCTTTTAGCGTGGCGGCATACATGTAAAACCAGCCGACAGGGGACTTTGCATCATCGCTAGTCAGCCATTGCTGGGACATACACACTAGGTGATTTTCAGCACGATAATCGCTCAAAACCGCCAAAATTAGCAATTTTCAACTGAAAATTGCCTAGTGTTTTAACCGTGTTAGAGTTCATTCTAGCACCCTGCCACAAATTGTGCAGTTCATCTTTCTTGCATAGGTTGTTGCTTTCTGCTCTAGTACTTCTAGCACACTCAAGTTTTTATCTCAATGCTAAAATACAGACCAGAGCAGAGAGCGAAATCTCAGACAGGAGAGAGGAACTGCACAAGTTGACAGTTGCTGGTTGCTAGAACAAACATGCCCTACAGGCAATTACTTTTCCTAACACCCATTGTATTATCATGCTACAGTAGGTGGAATATTGATTAATAGTATAACAAAATATATAAAAAGCACCTGTTATGGGAAAATCAAAAAATTAAATTGGATACTACCAATGAAAATGTGAATACTGAATAAATATAATGGTGCGGCTGCTAAAAGTAATAATTCAACATTTATTCAATTTTTTTATTAAAAAGTGAATGTTCCACATATAGGACCAAATTGAATCAGGTGGCATTTTGTTTTAAGTGTACAAAAAAAACATTTGCACATGTGACATACGTTTACCCAAAAATCGCACATGTAATAGAGTGCAATTTTTGATGGTGGCAAAAAATGCATTCATGCAAAAACACATAAATGCTGACACATACTTAACTATACTGATTGGTCCCCTTGTCCAAAGAGGGACTGCAACCCATATTTTTAAACATAATGAGAGGTGCTACCAAGTTAAGGCTTCTAGTACCATACAGGAAAAAATAACAATACTGATGCACACTCTAGGTGCTAAGAACACTGATAGTAAAAATGATTTTGATAAACTCTTACAATTAACATTGAGTATAATTGAAGTTCTTAGCACACATTGGCGCAAATATGTGGGCCCATCCACTGCGTCCAGGTGAACTTCATTAGAAGGGTCCCTATCATGTCTAATACTAACACATTATATACATTTATATAGGTCTTACCTTCAAACAGAGCCCATATTAACATGTAGTCAGCAATGTAGGAACCTGTGCTAATTAAAACACCTGAGGGTTTTAATTAGCACTATCTGGAGATTCCATTCCCTTGGTCATCTTTTACTCTGTCACCTAAGTACTCATTAACACTCAGGGTTCTGATTTATCACAGTTCAAGCAAGATCAAATTTTGATGGATCAAACATCAAAAACTTCAAGAAAAGAAATACAATAAATTCAATTCAGTGAGGTATGGATGTGCTATAGCTCGTTAATGGGTCAAATCTTCATCTAAGTAAATAGATGCTGGAGTATCAAGTGACTGATTAGAAGACTGGATGCCGGTTGAAGTCCCAGAAGACTGAGTAGGATTTACAGGACTGGATGCAACTAAAGTAGCTGTCACATCCACCATAGCTCTCACCCAAATCCCCTGTGCTGTGCCCAGCTCTAGGCTCTCTAACCGCATGTGTAACACTATGGCGCTCACCTCTGCTTATGTCCCTGGTCCTGGTGGGGTGCATGTGTCCGTGCTGTCGCCGCATGATGACGCTGGTGCTGTGTGCTCTGGTGCCGTGCAGGGCATGAGCGGTATGAGACCTGAACCGCCATGTGTGTTTGTGCCTGGTTAGGCCAGTGTCTGAATGCCGGCGTTTGCGCAGCTGCACACAATCACGGCCGGCTGTAACCTGTCGCCCCCTCCGGCGGCCGCCATCTTTTTGGTTCCCTCAGCCTCTCCTGTGTGGCTCCGCCTCCCCTGTTAATAGGCTGACCAATCGCCGCACAGTCCACCTGTTAAGTACTGACTGGCCGGGTTAGACCGGCAGTCAGTACAATGATGTCTAACCCTATGCATCATTGCTCCGGTCTGGCTCTGTAATTCCCACTACAATCCTTCGTGTCTCCAAGGGAAGTCTCTCCTGCTGATCGTCTACTGCTCATTTCAAGTACCACGGACTCCAATGCCGCCAATGCGGATTAAGCAAGGTTAGCCCCCCAAAGGGGTATTATCTTGCTCATCATTCCCGACGGTTATATCCATTGCAGCCACAATCCAATCCAGGAAGAACAGTCTTCTTCATTTATATTCTTTAGTCTCCAATCATCCAATCATCCAATCTTCCAACCAATCATCCAATCTTTCAACCAATCATCCAATCCTCCAACCAATCACCCAATCTTCCAACCAATCCTCCAATTTTCCAACCAATCATCCAATCTTCCAACCAATCATCCAATCTTCCAATCAACCATCCAATCTTCCAATTGTTTCTTCAGTCTTCATTCAATCATCCAATCCTTCAAGTACCCAATCAAATCCCTTCTTCATTTATTCTTCAATTCTTCAAGCAACATTATAATATTCTTTCAAGTACCAAGCATCATCATATTCTGCAATAACGTATTGGACTATTGACTTTTACATTTGCATAATGTACAGTATATCATTTGTGCCATCAGTATCACTTGTTTTGCAATATCTTTATTAAATCAATTTCATTTTATTCTATTGTTTCACTCCCTTCTGTTGTGGATGCAACATCCTTACATTAAAGCACCCAGCCTCCGTTACACTACAGCTGGTGCTTCTAAGAAAGTGACATCTGAGTCCTTAATTAGTTACTTAACCAGAGAGCAGCTACCAGGAAGAAGAGACAGTATCCTTAACATGAGGTGGGAGAATGTATGCTTTAAAAGTGTAGTACTTGTTGTATTATGTTTGTGTATTTATTAATTTTGGAATGTTTAAACTTTTTCCTGACAACTTATTTATATTATTTAAACATTTATTAAGCCTATAATATAGTATATAGTTAGACATATATAGTGATAAATATTATTACTGTATTCCATAGAGTATCCAGTGTATAAAAAAACCAGTGTGTACATTAATGTCCAGGGTCGGTATTAGAATTCTCTAGTGCTCCCCCAGACTCCCGCTCTTCTTACAATGTTCCACAGAGTGATAATTTGTGTACTCCATTTGGAAACCCCCTCTAGAAATCCTGTGTTTGCCACTGTAACATCCTATTGCATTTCACTTTGGGTGCATTGTTGGACTTTACACTCCCATTACATATCATAATGGGGCATGCCCATCACTTTTCAAGCTGCTGAGCTGCCCCAGTAACATTACTGTAAAAGGTGAGGGTGACTTCCTATCCTTTTCCCCCTGCTTAACACTGCAACATGTTGGTGGGACGGGATCCGGACAACAGGTCTACAGCAAAAAAGTAGTCAACCATTAGGTCGACAAACAAGAAGGTCGACAAGCACAAAGGTCTACATGCAAAAAGGTTGACATTCAAAAAGGTCTACACAAGCATTAGGTCGACAGTGTCTATGCCGACAGTCAAAAGGTGGACATGGGGTTTTCACTGCTTTTTGAGCCGACATGGACACTTCAAACTGTCCATGTCGACATTTGGGTAAAAAAAAACCTGTGAAAAACCCCATGTCGACCTTTTGACTGTCGACCTAATGCGTGTGTTGACCTTTTTGAATATTGGCCTTTTGCATGTCAAGATTTTTGTAGGTCGATCTCATGGTGTCGACCGTTTTGCTGTAGACCCCTTGTCCCAGTTCCGGGTAGGACACTCCTTGAAAAGCAGGACTGTCCTGACAACTTGAGAGGGAAAATAGCTGCTTGGGAAAAAAATTGTAACTGCCAGCCAGTAAGTCCTGCTTGTGCTGCTGAAAGGATGCAAAAAAAAACACCTTGCAGCAATTATGTGATTACGTGGGATCACTGATCAGTCTTCTGTGCCTGACAGCATTCTCTCTGTGGTATGACACGGCAGAAAGAATCATAAGTGCTCATTGAACAACACAGTCCCGTGATGTGGTCATAAATTTCTGCGAGGTTATTAGATGATTGCATGAGAAGAAAAATATAAACATACCAGTATGGAATATGTCCAGTGTTATAGCTATCTAGCAGGTCAAAAAAGTTCTGTGCATGACTTGTAGATGCAGCCAGTCTTCCTGAGCACTCTATCATGTCAACAGAAATACATGAAGCAGCTTTGGATCAAGTGACAGTCTGCCTGCTACTGTCCACTGACTTGATGTACCTACTTACTAAGACAGACAGAGGATCCTATCTGAGAAATTGAATTGAGTTTAAAGTTCAGTGGTGCACTGAATGGTGGATAGCACTGGCCAATCACCTATTAGTGAGAGGTTTACACATTATGATTGGTGAATCTCAGTTAATCACTGCCCCCTTCTTTAAGATATCTAGAGCCACCCATGACATTAATGTGCGGAGGAGCAGAAGAATATCCAGTCACACACTGCAATAGTATGCAGTATCACTAATACCCCTTCTCCATCTGCAAGCCGAGTCGCACCCTGGATTTTGTAGCCGGCAACAGCCTGGGTGCACCCCGGTTGCAAACCCATTCACACTAGAGTCCCCACCCGGCATAATGCCGTGCGGGTGACATCATCGGGAGCTGGGGTCGGGGAGGTGCTGGGAGATGAAAGCACTTCCACTGTATTGAACGGGACCCGGGTGGCATCGACCCCGGTTTCCCATTTACACTACACAGTGACCCAGGTTGAACCCGTGTGCAACCCTGGTCGCTACCTGGGAAGAAATGCCAGGTCTCACGACCTGGGTTATTTCTACAGGGAGCGATTCCACCTGCCTAAAATCCTGGGTTTTGCGCGCTCCCGTGCAAAAACCCGGGATATTTAGGCTAGTGGAAAAGGGGTATTGGTCAGTCCTCCTACCACATTTGCTCCACCCAACTAGATAACTGCCATAGGTGCAGGGAGTGTATCTGTTGTGGGCCCAGTGTGAAGAATGGCCCACATTCTTTGTCAAGGTTACCTGTGTTTAAAAAAAAAAATGGCACTTGTGTAGTTTCACGGCGCCAGCATGGCGCCGTGCTACTTCCGGTTTCTACGCTCGGCAAACTATCTAAAATAAACTAACTTAGCTCCATGCCAACATGGATAGTTCATACCCCCCACTATCCATGTTGGCATGGAGTTGATTTTAGATAGCGTGGCGAGCGTAACGAGCCACCGAGCCTGCAGCGTTGGCGAGAGAAGCGAGCCCCGCAAGGGGAATCAGACGCACGGCGCCATGCTGGCGCCGTGAAACTACACAAGTACCAAAAAAATTACTATGGGGTCGTACAAAGGGGCCCTTACAGACTTTGCCTATGGGTCTGCAATATAACCTGTTCATTGTAATGTGGAATAACATTAACTGGAAGGCAATATAATGTTCCATCATTTGAACTGGGGCCTGTAATGTCTCCACTCTAATCTAGCCTCAATGCTCCCCTCTTCTACAAGCCCTTCACTGGCTTTCGTTCCCTTTCAGAATTCAATTCAAACTTCTCACACTCACTTACAAAGCCCTCACCCACTCCCCCCCCCATTTACATCTCTCGCCTTATATCCATTTACACTCCCACTCGTCCCCTTTGCTCTGCTAACACCCGTCGGCTCTTCTGCCGACCTATTAGCGCCTCCCACTCCTACTTCCAAGATTTTTCACGTGCTGCTCCCTTACTCTGGAATTCTCTACCTCTCCCCCTCAGACTCTCCACTTCTATGCAGAACTTCAAACGGGCTCTTAAGACCCACTTCACCAAACCCAGCAAACTGTCCTCCTAACCTTCTGTTCCTATAATCATTTACCCTGTATTCGTCCTGTATTATCTTCAACTGTAAGTCACTGTTTTCCTGTTTTGATTATGTGTACTCTGTAATTGGGCACTGCAGAACCCTTGTGGCGGCATATAAAGGATAATAATAATATTAATAATAATAATGTGGCATAATATGAACTGGGGACACTCTATATCCTAATGTGAATTGTGAGTATTGTATGGCATAATGATTACTGGTAGCCCTTTATTGTGACATAATGTAACCTACAGTATGATACTAATATGGTTAAAAAAATAAACTAGCGCACTACTATGGTTAATATAATCAACTAGGGAATTACTATAGTTCAGAAAATTAACTATGGCACTATTATGGGCCATACAATGAATAACCACTGTGAATATGGATCTTTCAAGAAGCATTGGGACAGGGGCCCCTTCAATATGTTACACACAAAGTTCTGGCTACAACCCTTTTTTTTAAATATACTTTTTCAGTTTTTGTCCAAAAAAAGACATAGTATACTTAACCTAACTCCTCCGCTAGGCCTATAGAAATATCTACAGAACATGTTCGCAACACCATCATTATGCACCATGGACCTGTACAGTTTACCAGAAATATAAGCAGTCTTCTGTAAGTAAAACCTGAAAGTAACACAGATAGCTGTTTTGACCAAATTAATCTAAATTAGGCCCATAATGTATTGTTACTCGAGGACCCGAAACTGGCAGCAACACACACCTTGGGAAGTGACAAGGAATCAAGTGGAAGTGAACGGAATGAACAGAACAACAATATACAGCTCTGTAAATGATGTGGGGTGATATAAAAGTGTATAAAAACAAAACAGGGCACATGAATTAAATTCATCACCACAAAAACCTTACACAGCGGATGCCCATGTGATACCCCTGAAGTCAGGAAAGTCTATAACGCATGGGAAAAGGGAAGGGGTAGTTTTATCAGATAGCTAACCTCAATCTAGTTAATATTGCCATTTTCAGCACACTTTTCTTGAAAAAGACCCCGAATGTGTTTGAAACGTGTTGGACTATGCAAACAGTATTACAACAATGGATAACACTTACCCGATGTATGCAGTGGTGCCAAGAGAGGGGGGGGGTGTATTAATTACCCAGGCCCAGGTCTGATGGAGGGGCCCAATAAGTCCCTGTTACCTGGAAGCAGCAACTGCTCTTCTCAACTCAGCACATGCTGTGCGCCGGGCATCAGTGTGGCCAGGGAAGTGCTTAAAGTACAATTTTTTCCTGTATTTTACTCTAAGGATACAAGTTCACGCCTCCCACAATTAGGCCACACCCTCTGAAAAGGACCTGGGCCCGGCCAGGATCTCTACTGCCCTGGATTAGTGATGGCCAAAACGGGTCACTACCGAGAGCTGGGATCCAGCAGATCATTCAGTGAAAAGATCCGTATCTTTTCGACGGGTCGGCGGTTCGCTTTGAAAGAAGGGGTAATTGATAATAACGAAGCATAATTTGTTTTACAATCATTTATTGCCATTTTTTTTTTTTTAAACAGTGAGCTGAACAAATAAGAACAGAAATTAACCGAGTAAAACTGATTGATGGCTGGGTGCAGAATCGCCATCGATGGCAACCATGGATGTTTCATAAATGCGCTTTTTTGAGAACTGTCATTACACCTACAGTAGTTCTCCTATACTGCTGAGACTAAGTAAAAACCGGACCTCGGAATGCCGGACCAGACTATCAAACTCTACATTCCGGAGCTTGTAATGTCTGGGGGTGCCCAGTCTGGCGGGGTGCCTGCAATAGCTTTCGCCGCAGACAGGGGGAAGGGTCAGATTACAGCCTCCTCGTATGGTCCACACCGTTCTGTACATCTCCAGACCATGCAGAGAGGCTTTATTCTCACCCTACTCCTCTCCCAGGTAACAGGTGTGACAGCAGCCCCACCAGACGGGACATCCCCGACAATTAGGGTGACCAACTCATCCCTTTAATCCGGGACACATATTAATTACACAGGTTCTGTGGCAGTTTAAAACCAGCTGAATTGGAGTCTTGAGGTGTGGCAGTTTAAAACCAGGTGAAAGCCAGCCACAGAACCTGTGTAATTAATATGTGTCCCGGATTAAAGGGATGAGTTGGTAACCCTACCGACAATGCACACCCCGGATGGGACACTACAAGCTCAATAATGACAGATGTTGATGAATGGAGCCTGTTCAGCGTTCCGGGTGTTCTCCGGTTCTGTTTTTTACCCACACCCTATCCTGCTAGCTATTGTTTGGTTCTTGTAAGAATTTCCATAGCTATCCACAAGGTGGAGAAGTTTGCCTCATTTAAAAGGGATATACGGTTATATCAGTGGTTCCCAAACTGTGTGCCGTGGCTCCTCGGGACACTTGCAGGGGTGCCATGGGATGGTAGTCCAGGACCAATTCAAATTATTTATGATCAATTATTTATGGACAAAACCAGTACTGGTGGCTGCCAATCATAAAATATGTGTACAATCAGAAGCAAATCCTGCCCTTTACCACATAACTGAACCTAAGAGGCACATATAAACACAATCTACTTCATTTTATATATATTTTTTTGGCCCAGGGGTGCCGTGGAAAAATTCTGATACTCTAGGGTGCCGTGATTCAAAAAAGATTGGGAACCCCTGGGTTATATTGATTAGTGTGGGCACCAGTGGAGGGAACACCCATTTGTACATCCTAACCATCACCTTTTCAGCAACAGCAAAATGTGTTCATTTAGAACTTTTGTGACGCGAAACATTTTATTTACTGATGCTACTTTTTTTTTTTTTTTATAAATGTTAAATGGATAGTACCTAACAAAGCCCACAGGCCAGTGAGAATGCATGTAATTCACAGAATATGAAGACATGTACTTTAAAGTTTCTGAATGTTGTAAAACACATTTCCAGTATCTGCCACTGGAGAATTATTATAATCAGCACTGGATGTCAGCATATCACACGCCAACATGTTATACAGCACCAACTTGCATGAAAAAAAACTAAGGTGGCACTTCTGCATAACGCCAATAGTCCAGTAACAACAAATCGACTTGATTCTGTATCTGCACAACCCCGGGAGTCGGGACTACTGCTCCCAAGCACGTTAGCGCGGCCAAGACCAGTGCCATACTCTGACTTCCTGCTCAGTGCTGCCAAGCCGGACTACAGCCCCCACAACCGCCCGCGGCACGCATGCGCAGTTCCTGTGCTGAGTATGGCTACGGTGCTGTCCAGAGCTCTGAAGCTGCCAGGTGAGAGCTAATGCAAATAACGGTGTCTGGGGTGGCTATTTTTAGAGCGGGGATATAGGACCAGGGTGTGGTGCCAAGTTGCGATGTGTGATGAGTGTTACAGGCTTGTTTGAAATTGGGATGCAAATGTAATATGTTTCATTCACAATATATATAAATATCTACACTAAACAACAGACTATGCGTTATGATAACTAAAAGAGAAACAACAATGATGATATGCCTATTCTGATGTCTGTACTGGAGATCCTAATGTGCACGTATTAATGTCATTGTCCTGAACGATGTGGCACGTATACCCCCCAGCAGGGGATCATTAGAACCTCTCCCATTGAAAATAGCCATCAAGAGAAAAAAAAAAATGTACTGAAGGTGCTGTTCATGTAATGGTGCTATCCCATTATCTGAGTATGCTACCTATGACAATTCACCGTCTATTACTGCTTTCTGGGAGCCTGCTATTGTATATTCCTAATAAAAAGACTATGTTGTATAGCAGTGTCTTTCATTATAATGCTGTTATATTGAGAAATTTATGATGGCTAAATGTATGGAGCATGTTTTTCTACTTATTATTGCTCTGTACAGGATCAGGTATGTTTTGATGTGCACTGTTGGTGTTTTACATTCTCAGATGTAAAATAAGATAACCGTGCTGCCGCTAATCCTAAACATTATCAGCTGGATTTGCAAGAAAAAACTAAAAACCTTTTTAACCGAAAATATCTGCTCACATAATTATTGAAAACCAAACAAGTGAAGGAGCCTAAAGGTGTCCATACACTACTACGATTTGGACCAAGTTCACCTGATCCCGACGGATCGGGCCAAGAAATCGGCCGTGTTTGAACCACCTGCACATAAAAATCAAATTGGACCCATCAGCCGCACATTGTGGGTGCTTTTTTAGCACCCACGATGTATTGGGTCCGATCTGTAGGTGTGTGCCGGTGGAAAAGCACAGTTGTGAGCGACTGCGCGGGGAGCTGCGGGTGCTGGGCAGCAGTGAGTGGCAGGTACCGGGCAGCAGTGGGCGGGAAGCAGCAGCAGAATTTAATAAAATACTTAAAAAAAAATCTGGTTGTCCGCTGATCAGCGGCCGCTCAGATGGGAAACTGCAGATTGGCTGAGAGTGCTCTCAGCCGATCAAAAGTCGTCCAGTGCTTTGACTTTTTTATTTTAAATTCTGCTGCCGCTTCCCGTCCTGGCACCTGTTAGCTACCCAGCACCAACCACTGCCTAGCTCCCCCGCCCCCCGCCACTGCTGCAAGTCCCCGGGAGTTTTGCATTTGATAAATCGCATGCAAAAATGACACATCAAGTGCCAAATCTTAAGTGAGCCACCCGGAGAGCTCAAAGGGAATTTGATCTGATTTGTCCTTAGGATAAGTCGGACTAGTTTATTAGGGCCTTGGGGCCTACAGACATAGCGATTTGAGCTTCCTGGAATATAGATCGCTCAGAAAGTGTCAGCGATATGAGCCAGCGATTGTGCTAAGACAGTGGTTCCCAACCCTGGTCCTTAAGTACCCAAGTGCACTCATTATTCAGGCATATTTTAAAAGATACACAGGTGGAGCTAATTATGTCACTTGTGATTCTGTGTGGAGACCTGGAAATCATGCACTGTTGGGGGTACTTGAGGACCAGGGTTGGGAACCACTGTGCTAAGCGATTAAGGATCGGCGACTTGAGTTAAGAAAGGGAAAATGTAGATTGCTGATCGCTATAATTAGTTTCTAAAAAGCAATCTGACTAGATTTATTCTGCGTTCATGATCTCCCGGCGATCATGTTGTGCATCGCTATCGCTGTGGGACTTACACATACACACAGCAATGTGTGCTTAAGTTCTAAGCGATCTAGTCAGATTGCTAAGAAAATAGGCCTTTATCGCTACGTGTATAGCCCCCATAAGGCTAGGTACCTAATGGAATGACAGATGTTAAAGAATGCATTTTAAAGGCCAGCATATAATATGTAACTGCATTGAAATATGCTCAGCTCTCTAGCATTCAAGATGCAATATGGTCCCGCTCAGTACAGTGATTAGTTTGTTTCACATATATTTACAGACCAAACCTGTCATAGAAAACGTAACTAGGCAGATTTGTACTTTTTTTTTGCCTATGGCATTAAATAAACTCCTTGTATGTTTTGCTAGAAAGAAAACATGCCTCAACCCATTTTCTTTCTGTCTCTCAGTCTATATGAAGTGAGTAGTTAACATACTCAAGACTCCCATCACACGATATTTGAGGGCATGACACTCAAAACAAATGGTTTCCATGTGCTTTGAACTCAGCTTACTAGTATGTGCCCTTTGTGGCATTGTTGGTTTGAAAATATATATCCTGTATATATCCGGTGTATAAGACCATAATTAAAGTTTCCCTATTCTAAGCGAAGCTCTATCTATAGGGTTACCACCCATCCAGGAAAGCTCCAGACAGTCCGGTAATCACAAAGATTGTAGAGTCCGGATGCCTGCTGGCCCTGGATGGTTCCTGATTGGGAATTCTTGGGCCGCCATTGCACACTGTCTTCAGCCCAACCCTGCCACTCCTCCTGACAGCCTTTCAATCGCAGTCTTCCTACATTACCTCCAGTGGGCAGTGACTTGGACGGGAAGGACTCGCCTTAAAGAAGGTCTTAAGGTGCCCACACACGAGAACGATTTTTGGGCCGATTTCCGATAAGTCGGCCGATATATCGATAGATGTTTACGGCCGATAGATGTTTACCGATAATCGGTCGAAAATCGGCCGTTTTTGGTCCGATGCGCGCTCCCATGGATCTTTAGCTGAATCTTCTGAACTTACGTGCTGAACAAAAGATCAGAAGATTTAACAAAAGATCCATAGGAACGCAAACGGGATCTTAAGAAAAATTTTTGGTAAAGATGTGCGCTTGCCTGAAATCTTCTTTCCAGGACGGAAATTTTTTTTCAAGGCTAATTTATGCGCACATCTTACGATCGCAGATCTTTCTAGTGTGTGGGCACCTTTAGGGTTAGAGTGCCTGGGGGAGCTGCATGTGAGATCTGATAGGATGCAATACATTCAAGTTCAAGAACAATAGAAAAAAGTAGACACTGGTTTTGGGGCACTCTTATTTGTCTTATAAAATGTAACTTTTAATAATAAATATAAAAAAGAGATTGCATGCAATGTCTGTATTTCACACCTTTATGAGTCTATATAGAAACAATGACGTGGACAAACAATAAGGGAATAAAACAAACAAAATCTCTTTTTTTATATATTTATTATTGAAAGTTACATTTTATTAGACAAATAAGAGTGCCCCAAAACCAGTGTCTACTTTTTTCTCTTTTTCTTGAACTTGAAAGTCCTCTTGACTCATGGGAGCACCACCAACCAGGTTATCTACAACATTTTGACCCTATTTACTATGTTGGTTTTCAAATATCCGTCCAAATATAATCATTATTCCATGACCAATACAAAAACCTCTCTGGCTCAGGATGCAATACATTTAAGATGAATGGGCTGGTGTATTGGGGGATGTATCATGTACTGGCTCTACATGTCATGTCTTAACTGTATCAGTCTGAAGGAGGCAGTTCTGTAGGTGTCACATTACATTGAGATATGGGGGGGAATCTGTGTCTTTTAAAAAGGAGGATGTAATCATGTACAGAATTTGTTCATGACAGCTCTCCTTCCATAGTGTCACATAAATTGACACTGGCTATTTACTAAATATCCAACTCATGTACTATATATCCTGCGTCGGGGAGGAGGGGATGGTCTATTTGTTGGAGTGGTAAGAAAATGTACTGAAATATGACATACAGAATGGTCGTAGAAATACTGTCCTTTTATTGGCACCCCTGACCATGCCTCCCACCTGTCCCAGGATCTGACACTGAAAAGCGCGCCCACAAAAACGGTGGCACGCCCATAGAAATGCTGGACGTACCAACGTGAATGTAGGCATTCCTTTGCCTGCTAGGGGGGGTGGGGGGATGACGTAACATTGCGTCAGAGCCCGCCCCTAATTCGGCGGACAGCAGCCATATGAAAAATATAGACATAGGGTGGAAAAATAATTTGATGGTGAGTGACCATCTTATGTTTTTTTTCCCGCTTTGAAGCCGCATGCATGCAGATGTGTATGCGTACACATCTGCTCACATGGTAACCTGGGGATTGCGTTTGGCGTGGTGAGGTTTTCTTGCTCGCTAGGCAGTGATTATATCCAGCCTAGCGAGCAGATCTGAATCGGGCCCTTAATTTTCTGTGTCCTTATAAAAATATACTGGGTTTTCAATATCATGTAATTGTGCTCAGTAGAGGTGGGTTCAGCTTTTCTTTCACATGTTATTCGATTTCACAATGCAGCTTTTGTCATTGGTGAAAGGGCCTCACATTTCAGATAAGGCACCTGCAGGAAGAATGTATCTACTGTAACCTCTGATAAATGGTTTCATTCTTCATAACCCTTTCTTGTCAAGAATCAATTTGAAAATGTGCTTTTCTGTAAACTGCTTATATGGCTTAGGACATAGCTTTAAAGATAACGAGGAGTATATATAAAAGTAGTGTGCTACTGAAATAATTAGCATTAATGCATCAGTAGAATAGATTAAGGCATAACTTCCGCCATGGTGCAAATACAGTCAGGTCCATAAATATTGGGACATCGACACAATTCTCATATTTCAGGATCTATGAACCACCACAATGGATTTGAAATGAAACAAACAAATTATGCTTTAACTGCAGACGTTCATATTTAATTTGAGGGTATTTACATCCAACTCAGGGGAATCGTGTAGGACAGGCATGCCCAAAGTCAGGCCCGGGGGCCAGTTGCGGCCTGTGCTGTCATTTCAAGTGGCCCGCAGCCTTCAGCTGGAAGCGGGCAGAGCATCAGATGTGGGAAGCACAGCACACTAAAGGCGAGGCCCTGGCGAGCGCGCCTTTACCTTGCTGTCTGCTACAGTTAGGAGGTGCCCTGCCGTCACAGTCAGATGTGTTTGGCGTCCTACCCCGGGTGCTGCAATCGTATATCACCCTACTCCACAATCACAGTGACAGCAGGGTGCAGGGAGGGGGTGAAGCAAGGGGGGAGCTTGCTCCCGTAACATGCAGAGCGGAGGAGGGCAGCAGCGGGAGCCCAAGCATCTCCTGTCCTTGCAGTTCCTGCTTTGCCTCTCAGTCCTCCGGCTCAAACAAGGGGCTGGGAAACATACAGTGAATGGGGGCAGAGTGGGGTACATAGTGAATAGGAGTCATACAGGGAAGGAGGGTCAGGTTTGGGGACATACAATGAATGGAGGCACTGATGGACATTAAGAGAAGGGTGGCAGGCTAGGGGACAGAGCGAATGGGTGCAGAGTGGGGAACATACAGTGAATAGGGGACATACAGTCAATGAGGGGCAGGCTGGGGGACATACCGTGAAGGAGGGGTAGGCTGGGGGACATACAGTGAATGGGGACCATTCTGATGTGATTAATGATTCAAAGAAAGTCAGGCTGAATGGTTGGCCCCCACACATTTGCACTTTAACAAATCTGGCCCTCGTTGCAAAAAGTTTGGACACCCCTAGTGTAGGAATTGCAACGGTTTCTATATGTACCTCCTAAAAGTACAAAAAGTAATGGGATAAACTAAACACTCCT
Organism: Crinia signifera; assembly: GCF_055691185.1. Lineage (NCBI taxonomy): Eukaryota > Metazoa > Chordata > Amphibia > Anura > Myobatrachidae > Crinia > Crinia signifera. Next base: position 62,377,288 of record NC_139224.1, read on the forward strand.
AAATCAAACTTTCACTTTGTAATACTTTGTTGCAAATCCTTTGTAGTCAATTACAGCCTGAAGCTTGGAACACATAGACAGCACCAGACGCTGGGTTTCATCCCTGGTGATGCTCTGCCAGGCCTCTAATGCAAATGTCTTCAGTTCCTGCTTGTTCTTGGGGCATGTTACCTTCAGTTTTGTCTTCATCAAGTGAAATGCATGCTCAATCGTAATTCAGGTCAGGTGATTGGCTTGGCCATTGCATAACATTCCACTTATTTGCCTTAAAAAAACCTCTTTGGTTGATTTTGCAGTATGCTTCGAGTCATTGTCCATCTGCACTGTGAATCGCCGTCCAATGATTTCTTAAGCATTTGACTGAATATGAGCAGATAATATTGCCTGACACACTTCAGAATTCATCCTGCTGCTTTTGTCAGCAGTCACATTATCAATAAATACAAGGGAACCAGTTCCATTGCCAGCCATACATGCCAACGCCATGACATTACCACCACCATGCTTTACTGATGAGGTGGTATGTTTTGGACCATGAGCAGTTCCATTCCTTCTCCATACTCTTCTCTTAACATCACTGGTACAAGTTGATCTTTGTTTCATCTGTCCATAGGATGTTGTTCCAGAACTGTAAAGGCTTTTTAAAATGTTGTTCCAGAACTGTAATCTGTCTTCCTGTATTTGAGGCTCATCAATGGTTTACATTATATTGAACCCTCTTTATTCTGTCTTGTGAAGTCTTTTCTTGATTGTTGACTTTGACACATATACACCTACCTCTTGAAGAGAGTTCTTGATCTGGCCAACTGTTGTGAAGGGGTTTTTCTTCCCCAAGTAATTCTTCTGTCATCCACCACAGGGTCTGTTGGTGTTGCTGAGCTCTTCTGTGCGTTATTTCTTTTTAAGAATGTTCCAAACTGTTGATTTGGCCACCCCTAATGTTTTTTTTTTTCTATCTCTCCGATGGTTTTGTTTTGATTTTTCAGCCTAATGATGGCTTGCTTTACTGATAGTGCCAGCTCTTTAGATCTCATATTGAGTCGACAGCAACAGATTCCAAATGCAAATGTCACACCTGTAATCAACCTCAGACCTTTTACCTGCTTAATTGATGATGAAATAACGAGGGAATTGCCCACACCTGTCCATGACATAGCTTTTGCGTTGATTGTCCCATTACTTTTGGTCCCTTAAAAAGTGGGAGGCAGATATAGAAACTGTTGTAATTCCTACACCGTTCATTTGATTTGGATGTAAATACTGTCAGATTAAGACAGGTATTCAATGCTCTGGCGAGCGCAAGGTAGCGAATCCTGTTTTGGATTCGCTGTGCGCTCGCCAGCAAATATCGCTGATCTTGAATTCGTGTGGCTCCCCCAGCCCACACTATTCAATGCGTCAGGGGCTCGCTGCCCCTGACTTCGAATACAGGCGAATGGTAGTGGGGAATGGTAGTGGCGATTTCCCCCCCCCCCACCCCCCCCAGCGCGCACAGCCCGCAGCAGCAGTCCTCCAGCTCCGGCAGCCCCAGCGCTGACATCACCGTGCTGTGGCTGCCGGAGCTAAAGGCCTGCTGCTGCTGCGTCCCTGTGGGGGCTCCCGGCATGAGTGAGGGGGGCAGGCGGACGAATCCCTGAGGCGAATCCCCCTTTCCTCCCCCCCCCCCCGCACAGCCTGCAGCAGCAGTCCTCCGGCAGCCCCAGCGCTGACATCAAGAGGTCTGCTACTGCTGGAGCCGCATATCTCTCCCCCCTCCCGTCCCCTCTCCTCCCTCCCCTCACCTCACCCCCAGCAGAAGGGCAGGGTGCTGCTGGGGTCGGAGCCGCTGCACTCACTGGTCCCGATCGTGCCTATGTAATGATCGGGACCAGTGTGCAGTGAATATATGAATATTAATGAGCGGCTCCGGCTCCCGGCCCCCTGCTGGCGAATGTGTAAAAAAAAAAAAAAAAAAAAAAAAAAATATTGTTTAAAAAAAAAAAAAAAAATTTAAAATATATTCATGTGCTGCAAGTATATGAATAAAAATAGCATGCCCTTTCATAGAAAAAATATTCTGATTTTTTAACACCAAAAAAATAAATAAAAACGCTTTAATTTAAAAGAACACATTACAGTTCACCTAAAAAAGATGACGAATGCTAAATGGAGACTCATGGCGAATTTCAATGGAGAATGCAGCACTCGAATTGAGCATTGAATACACTGTCGGCGAATTCCACTGAAAACCCCATTGAAAATCACAGGCGAATTGTGGAGAATCATTTTCGGCGAATCGGCAGACATTCGTGGTTCATTTATGGCGAATTGCCTCCATAGAATATGGTGAATTGTTTTTTCTAACAGAAAATTCGCCATTCAACCAGGGAATTGCCAGATTCACTGAAAAAAACGGAGAATCTGAGGCATTGAATACTGGCCTTAAGCTGAAAGTCTGCAGTTAAAGCACATATTGCTTGGTTCATTTCAAATCCATTGTGGTGGTGTCTAGAGCCCAAAATATGAGAATTGTGTCGATATACCAATATTTATAGACCTGACTGTATGTATCAGTACACTAGGGGAAATTCAGCTAGTGCAGGTCTCCAATTTAACCTCGTGCACTAAAACAACACACTTTGGGCCTAATTCAGATGTGGTTGCAAAGTGCCTATTTTATGCAAATCAGCTATTTTTTTTACTGTGCATGCATCTGGGTCTTAATGCGCATGTGCAGCTATTGAATTGCATTGGTAGTTGCACTGATGAATTAGTAGCAAAGTGACAGGAAGACAATATTTGGGGGTGGTAATGTACTGGAGAGCAAATTCATGTGCAAGGCCATCTTGCGATGAAATCCAGCGATGACTTTTCATCACTGGCCGTACGCAGTATGATTGATAGCCGGCAGGCGTTTGGGGGCGGCACCCGGCAGTTTAATGGGAGTGTCGGGGAAAATGCAGGCGGATCCCAATTTTTATAAGCTGAAGCAGCATCTGGAATAAAAGGGTATCCCCCTATGAACGCTGGTAAAACCAGTATACGAACTGTGCACTTACCTATATTTTTTCCTATGATCTGTATATATATCGGGCCACATTATGCAAAGAAAAGCCTGTACGCACTGGAATTCGTTTAACCTTATTGGAGAAAGTGTGTTTAAGTAATGTATCCAGTGTGATTCAAGTTGCAGGAATTTGTGTGATCTGTCACCCCCTCTGATTGATAACGGAACATGATCTATGATCCTATAATGTAAAGATGCAAATGTATGATTACATTCCAAGAAACGGGTTGTTCCCTTTGTTTCTTGGACAATGCTGCCCGATTGCACTTTTGTGTAAGGACATCCTGTCTTTAAACATTCTTTTAGTTTTTCCAGTGAAATTTTTACTACATGGACAGGTTATCATGTAGATACTGTACTTCATACTAGAGGTACTAAAGTGTTTAATGTTAACAGATTTACCTGTCATTGGATGTTTTAATGAGGGACTACTGATCATATGGTTACAATGTGCAATTGGGACATCTGAAGCTGCCCAATTTTTTGGCCTGTGAAAATATATTAGTGGCCATATTGGGTGTAGCTATGATATCATTCTTAACCAGTATATCCCTTAAATTTCTACACCTGGTGTAACAAGGCACTACTTTTATATTTTTAAGGAGTTTTAGGCCGGGATCATTATCAACCATGGGCCACATATTCTGTACTTGTTTTTTTTAAGTCCTTTCTATTAAGTTTAAAATGTTTAACCCATCTTGTAGGACAGGTATTTAAGTTTCCGAGTCACCAACTATCTCTTGGGAGTTTAAGTACTTTGCAGAATTGGCTGGTTTAAACCAAATGTTGTTGTTTTTATTAAACTGTTGTGTTTTTTTAAAATTCTGTGACTGTCACTCTCTACAGGAACAACACAATGGCTTCTTAAAAATAGCCTATTGTAAGGGAATCCCTGGTATTTCATCTTCATCGAAGTAACCTGAACCTTTGTTGTAACTCAAACACACATCCCTATATCCAAAGATATGGGGATGTGAATCAGATAAGAGAGGTGCTAAATCTGTCTAGCATCAAGCTTCTCCCCCAACATTCCCATAGAACAACAAAAAAACCACAGTTAACACTCTCAATCTTAAAGAGTAAACATTGTCAAAACATTAAGCAGGCAGTACAAATGGAAGCACCTCATGGTTTAATCTTCATGTTTTCTTCAATTCAAAACCTTGTAACATATCCAGTGATAATGTTTAACTCCATCTTTTTGTGTTTTAGCATTTCTCTGAAAAGTACTTTTGCATGTTTTAATTATGTTTAGTCTAAAATGGATTTTATTGAAATATTTAAAATAAATCAAATCAAAGCCTAATAACTGTGTATTGTTAATGCTAGAAAGCAACAAAACATGGTTGATCAAGGTTTCTAATACATAGCAATGTTTCCCAGTATTATTATATCAAACAGGATTCCATTTTTTTCATTAAAAGGTTTCAACAAAAAAAAAAAAGAAGGGATTTTTTTTTTCTCATCCCTGATACTTTGTCTCTTTGGTCATTCCATGAAAATTTCCTTTTCGTGTAACGTTTGTTACCAGTTTTCATGACACATTTTGGCATCAAAATGAAAGCATATCATGTACCACACAAACAACATTTTCTTTGCATAAAATAATTAAAACACATGCTCAAAAAAATATATTTCACATGTTCTGTTTAGTAAAAATGTAACGCTTGTTACCATAGAATGAGCCTCTTTTCTTAATAAAATTTATATATTTTGTAGCCCCCCTTTTTTTTTTTACACTGAGCACACATTCATCAAGTGCTTGTTTTTTACTTCACTAATAGTTATCCTACGTATCCGTAGGAGCTGGGAATACGGTAGACTCCATTTCAAAGAGGTAGGATGACAGCTGTTAAATTATTAAGACCTGTTGGCTTTGAGTAGAGAAACACTGTGACATCCAAAAAGTTTATAGTTTCACTATCGGTGATAAACATGAACTTAATTGGATGTTGTTTACTAATATGCACAGTGAAAATCATGCGATGTCTTCTCAGCACCCAACCACATAACAGATCATCGATAATATAATATCAGATGTTTTTAATATCTGTATGTGAAAAAAAGCACTTTGTCTATGCTAATCCTACATGAATTCATGAAAGAGGGGGCCACCGATGACCCCATATTACGCCCGATGGTCTGTACAAAAATCATGGTTAATTCAAATTCGATATCGGGACCCTTATACAAAATATTCCCCTTTTTATTAATTCAATTCTAAGCTGGCATTGTGCGGAATGCATGTATATAAACTTTGTACATCAACAGTACATAACAGGCAAGTGTCTAGTAATGAGGGTTACATAGCTAGAGTATTAAGAAATGTAGACGTGTCTTTGAGGTATGACCCCTCAGCTTGGACACAGGGTTGTAACAAGTCATCCAAATAAACAGATATGGGTTGGTATAATGACCCCCTGGCAGAAATAACTGGTCTGCCAGGGGAATATATAGGTATATTGCTCCATTTGTTTAGAAAGCTTTTCAAACCACCACTGCTTGGTGTCACTCGCCAAGATCTTTTTATATGCACCTTTAAAAGTTGCAAACTTGGTTTTGGTAATATTTAACTCCCGGGTTCCCTAAATAACTAATAGTATAAGAGCCAGCGAACATTTATTTCTTGCAATGCTGTCCTATGGTCTGTACATGTTTTACTCTGAAGCCACGTGAAATTTGCTTACATTTAAAATAGTCAGACTAAAGGTCCCCATACACGGTCCGATGCGGCGGTGTCCGTTTTGTACTTTTAATTGTGCGCTCCCACGGCATCTCATCGTACAGTACAAAAAGTATGTGCTGCAGATACTTTTTGTACATGCTTTTCATCGCATCGCATTGCATGCAAAACGCATGCACAAGGGATACGATGCGATGCGTGCTATTTAAGCACAAAAGGGACGCCCGCATCGGAGCGTCTATAGGACCCTTAAGTAATGACGTGATATAGACAATCAGTTTCATGTTGTTTTAGTTTTACCAGTTCTCTATATATCATAGGTCTGCTTTGGTGGTGGTAACTGCATCGTCCAGGCCTTGGGTATATCTGAATAGCTGAAGGTATCACCAGCTTCTAATAGAATGCTTGCTGTTATTCCTTCTGTATCCATAATGTCCAAGTGCTCATGGAGCACACCACTATCCTTGATACAGGTGTCTAACAAACGAAATATGATGCACAGTTTCCAAAGTGAAAAACACCAATAAAAACATGTAACACACCTGATGAAATGCAATGTTCAATGAGGTGGGTGCCTTGCCCTACTGATCGCTGTGGGGACAATGATCAGAACAAATCCAGTAAGTAAATGCCGGCACTCTCTTGCTGATATAGAAACAGCGTGCTTCCGTGCCTTCCCTGTAGAACCCGTGGGTAATACACTGATACAAACGGTGGTGGGCAGCACTCTGACAACTTTCAATAAAGACACAAAATCCCCTTGTGTTATATCAATGTTTCAGAACCAATTTAGATGTTCTTTCATCAGGATAACCAGCAATACAAATTACAAACATGGTGCTGACATCGCCAATGGAGGTAGCATTTGTCTCCTCCAGGTGCTGACATAGATGAGCCCTCTCACCAGGCTGTAAGCAGTCTCCTACCGAGTGTGTCTTCCCCTCCAAAGAAGAAGACAGGGGGATCATGATTTCTGTCCGGATTGTGTAAAGTAGTCTTTGCCTGCCTCTAATGTGTCTAGTCAGCTTTCTGAGCTTATGGAATAATAATAATAATAATAATAATGTTATTTATATAGCACTTTTCTCCTAATAGTACTCAAAGTGCTTGCATGAATTCAGGGAAATTCTGGGTTCTGTTAGTAGTCCTTCATCAACCGATCGCAGTAATCGAGTGGGACAATAAGGGATCAGAAGCTGCTGCAGGTACCTTGGGCCCTGGTCATCTAGAGCTTTGAAAGTCAGTAATCCAATCTTGAAATGTATTCGCCATAGGCAGCCAGTGAAGGGAGTACAGAATGGGTGTTATGTAGCTGGAGTGGGGCTGATTGGTTAATAGCCTGGCAGCTGTATTTTGTACCATCTGCAAGCGGTGCAATTCTTTTGCTGGGAGACCAAGGTGCATTGCAGTAGTCAGGATGCGATGATACAAATGCATGTATGACTGCAGGCAGATCTTCTGGGGGAATTAAATGCTTGAGTCTGGCTATATTCCTTAGATGATAGAATGAGGATTTAATTGTGGCTGATACATGATGTTTAAATGTCAAGCCACCATCCAGGAATGGATGAAGAGATATTCAGGGGGGTATGCAATCTGGGATCGCTGCTGTCGATCCCCGCCTAGAGCCATGATCCTGGCCCGTTTGCGGTCAGATCGAGCACATAACGTCAGACTGGATTCAATGTCCCGCCCGCCGATCGGCGCAAAGGGGGCGTGGCCACGAAAACGGCCGTGGATTGTCGATCTGCGGCCCGGATAATGACATTCCACGGCCGTTATCGGCAGAATGGGCCCAACAGCATCTGAAGTCGGGCCCATTCTGCCGTGATCCCGCATCAATGCTGTCGGTAATGACAGCATTGAATATGGAGCGGCCACTATTTGCCACATCGGAAATAGCGGCGGCACATTGCATACCCCCCTTTGTGTCCAAAGAGGAATTTTTTCAGGGGAATCTAGAGGTCTAGATTCCACATAAGTTTGGATTATGATTTTTGTGCTATGTTTTATTTGAGGAAGAATTTACTATATTGTCAAGAGCAGAATCGAGAGATCCTAGATCTGTTGGATATTGTGTTGAAAAATCTTTCTTAATCATTAGGTATCAAAGCAACTACGCATCAGCAAGAGGCAGTTATGTTATTTGAGGATAGTTCCAAGAAAAATAGATATATTTCTGTGCACAAGGTGGTTAAAGATATTGTATGTAAGGAATGGCAAAATCTTCACAAGCGTCTGGGGAATCTCTGAAGAGTAAACCGTATGTATCCTGTTATTGAGGAGTTTTTAGCATGGTGCCATGGTGCCAAGTTGATGCTGTTATGGCAGAAATTACTACCGGAACTACGATTCCATTCGAAGATGGGGCTAATTAGTTAATTAGATGGGGCTAGTGAGTTAATAAAGCTACATGTTTCTTCTATTGAAATCAGGAGTGGCTATAGCATCTGTCTCCTGAGCTCTAAGGCTATGGGGTTCTAATATGCAGGATGTTTTACAAGAAAGAATTCCTATAGAGCAGATTGTAAAAAACCTTACGTGGTTGAGAGCTTGGGCAATGAATTTTCACTCCAAAATAGGTTAGTTATGCTGCTTTCCCACTGCCAAGCCGTTTAAAGAACCGGTATTTTTAAACGGTATTTAAAACGGTATTAGCTTTCACATTGCAGTAGATTACCATTTTAAATACCGTTTAAGTACCATTCACATTGCAGTAATACCGTTTAAACCCCTCGTGTCCCCTGGTACCTGTCCCCCCCCCCCGTACCTGCCAGCTGGTACCCTTGCTCCCCCCCCCCCCTGCCCTGGTACCTGGTACCCCCCTCCCCCCCCTGCCCTGGTAGCTTGCTCCCCCCCCCCCTCCCCTGGTACCTTACAGCTGGTACCTTGCAGCGGGGCAGCATGGTAGGCTGGGTAGGCAGCGGGCATAGTCGGCAGGTCCCAGACTGATTGATTGCTGAAAGCATAATGCAGGAGGAGGCTGGTGCACAGCTGGGGCACTGGTGATCCGGGCAGCGCGTCAGTGCTCAGGAGGAGGACGCGGAGGAAGGTCCATTTGGAGATTGTCATTTCATCGGCGGGGGTCCCTGCCGCGAATGGGAAATAGCGGAGCCGTTCATAAAATTTGCGTATATCTAATGAACGGCTCCGCTATTTCCCATTCGTGGCAGGGACTCCCTCCGATGAAATGACAATCTCCAAATGGACCTTCCTCCTCGTCCTCCTCCTGAGCACTGACGTGCTGCCCGGATCCCCAGTGCCCCCGCTGTCTGTGCATGAGCCTCCTCCTGCATGATGCTTTCAGCAATCAGTCTGGGACCTGCCGACTATGCCCGCTGCCTACCATGCTGTCCCGCTGCCCGGATGCAAGGTAGCAGCTGCAAGGTACCAGGGGAGGAGAGGGGGAGCAAGCTACCAGGGCAGGGGGGTGACAGGTACCAGGGGAGGGGGGGTACCAGGGCAGGGGGGGAAGCGAGGGTACCAGCTGGCAGGTACGGCGGGGGTAGGGGGGGGCAGGACAGGTACCAGGGGAGGGGGAAGAATAGTGTAGATCTTAAATACCGTTTAAGAGGCATTCCCACTGCCTAAAAAACGGCTTTGAAACGTGTAGGACTCTTTAACCGGTAAATCAACTCTGACGATTTCCCACTGCAGCCTTATACGTTTAGAAAGGGGAAAAAACGGCAATATACCGTTTAAAGCCCCGTACACACGGGGGAGATATATTGCTCAGCCATATATTGCTAGCAATATATGGCTGAGCAATATACAGTATTGCTCAGTTTCTCCTTTTCATCAGCGACCAGAGATGGCCGCTGATGAAAGGGAACCTCTGCCGGCGGTGCTGCAGAGGTAATCAGCTGGTCGCAGGAGCAAGCTCCTGCGACCAGCGATTAGAACGGAGCTGAAAACGGGAGCGCGCATCCGGCGATTTATCGCCGGGGCACACTCCCATCACTGGCAATATGGTTGCCTGCAACCATATTTCCAGCGATTTCAGCCCCTATCGCCCCCATGTGTACACAGCTTTAGACCTGCAGTGGGAAAGGGGCATTAATCTTCCCTTTGAAGGTTCTATACTGTTTGGTAACAAATTCGACTCCATGATACAAAGGATGTCTGGTGGAATATTGGTAAAGCTGGCCATATCAGAACAACCAGCATCCAGTCCTGATCATGTCAAAATTTCCCCGGCAGATTCACATTCAACATTCAGTGTTGGTCATTAGTTCCATTCTGGAGGAAACAGCATATTTTCCACCAGAAAAAAACATGAATTAGACTGTTCAAGGTCATTTTTTCTCGACAGTCTAAAGCATTCCGCCTGTCAACTCCTTTTGCTTGCCTCGACTGTCTAAATGAGTCTATTTAGACTTTTTGTTGCAAATTGTCTAAACTATGTAATGTTAATCTGATTTAGCCTATTCAGTGTCAGATTGTCTAAATGAATTCTACAGTTTTCAGGTTTTAGACAATGTGAACTAGACACTTTCTTCTGTTGGGACTAGTCTACAAAATCTAAAATATTATTTTATTTAAAAAAATTCTGTAATGTATCTATGTAATTTATTGCCAATTTGTTATTAAATATTTTTTTATGTTTATTATTGCATATATGAATATATGCAGATTTATTTATTTTTTTTACTCCAAGTTGCTTTGTCTTTCCCAGCATGCAGTGGCGATGAGGCCAGAGGCGGCTGAGGTGACAGGATGAGGTGGGTTGAAGCGATAGGGGGACGAGGTGACAGCATGAGGCAACTGGGGGTCAGGCATGGTGAGTTGAGAGAGAGGGTGATGTGAGAGGGGTAAGGTGACAGGGTGAGGCAACGGTTAGGTGGTACTAGAGGGGTGAGGCAACAGTGTGAGGGGCTTAAGGTGACAGTATGAGGCGATGGTGAGGTGGTACGAAAGGGGAGTGAGGCGACAGAGTGAGGGGGGTAAGTGAGGCAACGCCTTTTCTTTACATATTTGTACAGGAAAAAAAAGTACAGTTTAAATAACTTCTAACATAGCAGCTTACTTGGGGGGGGGGGGACACTGCCATGGGTGCCAGTGCCCAGGAAGGATGGGCAGTGCAAGGGGTGAGACAGCGGCCAGGTGAGATGAGCCTGGGGCAGGTATAAGGGATGCAAGACCTTGGTGTATGGTGCCTGGGCGGGGAGTGTGAGAACGCCACAGCCGGGTGTGCGATCAAGGCAGGCAGGATGGACACAAGGGAGGTGTAAAGGACAATTACAGAGCCGCCAGGTGCTTTGTGCAGGCGGAGAGGAGGGCTGAACACCGATGGACAAAGCCACCATGTGCCTGTGCGGGGAGCGAGGCTGCACGGCAGCTCTGGTATTTTCAGGTCAACAGGTTTGTGAAGTCAACAATATCATTGCTTGGCCTGGAAGCAGAAGTATTGAAGGGGAGCTTGAGAAATGTTATCTTCTTTGGTGCAGTGGTGGATGTTCCACAATCAGAAGAGAAGGAAGGTTTTTATCCTCGCCTCTTCATAGTAAAAGAAAAAGGCATTGGGAGGTTTCAGAACGATTCTGGACCTTTGAATGTTAAACAAGTTAGTAAAGAATAGAAAGTTTCATATGGAAACATTACAAACTATCGTTATGGGAATAAAGCTAAATTTCCTGGCACCAATAGATTTTAAGATGCCTATTTTGATATCTGTCATACAAAGGAAACACAGGGTACAATTGCACCGAGCTTCAATGTCTTCTTGGAATGATGTCATCCGTAATTGGCATAATTCCTTGGGCAAGGTGGAGAAAGCTACCATTCCAGTGGGATCTATTTAAAGGATGCCAAACATGGAGTGTCGCTGAACCATTGGGTAAAGGTCTCCAAATTAGCAAAGGATTCCCTTTCTTGGTGGAGAGACAAAGATCTGGACAACAGGAAGATCGTCTTGTCAGAACCCCAGTTCATATTTCTTACTACAGCTGCAAACTCAACTGGCTGGGGTGCTCATTTAGCACACCAGAGCTGCCAAGGAATATGGCCAGAACGAGAGGGAATGCTTCTCCAACCTAAAGGAGATGAGAGCGGTGTGGTGCGCAATTATTCATTTTCAAGACAAGTTACGGGGAAAACATATGAAGTTTTCTATGATCACGTGACAGTGGTAGCCTACCTGGACAGACAGGGAGGCACAAAGCACTGGAGTATATTGGTCTATGAACTCTCGAAGATCATGAACTGGGCGCAGTTGTATCTCAAATCTCTAACAGCCCTACTTGTTCCAGGCAAATAAAACACCCTGGCAGATTACCTTAGCATGGAGCAAGTTCTCCCATGACAATAGGAGATACAGACTCCGGTATTCCAGGCAATAGTACGAAGATTGGGTTGTCCGAAAATCGTTCTCATGGCAACATGAAAAACTCATATAGACCTTATCCATGTCGACCTTCAGTATGTCAACCATTCTTAGGTGTCAACCATTCTTAGGTATCAACCTGTTCAATGTCCTTATAGTGACTGTCAACCTAGACATTGTAGACCCAGGGACAGCAACATGGCAGCCAGTGTCCCAAGGCACCCTAGAGTGTCATGGCACACAGTTTGGGATCCACTGTAATTCACTGTTTAAGCCATTTAATTGGTGCAGAAACTTCAAAAAGAATCCACATGCACAGCACTGTTCTCCTATTACTGAATTGTATGGAGTGTTTTGGAATTCTACCTGTTATTGCTCCTATGTCTGCAGTGTTTGCAGGTTATTCATAGTTATTGCTTACCTGTCTTTACTCTGCATCTACAGTACCTTGTGATACACATGTGAAAGCTATAACTAGTTGTTGCATTTTGCATTTGTGTTACTGTACTTTTTTTGTGGACTCTGTGTGAGTTTACATAGGGCCAATATGTCCCCATTTTATTGTACGCTCCCCGTCACTGGACACACGCCAGCAGGATATCAGTTATGGGGCAGCTTTCGGGGCACTGCTTCTGAAACGGAAGGAGCAGATCTGTACATGCACAGGGGATCCTTTACAAACCGCACATTAAATACCATCGGACAGTTGTGTGAACATCAGATTAGTTTCCAATCCTGAATCAGCCCCTGTGTACATATCCCCTAGGTGTTTCATCATGTGATTTAAAATATTTTGTTCTGTACTTTTTGCAATTATATCAATGTATGTGGTAATTCATTTTCCACTACATTAGTAAATCCAATGACTCTCTATTGATACATAAACAAAGCATTGAGTCAGTCAGTCACAAGCAGCTAGCCTGGAAAATGGCTTGTATTTTATACTCCCAGTGCATTCTTATCTCATCCAGTGGCAGGATGTCATCTCATGTCATTTCATTCAGGAATACTGGAGGACAGTTTTCCTCTGATTACATTTAATAATTTCTCATTGATATTATAATTTTTTTTCTGAATTGTTGAACAAATTGGTGAATTTTTATTTTAACAAAAAATTATTAAATAACCAGGTCTGTTTTATATACCACTAGCTGATATACCAAGTTTCACCCAGGTAGACCTTCAGTATTTACCTTTTCTATTAACCGCTATTAACTATATGCATACATTCTCTGAGTCTGCTGTAACTTAATGTACCCTCCCAGTCCCATCACCTCTGTGTGTAGTGAGCTGTCACTACTCCCAGTCCCCAGCACCCCTGCTTCCAGTAGCAGCATTCCTTCTCTCAGTCTGCTGTCCCTTCTATTCCCAGTCCCAGCACCCCATCCAGTGGCGTAACTAGATACATATGGACCCCATAGCAAAAGTTTGTAAGGGCCCCTATTTATCACCAAATGATGAAAAACGTATACAGCACATGGGCCCATCTCAGCTCTAGGCCCCATAGCAGCTGCACCCCCTGCACCTATGGTAGTTACGCCCTTGACCCCATCTCCCAGTGTGGTGTTCTTACCCTCCTAGACCCAGCACCCCTGCTCCCACTCTCAGTTCCCCTGCCACAGGTCTGCTGTTCCTCCCCTTTCAATCTCCAGGTCTGTTGTCCTTTTTCCTCCCAATCCCAGCACCCCTGTCCCCACTCCAAACACTCCTGTCCCTAGTCTGCAATTATTTCATTTTCTATTTCTAAGTCTGTTGTCCTGTCCCCTCTCAATCCCAGCACCCCTGCTCCCACTCCCAGCACTCCTGCCCCTAGTCTGCTGTCCCTCCCCTTATTGTAATAAATTATACTGTGTCCCTTTTATACAAACTTTTAAAGATAAAAAAAAAAATGCTCCTATATGGCAAAAAATAATATTCTAACTCAACAAATGCAGACGATATGAAGGTTTCTGAATTTCAGGCCGTTGCCGCTCGGGGGCACCCAGCATCGCTCAGGCGTTCATGTGCTTGGGCATTTAGGCTCCTGAACACGAGCACCTAAAGGCCCCCGAACTTCACCGAGTGGAGACGGGCAGCTATTAGTGGCAGCAGCCCCATTGAAGTAGTGGCCCTTCACTTGTGAGTATTTCTGGGGCATGACAAACCTGCCCTGATAGGTTTGACCTGCCCCAGGAAAACCCACCACTCAAGGGGTTAAGAGAGATTGCTGAAAGAATAAAAACATATTTTACTCATTTTTACCCCCATAGATGTCAAATTTTTCTAAAATCCCTGCCTAGCGGGTGCTAGTCAAAGAATATAGTCAACAAATTGAGTCAGTCAGTCAGGACATTTGTTTTTATAGATTGTACTGGGATTCTCAAGGTGCATACACACGGTGCCATTTTGGCTATGTACCATTTTTGGCTATACTAGAAATAACTCATACAAGATCGTACACTTTCTAGACAAAATTGTGCTGTCTGCACAGTCTATTTTTCTGTGATACAGACCACCCAGTGGCGTGCATTGGCATCGCAAACTGTATATACATGGGGTGAAATTTAATAGGATGAGAGATTCAGAAAGTAATGGGCCCCATACATCAGCAATCACAATTTATGGATTTTCAGATATAGGGATATTTTGGCCAGATAAATGGATTTTACAATCTATCTGACTTTGCCCACACATTACAGATTTATTTCAGTGATCGGCAGATTTTTCCATCTAAAGATTGCATCTTCATATCTGGAAATTGCCCCAATCGATTGTCATTTCAGCTGTTCATAATGTAAATACATGAAGAAGACGAATTGGGAATGCCCACACATATAAAAAAGATCTGCAGATAATACCAGATTATTAAACATGTTTAAAAACCTGATTAAGCAATCGATTGGCGATTTTGATTGGGATTGTCAAAAGGGAGAGCCCACACATCTAAAATTAATTGTGGCAATCATCTCCATATCTGAAAATTGTCACAATTAATTGCTGATGTATGGGGCCCTTAAGCAATCGATTGGCGATTTTGATTGGGATTGCCAAAAGGGGGAGCCCACACAGCTAAAATTAATTGTGGCAATCATCTCCATATCTGAAAATTGTCACAATTAATTGCTGATGTATGGGGCCCTTAAGAGATTTGGTAAGAAAGCTCCAGTTTTTTTAAAGCGGCAATCATTTATACTGCAAAATCAAACTGGTTTTACATTGTAAATGATTGCCGCTTTAAAAAAAACTGGAGATTTCTTACCAAATCTCTCACTTTCTGAATCTCTCATCCTATAAAATTTCACCCATGGTGTGATTTGTCCCAAAATGGACTATATAGTCCATATCGGTAGTTCGTATCGCACGGTGTGTATGCCCCTTCAGAGCTACCAAAGTCTGCTCTGGGTATATATCCCATCATCATAGTGGGGCCATGTTATTTTTTACTGTTCTCCTCCCACTAGAGCAGTAAAGACTTGTGACACACCTGGTCCCACTGTGACATGTGGATTTAGTTGCAGTTTTAACTTGGGTCTGCTGTCTGGTTTCCATGCCGACTGTGGGACCACATGCCATTGCTCCTGCTTCAGTGGTAATAAGCTCTGGCTGCATTGCACGGTGGCCTGTTGAGGAATTATTGTCGGCACACCCAGTCTGGTTTTATTTGCTTGTTATTTTGCTGCTGTATTCTTTCTCCTCTTTGAATTGAATGAACTGAAAAATCTATGTGCCATTTATGTTGACACATTTGCAAAGGCAAGTGAATGTATCCAGCACATACAGTCTCAACCACAGGTGTTATGCAGAACAGTTGCATGGCTTGCATCTTGTGACACAAACAATGCCAGCTGACATTATTGGGAGCAATCTGTGGAAAGTAATATAAATAAAACAAATAAAATGTAATCAAAGGAAATTATATCTTTTGGTTTGCCTTTATAAGTGAAATAATTTACATTCTATATTACATTGCCTTAGCAATGCATTTTCCATGGTGCCCTTTTACCAATAGACATATGGTAATATAGGCTCTTATTCAGATCTGATCGCAGTGCAATTGTGTTCTCAAAATGGGAAAAACCATGTGCACTGCAGGTGGGGCAGATGTAACATGTGCAGAGAGAGAGTTAAATTTGGGTGTGGTGTGTTGAAACTGGAATCTAAATTGTAGTGTAAAAACAATGCAGCCAGTATCTACCCTGCACAGAAACAAAATAACTCACACAAATCTAACTCTCTCTATACATGTTACATCTGCCCCACCTGCAGTGCACATGGTTTTACCCATCCTGAGAACAAATGTGTACTGCGATCAGATCTGAATAAGGGCCATAGTGTAGCAGTGGCGCATGGTAACACGCAGAATAAGGTCTGCTGCATGGTACACCTTCAAATGCAGCTGGAACATTTATGCATTGGCATTAAAGACACTTTTGAGCTTAAATGTAATGCATCCTTCCTGCACTTATTAAGATATCAAAATAACAAATAGTCATTGCCATTGACTACAGATCTAAAGAACATAAAAAAATGCTTACATTTTAGATTCCATAGTATGACATCAGTATTCACCTCTTGTTACCATGATTATTAAGCAAAGCACTGAAGCCTTCAGGCTGATATTAGGTTCATGTTTCAGATGCTGATTGCTGTAAGTGTATAATTGCCTGGACAAGATTTGCAGGTTTTACAGGCTGCCATGTTGTGTTTGGAAGAAAGCTTAGAAAAAAACTATTTTTCTGATTCAGTTTTATAAGGTTGCATTGTTGTCATAGTTTGAGAGGATTAGTTGTATAAAATATTTATTTGTCTGAAACCTACATCAAATTGTGTTCGCAATTACAGTATACATACATAGTAAGTAAAAACAGTTAGATGTGTACATTTGCTTGTACTAACTGCTCATTGGACAAATGTACCTGATAATTGAGTTTACCCAGCCCACTTTGAATCCTATGTCCTGTCCCAAAAGCTTTCATTCCTCTTCTGTAAGTAGTGATGATCAGACTGAACGAAACTCTTCGTAGAGAGAAAACCAAACACAATCTTGCTTCTTTGTTTTTCTCCGAAGATTGCAGTAAGTATATAATGTCTGCACCACCTGTAATGGTCCTTTTAATTTGCTTTAAGCAAAGATTAAGCTGGAATTGCTGGAAGGGACTGATGAGGTGCTATTTCTAAAGGCCCCCATACATTAGGCCGACTTGTCCGAAGGACAAGTCGGGCCTAATCTACTGACAACTCCCCTGGGGGGTCACATACGATTTGGCACTTGATGTGCCAGGTTTTGCATGTGATAAATCGCATGCGATTTATCACATTCAGTCCCCCCGGGGAGCTGCTGTCAGCGGGAGCCGGGAGCTGAGCAGGGCATGGGGGCTGCAAGCAGGCAGCGGACGCAGCCTGTAGTACCTGCGGTGGAGGGAGCCAGATGCCGAGCGGGGGACTGCAAGCAGGGAGCCAGGCAGGGGAGGCAGTGGGCGCACTGGTCCAGGTGGTGAACTCCGCGAGGGGACCAGAGAGCAGAGACCGGGTAGCGTAGGGGAAGCCGGGCAGCAGCGGGCGGACATAGAAATGAATTAAGTCAGTGATTGGCTGAGAGCTCTCTCAGTCAAAGAGCTCTCAGCCAATTACTGGCTGTCCATTCATTTCTATGTGCCCGGCTTCCCCTACGCTACCCGGTCTCTGTCTCTGAACCCCTTGCGGCATTCACCGCCTGGAAGTATCTATTTGCGGCATTCCCCCCCCGCCCAGGATAGTGCCCCCACTGCCTCTCTAGCCCGGCTCTGCTTACAGTCCCCCGCTCGGCTCCCTCCACCGCACGTACTACACGCTGCGTCCCCTGCCCGCCTTGGGCTGCACATAAGATTTAACAAATCTTATGTGCAGCCCGTCCGACCTTCCGAATCCGACCCGATGCGCACGGGACCGCGCATCGGGTCGGATGGGATGTCTGCACATGCGATTTGGCCCGATTTCACGGCCCGATTCCTCCGAATCGGGTCAAATCAGGCCCAAATCGCATAGTGTATGGCGGCCTTAAGTGTCGCTAGGTAAATGTTTGTTTAGCAGAGGTGGACATAGAGAATTATGCAGAAATTAGGAACTGGTTGTGGTTAGGGAAATCTAGGGGATCCGTATGATGACATACCTACAATCAATATATATATTGACATGATCATAATACTGAACATGTTAAAATACTGACACAGTTATAATGTCGACATGGTATTAATGTACCCGTGTCCCCTCGCAAGGCCTGCTGCGGTCGGCACATGTTTCTATTCTCCCTGCATGCCCACTCGCAGTGTCTGACTGGGATGGTAAGGGCCCTCCAGCGAGTGAGGCGTGTGATTTAATGACAGGTTGGGTCCAGCGCGTGGTATCATGACGCGGTGGATGTCATGATATCAGTCCACCTGCACGCACAGCTGCTCTGGGGATGAAGCCGAAGAAAGACTCGCTCCCAGCCTACAGCCGCCGGGTCAGTCATCTGCTATTGACTACCCGGGAGCGGGGATGTGACAGACATTGCGGTCTGCACAGCGTGACAGCCATAGGTCGCGCTGTGCAGGCCACACGCCGGGGTCGGGTACAGCCGGACAGCATCCTGGGATTAGATTCTCCAATCCCGGGATTGAAATCCCAGACATTTTGGGGCAAATCCCGGGATTCCGCCTATTCTAATCCCAAGATTGGCTACCCTATACTTTACCTTGGATACATTTCTCTGAATTTTTATACTGTAGTTCAGGACAAAATAAAGTAGCCAGCAGTAAAGAGAAATAAAAGTGTGAATCAAAGAAATATTTTATGCATACAAAGAAGTGTATTTTTTTTTTCTTCTTAAATGAATTATGGATTGTACAGATTACTACTGTAACATTATACCCAACAAAGACCAGCATTCAACAGCAACATGATCAGCATATGACATGTATTATTGCCTATAACTAGCATGAAGCAGCATTAGGTTAGGATCATGCCGTACCTTACATGTAATAACCAATATGTCTGTAAGGCATACTTGCCTACCCTCCTGAAAATCAGGTGGCACTTCCGGCCCACCGGGAAGCTAGCCAAGTCTCTCACATGTTTTCCGGAGCTCTCACTTTTCCCTTCCGGCTAAGGTAAATACTGGAATTTACGGGTCTTTGGAGAGGGGGCAGGGCTAAAATGATGTGATTTTGAGTCATTTTAGCCCAGCCCCCTCTCCGAAGACCCAGAAATTCTAAAGTTTATTTGGTATGGGGCTTGGTTATGTCACCTTGTCCCCGCACCCTTGACGTTATGCCTCTGCATGTCCTCTCCAGGCTTCTCCCAGTAAGGAGGTCTCAAAAGTAGACAAGTATGCTGTAATTCTCTATGACAAATGCTCTATGTCTAGTGTGCCTCCTGTCACACTAAAGATATAAATGTGATAATCTAATTTGTTCCAAACACACCAGAGCATCGAGTAAACTTGCAACAGCTGATGTGATACGATGCTTCATATAAGGTGCCAGATGTACTAAGCTTAAAAAGTGATAAAAATGGAGACCGATAAACAGCCAGCCAATCAGCTCCTATCTGCCATGTTACATGCTGTGTTTAAAAAAATGACAGAAAGGAGCTGATTGACTGGTGGGATTTCAATCTGCTTTTTATTACTTTTCAAGGCTTAGTTGGTACAGTACATTTGACCCAGGATCTGTTTCTTTTATGGTAACCCTGCATTGAGTCTTCCAATCCTCATCCTGGATTTTCTCAGGTTTGAATTGGGAGGAGATAGAACAATCTGCATCCATTTTGTTCATGAGAATGTCCACAGTGACTGGATTGGCCTCTTTACTCATGTGCTTGAAATGGACAGAGGCAGCATCCTGATGTCAGGATAAGAACGTTGCAAAGCATGTGGTTATTACTGACTCAGAATCAGATAGTGGAAGTAGATGTGTTACACCCCTTCCCCCTTGTATCCTAATTCCATGACAGTACTTCTATGTTACTGTCACTGAATAGAGTGTTCATTTTACTGTCAAATCTTGTGCAGTTCCTCTTCCCTGCCAGGGGTGTCGTTCTCTGCTGTGGTGCTTCTAGTATAGGTCGGATCTGCATATCGGTGTTAAAATACAGACCACACTGTGCTAGAAGCACCATAGCAGAGAGTGACCCCCAGACAGGGAAGATTACCTGCATGGGTTTTGGAAGATGCAGGGTGCTAGAATAAACACTAAGAATAGATCATACATACAGTGGCTTGAGTTCCAGTTTTTAAGCTCTGTATAGACATTTGTGTATGTATTTCAAATCAGATTTCACACATACATAGGACACCTTTTTTATATATATCTACAAGGCTTTTCAGGTCTTTGAGAAAATACACTTACTGCATTTGGGCAATAATCAAAATGTAAAATGTTCCTTTAAGACACAAGCGTAAAGACTAAATGGTTGTATTGTTGTTTAACTTATGCTATGTAGAACTGGTTGGTGTTTTCACAGGAAAGAAGTCTCATGACCCCAGGGAATATGACCCTCTCACACAGGCCGATAGTGATGAAAGTGAAGATGATCTCGTCATTAACATCCAGCAAAATGGAGTTCAGAATGGAAAAGGCACTCGAGGTGCATCTCATGACCCAGACTCGGACATTGAAGGAACATCGAAGAGAGTCCAGCAGCGGCCAGTAGATAATAAACAGGATGGATATGCTACTAGTGGTGGTCTGGAACCAGAGCACAAGGCAACGTCTTCTCTGGTATCATATGTGCGGACCACAGTATTCCTTCTCACAGTTGTCGTCTCTATGGTAATGGTGCTCGTTTGCGCGTTCCTCATCCCTTGTCAGCTGAGCGGTCAGCACAATGTTTGGACAGTCAGTGTTGGATATGAGACAGGTAAGCAAACAATGATAAGAGTCTGATAAGTCTGGAATGTTCTGCTTGCCATTTTCTTCTATAGGTATCAAGTTTTACAAGGTGCCTTATGTACTAGGTATGTTAGTTTTTCCCAAATCTCCCTTAGTTCCAGTCAGAAGTACAGTAGAATAATGAACATTAAGTATGCAAGATTCTGGAGTATGTGACATTGAAGCTAACTTATTGTAAGGCACTTAAGAGAGTGCTGGAATATTGCACTCTATGGGGCAGTAGCAGTATTAAGGAGTTTTTTTTATCAGAAATAAAAACATAATCAGGTTGTGCTGAAATGAAACCGGTATATGTTCTGGTTTGGGCAAAGAGGGAATATGTTTGTAGGATGCTTTGTATACAATAAAATGTCCTACTGTTTGGTGTAAATGCTGTGCCAAGTGTGATCACATTTCGTAGGCAAGAATGGCGGAAGGTGGGTTACATGACAGCATACATTGCAGCAGTATACAGTACGGTACAGACACCCTAGTTCCTAGAATGGAAATGTTATGCTGGGTACACATTAGACGATGTGCAAAAGATGCGATGCTCGGTTGGGCATAAATACTGCACAATCTGCACAAAAGCATTATCTTCATGAATGGCAGATGAGAAGATGTGAGGAAGGACACAGGACGCAATAGTGCATATACATTAGACAATGCGGGCAATTTGATGTTCTCATGTGACTCAAAAACAAATCTTTATGGTCTGTGTGCGTTACACTGCAGTCCCATCACAATACAGCATTGTGGTTTATAGGCTTTATTAAATCAGAATGTGTACTTAAGGTCTGCTATTCATACTGTCATAACAGCGGGTGTTCCACCTTATTATGACAGTGTGGCCACTTAGCACCCAACCTCACATAGCTAGTGTACCCGTGGTACTTGCACTTGTTGTGTGGCCCCATGATGTCACATTGAAACTACTTTCTGCAAAATGCTGTATGCTGTACATTGTGCAGACTATATTGTTATCTGAAATTGGTCACCACTGTTTATGAATGTCATATGTTCAGTCTATTTTACTTCATTATAAAAAGGGGATCATTTAGGGTGTAAAGCCCGTATGGTATGTGATTACACCTTTCCTTTTATTTTCCATAGAGGTTTTGTCTCCTCTGGAGCTGTTTGATGTGAATAAGGACGGTGTGCCGGATATCCTGCTGTCATATTTGGCTCCCAGTATCAATGCCTCGCACGGTAAGTTGAAAGAGATGTAATTATATTTGTTTCAGACCTACTGTTTGATAATTTTTAGTAGAATGACAAATATCACCTTAGATTTAACTTTTAAAACTTCTTTTGTGCAGCTTTTTTGAAACAGCAACTGTCCATTTCTGTCCTCTCTGGCAAAAATGGGAGCATTTTGTGGAGCAGACACATTGATGAATATTTACGGAGTATTCAGTGTGGGCAGCTGGTTATGGAGCCCCAGCAGAATGAAACGTGTCTTTTAACTGGAAATAACAAACTACTACATTTGGTCAGCGCATCTACAGGTAAAATGTTCTTTTTATATATATATATATACTAGATCCGTCGCAACAACGCCTCAGAAACGCATGAAAAGTGCCCATATTGCACTAGTGGATGGCGGCCTTTACTCTAAATTAAGTGACATATCGGTCCGTATTTAATGCGGCCGTCGAGGGGATTAAACAATGGGGATTGCAGAAAACAAGCGATACTTGCTGTTTAACCCCTGCGCCAGCCGCTCACTCTATTCAATGTTCCGGGGGAATCCTCACTGTCAGCAGGAAACTGGCTGCATTTAACCTCGAGTCTTGCTGTTTCTGCAGCCGCATACGCTGAATCGGCGTATGCAGGGGGTCAGTTGAATACTGACAGGGTGAGCTGTGACAGCGAGCAGCTCATTTCCGGCATTGAATACACCCCATCTATAGATGGTAGTAGTGCCATCTGGTGGCCATACAGCGCAAGGCATTCAGTGCAACTGAAACCCTCTGAGAGCCGTAGCATATAATATTTTTCATTTCATATCAACATTGCTGGCATAGCGTAAATCTGCTAAATGTGTACTAGAGACACCAGGATTCAACTCTAACTGCACGGGACTTGGTTTTACACATATACAAAGTCTAAGCACAATGAAACATAGTGTAAGGAAGTGACTGCTTTTATCAGAGCCCTCTTTACATAGATTAAGCCTATGGGCCAGATGTATCAAGCTTCAAAAGTGATAAAATGGAAAGTGATAAACATCCAGCCAATCAGCTCCTACTTATGTCATAGGCTGGGTTTGAAAAATAACAGGTAGGAGATGATTGGCTGGCTGTTTATCACTCTTAACTTTATTACTTTTTGGAAGCTTGATACATCTGGCCCTGTCACACATATATAAATATTGCACACCCCATTGATCGGTTTGCACTAGCAGTTTTTATTGCAGGGCAAATTTGTTGTTAAAATGGACAAAACCATGTGCACGGCAGGTGGGGCAAATGTAGTATGTACATACAGGCAAACTGGCGGCCGTCGTTGTCAATTTAATATGGAGGGCCAACAGGACCCGCCGGTTCTGGCATCGGCTGGCAAGGAGGGAGGGACAGTGCGGGAGCATAGCCCTCCTTTCCATTGGGCAGTAATATAATGGGCCACGCATCAGGATTGAATTGGCATTTAATGTGGCTGTACAGATGGAGCAGCTCCCATGGAAGCTGCTCCTGGTGATCAAAATGGCAACCTCCAGAAAGGGGGCGTGCATGCATGAGACGACCCAAATCTAACATGTTACATCTGCCCCACCTCAGGGCCGAATTATAATGGGGGCACAAGGGGTCAGTACCCCTGGGCCCTCTATCTAGGGACCCCCCGTGGTTGGCATGTATTTAAAAAAATAAAAAAAATTGTAGCTAATGGTTTTGTGCATGGGAGTGGGGTAGTGCTGCAGCTTCACCTATCTGCCAATGTGACAATGATTAATGGTGCTGAGCATTAGGAGTCAAGGCACACTGACTGCACAAGTGTGCAGTGCTGGGAGTTGACTAAGTCCCATAAGACTTTGCACAAGAGGTCAGAGGCTGAGTGGCTTGTGGTGAGCTCTGCTTGGTGGAGCTCATCATATGCTTCTCAGGCCCATGAAGGATAGCAGCAGCAGCAGCAGCTGCCTTGTTATGGGAGGGTTTTTAATTAGAGGCAGCGCTGAGCCTGTCAGGGCTCCTACAGAGCAAGTTACAGAGGGACAAACACAGGCTTATCATGCGGTATTTATATATATATATATATAAATAAATAAAAGGCATACGATGTGATATCGCGCGATGTTGTACAATGTCATACAATTTTAAAATTGTATATGCCATACAATGCCATACAATGCGATGCGATAAAAAATTGTATAAGCACCCTAATGGGTGCTTACATTGTTAAATGCAACCCCACGCCACCCCCCCACTATAAACGTGAACCCGAAGCGTGGCGAGTGCAGCGAGCCCGCAAAGGGCGGCGGTACGCGTCCTACGACCTTTTCATACCCCCACTATCCACGTCGGCGTTGAGTTGAGAATATAAAGTGTGGCGAGCGGCCGCGGATACCTGTGAAGCCCGCGAGGGGCCGCAGATACCTGTGAAGGTATCCGCGGCCCCTCGCAGGGCTCGCTGTGCTCGCCACGCTTCGGGCTCGGTGGCTCACTGCGCTCCCCACAATTTATATTCTCAACTCCACGCCGACGTGGATAGTGGGGGTATGGAAAGGTCGTAGGGCGCGTACCGCTGCCCCTCGCGGGCTCGCTGCGCTCGCCACGTTTCGGGTTCACGTTTATAGTGGGGGGGTGGCGTGGGGTGCATTTAACATTGTAAGCACCCGTTTGGGTGCTTAAAAGCACCCTTTAGGGTGCTTATACAATTTTCCATCGTATAGGGGGCAAAATCGCGTCGCATCGCATGCCATCGGGTGTATGGCATGCGATTCGATAAAAACATCGTACAACCAACATCGGGGGCGCCGCTATAATACACAAGTACCCGTTATTTTAAACCCCCCCCCCCTTCAGTTGACCATTGACCAAGTTTATACTGCTCTTACTCTGTGTTTCGACAGTGTAATATTCTCCCGTGCAGTTTGCTGCCAGTAATGACAAGTAGGAGGGGGCCCCCCTTTCTGAAGTGCCCCGGGCCTCCCGAAGTCTTAATCCAGCTCCGAAATGGAGGGATGGTTTTTGTGGCCCTAGGGTCACAAATAGTAGCGCTAGGTGTGTTAAAACCAATCACACAGTAATCAAATTACCTGAGCAGAATCTGCTGCTTCTTATACAGGGTGTGTGCCCTTAGAGAAGCCAGAGAATAGTAATTTGTGGTAGCAACAGAAAGATTCTTGTAGCTACCACTTTAAGAAGCACAGCTCTGCCCCACCTGCAGTGCAACATGGTTTTTCACATTTTGAGAGCAAATTTTCCTTTGATCAAGTCTCAATTAGGCCCAATAACCAACACCTTTTGTGCAAAAATGAATATCCACGCTGGCTGGTCACATCAACTTGGTGCACCGAGAGAGATTGTTTGTCATTTTTATTTGTATTACTGTTGATTCTGTTGTGCCGCATTGTATATTTCCAATACAATAGTCCATGTTATATTCAGTAAGTAGATATCCACAAGGTTACACTATTGTGTTTATAATAATAGTCCCTCTGCATTTTGATTATACTCTGTTATAAGTAATTCATATTTTCAGAGGGAATGGTGCAATGGTACATATTCTCAAAAAACACTGTGTACCAAATCATTCACCGTTTTTTTTTTTTTTTTTGCATAGCATTGATACTATGGTTGTTATTATGGATACTCTATGTAAGCCTTACATCAGTAGTAAGGAAATTAATGGAAACACTCTTAAAACAAAGAGTTGTAGAATATCTCAAAACCAGCAATTTACAGGATCCTAAACAGCATGGGTTTACTGGGGAAAGATCATGTCAAACAAATCTAACTTTTTTGACTGGGTGACTAAAGTAATAGATCAAGGTGGGGCTGTAGATGTAGCTTATCTAGACTTTAGAAAGGCTTTTGACACTGTCCCACATTGCAGACTGTTAAATAAACTTGAAAGCTTGGGATTGGATTCTAAGATGGTTGAATGGATAAGAGCGTGGTTGCAGGACAGAGAACAAGAGTTGTAGTAAATGTGCAGTCACAGGAGGGAAAGGTTACCAGTTGCGTACCCCTGGGATTTGTACTTGGACCAGTGCTTTTTAATATCTTTATTGGTGATATTGCAAATGGAATTGAGGGTAAAATGTGCCTTTTTGCAGATGACACAAAGGTATGCAACATGGTAGACACACCAGGAGGGGTAAAACAAATGATTGATGATCTAAGTAGATTAGAGGAATGGTCAAGAGAATGGCAACTACAGTTTAATGCCAAAAAATGCAAAATCATGCACTTGGGTCTCAAAACTCCAAAGACTAAATATGGTATAAATGGTACTATAATAGAAACTACTGAGGATGAGAGGGATCTAGGTGTCACTGTTTCAGGGGACTTAAAGGCAGGTAGGCAATGTAACAAAGCAATGAAGAAGGCTAGTCAGATACTTTGTTGCAGAGGGAGAGGAATCAGCAGTAGAAAGAAAGGAGTAATAATGCCACTGTATAGGTCATTGGTACAACCTCATCTAGAGTACTGTGTTCATTTCTGGAGGCCATATCTTCAGAAGGATATAAATACATTAGAGACTGTACAAAGAAGGGCAACTAAAATGGTGCATGGCCTAAATCACAAAACATACCAGGAAAGACTAAAATATCGTAATATGTATACTTTGGAGCAGAGAAGGGAAAGGGGGAGGGGGGGCATGATAGAGACTTTCAAATATATCAAGGGTTTTAAAAAGGTACAGGTGGGAGACATTCTTCACCGGAAGAGGAGCAACAGAACAGGAGGACATGCACTGAAACTAGAGGGAGGAAGATTCAGGGGAAATTTGAGGAAGAATTACAGAAAGAGTAGTAGATAAGTGGAATAGCCTCCCATCAGAGGTGGTAGAGGCAAATACAGTAGAGCAATATAAACATGCTTGGGATATGCATATTGATATCCTTACAAAGAAATAAGGATCAAATATAGTTTGAGGTAACATATTTAAAAAAGGGGCAGACTAAATGGGCAAAGTGGCTCTTATCTGCCGTCAAATTTTTTGTTTCTATAATAATCGATACACAGGAAATCTGTGTGCGTACCAGATCTAAGGCTGCCTGTTGTGTCTTTTCTGCAGGGTCAACAATATGGAGCATAAATCCAAGCCATGTGTCCAGTGGTACAGTGGCAGCACCTGCTGTGATTCTGCCAGACCTGGATGATGATAATATCAGTGATTTGCTGGTTCTTACCATTGGAGAAAGTCAGGTAACTAACTGATATATGTCTTGTGGTGAAAGGCAAACAATGTCATTATTTGTGATTCATTTAATAATAAAAACAGTCTAAATAATAAACAGCGTCCCCTGAGAGGTCATTTTATATCATTGTGAATTAAATAACCATATATGGTTCCTGAAATGTTTTCTTTTTAAAAAGCTTGCTGTGTTAGTACAAATGTGTTTTGCTGCCAGCACTGCAGTGCTCGTCTCAATGAATGCAAGTGTCACCAATTATCCTCCTGATACTTTCTCTAGTATTTGATACATGTAGACCAGGGATAGCCAACTCCAGTCCTCGAGAGCTACCAACAGTTAATGTTTTCCAGGTCTCCTTACAGAATCACAAGTGAAGTAATTAGCTCCACCTGTGGATAAATTATAATGTGTCAGCCAGTAATGAGTGCACTTGTGCAGCAGCTAGGTGATCTAGAAAATGTGAACTGTTGGTAGCTCTCGAGGACTGGAGTTGGCTACCACTGATGTAGACCGTATAGAGTGAATGAATCAGTTGACTGAATTGCACGGTCCTTACCTAGCTCATAGTTTCCTCGCTGGCAGTTACGTCATTGGTGTAGTCATCTGCACCAGTGCACCTTTCATGTGGCATTTCACACAGCTCTTTCCCTCCACCTGTGATATTTGCAGTATACATTAGCACTGGGGAAAATAATCAGATGCTCTGTCTAGCCGATAGCAGTGGCTCCCAAACTGTGTGCCTAGCACCATGTGGTTCCTCAGTATACCTGCAGGGGTGCCCATGGTTGTTCTAGGACCAATTAAAATTACTTATGGTCAATGTATCATGACCTATGTGGACAAACAGAAGCAAATCCTCTCCAGATAAGTGGCCCGGAGGGTGACATACAGATGTAGCCACGCTCATTGTTGCTGAGCCACATACAACTTCCTGTTGCCATGCGGGCACGTTTAATTCACTTCTGCGGCTCACACATTGGGGCAGATGTATTAAGCCTTAACAAGAGATAAATGCAAGGGTGATAAGGAGAGATAAACATCCAGCCAATCACCTGCTAACTGCCATGTTACAGATTGTGTTTGAAAAAAATCAGTAAGGAGCCGATTGGCTGGACGTTTATCTCTCCTTATCACTCTTGCATTTATCTCTTGTTAAGGCTTAATACATCTGCCCCATTGAGCGGCGTTGTCAATTCTGTGAAACTGATGCGGTTTTGTCGCGACAAACAAGATGGCTAGATTTCAGCAACTGTGAGAATTGCTATGTCTGTATGAACACAATTGACATAATTTATTATGTAATTTCTCAATAAGAAATGTTTGGCCTAGGGGTGCCTTGATGCTTTAGGATACCTTGATTCAAAACCGTGATTCGTGGGAACCATTGGCCAATACTGTACTGTGACTGCTATGCAGGTTATTCTTAACTGAAACTGGGCAGGGTGCACTAAAGAAAAAATGCGGTAAAAACCCTGTTATCGGGGTATTTACCGCATTTTGATATGCAGTAAAAGCCGCACGCTGGTTTTCACTGCAGGGGGATATCGCCTGCAAAAGCTGTCAATACCCCATAGAAGCATATGGGCTTCTTAGCGCGACCCAGCGCCGCTCCGCATGGACCCCTGCCAACTCCCCCTCACCTGTGTCCTGGCAGCACAGTGCTGTGCTACCCGGACCAGTGACCTCCTCCTCCCTGCAGTGCATATCCTCTTCCGGGTGCAGGGAGGAGGTAGAGCCCACCAGGCAGCATCAACAGCCAGGTAAGGGAGGCAGGGGGAGCCGCTGGGGACCCGCTCACCCTCCGCTGGCTGCTTCGCAAGAGCTGCCTGTTGCTATACTAATCTGTTAGAGCACATGCGATTAGTATTGCTGCAGGTAGGCGTCAGAGGGGAGGGAGGGGGGAGCCTCATTTACAATTACAAGGCTGCAGCTGGGCCAACCAGGCTTACAGTTTTGGTATTGCAGTGCTATAATACTTTTCAGAATCTTGGCGTTATCCTTTATTTTGGATTGACCTTTAAACAACAGGATTCAGCAAAGATGAAATCTTTATTTAGTCTGTGGAACCATCAAGCATATGATTACCTTTGAAGATCTTGTTACACTTATGATATATGAATTTGTGTTGTCATGTTTGGACTGCTGCAATGCCCTCTACCTGGGTTTCCCAGAAAACCTGCAGCACTTTCTCTTGTTACAATATGCAGCAACCAGGGTATTAACTGTTCCTGCCATATATTCTACAGTCCTTTCACTGGCTGCTTGTAAGGTAGTAGATCTGTTTTGAGCTTGGCCAATGCCTAACCAAGGTCCAACATACCATGTTACAAGCAGCTTCTGATTGTCTCTAGCTCACTTTAATCCGCAGACACTAGCATTCTCTAGAATGGCATATACTCAGGGCTATTTTTCAGCAGGCTCCAGCAGGAACTGAGGCCCTTATTCTAGTTCACTCTTTCTGACAAAATATTTCTTAGATGGACAAAACCATGTGCACTGCAGGTGAGGCAGGTGTTACTTGTGCAGAGATAATTAGATTTGGGTGGGGTTTTACACCTGCCTCACCTGCAGTGCACATGGTTTTGTCCATCTAAGAAATATTTTGTCAGAAAGAGTGAACTAGAATAAGGGCCTCAGTTCCTGCTGGAGCCTGCTGAAAAATAGCCCTGCATATACTTCATTTGGTGCCTCACTTTTAGCTTTGAGGCTCTCTCTATAACTCACTCTCTTGCACAGTCCATGAAGCTGTTGTAATTCTCAAAAACAGACTGAAGGCTAATGGCCCCCATACACTACAACGAATTTGCACAATTTTCATTTGATTACGACCTTTCGGCCCGATATATTGTTTGTAAAGTGTCAAATCGCATGTGTTTTCCAGCCGATCCAATGCGCAGTCCTGTGAATGTCGGATATGAGCCCCTAGATCACTCGTACTGCACCATTGATTTCTCAGAATCGGACGGAGAAAAGGAGTGCTCTTTGTGCATGCAATATATTGCAGGAAGTTTGACTTGCGGGGGGGGGGGGGGGGGGGGTTAAAGGGAAATTGCATCTGACTTCAGGGTCAGACATATCGTTGTAGTGTATAGGGCCCTGTACTTGTTCTGAAATATTTCATTAATTCCCCTTTATTTTCTAGAAACCCAAAAGCTTAGCTCTCTTTTCTGTACTCTATTAATCCTTTGTTTATTTTATGTAATTTGTTTTGTAGTATTCAAAAGTGCATAAGATAATTCTAGAAGTAAAGTGTTACAGGGAATTGAATCCATAGATGTATGGCCAACGTAAGGCAAATCTTAAATCTGTTAATTTTCTCGTGAAGCAGGATCTGGGATTCCTCTTGGTGTCTGGACGTACTGGGAATCCATTGGGTGGAATAGTAAAATACAACGTCATGGCTGAAGGAAAAGTTCTAGGACCTCAAGCTTACTTTACAAGCCAGGGGGCTATTTACATTCTCTTCGGGCTTGGTAAGCCTTGTTCTTTGCTTAACGTATAGGTGTTTCTTCTTATAATTGTTATAAAGAGAATACTATACAGGTTGAATATCCCTTATCCGAATATCCCTTATCTGAATATCCCTTATCTGAATATCCCTTATCTGAATATCCCTTATCTGAATATCCCTTATCTGAATATCCCTTATCTGAATATCCCTTATCTGAATATCCCTTATCTGAATATCCCTTATCCAAATTATCCCTTGTCCATAGATTCCAGAATTATTATTCATTTTTTTTTGGTAAAAGAACTACTGGGACATCTGTAACAGCACTGCTGAGGACATGATATGTAACTGGCACTACTGGGGACATGATATGTAACTGGCACTACTGGGACATCTGTAACAGCACTGCTGAGGACATGATATGTAACTGGCACTACTGGGGACATGATATGTAACTGGCACTACTGGGACATCTGTAACAGCACTGCTGAGGACATGATATGTAACTGGCACTACTGGGGACATCTGTAACAGCACTGCTGAGGACATGATATGTAACTGGCACTACTGGGGACATCTGTAACAGCACTGCTGAGGACATGATATGTAACTGGCACTACTGGGGACATCTGTAACAGCACTGCTGAGGACATGATATGTAACTGGCACTACTGGGGACATCTGTAACAGCACTGCTGAGGACATGATATGTAACTGGCACTACTGGGGACATCTGTAACAGCACTGCTGAGGACATGATATGTAACTGGCACTACTGGGGACATCTGTAACAGCACTGCTGAGGACATGATATGTAACTGGCACTACTGGGGACATCTGTAACAGCACTGCTGAGGACATGATATGTAACTGGCACTACTGGGGACATCTGTAACAGCACTGCTGAGGACATGATATGTAACTGGCACTACTGGGGACATCTGTAACAGCACTGCTGAGGACATGATATGTAACTGGCACTACTGGGGACATCTGTAACAGCACTGCTGAGGACATGATATGTAACTGGCACTACTGGGATATCTGTAACTGGCACTACTGAGGACATGATATGTAACTGGCACTACTGGGGACATCTGTAACAGCACTGCTGAGGACATGATATGTAACTGGCACTACTGGGGACATGATATGTAACTGGCACTACTGGGGACATGATATGTAACTGGCACTACTGAGGACATGATATGTAACTGGCACTACTGGGGACATGATATGTAACTGGCACTACAGGGGACATGATATGTAACTGGCACTACTGGGGACATGATATGTAACTGGCACTACTGGGGACATGATATGTAACTGGCACTACTGAGGACATGATATGTAACTGGCACTACTGGGGACATGATATGTAACTGGCACTACTGGGGACATGATATGTAACTGGCACTACTGGGGACATGATATGTAACAGGCACTACTGGGGACATCTGTAACAGCACTGCTGAGGACATGATATGTAACTGGCACTACTGGGGACATGATATGTAACTGGCACTACTGGGGACATGATATGTAACAGGCACTACTGGGGACATGATATGTAACTGGCACTACTGGGGACATGATATGTAACAGGCACTACTGGGGACATGATATGTAACAGGCACTACTGGGGACATGATATGTAACAGGCACTACTGGGGACATGATATGTAACAGGCACTACTGGGGACATGATATGTAACAGGCACTACTGGGGACATGATATGTAACAGGCACTACTGGGGACATGATATGTAACAGGCACTACTGGGGACATGATATGTAACAGGCACTACTGGGGACATGATATGTAACTGGCACTACTGGGGACATGATATGTAACAGGCACTACTGGGGACATGATATGTAACAGGCACTACTGGGGACATGAATTGTAACAGGCACTACTGGGGACATGAATTGTAACAGGCACTACTGGGGACATGA
The DNA here is from genome assembly GCF_055691185.1 of Crinia signifera. Lineage (NCBI taxonomy): Eukaryota > Metazoa > Chordata > Amphibia > Anura > Myobatrachidae > Crinia > Crinia signifera. Next base: position 62,409,980 of record NC_139224.1, read on the forward strand.
TATGTAACAGGCACTACTGGGGACATGATATGTAACAGGCACTACTGGGGACATGATATGTAACAGGCACTACTGGAGACATGATCTGTAACTGGCACTACTGGGGACATGATATGTAACTGGCACTACTGGGGACATGATATGTAACTGGCACTACAGGATCTGGAACTGCCCCTACTGGGGACAGGATCTGGAACTGCCCCTACTGGGGACAGGATCTGGAACTGCCACTACTGGGGACAGGATCTGGAACTGCCACTACTGGGGACAGGATCTGGAACTGCCACTACTGGGGACAGGATCTGGAACTGCCACTACTGGGGACAGGATCTGGAACTGCCATTAAATATGTGCAAGAAAATGATTGATTGGCATTCAAATTCAGTGTCTGAGATTGTACACAAACCTTGTGTTTAATGTGTAAATACAACATACCTCAAAATACCTAATTGAAATAAGAATATTCCAAAATACGGAATAATCCGTTATCCAAAATTCTTCTGGTCCCGAGCATTTTGTATAAGGGATACTCAACCTGTACTTTTAATTAAATGTATTTAGTGTCTACAAAATACAAATACCATTATTTCAAATGTTTCCATTTTATATGACAAATTTCCCTGTTTAAAGCATCATACACATTTTAAAAATGTAGTATACGTTGCTGAAAATCTATATATGATAATATACACATACACACTTTCCTGATGGACATTTGTGTCTCTTTTTAGTTTGGAAGCATTAACGACACAGTACAATGACAATGGCATTATGGGCAATGCTTATTAAGTGCATGGGGCCTGATTCATGTTTGTAATTAAGCAAACAAAGTAAGTAAGTTTGGGTACGTTTTCTAAAGCTTCTGAAATTGAAAAGAGGAGATGTTGTCCATAGCAACCAATCAAATTCTGTCTATCATTTTATAGGATGCAATAGAGAAACTATAGACAGAATCTGATTCGTTGCTATGGGCAACATTACTTCTTAATTTCCAGAAGCATTAGTAAATGTACCCCTTTGTCAAACCATGATAACATGTAAAGGGAGCAAATATATATTTAAATACTGGCTGCTTTTGCTTGTAGCCCACACATGTTAGACCGCTTTATTTTTACATTGCAATTTAGATTAAAGTTTAAACACATAACTCTGTAGATGTTATATCTGCCCCACCTCCAGTGCACATGAGGGGTTAGTCAGATCACTGATCACTGTTGTATAAATTTGCATGGTGATCGATTATCAAACCGTACTGATCACAGTACACACGGCGCAACGCCAAACAGTGTAAAAATACAGCAATCTTTTTCATTGCAAGCCAGCCACATTTTGATTGAAAGTTGCCATTTGAGGGTGGACACTGCTGTTTTCTGGGAGTGTCAGGGAAAACGCAGGCGTGCCCAGGTATTTTCAGGGAGGGCGTGTCATGTGAATTCCGTCCTTGATCAGCTTGTCTTTATCGCAGAATTGTGGAAGGGTCAAGGTTACGCACAGACTGGAAAATATTAGATGGTGAGTGAGTTGTATATGGATTTGCAGCTGTACGACGATCCGCAACATTTTCACAAACCATTTGCAGACTTGCATGGTGTGGGTTTGGCGCTGGCTATCTGATCACAGGGTTTTGCAAAATCGCAGAGCAGCGATCAGGTCTGAATAACCCCCATGCTTTCGCCCAGTTACTTGCTTTTTTGCTTTACTTTCAAACATGAATCAGACCTCGGGAAGAATGTTGGTGATGCTTTGTTAAAAGCGATGTCAAAGCATTATATTTGGACTAAAGCTGGGTACACAGTGAGTGATTTATCGTCTGATCAGGCAGATCGCACCAACATATTCCTCAGATATCTCAGTGATTCGGTGTTTATCATGGTGGGTATACAGCAAACCGAATGACAAACACAATGTTAGACCGATTTGATGTCACATTCATGCCTCTCCGTAGAATGGAGCGGATGAAGGTTGTTCTAGTGTGTACAAGAGCATTGATATATTGTTCAGCCATTGGGCCTAATTCAGCATGGATTGCTAATCAGAAAATGTGCAATCTGTTTGATTATCGAACGACCCCGCTTGTACAGCATTCGCATTGTGCATGCATGGGCGGAATAAGTGAATAAATATCCGTACGCATAGCAGTCACATAGAAGTCACAGTTGGACTGACAGGAAGCCGGCGTTTAGGGGCAGAAAGGGTTTTTTGTGTTTGTGAAAACTTGCCACAGCATTTTTGGGGTGGGTTGCTGACGTCAGTGATGCCCACTTTCAGCCTGGTCCTTTAGCAGATTTTTGGTACTCCCAGGCTAGCGCAGATGGAAAAAACTGTTCAATGGTTCACTTTTTGTGAATGGATCTGCAAATGCAATGTTATTTGTAATGCATTCACAATTTTGCAAGGGATGTTTATTCTTTCTTTAGGGGCAGCAGCTTTTTGATCGCAGGCAACTGCTTTTTCTCTAACTAGCAATCCATGCTGAATTATGCCCAGTACCGAGATTGCAGTGTGTGTGCGCTCAATTTGGCTAGTTCTGAGAGAAATCGTCAGTAAAGTCAGAATGATTGTCAGTAGCTCCAGTGTGTACCCAGCTGCTATTAACTATCATTGTTTTTCTGTGTCTGTACAAACCGTTAACTCCCACCCACTGGTACTGCATTTACATTGTATACATAATCATTTCTGGATTCTAGATAAAAAAAAAGGGTACTTGTGAGTTATCTGGGCGCCCGATTTTTGGTCGTATACGCATCGCGTCGCATCGCATGGCATCGCATGTTAACCAAATGGCATGCGACGCGACGAGATGACCACCCGAACCCGATTTTACATCGGGTACTATGTAAAGTGATCACGTCGCATCGCATGTTAACCACATGGCATGCGATACGATGCGATGCGATACCACCCGATTTTTGCAGTGTAAAACCCCCAAGAAAGTGTCCCAAAAAGTGACACAATGTCAGTCCCAGTGTCCATGGCGACGTGGGCACCTGTGAAGCCCGCGAAGGGACACGCTTACCTGTGAAGGTATCCGTGTCCCCTCGCGGGGCTCGCTGCGCTCGCCACGCTTCGGGCTCGGTGGCTCGCTGCGCTCGCCACACTATTATATTCTCACTCCACGCCCTAGTGGATAGTAGGGCATGAAAAGGTCGTAGGATGCGTACCGCCGCCCCTCGCGGGCTCGCTGCGCTCGCCACGCTTCGGGTTCACGTTGATAGTGGAGTGGCTGTGAGCATCCAATATCATTCATCCATATCATGCATATCTGACACATTAAGGACAACTGAATTAAAGGTAATAACTGTGTAATTAACATAAGAATGAAATAAATTAGAATAACAAATAATCATAAAGCACACAATAATCAATCAACATCATGATTTATCAACTAACGTGAGCGCATGCAGAATACGCTCAAATGTGTTGTCTCTCGCCAGGCATTTTCGCCACACGAACTCCTGCATGTAGGAATCTAGATGATGGCGGGCTGTGCCCCGCTGGCGTTTGTTGCGCCATTTTGCACACCCCCATAGTCGCTCAATGTTCTGTGTGTGTGCACCAGTCTCTGGGTCGACGAAGTTGAAGCGGTGATTTACCCGCAAGTGGCTGTAACCAGCCCGCTCCAGTTCACTGGTTTGGTAGGCGCGCCAGCAATCACTTACGATGGTGCTGCCAGGTGCCACGTGCTGCACAATTGCACCAATGAGAGTGGGTGCATCTCGTTTGGGAACTGCAACCATAAAACAGTCCCCTGTCTCCCGGCACACTCCTCCGAACACCCACTGCTGTGGGAGTACTCTGCCAACATTGGCCTTGCGTTTCACAAACAGGGTTTCATCAACCTCCACCATTTTCCCTGGGCCTCCAATCTGCTGCTGTGGCTGTGCCATTAAATCACATTGGCATGCCTCCCGCATCAAGGCGTTGTAAAAAATGGTGCTTTTATTGCAGAGTTTTAAATTCTTTGCACAGAATTCGATTGATGTCAGTTCATCACACCAGCACCAGATAAACCGCAGGATCGTCATGAATGGGAGCCTGCACCCAGGATAGAATAGGGAGGCCCGCAGACTCTGTTTTTTGCTGCAGCTTTTAATATAGCAGCGCCATTTGCGCTCTTTCAGGGACAGGCGCATAGGGTGGCCATTTGGGCATGTGGCAGTCAATGGGAGCAGCCCTTTCTCCTGCAGGAATGCGACTGTCTCTTCCTCTGTTTTTGGGAGGCTGAAGATGCCATCAACCACAGCCATTTTGGCAATAATAGTGTAAGGGGTGAAATGAGGCAGGTGTAAGGGGCCAAATGGGGCAATATTGGGGTAAATGTCCAATAATTCACCTCAGAAATATGCAACAACGCTGAAAATCAATATCTGTCTCACTCAAACACTTGCTCTCTCCTCTGGAAACTACCTCACACTGTTTTTCTGCCAGATGTGCCAGAGGGCGGGTTTAAAAATGGGCGGGAAGTGTAAACATCGCGTCGCATCGCATCCCATTGTATACCATACAATAAGCATACGATGCGACGAGATACGACGCGATGGAAAATCGCGTCGCATCGCGTCGTATCGTATGCTTATTATAATGGCATGCGATGACCACATCGGGCGCCCGGATAACTCACAAGTACCAAAAAATGTAACAATAGCAATGTTCTGCTTTCCCTATTGAGAATTACTGGTAGATGTTCTCTTCTTCTAGGGAACATACAGGCTGTTGCATTGAGAGATATATATGCACAGGCTAAAAACAGAGATAGTTTTCCAAGTATTCTTCAGAAAAATGAGCCAGACTGGGAGAAGCGGAGAGCTGTCAATCTGTCCAAATTGATCAATGTTTACAGGTATCTATCTATCTTCAGACATTTGTATTGGTACAGTATTTTCTGTATTATATTACTATACAGTGGATGAATTATCTATGGATATGCCATCATACACTTTCCCCTGTATTTCACCCTATAAGCCACTAGGCTCCTCTGTTTATGCCACCTTCAGGTGCCCTTTTTTTTCCACCAGAGCCCTCCTTATGTCCCTTTTATGCAAAAAAAAAATCAATGCGAATGTTCCATATCATACATGCCTACCTGACCCTCTCCATGAGGGAGAAAATGCTCGTTCCTGGTGGTGAAACACCTTTCTTATCAATTAACTACCTCACCACAGGTGATGAATTACCAGGGAATCCCAGGAACAGAGCATTTTCTCCCTCATGGAGATGGTCAGGTAGGCAAATATGTTCCATATATTTTAGAAAATGTAAACCCAAGTGTAATTCCCCATAACATGGAGTGTCAGACGGGACACTCCCAGATCCACTCATGTCAAATACATCTATATCAAATTAAATAAAGGAAGCAAAGCAGGGCTTTATCCTAACACTGCCAGCACAGCAAGTAGCACTCCCATCAGTGCACATTCTAATGGTTCCCCACACAGTTCTTCCAGCACATTAGTTAGTGTGGGGGCCACTAACAGAACCTTCTTTGGAGGTTCACAAATGGATTTCTGACAGACACAGGTTGGAGTGCTAAGTAACCTAGGATCTACAGTAGGTTATATACCTTGGAGAAGTACTGTAGGGCAGCCAAAGCTCATAATGCGCCTCATTGTAGGACATTCTAACTACTCCCAGATGTAGATCCATCTTATGGTCCGCAGTCAAGCTTCATAACGCCTCAGTGTAGGAGGTGCACAGCTCCAGGACCCAAACTCCCATCAAACAATAAGGTCCTAATTTCACCCCTTTCTTCCCTTGTGCTTTAGAGTTTTTGCTTCGTTGTTCCATCTCAGCACAACTGGTGCACAGTTATTTTTAGCAGAGTTTCATGCACTGTATGAAAAGTGTAGGGTGCAGGCATTGTAGCAGAATGCTGATATAATAGTAGGCCCACAGAGCACTGGACCTGGTAGTTTGCATGTCAACACAAACACTGGTTCTACTTCTTCCAACCAATCAAGAAGCATCAATAACTGATATCAGTAATTTATGGTTGGTTGGTTCTTCCATTCATTCCTTCTTATACAGCCATTTTAAAGAGTAATGCAACGTTAAGCATTAATCATCGTGTAGATATATAGCCTGCGGTATTGGACATTACAGTACTATTTGTTTTACAGTGCTGGAGTGACGTTTCTGCAAGTCATACCTGTATTTGGGAGCAACTGCAGTGATCTGCTTGTCACAACCAAAGAGGGACTCTCTCTTCTGAGGGGGCAAGATCTGGAACAGCGATGGAGCATCCGTCTTAGCAATATTCAAAGGTTCTTACTCTATTTATGTATTTGCAAATGTCACCGGGAATTTCCAAAACTATAAATGTGCTTTCTCTCACATAAAACATGACATTCCTTTGACACTGCCTAGAATCACCTATGAGTCACTTTCATGAGGGCAGTGATTGTCTCTTTCTGTAGGATATGTTTGATTTGTAGATATATAGCTGATCTATTCCATTTCTCCCTCTAGTTCTCCTCAGCCTGGTTACTTTAACAAAGATGGAGACCTGGATTTTCTATTACAGATTCAGAGCAGTAAGACTGAAAAAAAGGTGCGTACGATTTTACAGGTGTTCAGTGTTACTGACTCCCAGCTATCTCAGTGTGCAGTGTTACTGGCTCCCAGCTATCACAGTGTGCAGTGCTATTGGTTCCCAGCCATCACATTGGGCAGTACTACTGGCTCCCAGCCATCACAGTGTGCAGTGTTAGTGACCCTCAGCTGTCACAGTGTGCAGTGTTACTGGCTCCCAGCTATCACAGTGTGCAGTGCTATTGGTTCCCAGCCATCACATTGGGCAGTACTAATGGCTCCCAGCCATCACAGTGTGCAGTGTTAGTGACTCTCAGCTGTCACAGTGTGCAGTGTTACTGGCTCCCAGCTATCACAGTGTGCAGTGTTACTGACTCCCAGTTTGTGTACAGTGTTACTGGCTCCCAGCTATCATGCTGTGCAGTGCTATTGGCTCCCAGCCATCACATTGTGCAGTGCTACTGGCTCCTAGCCATCATAGTATGCAGTGTTAGTGACCCTCAGCTTTCACAGTGTGCAGTGTTTCTGATTTCCAGCTGTCACAGTGTGCAGTGTTACTGACTTCCAGCTAATGTGCAATGTTAGTGACTCCCAGCTATCACAGTGTGCAGTGTTACTGACTCCCAGCTGTCAGTGTGCAGTGTTACTGACTCCCAGCTGTCAGTGTGCAGTGTTACTGACTCCCAGCTGTCAGTGTGCAGTGTTACTGACTCCCAGCTGTCAGTGTGCAGTGTTACTGACTCCCAGCTAGTGTGCAATGTTACTGACTCCCAATTGTCAGTGTGCAGTGTTACTGACTCCCAGCTAGTGTGCAATGTTAGTTACTCCCAGCTATCACAGTGTGTAGCCAGTTCCTATAGCGACTAGTTGCATTGCTATGGAAGAGGGTGCGTACGCACATGCCTGCACACAGACAAGGGCAAACTGTTCTTGGCAAACAAGTTGTGTTTGCCGCAAATAGGCTGCAAGATGAATATTGACAAAAAACCTGTGACCTGGCCCTCCAAGTCACATGTGGTTAGACAAGCCATTACCTGATTGTCTGATGTTTTTCTCTATAACTTTAAAAATTTTCTCTGAAGCCTGTAAATACAGCAACTGTTTTTTTTTTACACAAAAATGTGTGTCATTCGCAATGTGATGCAGCTAGTATGCATCACTATACTGTGCTGATTAACTTGATATGTACCACTAGTATTTCTATATGCGACTGAGTGAATACGCAATACAAGTGAACTTGCAGCCTCTGGATTATAGCACTTTGTGTACGTCCTCAGAGACAGCCGCACACAGTACAGTCTTCTGGTGAGTCCCAGTTACATTGCATTGCGACTAATACACATTTTTGGGTAAAAACACGCAAAAAAAATTGGACAGCGTTAGCAGAGTCACATTGGATGTAGGGCACCAAGAGGCGCAGTTTGGTGCGACTGCATTGATAAGGTATTAGGACACATCTGTATTTGTAATACAGCATGACCACTGCACAATAATCTTTGTGTATGAAAGTACAATTATGAGCTTTGTCAAATGAGATTGAAGGCTGAGAAGTGTATGTGTAATAGTGCAGTGACTGTATACCTGCTTGTGTGATCCATGTGCAGAACGTAAAATCAGATTATTCCTGTGCAGTATCAAAGCTTCTGGAAAATGCTTTGAAGACCTTCCTAGCTTACAGAAAGTATATTAACAATAAATCATCTTTATGCATGGTTAGCTCTCCACTCTCTATCCATGTGTGTATATCTGTAATACAGACGTACACAGAATTGCATGTATTACATCCTGGTAGTGTGAGTGAGATGACGTTTGTTGTTATTAACTGTATACAGGCATGGCTTATGCTGACTATAATACCCCTTTCACACTGCACTTTTAAAACGGTACATTGCCGTTTTTTTTCCATTTTAAAACGTTTAAGGCTGCAATGTGAAAGTGCCAGAGTTGATTTACCGGTTAAAGTTAACTGGTATTTCAACACGTTTAAAAAGCAGAGTCCTACACGGTTCAAAGCCGTTTTTTAGGCAGTGTGAATGGCTCTATTTCTATGGCTTGAAACGTGTCCCTTGAGGGTTAAACAGGTTAAATGTGTGAATGGTTTTAAATGCTTTTTAAAAAGGTTTTCACCTGCAATGTGAAAGGTCTTAAGGTTCAGACCCGTTTTAAAGTCCCATTTAAAAATACAGGGTCAATACCCGTTTCTGCAATGTGAAAGCAGTATAAGACACCAATTATTTGGTAATAAAGCAGAGGATAGGGCAGGAGCCAAAAGTCAAAACATTGGGTATTCCCATAAAGTCAATGTGAACAATGTCACTGGAGTAAGAGAACTCTTTATTGAACTCTCAAACTACCAATAGTTTTGTTATTTCATGAAGAATTGATATATAAACAATAGCAAGTGCACACTTTGCAGAGCCAGAAGACAGTCTGGTCTGATAATTATACACGTGTAATACCTATGTACAAACTGTCACAAAAACATGCATAAAGGACAACTAAAATGTGTCCAGTAAAGAGTTAACTGATTAAACCATCTTTTTGATAAGGTGAAAAATATAGGGGTATATTCAATGCTTTTTGCGAGCTGTAACAGTGAGCAGAGCTGACTGCTCGCTGTCACAGCTCGCATGGTTAGTATTCAACTGACCCCCTGCACACGATGTTTCCACATCGCTGCAAAAATCCAGCGACATGGAAACGGCGTCTGCGGCCACTTAAACAGCAAGGCTCATGGCTAAATGCAGCAGGCTCCCTGCATTAGCCGCGAGCCTCGCTATTTGGGGGAATCCTCGCCATCATCAGACAGCAAGGGTTCCCCGAAACATTGAATATGGTGAGTGGCCGGCGCAGGGGTTAAACGGCAAGGGTCGCTTGTTTTCAGCGATCCCCACTATTAAACCCCCTCGCCAACCGCATTGAATACTGCCCATAGTGTTTATATGTTCTTAGGCTGATGGCCCTTATTTGAGTTTTGGCTGAGCGTAGGAAATCCTAAACATAACAGTAGTTTATCTAGAATATAGTAAATCACCAGGTATTCAACTGGCATTTCTGTATGTAATTATGAAAATGCTTCCAAAATATAAAGCAAAAATATAGTAACGGTAATTATTTGTTGGATTCTTTCCAATGAAAGATAATTAAACAATGTTTTAGGTAAGCACAGAGTGTCATTCTTGTATCAAAGGTAATATGTCTGTGATTAGAGGGGTGATGAGTCTACAGATCCCTCCAGTGGTGTGTGTAAGAGATGGCATCTGCACACCATATACGGTACCAATAGTTAGTGAATGGTGTGTGAGAGCACCTCTGTCCTATACCTGGTATTATGAAGAAGGTAGTGGGCATCTGCTGTTTGGCTTACACACACAGGCAGAGTGTAGTACATAGGCAGAGAACCAGATCCAATGAGAGCCTGAATTGTTGAGAATAAAAGTAAGTGAAAGAAAAAGGCTGCTGCTGCTGCCTTCTAGGTGTGGGAACCCACAGTGTGCAGCTGGTGAGGGAATGTGTATGAGAGTACCAATTCAGAAAAGATGCTGTAGTTGAACCTGTGGGTAACTGTGCCTGATTCAGACCTTATCGCTGCTCTATGAAATTGCAGAGACCTTTGATAAGATAGCCGCCCCTCCAGTGTTAAAACCTGCCCTGTGCAAGGCTGCAAATTGCTTATGAAAAACACGCGGTACTTGTTTCTTAGCACGGCGCCCATCGCATCGCATACCATAAGGCATACAATGGTATCAATGTTAGCCGATGTTATACAATTTTAAATTGTATACCATCGAATTGTATGGCATATACAATGGTATACGATTTTAAATTGTATAAGCACCCTAATGGGTGTTTTCAATGTTAAATGCACCCCCACGCCACCCGTACTATCAACGGCAACCCGAAGCGTGGCGAGCACAGCCCCACTATCCACATCGGCGTGGAGTTGATTTTATATAGTGTGGTGACCCAGCGAGCCCGAAGTGTGGCAAGGGGAAGCGGAATACATGTGAAGTAATGCTCGTCCCCTCGCGGGGCTCGCTGCGCTCGCCACGCTTCGAGCTCAGTGGCTCGCTGCGCACGCTACACTATATAACTTCAACTCCACACCGACTTGGATAGTGGGGATATGAAAAGGTCGAAGGATGCGTACCGCCGCCCCTCGCGGGCTCGCCACACTTCGGGTTGGCGTTGATAGTGGCGGTGGCGTGGGGGTGCATTTTAACATTGTAAGCACCTATTAAGGTGCTTATACAATTAAAAATTGTAAATACAATTTAAAATCACATCGCATTGCATTGTATGCCATTGTATGCCATATACAATGGTATACAATTTAAAATTTAATACAATGCCATACGACTGAATATCGTGGGCGCCGTGCTAGGAAACAAGTACCAAACACGCTGATCAGCAAATAGCTGGAGATCCATTCAATGACCATCTAATGATATTTCCAGTGTGTGCAGTCTGTGCCTGTGGATAGAAACAGGGTGATTGAGGCCGGAGCTGACATCATACACCCTCGTTGAAAACTCTTGTGTATGCCTGTGTTATCCCTGACACTCCCAGAAAACAAATGCGAAGGGAAAAGGGGACGGGGAGGGTAGACCAGTGCACAGGTGAAGGGTTTTGATTGAGTTTAAACAGAGTAATTTTTAATCCACAAATATAGTCCTATAGGAGAATATTAATTTTCTCGAATAATTCAGAATAGTGGAGGTGCACCCTTGAGAGTGATTGGGGTATTTCAAAGAGAAAGGAGAAGAAAGACTGTCTTTTTTGTTGGGACGCTCTTGTTTGGAGATTAATAAACGTAATCTCAATTATAGTAGTTATGAGACAGGTAGGTGGTCAGTAGGGGAAACGCCAAAAAAAAAACACTCAGAAGACGCCCCTGATATAACAGTCAATACTAGTATAACAAGTAGAAGAAGAGAAGAAGTGTAGAAATGAAGATTGTGGGGTGTATTCACTGTTGGTCGTTAGGTCCATTCTGTCTAAAACAGCATATTTTACGCCTGAAAAAAAAGTCTAGATGAATTGTAGTATTCACTATCATTTTTTCTAGACAGTCTAAAGCATTTCACCTGTCAACTCTTTTCGTTTGCCTCTCCTGTCTAAATGAGTCATTTGGACTTTTTGTTTCACTTTGTCTAAACTCAGCCATGATAATCTGATTTAGCCTATTCAGTGTCTGATTGTCTAAATGGATTCTACAGTTTTCAGGCAGGCTTTAGACAAAGTGAACTAGACAATTTCTTCTGTCGGGACTAGTCTACAAAACATAAAATATTATTTAATTTATGTAGTTTTTTTAATTAATCAATGTCATTTATTGTCATTTTGCTTATAAATACATTATGTATGTTTATTATTGTCTATATGAATATATTTAGATTTTTTTCATTTTTTTTTTTTACTCTACCCATGTAGCATTGTGTTTTACTGCAGTGTTGTACCCATGTGATGTTTTTACCCAAGATTCTGTTATCCCTCACTCCTATTTTGAGACTGTCAACCTTTTACGTAACCACCATGCCGACCTAACCACCTGTCATCCTAATGACCATGTCGACCTTCCACCATGTCGACCTAATGACCCTGTCGACCCTCCACCTGTCAACCTAACCCCCATGGTCTACCTAACCATGTCGACCTTCCACCATGTCAACCTTCCACCATGTCGACCTAATCCACATGTCAACCTAATCCACCTGTCAACCTAACCCCCATGGTCAACCTAATGACCCCGTCAACCTTCCACCTATCGACCTAACCACCATGCCGACCTAATGACCATGTCGGCCTTCCACGCGTCGACTGTCAACCTAACCCCCATGGTCGACCTAACCATGTCGACCTTCCACCATGTCAACCTTCCACCATGTCGACCTAATCCACATGTCAACCTAACCCCCATGGTCAACCTAATGACCCCGTCAACCTTCCACCTATCGACCTAACCACCATGCCGACCTAATGACCATGTCGGCCTTCCACACGTCGACCGTCCACCATGTCGACCTAATGACCCTGTCGACCCTCCACCTGTCAACCTAACCCCCATGGTCGACCTAACCATGTCGACCTTCCACCATGTCAACCTTCCACCATGTCAACCTTCCACCATGTCGACCTAATCCACATGTCAACCTAACCCCCATGGTCAACCTAACCCCCATGGTCAACCTAATGACCCCGTCAACCTTCCACCTATCGACCTAACCACCATGCCGACCTAATGACCATGTCGGCCTTCCCACGCGTCGACCGTCCACCATGTCGACCTAATGACCCTGTCGACCCTCCACCTGTCAACCTAACCCCCATGGTCGACCTAACCATGTCGACCTTCCCCCATGTCAACCTTCCCCCATGTCAACCTTCCACCATGTCAACCTTCCACCATGTCAACCTAATCCACATGTCAACAAAATCAGGTGCAGGTGGTCAGCAGGTGGTCAGCAAAGGGGGGGGGGGTGTGTGTGAAGGAGGCCAGCAGGGGGGGTGAAGGGGGCCATCAGGGCGGGGGGGGGGGGATGAAGGAGGCCAGCAAACGGGGGGGGGGGGGGTGTGTGAAGGAGGCAAGCGGGGAGGGGGGGGGTAGGCAGAGTACACAGATACAAGGGGAGGGAGCATACAGGCGGGCACTCCAGGAGGCATCCATGCCGAGATCACGGCTGTGCTATCACAACCCCATATCACCTCCGTCCCCATCCACCCACCATGCAATGCCCGCTCTGCATCTAGTAATCCCCCACCTGCCCTGCAGCTTCTAATCCCCCGCAAGGTGTCTGCCCGCTGACCGGCTGCGCACAGCGTGCGGGCACTTCAGGTGGCTGAGATCGCGGCTGTGCTGTCCTCCTGCTGTCCGCCCACAGCGTCTACAATCCCCCGTGAGCTTTCCTCCTGCTGTCCGCCCGCTGCCCGGCGGTGGCAGCCGGGCAGACAGCGGCCGGACAGCTCACGGGGGATTGTAGACGCTGTGGGCGGACAGCAGGAGGACAGCACAGCCGCGATCTCAGCCACCTGAAGTGCCCGCACGCTGTGCGCAGCCGGTCAGCGGGCAGACACCTTGCGGGGGATTAGAAGCTGCAGGGCAGGTGGGGGATTACTAGATGCAGAGCGGGCATTGCATGGTGGGTGGATGGGGACGGAGGTGATATGGGATTGTGATAGCACAGCCGCGATCTCGGCATGGATGCCTCCTGGAGTGCCTGTCCGCTGAGCGGCAGCCAGTCAGTGGGCAGACACCTTGCAGCGGGGGATTAGTAGATGCAGGGCGGGTGGGGGATTACTAGATTCAGCGGCATTGCATGGTGGCTGGACGGGAACGGAGGCGGTTGTACCCGGAGACCCAGCAGGGAGGGTGGGATGGAGGGATTAGTGTTTATTGAACTCCCCTGCATGTGCATGAAAAGAAGCAGGGGAGTTAGAAGAAAATAAAAGTTTACATTCACAATAGCACCTCTCCAAAAAAGCAAATGGAGTGTGTGTGTGTGTGTGTGACTGTCCAGGCCTGCAGGCGAATTGGACATGCCCCCTTTCGCCTCATTGGTTTTTAACGCCAGGAGGTGTTCTGAACTGATTTCACCCTGAAAACACTAAATGGTGAAAGGGTGAAACACAATTCGCCTGTCTAGCTGATGTAAAAGCTAGAACAGGCGGAACTACATCAGCTAACGACGGACCCTGAATATGCCCCTGTGTCTTTTAAAAATGAACTTTTATTATTGCATCTCTAAAACAGACACTAGACACACTTACCGTGTTTCCCCGATAATAAGACCTACCCCGAAAATAAGCCCTACCCTTGATTTTAGACACTGGTCCAAAATAAGTCCTACCCCAAAAATAAGCCCTATCAAAATTTTCCTAAGCCGAGTGCGTGCACTTACTTCTGTAACCCCACCTCGCTAACCCCCTTCACCGCCGCCTTGCTTGTACAGGCTTCTACTGTACCGTAGAAGCTGTTGCAGCTCCTGGTCCCAGGGATGCACTGCGCCCAGTGCGTGACATCACCACGCACATCACGCGGCTGCTGTACATGGAGAGAGCAGTGGCGCAGGCAGAAAACAACATTAGTATAAAATGTTTCAAACAACGTTTTCCACAGAGTCTATGAAGAGACAATGTATCTGATATGGCAAGATTGGGGGGAGATATGTCAATCGCACAGGTAAGTACAGTAATTATTTTGAAGAGGACCCTCCTGAGTACTAATGATTCTTTGGTGATTTATACAGTAAATGAGGGTGTGCTACCATAGGCATTAGGATTTACAAGAGTTTAAAGAAAGAAGAAAGAATGCCTTTTGCTGGTGCACCTAAGAATTAACTCATAATATATAACGTTTATTGGGTATGTGTTAAAATCTTAGCGAAATAAAACCAAAACATACAACAGTCACAAACATTTATTAAAAAAGGGGGGGACGTTCCCCTGACTCAGTGTGACCCCCTGATCACCACAGCCCCTGTGTATGAGTGTTTTTATACAGTATGCAGCAGCGATGAGAGTAAATGCTCTCAGTTGGAGAGAGCTGATGGTACAGTTTCTCTCACAATCAATAGTATATCTCACCGTGAGATAACTATAATGCTGTATGTGACAGCGATGAGAGTGAGTGTTCTCAAGTGGAGAGGACTAGCGGTACAGTCTCTCTCGCGAGCCAGGTGAGGCGTGCACCCGTCCCGGGCCGTCCTCTAATGCTGCTGCCGTGAGGCTCCAAATAGCTGCTCTCGCTTCTCAAGGTTGAGCGCTGGTGAACTGCGTGTGGGGTGTGCAGGCTTGCACTTGCCTCGTTCACCCAGACGGCTCAGGGAACGCTAAGTCTGGCGCCAGACTAGCGTATGGTCACGGTGTAGACCAGTGACCGTGATCGCGCTGCAGTACAGTTCAAAATATATACATTGTATGTGGGGAGGGGAAGAGGGGGATTTACAACACACTGAGTGTGTTAAAGTCGGTCAGCGTACGCTTCGCTGTGAACGCTTCCTCAGGACCACCCGGTGGGCGCCCGGAAGCTCCTTTTATTCCCCCTATCTCATACATATTCATGAGGTGATTCGGGGTGTGTGTTTTCATGAATCAAAATCATTGGTCGGACAATAGCATGACGCTCGTGTTTCCTGACCTATGCCAGTTCCCGGTTTCCTGTTAGCGTAAATGCCCTTGCTATCTGTTAATTCCAGTATCTGACAAGAGATATGATCGTATTCAGAGAAGGAGATAAAATAATTCTGGGGTATGTATTAAAGAGAAGAAACATTGACTCTCAGTAGTATTCATTAACATCCCGATGTGCTACTCGAGACTGATGCACTATAGTTATGTTTGTCGACACATCGACATATGGTGTATGTGTGTTGTCGACTATTACAGTCATCCTCTATCTTGTTCGTACTTCTCTAATTCTTATCGGGCACCGTTTGCAGTACCGGTGTCTATACTTTATTCATTGGGCTTGTTCGTGAGCTAATTAGCGGGCATCCAATCGCAAGAATCTGGGTGTCCATAATTAGTATGCCCAGTTGGATACTACTGCACATATAGTAGACGCAAAGAACTGGATGTCATGTAGAAGAGGAGTGTACCCGCATGACGGATTTCATTTCATTAATTAACAGGGAATGCGATCATATTCAAGAGGAAATTTAGTGTGATACGTACAAATAGACATATTTTCTCTCTTATTTCGGTAGCTTACCGGTATGTCACTTTTGAGTGGTACACTCGGGTTATGCTCGTCGACACATCCACACTGGACATGTTTTCAGTGTCGACTATTACACTCGTTCTCTATTTTCCTCGAATCGCAATGATTCGTATCGTACAGTTTGTGTGGTTCTAGGCTTGTTAACCGGCTTATAGTCGGGCACTCTATCGTAAGAGTTATGCCTGTTCCCGGTTTCCTGATAGCGTAAAGTACCCTTGCTATCTATTTATTCCAGTATCTGACAGGAGATACGATCATATTCATGAAAGGAGATAAAACAATTCTAGGGTATGTATAAAAGACAACTTAACTCTTAGTTGTATCCATTGACACCCCAATGTGTTACTCGAGACTGATGCACTATAGTATTTTTGTCGACACATCGACATATGGTATCTGTGTGTTGTCGACCATTGCAGTCATCCTATTTCTTGTTCGTGTTGTGCTGGTTCTTATCGGGCACCGTCTGCAGTGCCGGTGTATATAGTTTGTGTATTGGGCTTATTCATTAACTAATTAGCGGGCATCCAATCGCAAGAATCTGGGTGTCCATAATTAATGTGCCCAGTTGGATACTGCTACACATATAGTAGACGCAAAGAACTAGATGCCACATAGAAGAGGAGTGTACCCACATGACGGGTTTCATTTCATTGGTTTGACAGGGAATGCAATCATATTCAGGAAGAAATTGAGTGTGATACGTACAAATAGACATATTTGTCTGTGGTTGATAAGTCCGGTTGGGCGTTCGTAAATGATGTAATGCAAGAGTAAGAGGACATGCGGGAAGAAGTGTATCCACATAAATTTCATGGTGTGTACGTGCTCCTATTTACGTTAGATATTCGGACTTGATCATTATGCTTTACATTAACTTTGCTCATGTGTGGGATATTCTCATATATCATCCCCTTCTCCGTAATATGAAATTGGTGTCTTCCAATTGAAATAGCAGTGTGTGAACTGGTGAAACAAAGTGATCAAAAAAAATTAATTAAAATGAGAAAACAGTGAAAAAATGGTGAAAAAATAGGTGATGGACCTGCTTATGGTCTACATATAATTCCTTTGTGCATGATTAAGTGTGATTCGAAGGTTATCTAGAGATACTTAAATAACTTTGTTAATTGATATATACATGTGTAGTTATTGAGGTGTTCCAAGGTTCTCGTTAATAAATAGTGGGGTAAAAAATCCGGTGACTTAGATGGATAGAAGTGATAATAACAAAAGATGGTGTATAGTCTAAGTAGAGTGAGAAATATAATAGATGGGAGACTGGAAGTGATAATATTAATAACGTGAAGATTGACATGATTAGAGGTTTCTGTGAACTCCAATCTTATAGAATTGATTGTCGTGAGTATGATGCTTTGCGCATGCCTAAAAAATTAATTGTTGTTGTTTCGCCTAACCACTTGGTTCGATATTGGAAACACGCTGTCATTAATGCCGTTTTGTCCCTGTTTTGTTAAAGTTCACATATATCATCCTTCATATGTAGCTAGATTTTTATATGGAATGAAGATGCATTAGAATTGGGCTTTTTATTGTGAAAGCCGTCATTATCAAGTTGTTGTAACTAACTTCTAAATTCATATATCAAACTGTCCGTGTTTGACCAATTGTGATCTCATGTCCTAGTAGCCAGACATTGGTTGTTTTATTATGATTAATTCATATCAATATGCTTGCATTTTAATCCTTTGGATTGAATTCATAATGGGCGTGGACATAGAGATATGGCTAAGTCAGGAGGAGTATGATATATCATGTTAGTGCCGCACAGAGTAGAATGTATTGTCACTTATAAGAAAACAGTGTAAACATTTTCCTCATTGAGACCTGATGGTGATAGAGTTTGCATCAAGAATATTAATCTGGCTTCTTGTTTGAGCAGCTCTTTGTCAATGTCGCCCTGACGGGTACCCATCACTACCTGCATCATTCCGTAGGCTTGGAGTCCTTTGGTATTTCCCTGGTGATATCTGAGGAAGTGCTTGGCTACTGGTGTGAGGGTCTTGCCACTTTGTTGGTCTCTTTTTGCATATTTAATGCTTGCTAGGTGTTCTGACAGTCGGATTTTTAATGTTCTTTTGGTTTTGCCAATATAATGTTTCCCACAGGGGCACTCTAAATTGTAGATAACCCCTGGGGTATCACACGTGATGTATTGGTCAATTTTGTGTTGTTTCCCATATCTGTCAGTATATGTTTTCCGGGGCATTATGAATGTGCAGACTTTGCACGTCCCACACTTGAAGGTGCCCTTTCTGTTGATCTTGGCTCTAGTTGGTTTTTCGAAGTGGCTGTGCACTAGATGGTCCCTGAGATTTTGGCATCTTCTCCAACTTATATCAATCTGATCGCCCAGTATTTCATCTAGGTCTTTATCAGTTTTCAGGATCCCAATATGCTTATTGAGCACCCCCTGCACCTGACGCCATTCTTGACAATAAGTCCCAATGAACCTGACTTTTTTATTGGGGTCTGTATCTTTATATTTGCCTGGGACTAGTAGTTGTTTAGGGGTCAGTCCCAGGACTGTCAGAGACAACCTGGGACAAGACACAAGAGAACAAGGAGGGGAAAGAAGAGGAAAGAGGGGTCCCAGAGACTGGCGAGAAGACCGCAGGGAGACCAGACGCTATCGGAGATAACCCCCACTGATTCACTCAGAATTGTCAATCTAACAACTCATACCCTCTCTGAAGCCCAGATATCCATACTTAATAAAGGACTCAGTTTTTCCCCCACTAGACCCATGAACAGATTCGAATGTGAGAAGGACCTCCATCTGTATATAAGAAAACTCTTACTTAAAAAATTTTATAGAAAGAAAAGAGAGTGCTACCCCGACCTAGTGACATCACAGGAGAATGAGGATCCCTGTCAACCTCACATTGACTCCCTTTTTAATAAATGTGACAGAGAAATGCTACAACTATTGGAAGAACTGTCAGATGAATGTGGTGGTGCATCGCCAAGCAATCCTTCCCAAAGCGAACCAGAAAAGGCGATGTCCAAATTAAAAAAGAAATCAACCTTTCTCCCTGACATCTCAATATGCCCACAGGCTAAAGTCTTCTTAGAAATGGTCAGCAAAGATCTTGACCAAATTGAAATGAATAAACCCTTCTGCAACTATGGGGATAACATCACCACGGAAGAAAGGAGAGCTCTCCAAGACATAAAAAAATGGGAGGACACGATAGTGAAACCCTCCGATAAAGGAGGGAATATTGTTCTATGGGGCATTGATTCATACAGGAAAGAGTTGAAACGACAATTAGATGATGCGTCCTGCTACAAAGCACTGACCTTTAATCCCACCTATGATTACCTGGAACTGTATCAAAAAATTCTGGGAGAAGCCAGACAAAATGGAATCATCACGAAATCTCAATTTGAATTCCTGGAAGTAAAGTCAGTAAGGATTCCCACATTATACTTACTGCCCAAGATTCACAAAAGTGAGGACAACCCACCCGGTCGACCAATTGTGTCAGGGATAGGGGGTCTCAAGAGGGCTAGCCAATTCATTGACTTCTTTCTGAGAGATTATGTTTTCACCCTGCCATCATACGTTAGAGATACGATGGACGTCCTAAATAAAATCCAGGGCATCATCCTCAACCCTGACTCCTGGTTAATTACCTGCGATGTGGAGAGCCTGTATACCAGCATAATACACCAAAATGGTATACAGGCTGCAGAATATTTTTTGAGTATGGAACGAGACATACCCTTAAATTCCTTCATCATTAAACTTCTGCGTTTCGTCCTGACGAAAAATTATTTCATATGTGAGGGCCGCTTCTATCTCCAGGTGCAGGGGACAGCGATGGGGAGCACTTGTGCCCCCACATACGCTAACCTGTACCTGGGATGGTGGGAGCGGGAACACGTTTTCACTGACCAGAATGACAGATTCACAGAGCACATTTTAATGTGGCTCAGGTACATTGATGACCTGCTCATTCTGTGGGAAGGAGACATAGCCCTGTTTATGGAATTCCTAGAGGTTTTGAACACCAATAATCTTAATTTAAAACTAACCTGTCAAGTCAGCTAGAAGGAGGTTGAATACCTCGACCTACGCATCAGCACCAATGGATCAATAGTCACGGACATTTTCCGTAAAAACACAGCAACCAACTCACTGCTGCATAATGAAAGCGCCCACTATCCACCGGTACGGAAAGGCCTACCAAAGGGTGAATACCTCAGGACGAGGTGCAATTGCTCAGAGGATATCACATACGAAAAGAGAGCAGATGAATTAGACCTCAGACTTGTCAGCAGAGGTTACAGCAGAAGATCCATACGCAAAGCCAGAGGGGAAGTACGTAAATGCAAACGTGAACAACTACTAGTCCCAGGCAAATATAAAGATACAGACCCCAATGAAAAAGTCAGGTTCATTGGGACTTATTGTCAAGAATGGCGTCAGGTGCAGGGGGTGCTCAATAAGCATATTGGGATCCTGAAAACTGATAAAGACCTAGATGAAATACTGGGCGATCAGATTGATATAAGTTGGAGAAGATGCCAAAATCTCAGGGACCATCTAGTGCACAGCCACTTCGAAAAACCAACTAGAGCCAAGATCAACAGAAAGGGCACCTTCAAGTGTGGGACGTGCAAAGTCTGCACATTCATAATGCCCCGGAAAACATATACTGACAGATATGGGAAACAACACAAAATTGACCAATACATCACGTGTGATACCCCAGGGGTTATCTACAATTTAAAGTGCCCCTGTGGGAAACATTATATTGGCAAAACCAAAAGAACATTAAAAATCCGACTGTCAGAACACCTAGCAAGCATTAAATATGCAAAAAGAGACCAACAAAGTGGCAAGACCCTCACACCAGTAGCCAAGCACTTCCTCAGATATCACCAGGGAAATACCAAAGGACTCCAAGCCTACGGAATGATGCAGGTAGTGATGGGTACCCGTCAGGGCGACATTGACAAAGAGCTGCTCAAACAAGAAGCCAGATTAATATTCTTGATGCAAACTCTATCACCATCAGGTCTCAATGAGGAAAATGTTTACACTGTTTTCTTATAAGTGACAATACATTCTACTCTGTGCGGCACTAACATGATATACCATACTCCTCCTGACTTAGCCATATCTCTATGTCCACGCCCATTATGAATTCAATCCAAAGGATTAAAATGCAAGCATATTGATATGAATTAATCATAATAAAACAACCAATGTCTGGCTACTAGGACATGAGATCACAATTGGTCAAACACGGACAGTTTGATATATGAATTTAGAAGTTAGTTACAACAACTTGATAATGACGGCTTTCACAATAATAAGCCCAATTCTAATGCATCTTCATTCCATATAAAAATCTAGCTACATATGAAGGATGATATATGTGAACTTTAACAAAACAGGGACAAAACGGCATTAATGACAGCGTGTTTCCAATATCGAACCAAGTGGTTAGGCGAAACAACAACAATTAATTTTTTAGGCATGCGCAAAGCATCATACTCACGACAATCAATTCTATAAGATTGGAGTTCACAGAAACCTCTAATCATGTCAATCTTCACGTTATTAATATTATCACTTCCAGTCTCCCATCTATTATATTTCTCACTCTACTTAGACTATACACCATCTTTTGTTATTATCACTTCTATCCATCTAAGTCACCGGATTTTTTACCCCACTATTTATTAACGAGAACCTTGGAACACCTCAATAACTACACATGTATATATCAATTAACAAAGTTATTTAAGTATCTCTAGATAACCTTCGAATCACACTTAATCATGCACAAAGGAATTATATGTAGACCATAAGCAGGTCCATCACCTATTTTTTCACCATTTTTTCACTGTTTTCTCATTTTAATTAATTTTTTTTGATCACTTTGTTTCACCAGTTCACACACTGCTATTTCAATTGGAAGACACCAATTTCATATTACGGAGAAGGGGATGATATATGAGAATATCCCAAACATGAGCAAAGTTAATGTAAAGCATAATGATCAAGTCCGAATATCTAACGTAAATAGGAGCACGTACACACCATGAAATTTATGTGGATACACTTCTTCCCGCATGTCCTCTTACTCTTGCATTACATTATTTACGAACGCCCAACCGGACTTATCAACCACAGACAAATATGTCTATTTGTACGTATCACACTCAATTTCTTCCTGAATATGATTGCATTCCCTGTCAAACCAATGAAATGAAACCCGTCATGTGGGTACACTCCTCTTCTATGTGGCATCTAGTTCTTTGCGTCTACTATATGTGTAGCAGTATCCAACTGGGCACATTAATTATGGACACCCAGATTCTTGCGATTGGATGCCCGCTAATTAGTTAATGAATAAGCCCAATACACAAACTATATACACCGGCACTGCAGACGGTGCCCGATAAGAACCAGCACAACACGAACAAGAAATAGGATGACTGCAATGGTCGACAACACACAGATACCATATGTCGATGTGTCGACAAAAATACTATAGTGCATCAGTCTCGAGTAACACATTGGGGTGTCAATGGATACAACTAAGAGTTAAGTTGTCTTTTATACATACCCTAGAATTGTTTTATCTCCTTTCATGAATATGATCGTATCTCCTGTCAGATACTGGAATAAATAGATAGCAAGGGTACTTTACGCTATCAGGAAACCGGGAACAGGCATAACTCTTACGATAGAGTGCCCGACTATAAGCCGGTTAACAAGCCTAGAACCACACAAACTGTACGATACGAATCATTGCGATTCGAGGAAAATAGAGAACGAGTGTAATAGTCGACACTGAAAACATGTCCAGTGTGGATGTGTCGACGAGCATAACCCGAGTGTACCACTCAAAAGTGACATACTGGTAAGCTACCGAAATAAGAGAGAAAATATGTCTATTTGTACGTATCACACTAAATTTCCTC
Organism: Crinia signifera; assembly: GCF_055691185.1. Taxonomy (NCBI): domain Eukaryota; kingdom Metazoa; phylum Chordata; class Amphibia; order Anura; family Myobatrachidae; genus Crinia; species Crinia signifera. The sequence continues at coordinate 62,433,192 of NC_139224.1, forward strand.
TTGAATATGATCGCATTCCCTGTTAATTAATGAAATGAAACCCGTCATGCGGGTACACTCCTCTTCTACATGACATCCAGTTCTCACTCGGGATCCACAGGGAGACTATACTCCATTCTCCCCTCTCCTGTCTTTCCCACTCCTTTTTTTTTCTTATTTCTCTTCTATGCTAACTGCTCAAACCTCTTACTGAAGAGGAATAAATGAAAACCATTATTCACTTAATTGTTATAAGAGAAAAATATTGGTTAAATACTTGTAGCCATTATAATAATCGTGTATTTGCTATGATATCCTCTGCTGCAGAATAATTATGGCATATTTGAAACGCCATATATACTGAATCAATAGTATCTTGTCTATAATATTTTCGCTGGTGATACTTACCTTTAAAACACTTTGCTACATTCATTAAATTATCATTTTAAGACACCACTTAATACTTGTCCAATCGGAGTGATATAAAGCATAAAAATCCCTTTAAAAAAAAAAAAGATATTGTAACAAGCATTATGTAATACCATGCAACCTTGGAGATTGCCTCACTAAAACTTCAAACAAACAGGCCTGACCTTCAAGCCATATCAGATACATTCGCCCTTATTCTGCTTCGTGCGGTACGGCCCGCGTGCGGCCGTACCGCCGATGTTTTTACTCTGCACATGCGCAGAGGTCAATCTGCGCATGTGCAGCCCCCTTCGCCGCAGACGTATTTCGTCCGCCGCAAAGGGGGCGTATAGGGGCGTGAGAGGCTTCATGCCCTCATTTCCCTATGTGTACGCCCCGCGTTTCATGGGCGTTCCCATGCAAACGCGGGGCGTATGCATGGTAATGAGGGCATGACGCAACTCATGGGGGCGGAAAGCTGACGTCGCCGGATGTCAGCTTTCAGCCCCCATACAAGCTACCACACGGACGATTGTCCGTGTGGTCTCAGCTTGCGGGAGCTGCCGGGGCGTGCGGACCTGCCTTCGATGGTCGACGACCATCGAATGCAGGGGGCAGCTCCCACCATGGTGGAGGCGTACGCCTCCACCATTTTTATGCGGATCGGCAGCCGTCCGTGTACGGACGGCCGTGGCGATCCGTAGGGTGGGCGGGGATTGGTTTGTGCGGCCGGAGCACCAACCAGAATAAGGGCCATTGTCTCTTCATAGACTCTGTTGAAAACGTTGTTTGAAACATTTTATACTTTTGTCAAAACAGATTACCTGAATAATACCCCGTTCTCACTGCACACAAAAACCCAGGTATTTGCCAGGGCGAGCCGTAATTTCCCGCATCGCGTCTGTGTGAAAGGGTCTTTGTGAAATTCCCGGGTGTTATGCCCCGGAATTTACACACAGGTTTTTTGCAGGATTTTTCCCAGGTAATACACGGATATATGGCAGTGTGAACAGGTTAGACCCGGGTTTTTCTCACAAAATACAAAAAAGCAAGTTCATTGCATTGCTCAAAGCTGCTTTTTAAACAGCCAATCAAAGATACTTTTTTTTATATATATATATATATATATATATATATATATATATATATATATATATATATATATATATATATATATATATATATTTTTCCAGAAAAAAAACATACATCAGATATGATAGTTTCTCACATATATGCACATTAAAACATTTAACATAACATATCATGACATTAACAAATAGGTAGATTGACCTGCGCTCATGCACTACAAATAAATAAATGACACTATTACCCCCAGAGTGGGGGGTGTGTGAAATTGTGTGCAAAGTTGGAATGAAATGATGTCTCTCTACACAATGATGAATTAAGCACTGATTTATTTAAAGATAAAAATATATATGTACACTGTGCACTGTTCTTGTGCCGGGTGACGTTCCCAGCCGGGAGATGTGATGCCGGTCACACAGATACAGTCTGTGGTGGTTAGGTCTGGACCAAGCACAGTGTGTGGTTGGGGGAGGGGAAGGGGTGCAGGGTGCCTGGGTCGGTCCGATCACTCTGTGTTTGGGCAATGCACAGATGTGATCTGGATGGGGCGGGTGGTGGCGTCTCTATGGTTAACTTTTTACTTATTACTTAGAGGAAAATAAGGTTATTTGGACCTTAATTTTTGCCTCGTCGTTTGTGTTATTTTTTGATCATAACTGTCTCCATTCTAAAAGCGTAATTTATCTTCTCTGTTATCATTGATATGGGAGGTAATTGATCTTGTCTACAATACTGTGCTATTGCTGTTTTTGCCGCTATGAAAGCTTGATTTAGAAAATATGTGTTTGTTTGCTTCGTTTCTTTTGGGCTAACGTGAAGTAGTACCCTCTGGGGTGTCAGATCCACCTCCTCTCCTAACACCTGTGACATCAGTTTTCCTACCTCCCTCCATGTTTCTCTTACTTTATTGCAATTCCAAAAAATATGCATTAAATCTCCACTCCCTTCTTCGCATCTCCAGCAGATATTTATTTGTGTCGGGCATATTTTATTTATTCGTTTTGGAGTATAATAGGTCCTATACAATAATTTCATGTATCTTTCTATATGTGATATAGTCATTTTATGCACTGTCGAGAAGGCCCTCTCCCATTGCTCTTCTCCTATCTCTAAATCTAGGTCTCTTTCCCATTTTAAGCTGTCCTATCGTTTTCTTTTCCTATCTTAATGTTTATCAAGTTTTTGTACCAGAAGGTGATTCCACCTATCTGTTGTCCTCCCCTCATTCTATTAATTACATTATTAGGTAGCTGATTTACCTCACCTCCTCTCATTTGGTATTTATTTATCCAACTTCTTATTTGTAAATATTTGTAAAAATCTACTGTCGGTATCCCATATTTTTGTTGGATCTCCTCAAATGAGATTAATCTGTGTTCTCCCATTATATTTTCTAAGGTTTTTATTCCTCTAAATATCCATGTGTCCACTTTAAGATCCGGGATAAGTTTCATAACTGTTGGAATTTCTATATCTTTGAAGAGCGTTTTAGGTTCTTCTTGCATGTTCAAGAATATATCCCAGGCTTTAAATGTATCTTTAATTGATCTAGGGCTGTCTTTGGGTATTGTTCTCATATTTAATGGCATCCATATCAGATCTTTTATCTCTTTCATAATTCCCTCTTCCAATTTTACCCATGGTCTCTCTTCCCCTCCTTTTATTCCCTCTGGGATCTGTTTCAGGATGCATGCATATTGATACATTTGTAGGTCTGGGAGAGCTACTCCTCCCTTTATTTTTGGCCTTATCAAGTGCTTTTTTGCTATCTTTGCCCTTTTATTTTTCCAAATATAGCGGTTCATTATTGCATTAAATCTGTTTATCCAATATTTTGGGAGTATTCTTGGTATTGTTCTAAACAAATACAGCACTTTTGGCAAGAGAAACATTTTTATCGTGGCTATTCTGCCCATCCATGTAATCTCTCTATATGTCCAGTCTGTTAATTTTTTTTCCAGTAGTTTTAAAAGTGGGGTGTAGTTGTATTCTATCAAGTCTTTTTCGTTATCTACCAAATTCACTCCAAGGTACTTTATAGACTTGGTTTTCCACTGTAAATTGTGCTTTTTTTTAACATCTCTAATTCTACTGGTTCAATATTTATTGGTAGTATTTCTGTTTTACTTTTGTTTAATTTATAATAAGAGATTTTTCATATTGATTTATTAGCTGTATTAAGGCCGATATGGAGGTTTGGGGTTTAGTGAGAAGGAGTACATCATCTGTGAATAATAGTCTCTTATGTTGTACTTTATTAATTATGGGGGCTTCTATTGCTTGTGTGTTTCGTATTAGTTCCGCAAATGGCTCTATCGACAAAATAAATATAATTGGTGATAGTGGGCATCCTTGGCGTGTTCCATTTGAGATGGTAAATTTGGGAGATATACATGAATTATCCATAACATGTGCTTCTGGGGCTGAGTATAATGCCATTACTGCTTTCAAGATTTTCCCTATCATACCAAACTTTTTAGGACCTCTTCCATATTGCCCCAGTGGAGTCTATCGAAGGCTTTTTGTGCATCTAACGACATCACAATTAGAGGCTTCTCTTCCTTTATATGGTGTTCCATGACCGCTATTGCTCTCCTTATATTTTCTGTGCCCTGTCTATTTCTTACAAACCCCACCTGATCTGAATTAATCAGATCGGGCAGAAGTTGTTTTAATCTATTTGCCATAATTTTTGCATAGATTTTTATGTCTACGTTTAACAGGGCAACTGGTCTGTAATTTTGTACATATTTTGGGTCTTTACCTTCTTTAGGAATTGTTACTATCCTAGCCTCTAACATTTCTGCTGGGAACTTTTCATTTTTAATGGCTTCTTCAAATATATCTATTAGGATTGAACCTAGTTGTTTCTGAAATTTCTTGTAGAATTCATTACTAAACCCGTCAGGTCCTGTAGCTTTATTTTATTTTAGTGTTTTGATTACTTCTCTTAGTTCTTGATCTGTTAATGGTTTGTTCAACTTTGTTATCTGGTCTGTATCTAGTTTAGGCAATTTTATTCTCTTTAAGAATCCATTTATTTCCTCTTTTGTTGGTTGAGGTGTTTCTTTGTCTGTTTTAAGATTATACAGGTGTTTATAATACTCTGCGAATACTTTGGTTATTTCTGCTGGGTTTGAGGTTTTTACTCCATTTTTATTATACATTTCTTTTATGCTTTCTCGTCTGTCTGCCTTTTATTTTATTGGCCAGTAGTTTTGATGCTTTATTACCTTCACAATAAACTCTTTGTTGGAGTTTCAGCATATTTCTTTTTAACTGTTTTATATTTTTATTTTCTACTTCTGCTCTTATTTTATTTAATTGACCTAATATTTTGTCATCTTTTGGATTTTTTTTATGTATTGCTTCTAGGTTCTTTAATTGATCTTGTAATTGACCCTGTGCTACCTGTTCTTCTTTCCTTTCTTTTGCATTTATTTGTATAATCTTCCTTCTAAGCACTGCTTTTAGAGTACACCAGAAATTGAAATGGTTTGTTTCTTCTGGCTTATTTGTGCTACAAAACTGTTGAATGGTTTCTTATATTTGTTTTTTTATGTTATCTCTTTTTATTAGATAATTTGGTATCGTCCAGGTTCTATGTTTAAGGATCCTTTTTTTGTTGTCCCACATTATCATTACTGGGGCATGGTCTGACCAAGTTATTGGTAAAATTTCAGCTTTTTTCATTAGTTGTAATGTATTTTTATCTGTTAATATTAGGTCTATTCTTCAGTATGTTTTATGTACACTTGAAAAGAAAGTATAATCCCTGCTGGTTGGATTTTTTACCCTCCAGGCGTCATATAATCCTGCTTCGAAAATAATTGTACTCATTTTTTGTGAGAATTTCATATGTTTGAGCATCTGCGGATCTAGTGTGGCATTTAAGTCTCCCAACATAATTACCGCTTTTTTTTCTCTACCCTATCAATCAAAGACTTTTTAAACATCCAATCAAACAATCAAAACTGCTCTTAGATGCCACACACTTGATGGCAGGCATACCAGGGGAAGCAGTGTGAACAGGGCAGACACGGGAATTTCCCGGATCTAAGGTGCAGTATGAATGGGGTCTGTAGAGCTGAGATCAGTGTTCCCTCTAAGCTGTGCACACGTGCGCGCGCACACACCTTGACGAGCGTGCGCACAGACATTACAACAGAGCGCACAAAGCAGCAGTGGTCCCTTTTTGCAGTTGTGGACTCAATTAATGTGTGGTTCACCCATTAACTACATTGTGTGCTGTATTTTGAATGTTTAAATGTTTACTATAATTTTGAAGTAAAGTTAACAGAAATGCTGAACGTCATTTTCCAGTTATATAGAAGTGACGAACAAAAATGTAAATTTCATTCCAAAGTTGCACAGCCAAAATCTTTAGCCGCACACAGCCTTCGTAAAATTAGAGGGAACATTGGCTGAGATGCTCTGTGCCCCGCCAAAAACACGGGAACAAAAACACGAGGTGGCAATGAGAACGCAGCAATACTGATTATACATTTTTCAGAGTAGTAACCCTAAACAGGGGTTCCTTCTCCAGCTATAAATCATTGAGCTGGGGATAAGAGGCAACCTCAGCATAGAGTACATTTATATATGTGGCTCATTAAAATCACAAGTGTGTTTTATAATTTTTTGTGTGTCAAACCATATATGTGTGTCTAGTGTATTTTAGAGATGCAATAATTAAAGTTAATTTTTAAAACACGCAATCTTCATTTCCACACTTCTCTTCTTACTTGTTATACAAGTATTGACTGTTATATCAGGGGAGTCTTCTGAGTGTTTTTGTTTAGCGTTTACCTTACTGACCACCTACCTGTCTCATAACTACTATAATTGAGATTACGCTTATTAATCTCCAAAGAAGAGCGCCCCAACAAAAAAGAGTCTTTCTTCTCCTTTATCTTTGAAATACTCCCAGAAAACAGCAGGTGTCCACCCCCAGATAGAAGAAAAAGGAAGGACTGCGCTAACATGCATTAAAGTAAATAGACATTGCCAGTACCTATTATAGTAAATTTTGATAATTATAATTAGTGGGTATTAAAAGAAAACACATGTAAACTCCAAATTAATAAAGGCCAAAACTTAAAAGGGGGGGGGGGGGGGAGGCGAAAGGGAAGGAAGGCACAAATGTCTGTTGATGGCTGAAAAAATAAGTCCATACGGTACCGTATTAGATGAACCAGCTGGTTTTTGAATTATTGTTATAGGAAAGGAATCCGTCTCTTGATTAACCTCACTGGTGGTATTGTAGTAGGGACAGGTGCAAAGAACCCCAATGGCAGCTTTTTATGGCGGATGCAGAACCCCCTGCAGTGTAGTAGCCAAGAAGATATTCAGGGGTACTTCTGGGTGAAACATTGTCCCAGGAACAGAGTCCAGCGTGAGTAATCTTCAGAGGTTCAAATAGTTGTCCTGTAGTGTAAAAACGTCACCGGATGGAGTTTGTATAGTCAGCCACAGTTAATCCACCAACGCGTTTCACTCCACTGGGGAGCTTTTTCATCGTCCACCCCCAGATGCTGGTTTCCTGTTAATTAACCTGTGAATGGTTTGCAATCAGAAAAAGCACTGAATGGCTCCGATCCATACGCACGAGCAGTCGATCGATAATCTCCCCCCTTCGCGAAAATCAAAGTGCTGCGGTTAGGTCTGAATAACCCCCTATGTTGTACACCCTGTGTCCCTTTGTTGCGTATCACTTTGCTGTGTGGTGAATGGAGAATAGAAACATTGGGTAGCCCTAGAAAAGGATAGCTGGGATTGCATGTGGATACTGCCAATGAAACTGCAGATAAATGCATTTAGGCAATGTCAGACAATACCCTCCACATCTCACCGGCACAAAGGACAGAAATGGAACTGTACATTCCTATACGTATCTGGCATTCAACTACCTTGCTTTGGATAGTTGCCATGCACATGCACAAGAGGAAGTGGTAGGTTTTCAGTATTTCATAGAATTTGTTGTTTTATTTTTAAAGATCATTGGGATTATAGTTGTGTTCTGTTGAGATACTGGTTTATTGGTATTTCTCCATATCTCCAGGTGGTTGTGATTGATGGTTCCACAAGTGCATCACTTTGGGAATGGGACGTTTCATGGCATCAAAAAGAAGCTGCGGCTATCTCACTGTTAACTGCTGACGGAAAGTCGGTCTTTATGTTCTGGGGAGAAGGAACGCCTTTAGACAACAGCTCTGTAAGTAATACTCTGCCATGAGTGTATTTTATCCAATAGACTTAGGGGTGATTCAGGTTGGCTCGGTGGTTTGTGAATTCAGTTGTGGTCCTACGAATGGGTGAAAATTAGCATGTGCAGACCCGCTGTGAGAATGCCCCCTTCCCACCTGTGCAAAGTCCTTGGCGAGTGTGATACTCGCCAAGGCCTTTGCACAGACTGGGTTGGAAGGGAGTGGATAGCTGGCTGTCGCATGGCAATACCCGGGGTTTCCAGGCGTTCCCACAAAAACAGTGGGTGTGTACAGAGAAACCCTTGGCGTCCCCATGTGAACGCAGATGTGTCCAGACTGACTTTTCCTTGCAAATGGGGAAATAAAACTTTAGATGGTTGGCATATGCCTGCATATGAATGGATGTGTAAGCATGCACATCCATTCATATGCAGGCATATGCCAACCATCTAAAGTTATTCACCCAACCATCTAAAGTTATTCACCCGCCCACCAGGTGGCGTTTACCTGTTCGCTAGACTGGGAGTGAATGCAGCCTAGCAAACCGGTCTTAATTAGGCTCTTGTTTATATGGGGCCAGATTCAAAGCTACACGCAATGTCCTCAGAGATGCCCTCCACTGGCCTCTTAAAGACACTGCTTGTGTACGGAGACACAAAGTCAAAGCCACCATTGGACCTTGGTCTTTGTAGTTGCTCAGATGCCCACAGTAAGTAAGCCACTGGGGCCTTTACAGCTGTGTACTCAGAAGCGCGTAACTCTTGGAGGCAATGGAGACATCTGCCGCCGGGGTCCTGCTCACAAAGGGGCACCTCTTCTCCCCTGCAAGTTTAAAGCAGTTCATCACTCCCCTTCTTAGCATAACCATAGACACCACTCTTTATTTTAAACATAACGCACATGCATATATATACACACATGCATATATATATATCTATATAAGGTGCTGTGTGGGGGAGGGGGCACCAATATCTATCGGGACTCTGGGACGAAATTACGCCACTGTGTTTACTAATTCATAGTCATAGGTTGAGGCACTTCTATGTCCATGACGCGCCTGCTTTTGATTTGTTACCTCCAGTGCAGCTATGCAACTGTTATTCCTACATTCTGGATACCGATATATATGCATGTAAATGTATTTAGAAGCACCTGCACAGTGCACCTGCTCAGAGATCACTAGTCTGCAACTTTATGCACATGCCAGTATGAATCCTTTCCCTGGTGTACATCCATAAGTGTGAATATGCAAGGACTATAGATGCTGTAATACCACCTGGTGCATGTTTGGATGCCACCATTGGTCGCACCATGGAAGCTTGCACCAGGTACTGACTTTCGGTCTGAGTATGGCCTCCAGAGTGATTACATGTCTGTATATACAAACACTTCAGTGACGATGCCCATAAGAAGGACCATCTCTGTGCATCTCTTTAGCCATTCCTCAGAGCTGCCCAGCACTTTTCCTAAACATCACTGATACCAGGCATCTCACCTGGCTGAGGATTATTAGATGGACAGTGCCTAGATAGACAGTCAATAGGTTTACCTCAAAAGGTTGACATGCAGTAGGTCAACAGGGTCAAAATGTCTACATGAAAAAGGTAGACACATGAAAAGGTAGACATAAGATTTTCAAATTTTTTGGGTGTCAATGTCGACGTGGACCCCTAATTAGTATAACACGTGTTCTCAACATGGACCTGGATAGTGAAGTAAGAGCGGTTAAAAAAACCTTGTCATGTGTCGACCTTTTTTGTCATGCCGACATTTTGACCCGGTCGACCTTGTGAACATGTTGACCTATTGTATATCGATCTTTCTTGCCCTGCAGACCTATTAACTGTCTATCTAGACACTGTAAATCTATCAGCCGGTACCAGTCTCAATCATAGCAGTGCCTGTGTAACGCATTTGCTGTAGCAGTCTTAGTCTTCGTAGCAGAAATATTGCTAAGCATCGTGAACATCAGCATTGTATCCGACTCTGAATCAGACCCAATGTGGGGACCGTGTCGAGTTGAGTGTTCACCTGTTTGCAGAGAGTATTTCGCGCATCTTTAGAGAGTTCATACAGTATCTACGCTTAAGGCCGGGGAGCCAGAATTGGATGTAGACTTAAGGCCCCCATACATCGAGGTGACTTGGTCTGATTTCGGCCGATTGCGACCAATCGGCCCTTTAAACCGGACCAAATCGCCTCTCCTTGACATGCAGTCGGGTCCAATCACAACGGATCGCATGTGTCCCTGCCGCCGGTAAGGTCCTGGCGGCTCGCACTGTTGGGTGTCCGTACACTGCTGCGAGAAGTCGCAGGCAGTGTATGGGCACCTTTACCTTTTGCTCCTTGTGTAGGGCAGATGCAAGTGCATGTAGATGATGACTAGTAGCCAACCAGGCGCGTATGCCACACATGCAGCATATATGTTTTGGGCACTGTATACCCAACACTACAGCTGGCTCCTAGAATCTAGCACCATAGCAGCATACATTTTCATGAAGTGATATTTCTCTTTATGCCCACTAGGTGTTGTATACAAAAGCAGCAGTGCCTTGGAAGCGACATCTTTACTTGCTCTACCCAGCCTATCCAGGGGTCATTCTGGATCTCTTCAATGTTACCACAAGCATTGTGGCCTCAGCTGGTAAGCTTCATTGCATTGTAGGATAAATACAGTATCATTACTGACAAACTTTGTATCTACTATAACATGTTGCTTATGTAATTGGACACTATTCTATATATTGAAACAGCTTCAATTTCTCTATTATATAATATTTGCCATCTTAAAACTTACACTTAGTTCTAGGTTGCCTCCATACAATTCTACTTCCCACAATGCAATCTGCTTTCATTTTATTTTTTGTGCTCATGGAGTGGGCACCTCCGTACAGGGCTGAATAAAGTTTGTACGTTTTTTGATTTCTTGCATGCACTGAGCTGGGTTTTTCTGGAGGGAAACTGGAGAGAGGTCACCCAGTCACAGATCCTTTGGGTGAGCAGGCACCATATGGCACATCGCTGGAGCCACAATGTATTTAGGAAAGACTAAAGATCTTCCTATGTGTATAGTTTGGAGCAGGGAAGGGAAAGGGGGGAAATGATAGAAACTTTCAAATCTATCTAGGCTTTTAACAAGGTACAAATGGGAGACATTCTTCACAGGAAGAGGAGCAGCAGAACACGAGGACATGCACTGAAACTAGAGGGAGGAAGATTCAGGGGAAATTTGAGGAAAAATTACTTCACAGAAAGGGTAGTGGATAAGTGGAATAGCCTCCCATCAGAGGTGGTAGAGGCAAATACAGTAGTACAATTTAAACATGCTTGGGATAGGCATATTTATATTCTTACAAAAAAATAAGGATCAAATATGGTTTGAGGTAACATGTTTAAAAAAAGGGGCAGACTAGATGGGCCAAGTGGTTCTTTATCTGCCGTCAAATTCTATGTTTCTATGTATTTTGTTTTTTAGTGTGTCAATCTAATATTAAGCTGATTGTGTTCTGCAGGTTGTTATAACATGATTTTCTTGTCTTTCATTATGGCGGAATATAAATGATCGGTACTTGTGTCTGAGTACCCTTGCGGGGCTCACTTCGCTCGCCCACGCTGCGGGCTTGCTACGCTCGCCACCCTATCTAATATCAACTCCATGCCAACATGGATAGTGGAGGTATGAACTATCCATGTTGGCATGGAGTTAAGTTACTTTATTTTAGATTTCGTGGCGAGCGTAGTACCCGGAAGTAGCATGGCGCCGTGAAACTACACAAGTACCAAATGATCTTCCAGTTGTGACGGAACACTGTGTTGTATTACACATGTTCCCTATGCCAGGTCAAATTGGGAACACTCATTAGGAGAGGCTGCACCTGAAATGGCAGAACCTGCCAGGCTGAAGATGTTGCACTTCAGGGTAAATCCACAAGACTGTCCACGTTCAGTAAGGGACCCTTCTCTAATCCCTTTAGTGACCCATATTACTGTACCCTTCCCATTTCTTAACACAGAGTCCTTAAAGGACAACTCAGATAGTAAATGTAAGGGAATTGTAAAATCAGTTTTCATCAGTGCTTGGGCATCTCTCAGACCAGATCTTTTGCGCTGCGGAATCTGTGTGCGCTATATAAGAAACTATAAATAAATAAATAATAAAGGTAGAGAGGTGTGCTGAACAGTTCAGCATTCCCAGCCCGGATCTCTTGACATACAGGGCGGTATTCAATGAGCCTGATTCGCCATGTTTTTATGGCGAATTTGTGCTGTTTGGCGAATTTTTGACAAAAACGGTGAATCACCCTATTCAATGACCACATGGCGAATACATTTCAAGGTTTTTTCGCCATGATTCACCGAGTAGCAATCGCTATCTTTTTATGGTGAAGTGGAATGTGAACTTCTAAAATAAAGTGTTTTTGTTTTTTACATTTGGTGTCTAAAAATCAGGAATTTTATTCTGAGGAGGGGCATGCTACTTTTATTCATGTGCTGTAAGCACATGAATATATATTTAATTTAAAAAAAAATATTTTTTTTTTTTTTTTTTTACACAGCAGCCAGCAGGGGGCACCGGAGCCGAGCCGCTCATTACATATTCATATATTCACTGCACCCGATGTTACGTTCGGGTATAGTGAATATATGCGGCCCCCTGCTGGCACCCCCGGGGGGGCAGCCTGTGCTGCCTGGCACCCGGGGAGCCCACCTGCCCCCCACAAACGTTCAGGGGCAGGCAGAGAGACTTCCATCTCTCTGCCTGGCACCCTCCTCAGGCTCCCTGCGGCAATCGCCGCAGGAGCTCATATTCGCCTGTCAGGGGCAGCGAGCCCCTGACACGTTGAATACCGGAGCCCGCTGGCTCCGGAACGTGGCGAATGTGCAGCGAATCCTAAAAAGGATTCGCTGCACCTCGCAGGTATTCACATTGAATACCGCCCACAGTATGAACTGATGGACGCAAGTTCTATTGCCAATGCAAGCAGCATTGAATTTCCATCCAATCTCTAGGAGTCAAATGCAGTAGACAGCTGGGGGAAGGGATGTGGGGGCTATGAGGCCAGGAGTCTGTGTGGTGACATGTGGACCCTTAGCTCTCCCCTTCTAGAAAACCAGGTCTCCCTCAACCCCTTATTCATCCTCTTCAATTGAGTGTGTTTGTCACAATATCTTTGTTCAACTGTGAATTAGACCCTTGGCATAGTAGCTCTGTTCAGGGACATGTATTTTATATCCTCGACCTCTTTGAACTTCCACCTAAGCATTTTCCCTACAAATGATGAGACCAGGGGCCAAATGGAATAGAGTGTGAGAATCAGAAAGGGAGAGATTTTGGGAGAGTTTTCCCTTTTTTTTAAAGTGGAAATCATTTACACTGAAAATCCAGGTTGACTTTGCCATGAAAATGATTGCTGCTTTTAAACAAATCTCTCACTTTCTGATTCTCTCACACTATTGCATGCTGGCATGTGATGCAATGCGATATTTAATTGTACATTCAGGCTTTTTCATGTGGAAATCGCATCGCATCGCATACCCTATTTAGTGGCATGCGATGCGATGGGTGCCGTGATAATACACAAGTACCGAAAATCGAATAGAAAAATAGTCTTGCCAGGCAAGACTATAGTAGAAATCTAATCAAATTGAATCAAATGCCAGATCAAATCGAAAGGCATATCAAATCGAAATCTAATTGAATTCCACATCCAGCCGTGTGTACGCACGAGTAAACTCTCTTTGTGTTTTTTGAGCATTTTTTCTCGTTAAGTGTGTAGTTGTCTCCTATGGACTTGCTGAGATACATTTAAGGCAGACTGCATTGTGGGATGTAGAGGGGAGAGAAGGCTGCCCACATGAGGTTTATCTTTGAAGCTATGCCTGCAACTCAAACAGTGCCCTTTACATCCTATTTTCTACCAGTGTCTACCAGATGTATTAAGAAGAATGAAAGTTTCTGCAAATAATGAAAATACTCTTTCTGCATGCAATTTTATCTACTCAGCAGGAATCAGAGAGTTGGAGAAAGATGCCCTTCTTGCCATCATAACTGCAGAACAAGGGCTGAGCACATCAGACAATGTTCCACAAAATCTGACTGTAAACAAACTGGGCATGAGATGGGCTCTGTCCAACAGCCATGCTCTGTCTCTGGGGAAGGCAAAGATAAGGCCCAAACTGGAAGATGTGAAAAGAATTCTTACCAGGTTGAAGTTCAGCTCTGTTCCCCAACAGGTAAGTTTGTATCCATGTCCTTTCCAGTGATGGGCCAGACAGGGTTTTACCCCAGGGAAGGCAGAAATTTTCTCTTTGTGTGGCATGTTATTAATATGACAGCTAAAAAAGTTTCTAAAGTGCCACCACCATTGGAAAATATACGAGTGTGGCAGGAGCAGCATACCTCCACATAAAGGTAATGTGGAAGATCCAGTCCAGGTTTTTTAAAATGTATTGTGAATCACTCTCTGCTAATTAACAGCACCTGTTACTTCCTCTTATATGTTTGTCCAAAGCAGAGAGGCTGGGTGATAGGTTTGTCCAACACCTGAAAGAGGCTGGGAGATAGGTGGGGAACGTGGGGATTATGTTAGGTGTTCTCTGGAGTGTTTTCTTACTGTGAAAAACCTGCTACACTGTAACTGTAGAATTTCCGTGCTGTACCTTGTATGCTGTGTTCCTGTTACAAATAAAGAACAACACTTTACTTCTATCTAGTCTATAAGCTGTATTCAATGCAGTGGCGATGGGGTTTTGTACGTCGAAGATGGATTATTTTCGTCGAGGAAAAGCTATTTTCGCCATCCAATCTCCTCGCCGTATTCAGTGTTTGCCCAGAGTCCTCGCCGTCAGAGAATGGCGAGGATTCCCTTAAAAGGCGAGGTTCGACACAAATGCAACGAGTCTGCGTCATTTTGTGGCAAGCCCCGCCGTTTTAATGGCACACTCACTGTTTCCACCTAGCTGAAAAGAACCAGCAAGGTGGAAACGGCGAGTGAAGGGGAGGGAGTTAAATACTCTGACGGCAGGCTATCGGCACTGCTCTCCGTCAGAGCATTGAATACCGCCCTATGTGATTCCTTGTCACACAATATTAGACTCTGAGTATGACTCACTAATCTTCACTCACCGGAAGCATTTTGTTGTTGAGTATGCATGCTATGCTTTGGGAGGTGGAAGAGGGGAGGAGACTTAGGGGTACATTTATAGTTCTATTGAAGATGGGATGTTGCCCATAACAACCAATCAGATTCTACTTCTTATTTATGTAGCATCTCCTAGAAGAAAATAGAATCTGATTGGTTGCTATGAGCAATATCCCATCTACAAAAGAACTGCCATCTTAGTAAATATACCCTTTAATACGAGAAGGTCCAATTCCACGAGTTCCACTCAAAATATCCTCGAGTCCCACCTTGTGGCACTAGTGTCAGGGGTTGCCTACTCTTTTTTTTTTAGATAATGGTACAATAATATTTTGAAAATAATTGTCCTGTGTATACAGATGACTAAATTGTGATTATAGGTTCCACACAACGCAGCAAATGCAGTGCAGTGTTTTAAATACTTTAATTAATTTTGAAGACAAAATGCTGATCGGTGGTATACAGCGTGATTTTTATTTTTTATATGGTTTATTGTTTAGTTTTTTTTTACTTACAGTATGTGCTGCTAAAAAGTTGTGACCATGTTGCCATTTTGGTGTCGACATAATGAATGTCAACCATTTGAATATTGTCATTTTATACTACACCCCATTACTGTATATCCTGCTTTCTATCACTAGTGTCTCTATGCTGTTTACATATTTTTAAACTTTGATTCTTCCTTTATTCTGTGTTTTTATCATTGCAGCTGTTGTAAACTTGAAGAATAAAATCGACAACCACTCCCAGAAAACTGCTTACAATGTGTAGGATCGTAGAGAGGACTCCACAGAAATGGCTCTCACAAATCTAGCCTGAAGTTTGAGTTATTTTGTGTATCAATGTTTGTTCAGTTTTTAGTTCCAATGTCTTCGCACTCCTTGGTATTCCCCTACTCCTATATGCCAATTCACACATACACATTCTCAATCCTAAAATGAGGCAACCTGTTGCATTATTTTATCTCTGTGGCTCCGAATCTCTCCCTTGCTAACAAGATGGCAGTGCCATACTTGCTTTACTTGGTTTTATGGCAGTGATCTGTAGATAGAGGAATTTGTTTACAAAAGTGTAGAATGTGAATATTATATGACTCGTATTTCTGTGGCGCAGACAAAGGGCGGTATTCAATGTGAATACCAGCTAGGTGCAGCGAATCCTGTTTAGGATTCGCTGCACATTCGCCACGTTCCGGAGCCGGTATTCAACGAGTCAGGGGCTCGCTGCTCCTGACCGGCGAATATGAGCTCCTGCGGCGAACGCCGCTGGGAGCCTGAGGACGGTGACAGGCAGGGAGATGGAAGTCTCTCTGCCTGCCCCAGAGCGTATGTGGGGGGGAGGTGGGCTCCCCGGGTGCCAGGCAGCACAGGCTGCCCCCCGGGGGTGCCAGCAGGGGACCGGGTATATTCACTACACCCGATCATGCATATGTAACGATCGGGTGCAGTGAATATATGAATATCTAATGAGCGGCTCGGCTCCGGCACCCCCTGCTGGCTGCTGTGTAAAAAAATAAATAATTTTTTTTTTAAATTAAATATATATTCATGTGCTTACAGCACATGAATAAAAATAGCATGCCCCTCCTCAGAATAAAATTCCTGATTTTTTTACACCAAATGTAGAAAACAAAACACTTTATTTTAAAAGTTCACATTCCACTTCTCCATAAAAAGATAGCGATTGCTACTCGGTGAATCATGGCGAAAAAAACCTTCAAATGTATTCGCCATCTGGTCATTGAATAGGGTGATTCACCGTTTTAGTAAAAAATTCGCCAAACAGCACAAATTCGCCATAAAAACATGGCGAATCAGGCTCATTGAATACCGCCCAAAGTGTAGGAGAAATACAGCTGGTAAGAGCTGGAAGTTGGATGAATGTTACAGGGGTCTATGTACTAAGCCTTGGAGAGAGATATAGTGGATAGGGATAAAGAACCAGCCAACCAACTGCTAACTGCCATTTTTCAAACAGCCTGTAATGCAGCAGTTGGGAACTGGTTGGCTCTTACTTTGGGGTTGGTGTACCAAGCATTGGAGAGAGATACAATGGACAACCAATCAGCTCCTAACTGCCATGTTACAGACTGTGTTTGAAAAATGGTAGTTCGGAGTTGGTTGGCTGCTACATTATCTCCATTTACTTTATCTATCTACAAGGCTTAGTAAATAGAAGTTTAAAAAATTACAGGATAGCTAGTACTTTGGGGGTATTCAATGTTGGGTCACGACTGTCGGGCTGGCCCGACAGCCGTGACCCTGTCCCGTTCTGGGTCTGCTCAACCGAGATTTTGCAGGCGGGATTCAATGGAGAAGGGGGCGTGGCCGCGAGTAGCGGCCGGGAATCGGCAAGCTGCAGCCGGGAGCTTGGCAATTCCTGGCCGTTCTCGGTAGAATGAGCCCAACTGCTTGTGAAGTCGGGCTCGTTCTGCCGAGATCCCCTGTTCAATGCTGTCAGGGAAAACAGCATTGAATAGGGCCCCGCAATCATCTCCCCCGTCGGGAATGGCTGCAGGAGATTGAATATCCCCCTAAATCTCCATCTATTTTATCTTTGTCTGAGGTTTAACACATAGACCCCAAAATCTCCATACACTTCTCTCTTCAAGGCTGTGGCGGACGTCTCTCGACAGTTGGGATTCCGACAGTCATTACTCCGATGTCGGAATCCTGACTTCTCCCTCGTGGGGGTCCACGACCCCCATAGAGGGAGAATAAAACAGATGGCGAGTGCAGCTCGCCACCGTGCCCGCTGCATGGCGAGCGCAGCGAGCCCGCAAGGGGCTTCGTTGCGCTCCCCCGCTGTGCAGTCGGGATTCCGACGTCGGGCTTATGACTGTCGGAATCCAGACTGTCTGTGTGTTATACCACACCCCTTCAAGGCTTAAGGCTTAGTACATAGGACCATACAGTGCTTTATGGGAGCTCATCCTACCAGCATCACATTTCACTTTGTCCCTCTGGGACGTTATATTAAATACCACTAGATTTGGGCATTAGGTCATGTTTGTTTGATATTTTACAAATGTCTATTCCTGTCTGAACTCTTTTGTCATGGTTACATTTCAGAGATGATCTCTACCAATATGAAAAACAAGTGCTGTCCCATGTAGCGATAGTAACAATGACAACCAAGTAAATAGCTCCTTATAGACCTTACAGAAAAATGAGGAACACACAGTTTGTAAGATTTTTACAAGAAAAGTCCTGTGCTTACGTGGTCTTTAAAAAGAGACGTGCATATAGGAGAGGCTGTAACATTTGTCTGTTGTAAAATTTATGGTGCACTAAAATGTTCATCAAAATTGTTGATTTAATTTGCCGAAGGTTGTTTATAGACCTGTCTAGTTGCTGGTTAGTCATAATCCAATTCAGCAGCAACGTCTGGCTGTTACTGGTATAACAAATCATTTCCTATACAGTACATGGAAGAAATCCATTGCCGAAAACTCTGTAGAAGTTGTACGTAGATTTACTCATTATTACAATCATATCAGCAACCAAGTGTACCCCCTTATATTGCATTTTCAAAGTATTGTAATGTTGATTTATTAACTGATGCATTTGTAAAAAAAAAAAAACACCTGACGTAGGGACTAATCTTATTTTAGAATATATTCAATTTGCAGTCTTAACTATTTTATAGTATATTTATTTATTAGTATGGCACAATTTTATATACGTATTGCAAGTTCTTATACTAAAACATTACAGTAGTGTCTCTAAAGGGCCCCATACATCAGCAATTAATTGTGACAATTTTCAGATATGGAGATGATTGCCACAATTAATTTTAGATGTGTGGGCTCCCCCTTTTGGCAATCCCAATCAAAATCGCCAATCGATTGCTTAATCAGGTTTTTAAACATGTTTAATAATCCGGTATTATCTGCAGATCTTTTTTATATGTGTGGGTATTCCCAATTCGTCTTCTTCATCTATTTACATTATGAACAGCTGAAATGACAATCGATTGGGCAATTTCCAGATATGAAGATGCAATCTTTAGATGGAAAAATCTGCCGATCACTGAAATAAATCTGTAATGTGTGGGCAAAGTCAGATAGATTGTAAAATCCATTTATCTGGCCAAAAAATCCCTGGATCTGGAAATCCATTAATTGTGATTGCTGATGTATGGGGCCCATTACCTTCCCGTGAGCCTAATTCAGCATGAATCAGAGAATCCGCAAGACTTCGAGGAGAAATTTGCGGTCCAGACAGAAAAAAACGCCCCTTGCAAACTTGTGAAAGAATTGCGAATGGATCACTAATCGCGATCCATTTGCAAATCCATACGCAATTCCCGAAACATTGAAGACTCTTTGCAGTCTGAAATAATGTGAGTAGGTCTGTAGCTTCCACTAATCTGCAACTGAGACGGGGTGGAAGTGGTCATTGCTGATGTCACACACCGTCTTCATAAACGCCTGGGCACACCTGCCTTCTTTCAAACACACCCAGAAAATGGCAGGTTTCCAGCTCCAAATGTTGGCTTCCTGTCAGTGAAGCTCCGGCCACATTGCATTTATGATCCATAGACCTTTTCAGTCGATATTTCCCTTTGCGCATATGCAATGCATACGGGGCGCATGCGAAGTCTTTGAATTTGCGAATTCTCTAATTAGCGATCCATGGTTAGTTAGGCCCTATGAGCAGAAGTATTAGGTCTCTGCATTTTCTTTTCACCACTGTCATTATCACTGATTGTAATCAGTAATTCAGGCGAATTCCAGCTTATACAGAAGCAACCAAACTCATCGGCAGCACCAGCGATGCATTCCCTGCGGCTCATGCGCCGGTGCACGTAGATACGTGAGCGTCTCGTACGTTTGCAGGTCCATTAATGGGACTGGAGTGCGTGAACATCTTAGATGTGCGCACACCACATTTGCTGGCTAGATGAGCCTGGCCCTCTCCACTTTGTCTTCTCTAAATAATTGTGATAACTGCACACCATAATGTGTGTCATGGAAACCTTGTGGTGCCTCATGAATAAAAGAGAAGAATTGTGTCACTATACATAGAGCCCATGAAACCTGTATATCGTCAATAGTGTGGTAAAGACTAGAAATAACATTACACTACACTGATATTACTCTGTGCTGCCTCCTACTGCATCCCTTGCATAGTTTTGATTTTGGATGTGGGCTAAACAATGACTGGAATAGAGAGACAGAAGCTGCTCCCCACTCATTTTAGGGTGCTGGATGACGGCCCGTCAGCCGGGATGCCCAACAGTGGGAATCCTGACTGACGGGCGATTCTCCCTCGTGGGGGTCCACGACCCCCATAAAGGGAGAATAGAACTTGTGGCGAGTGCAACGAGCCACTGAGCCCGCAGCATGGCAAGCGCAGACAGCCCGCATAGGGCATCATTGTGCTCGCCTCACTGTCGCAGTACTGGCAGTCAGGATTTCGACCACACCCACTCATTTCACTATGCCTGTCAATGGCTGTATATAAAAATGCAAACACTTGTATGAATAATCAGTATTATACCAATAACTTGCCCAGTTTTAAAAAAGTAAAAAACATTAGTGTAAATGTATAAAGAATGTTTGTCCTATTTAAAACAATATTGTTAGTCTAAGTTTTGCTGTATTATTCAACTTTTTTTAGTACTGTAGTATGTTTTTAGTACTGTAGTATGAAAGAAGAGAGGATAATGGATACCGCTGCCATGAAGAGTTGATGGTTATTGTGAGGTAGTGGGTCTTATTCAGGCCTAACGATGTGCAGTCCATGCGCTGGACCCATACTGCAGTACGGGTCTGTGATTTCAGACGCACATTGGCAATGGACTGTCAGTGAGTGACAGTCTGTTGCTGTTTAGGGGGAAGGGGATGACGAGGTTAGATCTCCATTTTATGATGGAGACTTATTAAGCTCTTGGTTGGAGCTGACCCTATGGGTCACGCAACCAGCCAATGGTTTCACGGATGGTCTGATGTTGCATCCTAGGACACAGCTGGGAATACTCTTGCATGCAGGAAGCCCAACATCTCCTGGTGCATTGCCATGTCAGTGGTCATGTAAACAGCAGCGTAGCTACTCCAGCCACATCTAAAACAGGCCCCATGTCTGTTAGTACTGGTATTATTGTAAACTTGCCATGCATGTGCGTGTGTGTCCTTTTTTTGCCCAGCTGCAGTTTCTGGATTTTTCAGGCAACTCATGAACTGACCCTGATGTGTGTGTGTTAGCACTAGCACTTCCTACACACAACGCATCTGTTAAGAATGTGAATCTGCTTTGTATATACTGTGCTGACTGTAGAGTAATGTCAGATTTTAATTTATGAAATAAAAAAAACTGTGAATACATTCCATGTTTAGCATTCGTTATTTGTGAGATGAACATCTGGATCACATGTTTTGTTGTAGTAAAAGAAGTGCATCATTACTGCTTTTCAAACATGTGTTTCGCATTTTATTACTTTTTTCTTCATCTGAAAAGCGCTTATTGCCCGAACAACTTTCTCCTTTCAATAAATCCACAGCCTGCCAGCTGCCAGTTTTGTTATGTAATCCCATTGCACTGGAGACAGTTACAGTAAATACACATGCCTACATGTCTTCTATATAGAGCCTTTTGGATGCTAACAAATCTCTCCTGAGGTAATCCTTGTGTACTATAATAAATATATCTGGTACTTTTGAGTTGGGAGCCAGGCTAAAAAGAGCAAGTAGCTCCATGTTACAATGCAGGGGTGCAAATGCATTTAATTTTGCATGCAGGGTAAATACCATTGGCATTTTCATGTAGGCCACAAATGCTGGGCAGCTTTATTTTTTACAAAGAAAGGTAAATCTAATGCTAGATACACATTATGAGGCTCATTTGGGTGCATTTTTAGTTGCTATTACTGCCGCTTCCTTGGAAGCAGCAGTGACAGCTCTGCATGGTAATGCAGCAGGCGGCATCTATTACAAGCCGATGCCTCCTGCTGCATTAGAGATCCAGACTGCGTTCTAGAACACTGCATCCGATTATCTCCCTCTATTAATGCTGCGCCAGCCACCTGTTGCAGGGGCCAGGAGATCACTGACCTCTTTCCACCCTGTAAATATGTCTCCATTTCATCCTCTTCACCCACTGGCCAGCAGATGCTTTAGATGTCGCAGGACCCATTCATGCATGCGCAGAACATTGGTACTTTGTGCATAATAGTGCCTGTGCAACCGCACCTGAATGACCCTCTATAAGATTATCTGTCCAACCTTTCTGGTTGGAACAAAAGTCTGGTAATGTGTGGGAGCAAATGACAATTAACAATTTGCTCCCAAATGCAGAAAACAGGCAAAAATGTTCCTTTGGATAAACTGGTTAAATCAAATGGATTTAACAGGTTTGTCTGAATGTCCAATCCGTCTGTTTTCAGAAGATAATGATTGCTGCACTGTACATCTAAGAGGCTTCTCATTTGCCTTAGATGTATCATGTACCCTAGTAATAGTTTTTTTCCCAAAGCTAGACATTTGGGTATATTCCATTGCCTTCAGAATGGCATCTTGTTGGAAAGACGGCAGTTTCTGACTTGAATAGGTTGGAAGGGGTTCCGACCTATTCAATAAGGGCATTTTTTTTCTGACTAGGTAGATTGGCGGAATAGCTGCCGGTCCACCAGCTTTTGGCAGAAACGTGGCCAAATCTGACAGGTTTTGGCCCCGTTTTCTATAATCTCAGCAGGAGCAGCTCACCCGGCGCCATCCTCCTGCCGCCTCCTCCGTTGCTCACCCAACAGTCAGATTTGGCTGCTGATTGAATAGGTAGTGTTGGATCCATTCTGACAAATGAATGTCGGAATGGATGCGACACTTATTGAATATACCCCATTATCATTTTACTTTCTGATGAGCTTATTCAGAAAGTTGACATCTGCATTATCTGCAACTCTATTTTAAGATGCTTTATGAATAATTATAGAACACCCGATGCGGGATAAATATTTTGACAACAATTCTGATATGCTATCTTTTATTTCTACACAAAATCATTTACTGGTGTCAGAGGGCCTGATTCAGTGGTTTATGCTATGCAGGTGTTTTTACAATTGAGCAGTTATTGGCAGACTTCTTATGTGGCACGATCGCACTGGTAAAGGTGCCTTTGCAAGTCCAGTTAGGATTTCTTTGCACAGTGGTTGACTGTGATAGGCTCATCATGGCACCATGACAACATAAGTGTACCTTTCGGATAAACTTCATAATCTGCAAAGACAAAATGTACGAATCCGGTAAACATTTGTTAATGAATAGGAGATTTTACTGTGGCATTGTAAATCTGGAAGGTCAGCTACTCACTAGCATTCAGAAAATAACAGTGACGTTACATGTCAATTACATGATGTGTAGCCAATTCTCACACATGTGTTGTGCACCAGGGGTTTTATGAAAGTTTCTTACAATGACAAATTTGTGCTCACTTCAGACAATGCAAGTAAATGGAAAAAGCAACATCCAAAATACCTTGGCATCCTGACAGTGCTTTTAACTGCATGCAGAAGGGAGTATGAGGTCATTGGAACTACTAATAAGTTCCATGCATGCTTTTTAATGCCAGTGGGTAACTTGCCTATGTATAGACGTGTCCTTTTATATCAGGGGTGGAAATTGGAATGGAAGTCTGGGATGTGTTTTTCAACAGCAGGAGGGGAGACCCTTATTGCCCGCTCTGCTTTATTTTGTGGCTAGAGTCTCGCCAAATAGTTCCTCTGGACACCAGGTCTATTGCGACTCAGATGTGCCAAGCATCTTTTTCACTCAAAATTGCATTTTATTTACATAATTTAAAACCGATGGAAGTAACAAAGCTGCATTGCTAGAGAACGCACCACTGGGGCTTGCGGCACTTGTAAATTTGAGCAGTGAGGGTGGGTGAAGGGAACAGTGATGGCAGATGTAGGTACCTATTTGAGTGGGTATAGGGAGCAGTGGAGGCAGATTAATGGGAAAGGGAGAGTGTATGTGTAGGGAGAAGTGAGGGTAGGTGTAGGGTAAGGGTTAGTGATTAGGAGTTTGGAACAGTATAAAAGAGTCAGGGAGAATGGTGTGGAGAACAGATTATGAATGCCCCCACCCCCCCTACGTTACAGTCCTCTATGACTATAGCCTGTTTCTGGAGAGGGCCTTCTGCTTTGCAGCCGGAGGGTATGGAGAGGGGCATGGAGGGCTGTCAAGAAGCTGCGGGTTTGATGCCGCAGATAGGCAGATTTGATTGTGGACAGGGAGTGAATGGGACCTTTTGGAGCCCCTGGGATCCTATGTGGCCTCAAGCAGGGGTGTGTGGGATGTGATTTGTATGTGGGGCTGTGTATGCGGAAGAAGTGCGGGCACTGTGCTGCCTCTCTAATCTTCAAATCTGTCTCTCTGTGACTGTGTGGAATAAAGCTGGGTGGAGTCACTCTATAACTCCGCAGATTGACAGATGTATATACAGTAGGAGCAGGGACCTGACCTGGTGTCATGGCTGCTGCAGAAGTTTTGTATGCAGGCAGATGACTGTCATTTCCACTGCTGCCGACTCTCCTGGCTCCCGCCAGCTTTGTTTCCACTTCTCCAGTCATGCCCCAGCTCTCCCACTACAGTACAGGGCAGCGTGTGAGCCGCGGGAAAATGCAGTGAGTGGGCGGAGCCTAAATAGAAAAGTGGGCGGAGCTATGATCGGGATGCTCGATCAGCTAAAAAAAAAAACCTGGTAAAACATTTGCTCCATCAGGGGGATCCCCTTCCCCCTGCGTACGCTATTGTCAGTGAGGGTGCCTCCCTCAGCGGCAGAGCAGCAGCTGGACTAAGAAGTCTGGCCCTGCTGAGACTACTGGCACATTACGGGGGTGGGCGGTGAGTGGCAGCAGGTCTATAACAACAATACTTTCTGTGCCTGTAGGAAACTGCGGGCTGCTTGGTGGGATTCTGGGAGATGGCATCTGATTCCTGTCAGCACTTGATGGGTCTCTGTCACTCTGTGAGTGTGTGTGGGCGGAGTCAAAGAGGCGCTGACAGGCTATAAGCCTAAGACTCTGCCCAGTGTTATACACACACTCACAGAGTGACAGATCTGGGCAAATATATAAGATATGAGGGTAATGTGGAAGATCCAGTCCAGATTTTAGAGCAGCAGCAAGAGAAGTAGTTCCAGTCCAGGTTTCCTAAACTACTGTAATGTGATAAAGGTCAGGCTGATTAGCAGCACCTGTAGCTTCATGTTATATGTGTGCCCAGGGTAGGTAGTCATTTCTCCCAATGCTGAGAAGCAGCTGGGTGATAGGCCGTAATGTAATATTACGTTAGGTGCTTTGGAGCACACCCTGACTGTGAAATCTTTGGAAAACCCTGTGATGCTGGAACCTTGTCTACTGAGCTGTTAGCCTGGTATGCTGTTTACCTGCTACAAAATAAAGACCCAGAACTTCTATATCCAGTGTCCGTGACTCCTTGTCACTAATATATATATATATATATATATATATATATATATATATATATATACACATACACATGCACTCACAGCTCAATATAAGTCCAGTACTCTTGGTCTCACTTAGTAGTTATTGCCCAGGTGCCTTCAGGACTGATCCTCCACAATATAGCAGCCAAAAAATGAGCATCAGGTATTAATAATTACAGTGTAACCATGTTTTTATTGTCTATGGCGTTTCGGGCTGGTGCCCATCTTCAGGACAAACAAGTACAATATAAAGTGCTCAAAACAGTGCTTAAATGCATAACTACAAACCAAGGACCCGTCGCACTGTCCTGTCCTCCATCTGGGCCGCTGAAGATGAATTCCAGTATCTTCCGGAAGTGACCTGGCGGTACTCCGGTGGGGGGCGTGTATCGGGGACATCAAATACTTCAAAAATGTGCACAATTAGATAAGATATAGTGACCTAAAAATCATGTGAGACAAATAATATTCATGTGAAACAATGAAAACCCCTATTCAATCTATTTACAACATCTTGTGATATCTATGGTGACCACTAGATGACACAATATCATCCTCCTGTGGCACATTCTATATACAGTCACCTGTGCTTAAGCCTGGATATCTACAAAACCTGTACTGTTGGTGTGCCTTGAGGACCGTGTTTGGGAATGCCTGCCTTAGACTCTCCCAATGTGCTAATCTAATGTAATTACTTTTATAATAAAAGTATGTTTTTAAAAAAATCATGTACATGTTATGTTACACTTATCCAGTGATTTTCAACCTTTTACCTTGCAGCACACTAAATACAATTTTTAAATTGCCAAGGCACACCATAAGATCCCCACAGGACAAAACACATTGGCACCCACAGGAAAAAAAACAAACCTAATAGTCCCCATATAAAGAACAATCACACTGGTCCGGGTATGGGTGAAAACCGGACCAGGACAAAACCCCCGGACCAGACAACAAACTCTGCATTTTAGGGGCTTGTAGCCTCCGGTCCGGGGGTGTCCTGTCCGGGGGGCTGCTTGTGACACCTGTCACCAGGTAGAGGAGGAGGGGTAGAATAAAGTCTCCCTGTATGGTCCGGGCATGTAGCAAAAACCGGACGGTCCGGACCGCACGGGGAGGCTGTAATCTCCCCTTCCCCATGTACCTGGTGATAGCTATCACAGGGACCCCCCCAGACAAGACACCCCCCGGACAGGACACCCCCCCCGGACCGGACCCTACAAGCTCCGGACTGCTGCAGATTTTGATGCCCTGTCCGGAGTGTAGTTCGGTCCGGTTTTTACATAGTCCCCACTGGTCCACAGGTAACAAAAATAAAATACATTGGCCCTTTACATGAAAAACGGCCAATGTTGAACTGGTGGTGGCGATCATTGATAAATGGGCCCCTTAGCACGTTACTACGGACCAGTAAAGTAGTTTATCTATACATCAGACTGTTAAATGGGACGGATAGTGAGGATATTGAAAAACGTGCACAGAGCCCTATAGACACCACACGTAGAACTTCCAGTTCCTTCCTCCAGTACTACTTAACTTGGAAGTTGACCCAACAGATGGCGCTAGATATGCGGAACACGGAAACGAAGTCTCTTGTCTTGTGTCACACATTTGCCAACCGTAATATGGCGCCGGCGCAGATTACAGTGTTTCCGGAAGTTACGAAGCTGCTGTCACCGACTGAGGATGGCGACTGACGGGGATTTTCTGCTGCGCTACCGAGCCGTGTCCAATAAACTGAAGAAGTGAGACTCTGTATTAAGGCCGACATGCCGGCATATTCCCAGCTCTGTTTATTGTAGTTCCCAGCGACCAGTGTTTTTTTTGGCATCGCTGCTTCACCCAATACGTTCTCTCTGGTGTAACTAACAGCCATACTGTACTGAAGTTCATTCCCTGCATGTTCATCTTTTCTGTGCATGCACATTATCAACCGCTTTGTGACTAGTCTATGCCGTTTTCTCATACGTGTATCATCTCTGTGTACTGATGCAGTCTCACTGCAGTGGTTGATCTCTGTAGGACCTGTGATTATCTGCTGCTGTAGAATAGTATGTATCACACTTGCCTACCTGAGGGAGAAAATGCTCTGGTCCTGGACTTCCCTGGTAATGTAGGATTGCCATCACCTGTGGTGAGCTTGGTAATTGATAAGAAAGGTGTTTCACCACAGGTGATGGCAATCATACATTACTAGGGAAGTCCAGGACCAGAGCATTTTCTCCCTCATGGAGAGGGTCAGGTAGGTAAGTATGGGAAGAGAGGTGCCATGTTGTAAACAAGCCCCATGCATACTGGCGACTTTGAGCTGAAAGCAGCTCAGTTTTGTCTTTTGAGCCACCCAGTGTGTATGGGGCAGTGGTGAGCTGATGGGAACCCTTGCATCATCACTGGCCATGCTAGTGGTGGATGGCTTTCCGTAGCGTTTTCCTATGGAAAGTCGTCCACCCCAGGGAAAGTCATTAAAACAGGTGAAAATCGCTCAGTATTTATGCGCTGAGTGATTTTTCA
Organism: Crinia signifera; assembly: GCF_055691185.1. NCBI lineage: Eukaryota > Metazoa > Chordata > Amphibia > Anura > Myobatrachidae > Crinia > Crinia signifera. The sequence continues at coordinate 62,460,975 of NC_139224.1, forward strand.
GCCCAGTGATTTTCCACATCATCACTGTCTATGCTTGCTCGGCAAAATTGCTCAGTGTGTATGGACCATTTGGCAGGAGCAGCTCTGATGGGAGCTGCTACATCTGTATGATACAGCAGCTGTATACCATTGTGCTTCAAATACAAACAGTCACACACAGATATATAAGTGTACCCTATATATCAGCACTAGCAGGGGAACGCACAGCGTTGTATGTTCCGATAAAAACTCTGGGCATTCCCCTGTAGACACAGGCTTGGCGATGCCTGCTTGGGGTGGACGGATGACCTCAAATGAGGTCTGCGCCTGCCCGAATTCGGCAATCTGCGGGCGTAATAAAAGTCAGTCTAGACTGACTTTTTTTTATTAGCGAACAGGTGAAAAATCATTCGATGGTGAGTAACCATCGAATGATTTTTCATCCATGCAGCCACATGTGAGGGGATGTTAGCGTAAACATCCCCTCACATGTTATAGAGGGGATACGAGCTGCGTTTACCTGTTCGCTAGGCAGGGAGCATATGCAGCCTAGCAAACAGGTCTGAATCAGGCCCTTATTACACCTGCCTTATGAAAGCTACAGTCTTGATTAGCTCCTATTCATTTTGAGCAGTTTTGCAGCTTTTGCAATATTACTGAATAATCTTCTTTACCAACATCATGCACACCTATGAGGTTCTGTATATTGCCTCTTTTCTCCTTTCCAATCCAGAGTGACTTCACAGTACTGTATTATTGCAACATTATAGCTTTAAGCTTGACATTGCTGTTTCTTATCTGCAAGTGGACAGTTTATTTTAAACATCTAGGACTGGGGTAGCCAACCCTTGTCCTCGAGAGCTAACAACAGTGCATGTTTTGCAGGTCTCCTCACAGAATCACAAGTGAGCTAATTAGCTCCATCTGTGTATCTTTTAAAATGTGTCAGTGATTAATGAGTGCAGCTGTGCAGCAGCTAGGTTGTCTGGAAAATGTGAACTGTTGGTAGCTCTCGAGGGCTAGGGTTGGCTACCACTGATCTAGGATGTATTTAATGCAATTTGCATATATTATGAATAGTGCAATTCCTTACACTTTGTATATTTTTAATTATAGGAGATTCCTTCGGAAACCGAATGTGGCTGAAGCTAGTGAGCAGTTTGGTAAGCTCTGTGCTTTTACGTGATCACTAATAAAACAGGCTATAATGGTGATCGTTACATATAATTCTCCCCTACTGTAAATTATATGACTACTAGAAGTTACACAAACATTCTCTGACTAAGGATCAGATGTATCAAGCTTCGAAAGTGATAAACAGCCAGCCAATCAGCCTCTATCTGTCATTTTTCAAACTCAGCCTGTGACATGGCAGGTAGGAGCTGATTGACTGGTTGTTTATCACTTTCCATGTTATCACTTTTGAAGCTTGATACATCTGACCCTAAATAGAAGAACAGGACTAAACGTAGTAGTCTTTTATATAAGTCACTGTAAATACAGGAGTATCCCTCTCCAGGTCAGTGGCTCCTGCTAATCTGTGTTGAGCATGTCAAATTTGAGGGATAGCAATGCCTAATAGTGATACTGGTGAATTTCAAACGGGAAGAATCGACCATTCAACAAGAGACCTTTGAGCTTCAGGGATCTCAAAGTGGGGGTCAAGTCATGGATTTTTATGTATATTAAAAAGTGTCACCTTATCCAGTGTACACAAAGAAGGTAGAACCCCTTAAAGAGTACTATATAGTCATTTGATGGGGGGGTTGCTAAAAAAAAAAGTGACAAGTATGGGACTTAACATAACAGGTCTACATCCTTTCACCAGTGAAAACTACTGTTCCAGTGTATTTCCGTTCTGAAACCTGGGAGTAGAAGTTCCATATACACTCTAAATATTACTGAGTATGACTAATTGCAGTCAGACACAGCCCTTTCCTCCTACACATCCCTATTTATGCTGTATGTCTGTTTTTAACCTGTGTTCCTGGATCCAAAGAGGCTCTTTCCTTCCATTATCTAATTCTCTGTCTGTAACTTCTCTGCAGTCTGCTCTCCACTTCATGACACTGCCTTTGCCACATGGAGCACTGTCCTCCATACCCAGTCACATAAATGGACAGGTAATTTGCTACAATGAAATAGGGATCAAGACCCTTATCTTCTGAATACTCTCAGTCTTTGTGCATTGTCACACTGTGTTCCTCGCCCACAAAGAACACCTCATCTATGTGCCCCCACACACAAGGGGATAATGTAATATCCTGTGAAATGCAGACATCGGCGGGTTCCCAGTGATGACCATTAAATGATTGCTACTTTTAGACATTGGACGTACTTACCAGGAAACCACTGACACCTACAGTTTGCAGGCTATTACTTTTACCCAATGGTTCATGGTTTACCAGAGTTCAGAGTTGCATACAAGTGGCCGTTATCTGTAACTGCAGTGCTTGTATATAGCCTGGGATTTCTGCCTGTATTCAAAGTTGGCCAAATACCAGCCTTATACATCCAGCTGAGAGAGCATCCTTCATCCCTATCAACAGAGATTTGCACCAGCCCTATTCGGAGTGAAAACAATTTACCAGCTATTCCAATTTCTTCACAAATGGAGATCCGGCTGCCTTCCATGATGTATTGAATAGCCTACAAATCTGCAGAGCTGTGTGTGTGTGTGTGTGTGTGTGTGTGTCTGCCTCATTTAGACTTTTAGAAAGCACAGTTAATAAAACGCGGATACAACCACTTTATTTGTGACTCTTAATCAGGCTACATACATACTGTGCCAATGTTATTATACCAGCCAGTGGCACATCTAGAATTATCTGTGTTCACTTATATTCAGTATACCAGCCTGTACCACTCACAATATAATGGCTCTGTGAGACTATACATAATTCTGCAGCAATGTGGGAACAGATCATTGTACCAAACACAGTTCCATACCACAGAGTTTCCATAACTCCGCCATTACAGTCCATTATTACCTCAGTTAATTTGATGCAAGTGTCTGGACTCTATCATAAATATCCTAAAGGTGCCCATACACGGTGCGTTTGCACCGTGCGATTCAATACGTGCTCCCATGGGCATCTCATCGCACAGTACAAAAAGTATGTGCTGCACATACTTTTTGTACTGCCCTCGCATCACATGCAATTCACATGCGTTGTGATATGATCCAGCCCATAAGGGGTGCGATGATCGCTCCGCGTATGGGCACCTTCAAAGTCTGGACTGTAACGTTGGAGTTTGTGAAAACCTGCAATACATATAGACACCTGTTGCACACACATTTTATTATCTATATGCCCAGAGTACATTGTACCAGCATGTGCCCATTTTATGCTAGTTTTTATCCCCACAGCATATGCAGCCATACAGTATGTCTCCACATTTTAAAATACCACAGCAAATACTTGGCCCACTTAAAATAGCATCATTCCATATTGACTTCCCAGATACAGCGTTCTGTCACATTCTACCCAGAAACCCCAGTTATCACGACGGGTGTGGTATATTAGGTCGACCATGTCTAGAAAGGCCTGACATGAAAAGGACTACATGGTTTTTGTAAATGTATTTATTTTTGGTGTCAATGCCCACTTGGATACGGCTTTACTCGCTATGCTTTGGGTGACATTACCGTTCCCAGTGGAAGACCACATGGATGGTAAAGTATGACATTTTTTTCAAAATGAAAAGAAATCCAAAAAGCTAATTTCATCCTTTTCATGTGTTGACAAAGCCTTGTTGACCTATTGATCATATGGACAGGATCGTATGCATGTTGACATATCATCCAGATCCCCATCGCGAGTTAGCACTGATTATAGAAGCATAGCTGTGGCTGCTGTAACAGCACTGCAGAACGCTGTGCAGAAAACATAGTTACTGTAAACTGTCTTTGCTGATGTACTGTACAAGAGATTGTAAACAGGAACTGATGTATGATAAAGAAATCTAGATAGATGCACACCTTTCTCCAGCCTATATAGCGACTGGAATTTGTCCAGTCCTGGACTACAGATATACTGTTTATAACACGGCTTGTCTCTACAATTGTTATATATCCTCCCACCACTATACATTCCATTAAACCCTACATAATATACAGTATAATTCATCCATTGGTTACACTTAAACCTGCACACACAGCACTAAACACTCCTATAAGGGAGAATTCAATTGCCATATCGCTCCAAATCTCTAGTCTCCATGACCCGTAGTGGGAATATTCAATGGATTTATTTATCATGCTAATTAGTCGGGTTTACGCAAAAGTCTTGTGTGAGCACCCAGAGGGGTAACAGCACATTTTGTGTGAGTGCCGAAAAGGAGGCATAGCCACGAAAAAACGAGTGTGGATCGCTGAAATCTGCCTGTGACCTTGACAGTTCATGCCCGTTTTCGACAACACATGCCCGACTGCTTTTAAAGTTGGGCTTGTTTTGCCAAGATGACTGTTCAATGCTGTCGGGAAAGACAGCATTGAATAGGCACCCTCCGCTATTAGCGCGCGGAGGGGGGGATTGAATACCCCCCATAAAATTAAACGGTTTTCTATAGATCGTAAGATTATGAACAGCACTCTCTACTCCTTTGACTGTCTGTTATTACCCAGTCTCTTGTTTACTGCTTTGATAACATTTGCAAATCACACCTAAATATGCTTGTGCTTTATAAATAAATGTTATTAAATAATGTTATAGGAGAAGCAAAAAGAACAATAAAGCATTATATTACTAATCTTTGGTTAGTCAGTGACAAATTAGTATTAAGCCTGGTGAAGTGATAAAGTGGAAGGTGATGACAGGCGCTTATTGGCGGGTGCGTTATCACCTTCCACTTTATCACTTCATAAGGCTTAATACATCTGCCCCCCCCCCCCCCCCCCCCCCCCCCCCGAAGAGTTCAGCAATTCCTGTATAAAATATACACTCATCACCAGGGCAGTAACTATCATTTGGCTGGAAAGGCACTTACCTGGGTGCTTGTCAAGGAAGGCATTGCCCAGCTCAGCCACCCATATGATTTATCCCTTTGTGCGCTCACAGTCACTTGACTCTGTAGAAGGCCCTCATGAAATTACTGCAGCTTTCTCTTTTTCACAGGAGTCCATTATGAGTCCTAGGTTAAATTGAGTAAATCTTCAAAAAACGAGAAGAGTTGATGTTGTCCTTCAGATTCAGATTATTTCACTATTGCATCTTAGAAAAGGATAGACCAAATCTGATTGGTTGCTATTGGCAAAGTCATCTCTTTCCATTTTAAAATAAATTTACCCCAAATAAGTACAGAGTGCGTGACATCTTGATATTGGAACATAGCAAAGTAAAAGTTTGTTAAATCTTTGCACCCAGACCTAGATGTGGACATGCCTTATTACCTTAACACCTGTCTTTGCAAAGAAAAGTGTGCCTCCAGTCTGCATTGTCTCTGGAGACTCAATTGCATGAAGCGTCTCTTTCTCTGAAAATGTGCATCTTTAAATAAAAAAAACAGGATAATGTTCATTCTGGCACTCGCAATCTTAGAAAACCCATGCAGTTCCTCTTCCCTGCCTGGGGTGTCACTGTCTGCTGTAGTGCTTCTTGCACAGTGTGGTCTGTGTATCAGCACTGATATGCAAACAAGACCTGTGCTAGAAACGACACAGCACACAGCGACACCCCATGCAGGGAACAGGAACTGCATAGGTTTTCAAAGATGGCGGATGCTAGAATGAACACTACAGGAAGCAACAAACTGCATTATTAAATTATAAGGATCACTTGGACTTGCAACATTAGTTCAGCTGTGTGCAACTGACTCGGAATCTCTAATGCCAGCGTCTGCAGCTTTTCCTCATGCCCAGTACTTCTATACGACTTTGTACATGTGTAAACCCATTTCCTGTGCTGTTCAAATCCCAGACTGTCATCTCTCATACATGGCTTTTTGCTGTGTCTGTGATGCTATGAAGATGCAAAATGTAAAGAAAAGTACTGTATGGTATGCTACTTGTCTGGGAACATCTCAGCTATGCCATCATGACATGATGTAAAGATACTGGCCCTTATTCTGGTTCACTCACAACGGCAAATTCCTTCTCAAATGGACAAAACCATGTGCACTGCAGGGGGGGGGGGGGATGTAACATGTGAAGAGAGAATTAGATTTGGGTGGGGTTTTACTTCAAAGTGTGATCTGTTTTGCAGTGGAAAAATAAAGCAGTCTGGATTTTCCCTGCACAGAAACAAAATAATTCACCCAAATCTAATTCTCTCTGCACAAGTTACATCTGCCCCACCTGACAATTTGAAAAGGAATTGAGTAAACCAGAATAAGGGCCACTGTGTATGAGGACACCTCTACATGCTCTGTAGTTCGTTTGTCCAGGCAGTTTTATGGAATGCGTTTCCATTGCCATCATCATGCTCCATAGGGCTTCATTATTAACATTGCATTTGGGTGTAAAATGTGCACCTAATCACAGCAACCAATGAGCAGTTATCTGTATAGTGCTAGTTAGACAATAGAAACAAGCATATTAAAGAAAAATCTTTTTTTTACAATGTGCCAGATACCATAAGCTTCAAAAAGTGATAAAGTGGAGAGTGATAAACTACCAGCCAAGCAGCTCCTTACTGCTACTGCTACTGGCACTGAGTTTGAAAAATGACAATAACTTGCATTAACAGGAGTGCAGCATCAGTTTCTATATTCAACACTCCTGCAAAACGCTTATATGACAGACTATCTCCTTGTGTGCGCTAAACCACATCCCTGTCACACCTGGAAACGCCCACTATGCTGTTACATAATCCTTCCCTTTTAATGACTACAGTAGAGTTGTATGAAGATGATCCTGAAACAAAAGTCAGTGTCATTTGGCCAGAACTATGAAATTAAATGACCAGTTGACTGCTGCAGTGGGCCAACACGAGCACCATATTTTTTTAGTAATATTTACCAAAAGTACCACCTTCATCTGCATAATGCAGCTATTTAACTAATTGCATCTAATTATGAGTTATTTTTTCAAAGAATATAACAACTAATTTCCATTCATGTAGAACTGTGAGTCTCTAGTACCTGGAACAAACCTCTTTGCTTTCACATTTGTAATTTGCACTGGCCCAGGTAGCGGTTACTAAAGTGTGCGCACGTTCCCTCTTCTCTTATGACTATGTTATATAGTAATGCTGTTTTCTAAGCTTTTAATGTGGAATTCTCCATCCCTTAGGTCAGTTGGCGAAGGAGCTTAAACAACAGGACTGCCTTCAGTATGCTGGCTTCTGTAACCTGGCTATGGCACGGTGAGTGTATTGTTCCCAGTAGTTACCATAAGTGAGGGATGGGGAACCTTCGGTCCCTCCAGCTGTTGTTTTACTGCACATCCCAGCATGCCCTACTACAGTTTTGCTATTTGGCCATACTAAAACTGTTGCATGGCATGCTGGGATGTGTATTTCAACAGCTGGAGGGCCGAAGGTTCACCATACCAGCCATAAGTATTCTCATGAAGCTCAGCTTCTCTATTCTGTTGGTAGTGCAGTGGTCTGACCGAGAAGAATTGGCAAGTCAGTCTACTTACCTTTGTTACCAAAATTTGTTTCAAATTATTATCGATTCTGGCAAAATCACCCATGATTGAAACCTGTTTTTTTTTTTTATTTATTACCTGTTACTATTAAGCAGTTCCATTATAATTTTTGATGTCAGAATACAAACCCTTTTAGGTGTGTCTTAAGGAATCCTTAAGCAGCTTGTAGCAACTGACTTACCTGTATGGCTATCTAGCTGTAGCCCAGAAACACACAACCACACAGGGTTACCCATTTTGACACCATTTCTCCATATAATGCATGGAAATACCAGACCTCCCACTACAAGGACCAGTTAGTTCTGCCCATTATGGATCTGATTCTGAGTGCATGCAGGTCTGTGTGTGGATGGATTTGGAATAGTGGGCCTTATTCTGATCGGTGTGGATATTCCCGCATGCGGACGGACCGCCGATGTTGATTGTCTGCGCATGTGCAGAGGTCACTCTGCGTATGTGCAGGCGATTTCGCCGCACGGATTCTTTATACGCCGCACAGGGGGCGTAGAGGGGCGTGAGGGGCTACTTAGCCTCTTTACCCTATGCATACGCCCCGCGTTTCATGGGCGTTCCCATGCAAACGCGGGGCGTATGCATGGTAATGAGGCCGTGACGCGTGGGTACGGGGCGGGCATCTGACATCGCCGGATGTCAGCTGCCCGCCCCCATACATGATTTCACACGGACAAGTGTCCGTGTGGTCTTGTGTTGCGGGACCTGGTGGAGCGTGCGGCCCTGCATTCGATGTTCGGCGACCATCGAATGCAGGGGCAGCTCCCAAGACGGAGGAGGCGTATCCCCGTCCAATTTCATGCGGACCGCCACATATCCGCGTACGGACGGAGGTGGCGATCCGTATGGAAGGCGGGGATTCGCCTGCACGGTTGCGGCCGCATATTCTGATCGGGCCGCACCGATCAGAATAAGGCCCAGTGTGATTATTTGTGCATTTTGATGCAAATGCATTACCCCAATTTCTCTGCATGAGAGCAGCTGACACTAAGAATAGGATACAACTCTGGCAACGTGCCCATGATGCTACAATGAGTACATATGCCCAGACGAAATGTGTCCAATTCAAAAATGCCCCGAAATACGCCAAGATGCTAAAAGTGGGCACATAAAGGCCCGATGTTTGCTAAGATCTAACGATTCTTCTTAAGTTATTACCTATGATATTATGTTACAGGTGTGAACAGACATTGTTTAATGCACCTGGGGAAGCCATGGCTTTGACCGAAGCAGCTCGTCTCTTTCTACAAGAGGAGAAGGAGAGGCAGCATTTGAGATGTCCAGGATTTGAGGAACATTTGCAGGCTGCTATCAACTGCTACAGTTTTGCTATCAAGGTAAACCGTACAGTACTTTTCTATCCATTGTTGTAGTGTTCAGATCTTATTTGAGGTGTATTTTTGTATACTCAAAGGAATACTACAAATGTGCCCACATACATTATGGCAGGAGTTGCACCAAAAATCCCCTCTTGCAGCGGATTCTTTTTATCTGATCATATTTTTTGATCTTAGTGGCAATGCAATGCAACAAGAGAATTCACCAATTCATTTCAGTTGCGACACTTATATATCGGTGTGCGAATACCCTTTCTAGGTACAAAGATGCAAAGAAAATGCCTGATTCTAAGCAAAAATCACACAGGACATGGTGGTTCACTGGCATCTTAAGTCACTTGGCGTATTGAGATTAAGTTCTAAGGACACATCTGTACCTGAACAATTTTATTTTATTCTGACAATTAGGATAACCTCAGATGGGTAAACACATTTAGCGATTCCTGGAACTGCCGATATTGATATCTAGATTCATGGTGCCATGGGAAAATCGCATAGCGCACACACACTGCCCGATATCAGTCAGTGACCTCACCAAGACCCCCGCTCTGTACATGCAGTTGCTGACGATATTGTCAGATTGCGCTGCATGTACAGATGACAGAGAGGGTCAATATCGATGCATGGGAGTGCACATAGTTTATGATATTGAGCATACACACCCAACAATATCCGCAATATATCGTTACTGATACTGGTATCATGCATATCGATAACTATATATCGCCCAGTATGTACCCAGCTTTACTGTATTTGACCAGGCTGTTAATGTCAACACAGAGCTATACTTTACCATTACCCATTGTATGCATAACTAAATCTAAACATTTTAAAATTTACTGATTTCAGTATAGCTTACAATGAAGCGTCATGATAAGATGGCATTATACTGTAACTAGCACGATCAAAAACTATCACCGGACTGGAGGCTCTTTTTTTAATGTGTTTTTTTTTATTCAGTATTTCACCAAAATTTAGATTTCTCTTCTGCAAACCTTTACTTTGATTATTAATACAATGCTTTTTTCTGACTTTTTTTGTTGAGCCTGGATTGCAACTCAAATATTTGTACTTTCAAATATTTTCCAATAAATTCATTGGCTGTCCCAAGTTATTATGTTTGTGATGCTCTTGGGAAATTCCTTTGGTTGGAAATACAGTATGAAAATGGCAATTAACCCTTTCACTCTGAAGCTTGTTTGGGCACTCAGGGGTAGATTTATGAAGTAGTGATCAGGGGCATATGCGCTATCCCCATGCGCTAAAGCAGGGGATAGCGCTTCCCCTGATCTATGACACCCGACGAGCGGATGTCTATCGTGTGGCGGTGTGGGGCAGGAGGCATAGTGCAGCTACTATATTTCGTACTGCGCGCCTGCCTCCTGCCTAACTTATGAACGGTCAGCATCGCTAACCATTCTGCCGCCTGCAGCTATCGACTTCAACAGCTGCAGGCGACGATGCCCTATGCCCACAGCAGGGACAGCGCTGTCCCTGCTGCTGGCTCTGAGCTGCGCTGGGGATCTCGCAAGAGTAGTGAGATCCGGAGACATCACCGGAGGGGGGAGTTAGCGCTCCCCCGCTTCGGCCGGCAAAATGTTAGTACATCTTGTCAGTGTCCCCTCCTGCTTCGCCTCGCTAATGAGGCGAAGCCGGAACTGTTATAGCGGCGCGTTTAGCTATAATAAATCTAGCCCAAAGTTTGGTGTAATGGTATATTTTATAGTACCTGATATGATTTTACCTATGCTTGACAAATACAGATGTGTCCACGTACATCTAGCCTCCTTTTGTGATAAACAGCCCTTCTAGTCGCTCCATACCACAGTGCGACCTGGTAGAGTCAAACGGTGTTGGTAAGATGGCACTATACTGTCGTTTTGTGACTTTTTCTATTAAAATGCTTCTGATTTTTAAAATGGAGATTCTTTTGATTAAAATGATAGGTGGCATGCCTTCATTACATGTGTGACTGTAATACGAAATGTTACATTACTGTGTTCCTGGGGAAAAACACTGTAATGTTCCGGCGTAGCAAATGCTACTCATCTGCCACACTCAGTCCTTTTTGGGTTCACAAATGACCTTGAAATGCTACAAGGTCAAAATTTTTAGTGGCGCTCACCCTTGTATTTCTGTATGAGCTATGACTTCATTTAGCATGGTCGCCAGCTATTATTGTTCCATGCAGGTAAAAAAAAATTGTGAATCCTTTTAGTCTCTTGGCTGGCCCTACTGTACAAAACAATGATTCCGAATAACAAGGTGGACATGTGAGGAAGGCATGTTTTCTTGTCTCCATAACGTCTGAATACACCTGTAGTGCTGCAGGTAACAGCAAATTGCAAACTGCCCAGAGGGGAACCCTTGGTTAGCAATAAGTGGCATAAAATTAGCAATTAATGAAACCATGAACAACTTTGAAAGTGTCTTAACCATGAAATGTTGGTCCATACCAGCAACAGCGTGTTTCATTCTTTTACATTGAGTAGACATTTCTGAGCTAACTCGTCTCCCTAGTTTTCCATTTGTCTGTTCTTGGGGGGGGGGGGGGGGGAATAGGTGGAAACAAGTGTGCTATTCCTGCCACACTGGGAGGTTTCGTTTTAGAAAACTAAGGACCCTGTATACTGTTCAGTTAGTTAGTGCAAGGGGCCATTTTCACAATGAGTGCCTAGCAAGCCTACAAGCCATCAGTCTTGTCAATGTATGCATGTAACATAGAGGTTGGCAACTTCCATAACACTTTCTAAAATTCAACTTCTAGCATTGTGGATGGCTAGTATTCTAGCTTATAAGGGCGTCGCTGATGTTGTTAGGTATCTTCCATGACCGTATGGGATGCCTGTTCAGTTTCAGATGGAGCTTCAAGTGGGTTGGTGAGGACAGCAAAGGTTTATCACATACATTAGGTGTCCTGGACATCGTTAAAATGGTTTCAGCTTTAGGGCTGATCTGCTATCTTCCCTGATCCATTTATCACCCATCTCCATCAAGAGATGAGCAGAAGACCATTTGAATTGCTCAGATAGTTTCCCTAGTTGTACGACAAGCACAAAAGGTCCTCCTGGCCCTCTTGTACCAGGGCTTAGCACTGTATATGCAGCTATTTGCGGTAATAAACCTTTCTCTTGGTGAAAGTGTTTTGGGTTGATCCTATTAATTGCACTTTATAGTGACCAGAATTGGAATAAAGTGCTTGCTGCCCCAAAGGGCAGGGAGCAATTTTGTTCGAATTCCGAGAGACACCAGCCGGTAAAGGGTGCGAAATCAGATGTTATTGTGTTGAAACCCCACAGCAATGGCACCTTGCTACCCTTTGTATTTACTAGAATCTTTGTACAAGTTTTAGTGTTGTACATTATGCGGGCAGAGAATATTGATATACGTTGTTAGGAAATATTACATAGCACTTCAGCAGAATTCCCAATGACACAAGGGGACTATGGAAAGGTTTTTCTAATATTGCTTTTGATCAACTATTCAGAGCTTAGAACTGATTGAGAACAATTTAAGCAGTGTGTTTCCTTATAGGAAATAGCCTAGTAAATCTTTAGTAATTTGTTAACTAGCCACAAGAGGGCAGCAGCAATGTGTTTTTCTACAACCCTGATAGTCTTTATTGTAACTAATTGCTATGCCTTATCATTATGGTAGATCCAGCAGGATGTGGTGTCAATTCTTAGATGCCATTATCTTCGATGCAAAAGCAAACTTGCAAAATAAGTAATTAAGGGATCCGCTTCAGTGGCACTCCTGAGATTTTCCAGGGTTTGCTCCAGTGCGCAGACTGGCAAACCCGGAAAATTCTCAGGAGTGCCACTGCCTGCACTCCCTCCCGCCGGGCAGCGCCGCTGATCACTGAGATCAGCGCCGCACTCAGCTTTGACAGCTGGCCGGCTCTTGCTGCCCGGCCCTGCCTCCCTCCCCCGGCTGTGTGCGGCGTGACCTTGTAACGTCACACCACACACAGCCAGGTTGCCAGGGGCAGGGCCGGGCAGCGGCTGATAGACCGTTCAGCGGCGCTGCCCGATCCCGGAGGGGTGTAGTGGTGGGGTATTTTTTAGGGAGTGCTCCCCAGAAAAAAACTCGCCCAGTGGGGATCACCCCCTTAAAAAAACCCACCACTGAAGGGGTTAATGCTTTGTGAGGCTACCGTATTATTCCCATACATTGTATGCATTAATTTAAGACGGCACAAACCTAGCAATAATAATGATTAAAATGATTGTTTTTAGGTGCATTTTTATTACAAAAATCTGTGTACACATTCCTTTTCTTTACAGTTTTAGAAATGTGGATTAATGCCGAACAATAATCCTCAGAGTATTTCTTAGTACTGTTTAAGAAAAACCTACAGTAGCTATACTAATCCCCAAGATATAATTGCTCATATAGAGCTTTTTTTTTTTTTTTTTTTTAACATAAAGCAGCCTTTATTATATGTTATATACCTGTAAGCTTGGCCTGGAATTACATACTACTACTGTATATTGTTTGTGCAGGATTTCCTTGTAGATGTTTATGCCAGGGGGTTCCTCATGCATCCAACCCATATGACAAACTGATAGTCACTATGCTATAAAGTACAGATATCATCTCATTGACTGCCATACAGCACAGATAGCATCTGTGACTGCCATGATGCACAGAGTGTATCCTCGCGCCTGCCACATAGAATCCCAGTAACCACCATATAGTACAGACCACATACTAATAATACTATAGAATCCCAGTAACCACCATACAGTACAGACCACATACTAATAATACTAATAACTGTCACAAAGGATATTGAGCAGTTACTGCCATGTAGTACATTGGTCATGTAATACAAATTGACTGTGATTCAGTAGCATCGCTATCTGGATGTGGGACGGGGGGAACGGGGGGCTGGCCCACGTCTGTATGTCTCCCTCAAGAGGGGTAATACCAAAGTTCTGCCACTGATGAGAGCCCATCTCCTAGGGCAGCCAAAATCTCTGGGGATGCTAACTATGCCCCTGGAGTGGCAAACAGGATTCCCACCAGGCTATTCCCCTCTAAAATAGTCCCTACCTCCTTTTTGGACCTTCACTACCTTTGACAGGGGTGACAGTGCAACGGGTGCACGGATTGTCACCGCACCCAGCGACGCCACTGCTGTGATTATATAAAATAATAACATAATAAAATGCATTTGATGAAAAACACAATACAAAATTATAAATTATTTCATACTTATTATATAGTTACATAGTAGGTAAGGCTGAAAAAAGACTTGCGTCCATCTAGTTCAACCTGGTATAGATATCTATTGCTGATTTGGTAGGTTCTAGTATTTTACAAACAAATTATATTTCTTCTTTGTACCCATGGATGTTTTTCTTCAGTAAATGTTTGTCCAACTTTGCCTTGAACGCATTTAATGAGCCAGCCGTTACCACCTCTCTGGGAATAGAGTTCCAGAGTTTGACTGTTCTAACCGTAAAGGAATTCTGGTACTTATGTAATACCTGGGCTCCCGTTTTTCTTATGAGACCGCGTCCCCTTGCGGGGCTCGCTGCGCTCGCCACGCTTCGGGCACGGTGGCTCGCTGCGCTCGCCACACTATATAAAATCAACTCCATGCGTATTTGGATAGTAGGGATATGAAAAAATGGGGTTCATTTAACTTGGGAGCCCAGATAATACATAAGTACCGAAATTCTTTCTACTAGCTGAATGAAATCTTTTTTCTTCTAATCTATACTCATGCCCTCGTGCCCTAGATTCCTTTCTAGTAGAAAAGAGGGTGTGTGACAGTTCCTTATATTGGTCCTTGATATACTTGTACATGTTGAGCATGTCCCCCCTTAAACGTCTCTTTTCTAATGTAAATAGTCCCAAATTGCTTAATCTCTCCCCGTAGCTTAAATTCTCCATTCCCCTAATAAGCTTTGTTGCTCGCCTTTGGACTTTTTCTAATTCTATGATGTCCTTTTTATAGTGTGGGGCCCAGAACTGCACTCCGTACTCGAGGTGAGGTCTCACCAATGCTTTATACAGTGGCATAATTACCCTTGAGTCCCTAGTTTCCATTCCCCTCTTAATACATGCCAGAATTTTGTTGGCCTTTTTTGTAGCTACATTACAATGGGCACTACATCCCAGTTTGCTGTCTATTTGGACTCCTAGATCCTTTTCAAGTATGGAATTACCCAGTTCCTCTCCGCTAAGGTTGTAACTTGCACACTGGTTGTGTCTCCCAAGGTGCATAACCTTACATTTATCTACATTGAACCTCATCTTCCATTTTTTTGCCCACTCATCTAGGATTGCAAGATCATTTTGAAGCATGGTGACATCTTCTGATGATTTGATGACTTTGCTAAGTTTTGTATCGTCCACAAAGATGGATACATTGCTGAGTAACCCTATCCCAATATCGTTAATAAAAATGTTAAACAAAATGGGCCCCAAAACCGAACCCTGGGGCACTCCACTTAGTACGGGTATCATATCTGATACGGCACCATTTACAACCACTCTTTGTTCTCTATTACATAGCCAATTCCCTACCCATCTGCAGATATTTTCACCCAATCCTAGGTTATCCATTTTATTAATCAATCTCTTGTGTGGGACAGTATCAAATGCTTTAGCGAAATCTAGGAAAATCACATCTACAGCATTTCTATTATCTAGGTTTTTGCTAACCTCTTCATAGAACCCTAGTAGATTAGTTTGGCATGAACGATTTTTCACGAACCCATGTTGGTTAGTACTGAGTAGACGGTAATGATCTAAATATTCCCGGATACCATCCCTTAAAAATCCTTCAAATAGTTTACCCACAATTGATGTTGAACTAACGGGTCTGTAATTAGCGGGATCTTCCTTTTTTGAATATTGGCACTACCTCTGCTATTCTCCAATCTTTTGGTACTATACCTGACGATAGTGACTTGCTAAAGATATAATGTAGGGGGGTAGCTAGTTCATCCCTTAATTCCATTAATACCCTCGGATGAATCCCATCTGGCCCTGGTGATTTATTTGTTTTGAGTTTGCTTAGCCTCAGTATTTCCTTCGGCGTGAAATCCACAATGAGATCTGGCTTATTTGTCCCGTTTGTGGTAAATGTTCGTTCCACAGTCTGCTCTCTCTTAGTAAATACTGATGAGAAGAACTCATTTAACAGTTTTGCTTTTCCCTTGTCCTCAGTAACACACTTTCCACTAGTATCAGTTAGTGGGCCTATGTTTTCCTTAATTAAACGTTTACTATTTATGTATTTAAAAAACTTCTTTGGGTTGGTTTTGCTTTCAGTGGCTATGCACTCTTCATATAATATTTTAGCTGCTTTGATTACCCCTTTACAAGTTTTGTTTGATTCTTTGTATTTTGCGAACGCCTCCTCATTCAAGTTATTGTTATAGAATTTAAAGGCTCTGGTTTTATTGTTGATAGCTGACCTTACTTCTTTGTCCAACCATGGTGGCTTTTTTTTGTTGAATTTACCTTTATTTACTTTAGGAATGTATTCAATAGTTAGTGAATCAAGCACCTTTTTTAGAGTATCCCACATTTCCTCTGCATTTTTTCCCTCCATAACCGTTTCCCACCTAATTCCTGTTAGGGCTTCCCTGAATAATTCAAAGTTCGCTTTTCTGAAGTTTAGTATTTTTGCAGATCCTTTTTGATGTAATTTACTGAAGTTGATTTCCAGTGAAACCATATTGTGATCACTGTTCCCTAATTGTTCAATTACTTTTGTGTTTGAAACTAAGTCTGTGTTATTTGTTAATACTAAGTCCAAGAGTGCCTCATCACGAGTTGGAGTTTCTACCATTTGTGTAATAAACTGGTCTTTAAGTAAGCTTAAGAACCCATTGCTTCTTGCTGATTTACCTGTTTCGTTTTCCCAATCAATGTCGGGTAAATTAACATCCCCCATAATTAATACCTGACCCTGATTTGATGCTTGTTTGATTTGGTTTAAAAGAAGAGACTCTTCCCTATAAGTATACATTATACTCATTTAATACTTTCCACGCTGACTGGCTACTAGCTTCTGCCTGCGAGGTCTTGTGCTAGGAGCAAAGGCAGCATGCAAACTACTTGCCACTATTCAAGTGTATTTACCAGTGTGTGTGTGTGTGTGGTGTATTGCAGTCTTAGCTCAGTGCAGATACAAGCCAACGTTGCATAATGCTTTCTTTTTCACACACATACACTAAACCGTGTTCCGGCGGTTGAACCAGATGCTGAAATTATGAATGTTTTTATTTTAAACACATGTGATCTTTTTTTTTTTTGGTAATTTTCCACAGACACCTACAGGTATTTAAAACCTACATTCAGTTTGTTTTGTGTGTCCTCCTTAAGTTATATGCTTATTGTGTTTTAGGTTTACATTGAACTCAATCAGCCTGTGATGGCAGCAAGTCTATGTTTGGAACTGGGAAACGCCTTAAAGGTATTTTATAATTGTGCATTACCTGCATGTTTCATTTTTGTGTGTTAAACAGTCAGTCAGTTATCCTTTGCAGTTTTTAATTTCTGTATTCTGAGAATTGTTTCCTGTGTGATTTGCCAAACCCCACCAATTACCCCATTCAACCAAAGTTGGCCAATGCCCAATTACCACATCCTTCTATATGAGAGCATAGCTCTTCTCTTTAAATCTCACCCCTTATCGTTCGACCATACCTCTTATCACACCGTTTATCCTTAGACCATCGCTATTATCATTAGCCCACATCCATTATCCTTCGCTTATCCTTTAGATCAGTGGTTCCCAACCATAGCCACTCTTGTATACAGGTGAGTTAATTAGTACCTCAATTATGTTGATTTAACCATCTGTGCTCAAGCATGGATATCACTAAAACCTGAACTGTTGAGGTGCGTACACACAGGCAATTTTGCACAGCGTGTATGGACAGCAATGATGTGAAAAATCTCTGGCCTGAAAATCGCTCAGTGCATACACACTGAGCGATTTCCTTCCTTGCCAGTGATTTTCACAGGGAATGAATGACTTTCCATTGCAGGACGCTGGCGATGATGCTTAAGCATCACTCATCGCCGGCTATACACACTGGGCGGCTTTTGAGCTGAGAGCAGCTCAAACAACAAAACTGAGATGCTTTCAGCTCAAAATCGCCCGTTGCATATATGCCTTAAGTGTGCCTTGAAAACCGAGGTTGTGACTCGCTGCCTTAGACCATACTTCTTATCCATAGATTACACCTCTTGGCATCTAAAAGCATAGACTGACCCTGTAACGGTTTGAGCTGTCATTTTCTGTGGCTGAAATCCTGCATAAGCTGGTATTGCTCTGTGGGCCTTATTCTGGTTCATTCACTCGGACGCGTGCACGCACCCTTGTGAAAGAACCAATCCCAGCCTTGCGAAGGATTAGCCCGCACCACCCATTAGTTCGCAAGGCTTGTTTTACATGGACATCCATTCGCATGCCATTGGGAACCTCCCCCATCTTTCGATGGTCGCCGACCATCAAATGATGGCTAAGGCACCCACATATGTAAGGGTGTCTAAGACTACTCGTACATATGAGCGAAGGAATGCAGGGAATTGGACGGGCAGCTAACATCCACTCGGCAAGAAAAAAACAATATAAAAACCTGCGCTCTAAACAAAGGGTGCAGCCTTATCATAAAGGATAGTCACCAAACTATCCAGAAGTAGTAGATGCAAACAAAAAGGGTCTGATAGGGCGCTCCCACTTGAGATATGGCGGACTCCAATGTCAGTAGATCTTTGATACCTCAAAACGAGAAGAATAAACAAATCGCAGCATTCATAGTGTAGATACTTGAGTAAAATATATAATATTCTACAGTCAATCTATATTCTCCGTACCGCAAATGAGCCTTCCCTTAGGCCACAAGATATTTCGTATGATATCGTCTGGTAAGAATATGGTTCCCTTTTTCCTCTGCTCGTATACCTCGGTTTAAAAATTCAATATTTGCACATAGTGTAAAACTGTGACAATTTATTCAAAACATAATAGTACACACAATAAATGGCATAGTACCGTGTCTGGCCTTATCATCAAGGCTATTTATGTCGCTTATAGGACAATCAGAAGGATGATTTCTCAGTGGGATCCCGGGTTCCACTAAAGAAATAAATTCCGTCCCAAATAGCCTCAGGTGGTATATTGAAAAGTCCAGTCCAACGGCCTTTATGTCCTTTTAAAACAAACACCAACGCGTTTCTGCTTGATCGCAAGCCTTCCTCAGGGTGTGTGTGCCATGGTGGCTAGTCTGGGTTTTTATACCCAGCATGCCTCTTAGCTCCTCCCTCATGCATGGTCACATGGGTGCGCTCATATTGTTATAATTACTTCAAAATAAACTCATCAAGGTATACATATGACATAATATGACAAAATTCATAACAAAGCATGTTAAAAACCAATCAAAGCATAAAACCTCTAACTGTTTATTTATCCTTAAAAACCGGAACCCGGAAGTGCGGGTGCGCCGGTATTCATCCCCGCTATGCAACCTAGCATTATACTCCCAGGTGCTCTTTCTGCTGCTCTCTGGCAGCGTATTCTTACTGCCGCTGTATGAGTGTTTTCGCATGTACTCCGGGACGGTAGCGTCCGTTCCCGGAAGTACATGTGCGTGTCAGCGGCCATATTGTGCGTTCCACCGATAATAGGATAATCTGGATCTTCTGTTTTAGATCCAGGAAGTGCGTGTGCGTTCCAGCAGCGCAGCTCTGATTTTATGCGTTTCACAAGTCTCCTTCCATGATAATGCCCTATTCCTAATACTACATATAAATATATATATAAATAGCTCAATAAATGGATATTGAATAAGGGGAAATAAGTATATAAATATTAAATACCATAAATACCAAAAATTTAATATTTAAAATTATTCAATATTAAAAATATTCAATATTAAAAAGGGTTAAAAAAGGGGTTAAAAAGTCCGCCATATCTCAAGTGGGAGCGCCCTATCAGACCCTTTTTGTTAACATCCACTCGGCGACCAGACTTCTCGCGGAGTTCGCACACACCCAGCGTATACACATGAGCAGAAATGCTGCTGTGCATATGCAAAACATCGGTACCCTTGCAAATTATTATTTGTATGTGTTCTTACATTTTGATGAGATTTCAACCTTTCCACCTCTGGAGATCAGGCACCTTTTTTTTTTGTTCACATTTCCTAATTTATTAAAAAAAATTATAATAAAGTTTATTTTGTTTCATCTTTCTTTCACAAAAATGTTCAGGCTGTTCAGTTTGTTGTGATGGTTTCCTTGCTGTCTAGGACATGAACAAGTTGGGCGAAGCTTTAATTTATTTCCAACGTGCAGCTGAGTTACAAACACAGGTTCCCATTGAGTGTCTGTTGTCTCTGGGATATGTGGCAACTTGTAAGATCATGACACGTGAGTAGCTGTTACATGCTGTATGTGTGGAATTGTCAGTTGCATATTTTTACAAGAAAACCAGTAGCTTGCCTAGTTCATATGATAGTTGTGTAATGAGATAGTTATAACCTCTGGCATGATGGGACCTTTACTGATTACAATGTAATGGTGATGGCATGGCACGATGTATTGTATCATGTGCTGTATGGGACCTCTAATTTAGGCATTTAAGCAGTAGTGCAAACTTAATTTTTTAATTGAGTTAAGGATATTTTAGACCCATGATGGCTAAGCTATGACACGCATGTCACTGTTGACACGCCAAGGCACTTTGAGTGACACGCGTCTGACCAACCGGTGTGCGGAGAGGAAAACCCGGAAGTGCGCACGTGAAGCGGCTAAGCCAGCACACATGCTGCGTCACCAACTGGAAGGGGACATAGGGGGGCGTGGCCTGTCCGCTGGAGGGAGCAGAGCTAGCTCCCGCTCTCTATAGTCCACCCTCCCTGCTGTAGTCAGGCCTGTGCTGCTCCCGCGCTCTATAATCCATCCACGCTGCTGTAGTCGGGCCTGTGCTGGGGACTACAGACCCGCCTCCTGCCGCTGAGTCCTGGCACCTGATCAACAGAGGCTACCAGAGGAGCTTTGGGTGAGGACTGGGCTCCGGCATCCATTTTGAAAGGTAAAACACCTTTCCCACACACGCGCTCTGTTGAAAACTCAGCAGGCTCCAAACACGACACTAGTCAGTACTTCTATTGGCACGTAGCTGCAGTATTTTGACAGTATTAGTGCAGCCTTCTTAAATTATATCTTGCTCTTTCATATTTAGAATGGGCACCACAGTGTGTGGCATATGTATAATGGCACCACAGTGTGCGGCATACGTATAATGGGCACCACGGTGTGTGGCATATGTATAATGGGCATCACGGTGTGTGGCATATGTATAATGGGCATCACGGTGTGTGGCATGTATAATGGGCATCACGGTGTGTGGCATATGTATAATGGAGCATCACGGTGTGTGGCATATGTATAATGGAGCATCACGGTGTGTGGCATATGTATAATGGGCATCACGGTGTGGCATATGTATAATGGGCATCCCGGTGTGTGGCATATGTATAATGGGCATCCCGGTGTGTGGCATATGTATAATGGAGCATCCCGGTGTGTGGCATATGTATAATGGCTTCAAATATCATCAAATTATTGATAATTCTTCAAGTGACGCGCGACTTGAGGAAGGCTACACTTTTTTATGGTTTTCGACACACCAAGCTGAAAAGGTTAGCCATCACTGTTTTAGACATCGTGATCAGAAAAATGGAAAATCCAATTTCTTCATAGTAAATCCTACAGTATATCTGTAAATGGTTTCCATTGCTAGGTATACTTTGTTCCAATTTCAGAAATCCATTATTGCAGAAAGAAGCATACAATTCACATTGACATGCAGGCTTAATGCAATGTATAAAGTGCAAATTGGCAGAGGCACCGCACCACATCTGCTCAGTTCACCAAGATTGCTGCCATAGTGAATCCTATAGTTAAAAAGGCTATTGCTGCTCCTCACCTCTATGATATAATCCAGGTGTTTTGTGCACCGGCAGCCATTAGATGGTGCCCAAGGGAGCAAGTCAAATGTTGTTCTGTCACAGTCACTGGTGCTGACATTACTCTTAAGTTGTTTTGTCTTCTTGATGGGCTGGTAACTAGTAGTTAGATGGCAGGATTTGCCAAGTGGTGAAAGTTTGCATCGCTTGAGGGGAGAAGCTGTGTGGAGTGAAGGCATTCCTCCCTAAATATGGAGCTGTGCGAAAATGAAATGTTCTGCAGATTATTGTAATGAGAATAAAGGCAGAAATGGTGCCTCTTACTGTGTATGGAAGGGCTCCCAGTCGCAGCTCGCCGATTCCCAGCCCCTTCTCGTCCCTCGGCAGTGTATCCCACCTGCAAATAACCGACAGTCGTGGCCCAACATTGACTACCCCCCAAAGATGGCCAGTGTGCGCTGAAATAAGTTTTTATTCACAGTGTAAATCAGCCATAGGTTTTTAGGGCAGAGTTTATAGTTGTTGTGGTGGGTGTTTTTTTTTTTTTCTGGGGGGGGGGGGGGTGGGGTGGGGTGGGGTGGGGGGCACCAAATTGCTGCCTTGCCCCGGGCACCAGTAATCCTGGTTTTGGCCCTGCAGTTATACTACACAGTTATAAGTGTATTTTATAACAGAAATAAATCTTAGCCAGTCACACATTTACTAATACAATCTACAAATTGCTAGACATGTCATGCTTTTGTAAAGCCAACCATTTTACAGCCCAACTGTACATATAACATTAATGTGCATGCCGGATCCAGTTCTCTGAATATATGCCAGTGTTAAAATGTGTCTTATTTGCAAAATGGAGTTTGTGATGCACAGACAGCTTCTGCTGATTAAAATGGTTTGCATAATTTCAGTATTTAGTGTTTAACTGCAGCTGCATTTATATAAGGAATAGAACGTTACTACGTTACTGTGTTTTCCTGAAAAGCACTATTTCCTATGCAGATACAGCCGTACACAGAATATAGGCATGCCACATATTTTAATCGGAAGAAGCTGCTTGTTCATGCATTCACTTTGTTATACAAATAAGCGTTTTAATGGAAAAATTAGCAAAAATGATGCCGCACATGTCGCACCATGCATTCACTAGAAACATCTCTTCTCAGAAAGTTGTTTAGCTTACTTTGCAGTATTATAACAGCTTTTTCCAAATTCTCTGTAGGTGATTATGATGGAGCTTTAGCAGTGTTCACAGAAATGCAACTTCTTGCTCAGGAGAAGGGTCTCCACACCCCAGGGAACAGTCTGCCAGTAGGTAAGAAAGCTATGTGAATCATAATAGATTTAATGTACAATGAAGAATGCATAAAATAATAGACTTTATTTATTAAAGAGTGGCATTGTTAAGGGTTTTTAAAATCACTGCAAATCCACGCTGATTGTCTACCCATCTGTTTCACCCCTACCTGTCTGCCCCTGCCCTGAATGTAAGCTCTTGCAAGCAGGGTTGTCTCCCCTCAGGTGCTTCTCTTTCTCCTACTTAGATGGGAAACTGGGACGCGCATGCGTGTGGGACGCTTGCGCGTCCCAGTCAGATGTAGCATCCGAGGGCGTTCTGGCGGGCCCCGGGGCTGGATGAGCGGCGCTACATCTGTAATGACTGTCCACCGAGACACTGTTGACCGAACGATCACATACCAACTAAAATGTGGACAGCATATGCATAGTTTTACCAGGAATTACCAATGTTTAGCAAACACACTATTGGCTGTAGAGAGACTAACCTAGAACATACAGTAACTTCAATTGTCCTAGTCCAGTTTCAACAAGTGTTACCATAAACTAAATGCTGCCTTTGTTGCAGGGGCATTCTTGGACATCATAGTAAAGTGTGAGGTCTCGCGGGTCCTTCTCCTTATGCTGCTGCAGGTAAGCGAAGGATATGTCACAACTGTCATTTCCAGTATCCTTTTATCTAGGTTGTTATATTTATTCTAAAAAGAGAAAGAAATTAAAGGGTCAGCACTAGGTGTTGCCATTCTGGAGCGCTTAAAACAGAGGTGCTGTACTTAATATAGCAGCTGCTGAGGTGATGATGGTCAGTCCCCACAAAAAAAGAACAAAGTGTGTGCACAAAGGAAAAAGCAGCGCTCTTATTTAATGATGAGTGGAAACCACTTATTGTTCAATGTTTTTTCATTTAAAATGTAATGCTCGTTGAACACTTAAAATGCACATGTGTGCATACTAACATAAATCCATCTAAAAAATAAAAATACAATTAACATACAAACATGTAAAAACAAGATTATACCAATAAATTGGCTGATGGCCAGATCTCACGTGGGGAGATGAACCCAAATGGGATTTCAATACGTCCTGCACTGTCCACTCTATAATAGTCCCAATGTTGGATGGAGTCCAAGTGATTCGGCAGTTTGTAATCCTTTATACCAACCGAGGGAGTGGTCGATTGTTGGAAGCCTGACCCTCCACCTCGTGTTAATTTGTATCCTATGGACAGGGAATGAGCCGATGACTTTTCCAAATGGTTAGGGACCTGGTGGTCAGGATTGTGAGCAGGTGATGAATCGAATGTCTCCCCAGATCTGCAGCCACAACAGTATCACCAACGCGTTTCGCTGGGCTAACGCCAGCTTTATCAAGGTGACCTTGATAAAGCTGGCGTTAGCCCAGCGAAACGCGTTGGTGATACTTTATATATCCAGACACCCACCTGTTTGTTTTATATATCCTAGTGCATCTACAGATGTAGCCCCTGCCATCCTTGGCCGGGGCTTGCCAGACCCTCCCGGCTGGCGAGCGCCGGCTGACGGGCTACACTGAACTGGGACGCACGTGCGTCTCACACACACGCGCATCCCAGTCTCTCGGCGGGGACACTGCATGTCCCTGCCCGTCTCCACTTCAGGGAGACGGGCAGGGTTAGGGGGGTGCTCGGGGCGGCGAGGGGTACCTGCGGCGATGGCGGCGGGGACCGGAGGCAGGCTCCGTTGTATTTATATTCACTATTGACTCATATTTGTATTTAAATACGAATCAGGTGGAATACGCCTGCTTACACCATCGGCCAAATACGAATCAGTATATATGGCAGATTAGTAAATATGCCCTATTTACTAATTGTATTTCGGCAAGAATATGGCCGTTGGTAGTCATATTCATTCATATTAAAGATACAAATACGACTGATTCGTATTCTTAGTAAATTTCCACCTATGGCTTTTAAAGGTGAGACTATCACCAACACAACTTCTGAGTTAGCACTAAGGGGCAGCTGTCACAGGTTTCAGATAAATGAGCTTACCTGGGGTGCATGAGAAATCTATAATCACAGAATGGTTAATTAAAAAGTAACATAAATATATACATACAGGAAACCACTGCACTCACCATTCATATGAAGGTTGGGGTGCAGTGGCCTGTGACCACATGCTCTAATAAATACAGATACAGAGGGCTTAACACTCACTATACAAATAATATACAAATAATCAAATATTTATTTTATCAATCCCAGCATTGATTTTTCACCTGGGCAAAGAATCCAGCATTGGCGAAAACTGTGTGTATCTGCAAAATTGCTGCAAATTCACGTGATTTTGGTGAATTTGCATCCATTTTCGCCCATGCTATAAACCCCATGCTGTTTGGGGAAAATGTACCCAAAACAGGCGAAAGCGGCCGAGATTTGACCACTAGAAAGTCAAATCTCGGCTAGGATTAAATACCCCCTAATTGTGAGTGTAGGACTTGGCGATGGGCTGCAAGCTTAAATGCATTGATCAATAAACTAAAGCCCCATTATTTATTAGATCTGTTAGTTCATTATGGTGAGTGTTGAGCCCCCCTGTGTGTGTGTGTGTTTGTGTGTATATGTGTGTGTGTGTGTGTGTGTGTGTATATACATACATACATACATATTGGGGGGTTATTGTTATTCACTGGGTCAAATGGACTCTCCTTTAGACACCCCCCCCCCCCCCCCCTAACTACAGGACTAAAACCCACCACTGGAGCAACCTATAGATCATCAGGCCTTTGTAACCAGTACTTGTGCATGGCCACATGGCAAAACTAATGCAAAGCATCCTGGGATGTGTAGTTCATTAACATCTGGAGGGCCGGTGTTGCCCAGCCCTGTCTTAAACCATGTTGCCACAACCTCAGAATGCTTGTTGGCTGTTTGGTCTACCAAAGAAATTTGGGTACTTGTGAGTTATCTGGGCTGCCGATTTTTTGATTGTATGCCTTAAGTTAAGGCATACAATCAGATGCGATATCGCATCGCATCGCATGCGACCATCGGATGCGATGACCCGATTTTTCCATAGGAATCAATGTTAAAATGGACTGAGTCCATTTTAACATGGAATTCAATGGGAAAAAGGGGTCCTTTTCATACCCCTACTATCCAAGTGGGCATGGAGTTGGATATAAACCTGTGGCGAGCGTAGCGAGCCACCGAGCCCGAAGCGTGGCGAGCGAAGACGGTATTCTGTGTCCCCTCGCGGGGCTCGCCACGCTTCGGGCTCGGTGGCTCGCTACGCTCGCCACAGGTTTATATCCAACTCCATGCCCACTTGGATAGTAGGGGTATGAAAAGGACCCCTTTTTCCCATTGAATTCCATGTTAAAATGGACTCAGTCCATTTTAACATTGATTCCTATGGAAACATCGGGTCATCGCATCGCATCCGATGGTCGCATGCGATGCGATGCGATGTGCCCGATCCGACCCGATTTAGAAATCGGCAGCCCGGATAACTCACAAGTACCGAAATTTGTCTTCAATCACAGATAAACGGGGAATGAAGAAATGCCAGTGTATCGGGATCACTGCTCTATTAGACTTATTGAAGTGCTTAAGCAGAGACCTAGACATACATGTAGGTATATCAGACTGGGACATGAGACAAAACTCAGGACCAGAAGGAACAGAAGTGCGCAGAATCTGAGGCCAAGGAACAATAAGTGGCAATCCCAAAATATGTGAATCAGCATAAAATATAAATCAATATCAACAATGGGACTGATTCGATAATCGTTACATTGTACACGCACTGTGGCTATGCATGTTGTACTGTGCATGTGCACTGCTGATCCGTGTCATCAGATGCAGTATGGCTGCAGACAATGATGGCCTCCATTTTCCAATAGTGAGACGTCGTCCCTCTTTTGGGGAGTGCTGAGGTTTTACGACATAGATTTCCTGTCCTCGGTGAAGGTGCTTTGGTGGACCATCTGTGTAACCTTTGTTTATTATTTAGCCAAACATCAAGTCATATGATGCTCCGTCCTCAGATGCAGCTAGGGGTCACATATTCATGCAGGAGGCATCTAAATGTTTATGTGGAGGTGGCACACGAGGAAGATCATCTAACTGGTTGCTCTTTGGTTGAGCCAACGTTTCAGCTATTACATGTAAATTATGAATGTGTGATTGTTTTTGATTAATTGGGGTAAAATGTACTAAGGTGCTAGTTCTGTTGACGATGGGATGTTGCCCATAGCAACCAATGAGATTCTACTTATTTATTTAGCAACTTATAGAGAAGATAATAAATAGAATCTGATTGGTGGCAATATCCCATCTTCAATAGAACTCCCAGCTTAGTAAATGTACCCTATAGTCCTTCTATTATTGCATAATTCATTAGTAAGACTAATAATGAAGGTGCTGACCTTGTATTTGTTTCTGAGCCGTATTCCTTCTTGTTTTAGCCTCCCCCTCAAAAACTGCTCCCTGAACATGCACAGACTCTAGAGAAATATGACTGGGAAGCTTTTGACAGTCACAGCCATGGTAGGTATCTAGATATGTTTTCATGTTGACAAACTTCTGTTGATTTTATTTTTTGTGCATTCAATCGCATCATGAACTTTATTGGTTCAAGGCAACCTCAGTGTCTCCGTAATTTTGTTACAGCGCTCCTAGGACAAATGTTTCCTAGGGCCAGATGTATCAAGCTTCAAAAAGTGATAAAATGGAGAATGGTAAAGAGCCAGCCAATCAGCTCCTACCTGTCATTTAGTTCTCTGGATGGGTGAATATAAGCGCGCCCCATAATTATACTACGAGGAGTGCTGCTTGATATAGAAAAAGATAAGAGAAGTTTCAGAGGGCGCTAAATTGTACAGAAAAATCAAAGAACTGTATAGGGGTATTTAATACATAAATACATAAAAAAAAGCCCTGTGGGAACCTCTCACCAATAATTGTTCCATATTTTCACGATCCCCCAGCCATGTTCATCCACATATATATACTTGCCTGTGTGGTAATGATAGAAAAAGGTACAATTTAATCTATTGCATTGCTGCAAAAGACACAACTGCATCTTGCCGACTGTATTTTTGTCATGCTCAATCCTTAATAAAGATATTTTTGAAAAAAGCCCCGTGGGCCTAACAGTGTGTATACAACTTTCAATAAAAACAGTAATCAATATGGAATCATTTTAAGATGTTGACAGTAATCATCAAATGAATGAAGAAAGCCCTTTCTTCATTCATTTGATGATTACTGTCAACATCTTAAAAGGACTTGAACACGGCACTCCAAAAGTTTTAGCAGAAAATTGCAGGTTTTAATAACAGCAATGTTCTAATACACTATGGGTATTTTCATCAGGCATTTGTCTTTCCGTTTGCCCTTTGCAAACAAACCCCCCTCTATTCAGTGACAAATACTGAATGTGTTGGGCGCACTGCCAATCCATGACTACAATAATCCATACAGGTAGTCTTTCATATTGGTTAAATAAATGACCATCTACGAATGCTACAAATGATGACCAACTCTGTGCGGATCCACAACCCCCTTTTCGTGCATCAGGCATGATGCCTGATGATAATACCCATAGGGAATGGAATTGATGCTGTTATTAAAACCTGCAATTTTCTGCTAAAAATTACGCCACTGGGGTCAACGGTGATCCACCAGTTCCTTCTATATGTGAGGCGAGCGACCATGGGCAAACTCTGACGGCAGAAGCAAATCCCCAGCACTTTGCATACAGTACCCCGCTCTCAGCACCCTGGTGTAATAAGGGAGTGGAGAACAGGGCACTGTATGTGCCGCATAATGCTGGAGAATTGTTTCCGGCATCGGAGTTTGCAGACGGCCGCTCACCTCACAAATACTGTAGCAGTAACTGGGAGATCGCCGCTGACTCCCTGTTGTAGCTGCATGCGCTGCAGAGTAAAGAAATCTTCTAAACGGCAGGGCCCAGGTGCCCCCCAGCCTGAATCCGCCACTGCAGTAACCACAGCAGCCAGCAGGTCTCGCCCTGCTATTGCCTGCTGTGTGTCTTGCTAGCTCACATTATGTAATACCCCTTTCACATTGCATTTAATTACTGGGTTCATGCCGGTTCGGCCCGGTAATAGGTGCAATGTGAAAGGGGTTACTGGGTCCTGCAAACCAGTAGCAACACAGCAATACGAACCGGTAAAAAGAAGGGTTCTTACCGATTCATTGCTGTGTTGCTTTGCGGTGTGAACCGGATAATCGGGTCAAGCGACTCATTTCCCGTTTACACTATGGAGGAAGAGGTGCTTGGAGCAGCGCCACTTCTAAGCGCTGCTTTCTATGGCCCACATGACATCAGTGAACCAGCAAAATTGCCGGTTCCCTGAGGCTATGTGAATAGACCAAAATGCAGGGTCGCGCCAGGACTGAACCATTTCAAAGTCCCGGTGCGACCCTGCATTTTGCAATGTGAAAGCAGCATAAGTATTGTGAGACTCCTATAGACCACTCAGCAACCACACCAGCCAGCAAGTCTCACCCTGCTATTGCCTGCTGTGTGTCCTGCTAGCTCACATTATGTAAGTAGTGTGAGATTCCTAGACCATTCAGCAACCACACCAGCCACCAAGTCTTATACTGTAACTACAGTCTTTAGAAATGAGGCTCATCACTGTGGATTTTGGAGAGCTTGCAGGATGAGGAGAGATGCAGTATAATGAGCTGGTGTTATATCAGCAGGTGGAGGCAGGCTTTCAATTTAAGATGTAGGTTTAAGGCTATCATTTTGTGGGACAGTAACTATTTAGCAGACCCTTAGGCAACTGTGCGCCTTGTTTTTGTTGAGTATTGCGTATAAAAGAAAGTACGGTATCACTGCATTCCAAGGGAGCACTGGTGCTGGTGAGAGATGTTTCTGAGCTGTTCAGCCCATCCCACATGCTATAGGTCATTTCCCCCTGACATTAAGATTATTTAACAGTGTGTGCATAGGAATTAATATATCAATATGCTGTTATTACTGGTAGTTATGGGGTACTTCAAAAAATGATCTTTTTGCATATACTTTTTAACCCAGACCAATGTTCAAGCTCTTACTTTAATTAACAGAACACTTGGATATATTTTTTTTTAAAGACCTCAAATTACTCCCCACAGTCCCCTCTAATTTGCTAAATAGAGAGTTCTCATTTTCCTCTGCTTTAAGGTGTTGAGGTCTTTAGTTCATGTTTTCTGGGTGTCTCAGCCTGCGTGAAAACCGTGGGAGGAATTACTTACTTCAGATTAGTAGTTGAGTGGCTTACTGGTTTGGCTGGTATTTTCCACATAATTATGGGTTAAAAACCACTGGAGTTTTGTGTCACCACTAAGGCATGTGATGACCAAAAATGTAAATCTCAGTTCCTAATTGAGTCCTCGCTGCGGATTGAGTAAGCCGGGGGGGGGCGGCTTACTCCATCCGCAGCGAACGCTCACATTAGCAATCTATTTGCACCCTGAGGGTGGA
Source organism: Crinia signifera (assembly GCF_055691185.1). Classification (NCBI taxonomy): domain Eukaryota; kingdom Metazoa; phylum Chordata; class Amphibia; order Anura; family Myobatrachidae; genus Crinia; species Crinia signifera. The sequence continues at coordinate 62,491,615 of NC_139224.1, forward strand.
AATGAAGTTTAACCCCTTCCCGCCGCAGCCTGTTTTTGCCTTCCTGACAGAGCCCTTTTTTTCAAATCTGACATGTATCACTTAAGTGGGGATAACTTTTTTTTGCTTTTACTTATCCCAGTGATTTTGAGATTGTTTTCTCGTGACACATTGTACTTCAAGTTAGTGGTAAATTTGGGTCGATACAGTCTTTTTTGTGAAAAATACCAAAATGTCGTAAAAAAATGGAAAATTTAGCAATTTTCAAAATGTTAAATTTTCTGCTTGTGAGACAAATAATCATACCACTCAAAATAGTTAATAACTAACATAGACCATATGTCTACTTTATGTTTCCATCATTATTTCAACCTCCTTTTAATTTTTTTGGACACTAGGAGGCTTAAAATATGAATAGCAAATTCTCAAATTTTCAAGAAAATTTCAAACACTGATTTTTTTAGGGACCAGTTCAGTTCTGATGTGACTTTGAGGGACTTGTATGTGAGACACCCCCATAAAGGATGCCATTTCAAAAACTGCACCCCTCACAGTATTCAAAACAGCATTTTGGAAGTTTGTTAACCCTTTAGGTGTTTCACAGGAATTAAAACAAAGTGTAGGTGAAATTTCAAAATTTCATTTTTTTTGCAGATTTTCAATTTTAATACATTTTTCTAAGGAACACAGTAGATTTTACTAGAGAAATGTGACTAAAAATTGATTCCCCCAATTCTTTTGTTTTCATAAATATCCTATATGTGGCCCTAGTGTGCACGTTGACCAAACCACAGGCTTCATAATAGAAGGAGCACCTACTTGATTTTGGAGCCTCCTTTTTATGAGATTATTTTTTAGGCACCATGTAGGTTTCTAGGCACCATAAGATGCTAAAAGTTAGGAACCCCCCCACAAGTGACCCCATTTTGCAAACTAACCCCCTAAGGGAATTCATCTAGGGCTATAGTGTACATTTCAAACCCCCAGGGGTTTCACCAATTGTGGTACAACTGGGCAGTGAAAATGAAAAATTAAATTTTTTACACAAAAATGCAGTTCTGGCTCAAAATTTTTCATTTTTTACAAGGAATGAAGGAGACAAAGCACCCCAAAATCTGTGCCCCAATTTCTCCCGAGTACGGCAATGCCTCACATGTGACCAAAAAATACCATTTGGGTGCATGGCAGGACTCAGAAGGGAAGGAGTGATATTTGGATTTTGCAGCACAGATTCTGGTGAAATGTTGGTGGGTGCTATGTCGCATTAGCAAGACCCCCGAAGCACCAATACAGTGGAACCCCCCCACAAGTGACCCCATTTTGCAAACTACACCCCTCAGGGAATTCATCTAGGGCTATAGTGTACATTTTAAACCCCCAGGGGTTTCACCAATTGTGGTACAACTGGGCAGTGAAAATGAAAAATTAAATTTTTTACACAAAAATGCAGTTCTGGCTCAAAATTTTTCATTTTTACAAGGAATGAAGGAGACAAAGCACCCCAAAATCTGTGCCCCAATTTCTCCCGAGTACGGCAATGCCTCACATGTGACCAAAAAATACCATTTGGGTGCATGGCAGGACTCAGAAGGGAAGGAGTGATATTTGGATTTTGCAGCACAGATTCTGGTGGAATGTTGGTGGGTGCTATGTCGCATTAGCAAGACCCCCGAAGCACCAATACAGTGGAACCCCCCCACAAGTGACCCCATTTTGCAAACTACACCCCAGGGGTTTCACCAATTGTGGTACAACTGGGCAGTGAAAATGAAAAATTAAATTTTTTACACAAAAATGCAGTTCTGGCTCAAAATTTTTCATTTTCACAAGGAATGAAGGAGACAAAGCACCCCAAAATCTGTGCCCCAATTTCTCCCGAGTACGGCAATGCCTCATGTGTGACCAAAAAATGGCAGGACTCAGAAGGGAAGGAGTGATATTTGGATTTTGCGGCACAGATTCTGGTGGAATGTTGGTGGGTGCTATGTCGCATTAGCAAGACCCCCAAAGCACCAATACAGTGGAACCCCCCACAATTGACCCCATTTTGCAAACTACACCCCTCAGGGAATTCATCTAGGGGTATAGTGTACATTTCAAACCCCCAGGGGTTTCACCAATTTTGATACAACTGGGCTGTGCAAATGAAAAATTACATTTTTTTACACAAAAATGCAGTTCTGGCTCAAATTTTTTCATTTTCATAAGGTATGAAGGAGAAAAAGCCCCCCAAAATCTGTGCCCCAATTTCTCCCGAGTATGGCAATGCCTCATATGTGACCAAAAAATACCAGTTGGGTGCATGGCAGGACTCAGAAGGGAAGGAGTGATTTTTGGATTTTGCAGCACAGATTCTGGTGGAATGAATGGTGGGTGCTATGTGGCATTAGCAAGACCCCCGAAGCACGGTGAAATGATGAACCTTATAATCCATAGATGTGTGGTATATTTTAAAACACTCCTTTATACATAGGCCGGGTTTGTCGGGGCAAGTTTCACAGTGGAAAATAGTATCCTTTCTTATTCCCTTTTTATAGCAAACTTTGCACCTTTTTTGTGTCCTGCCCTTTTTTGCAGTGGAGGGGATTTCATTCGGAAAATGCTGCCCTGGTACAATACGGGGGCCAGTACTAGAAGTACTGGGGCCCTCTGCCTGCTGGTTCCCAAATATTAGGCCCTTTATGACTTCCTCTTGAAAGTGCATAAATGTCCCCCTCTGGCTGGTAGAACGGAATAGCACGTAAGCGTTATACAGTGCCATCTGGATGATATACACGGCCAGCTTCTTGTACCAGATTTTTGTTTTCCACAGGGCACTGTACGGCTTCAGTACCTGATCTGAAAGATCCACTCCGCCCATGTACTTATTGTAATCTAGGATACAATTCGGTTTTGAGGTGTGGGTACTGGTACCTCGTACAGGGACGGAGGTGGTACTGTCTCCGTGAATTGTTGTCAGTATAAGGACATCCCTCTTGTCCTTATATTTGACCAACAACATATTTTCGGTGCATATTCCCCTGCTTTCACCCCTTCTCAGTAATTGGGCAACGTGCGTTTTTGGGAGGCCTCTTTGGTTCTTGCGCACAGTACCGCAAGCTTCTGTACCTCTTGAACCAAGGGCCTTAAACAGGGGGATGCTAGTGTAAAAGTTATCCACATAGAGGTGATAACCTTTATCCATGAAGGGGTGCACTAAATCCCAGACAATTTTTCCACTAACACCTACGAGGGAGGGGGGCATTCTGGCGGTTCAATTCTTGAATCCTTCCCTTCATATACCCTAAACCTGTGGGTGTACCCTGAGGTGCTTTCACACAGTTTATACATTTTTATGCCATACCTTGCCCTCTTACTGGGAAGGTACTGGCGGAATTTAACCCTTCCTTTAAAATGTATAAGGGACTCGTCGATACAAATAAATTTTTCAGGGATGTACAACTCTGCAAATTTGGCACTGAAATGATCAATGACCGGCCTGACTTTGAATAGCCGGTCAAAGGTGGGATCATCTCTGGGTGGGCACTGTGCATTATCGGTGTAATGTAAAAATTTAAGGATTATCTCAAAACGAGTCCGAGTTATGGCCATACGGTAAAGTGGGGTGCTGTACAGAACATCTGTACTCCAATATTGCCTAATTTCTGGCTTTTTTACTATGCCCATTTGTAACACCAGACCCCAAAACGTCATCATCTCTACTGCATCTACAGGGGTCCACCTAGCAAATGATGACGTGGGGTTTTGAGCAATAAACTGCTGGGCATATAAATTACTTTGGTCCACCATTAAATTTATAAAATCATCAGAGAAAAATAATTTGAAAAAGTCAATTTCTCTGAGACCTGTTGAATCAAATTGGATTCCTGGGATGGCCAAAAACTCAGGAACCTGGAGCTCTAAATTGTCTGGTGGTGGGGTCCATACGGGATCAATCATTTGGGGGGGGGTCTCAGCTGCTCTACAGGGGCGTCTTTGAGGGGGTCCCTCATCACTAGAGGAGGAAGATGAGGTTAAGACGAATCCTTCAAATTCCCCGCTTGCATCACTGGCTGTGTCAGAGTCAGAGGCAAGCATGGCATATGCCTCCTCCGCTGAATACATTCTTCTGGATGACTGGGATGACATTTGGGATGACATTTGGGATGCCATTTTTATTTTTGTGTTTCTGTAAGTGTAATGTTTCAACACGTGTATAGTGTAGGGGGGGTACAAACTTTATTTCAACACGGGGGGTATGTAGTGTGTAGTGTGTATGTAGTGCATAAAAAAAAATACTTTATACAGGAATTTGATCCCAATAAAAAAAAAAAAATTATATCAACCCTGTGCCAAAAATGCTGTTCAGTGATGTACGTCACTGATCAGCGCTCAGCGGCCACAGGACACCCACAAAAGCAACGTGGGTGTAAAAACAATTTAAAAAAAATAAACCACAGCACTCTCCAAAAAAAAAAACTGCAGAAAAAAACTGCAGAAAAAAAATTATTTCAACCCTGTGCCAAAAATGCTGTTCAGTGATGTACGTCACTGATCAGCGTTCAGCGGCCACAGGACACCCACAAAAGCAACGTGGGTGTAAAAACAATTTAAAAAGAATAAACCACAGCACTCTCCAAAAAAAAACAATTTAAAAAATCTGCAGAAAAAAAATTATATCAACCCTGTGCCAAAAATGCTGTTCAGTGATGTACGTCACTGATCAGCGCTCAGCGGCCACAGGACACCCACAAAAGCAACGTGGGTGTAAAAACAAAACCCCACTGCACTCTCCAAAAAAAAAAAACTGCAGATCAGTGATGCAACACTGATTAGCAGTGAGGGGCAGCAGGCACACAACTGTGGGTGCAACCTGACAGGGTATATATACCCCAAAATATACCCTGGACCCCCAAAAAGGTGCTGATCACTTAGTTTATACTGATCAGCACAAAAGGGGGGGCAGCAGTCAGTTGCACAGGCAGCACAAGCTTTGGTGCAACTGACAGGTATATATATATAAAAAAATAACCCCTGCACCCCCAAAAAGTTGCTGATCAGCACAGATATACTGATCAGCACAAAAGGGGGTGCAGCAGACACAAAATATATCACTCTCTATCACTCTCTGTCACTATCTCTCACTATCTGTCACTCTATGACACTGCAGCAGCAGCACACAGGAAGTGACAAGATCCAGGAAGCATCCAGCTGCTGGCAGCACGCTACCAGCGGTGATCAGGTAAGTATCAGGCAAGGATCAGGTATGTATATCACGACAGATTGGCACAGTGACCGCTCTGCATGCAATTCCAGACCGGAATGGCGTCTGCAGAGCAGTCACCGTTAGTTTAAATCACGCGCTATGGCTGTGATTGGTCAATCACAGCCTTGGGGGCAGGTGGGGTGAGGTGTGGTCATCACCGGTGACCCCCTCACACCCGGCGGTGATTGACACCTGTGTTACCGAGCGTCATATTCGCCGGTAACACAGGAAAACGCTGCGATTGGCTGTTCACATTGAACAGCCAATCACAGCGATCGCCGACGGAGGGAAGGCATCGCCGCCCCCCCTGGGCATGCAGGGACATGTCTGCTGTCAGGGACAGCAGACATGTTTAAACTGTCACCGCGTCTATAGACGCGGGGACAGTTTAAAGTCATGACGTATATATACGTCATGTGTCGGGAAGTACATCCCGGCCATGACGTATATATACGTCAAATGTCGGGAAGGGGTTAATGAAGATAAAAAAAAAACTACATATACATGCCTCCTGATACCCGTTGTATGCAATTTAGATAAAAACCGGGCTGATAACCCGATTGGTGCTTGGAAAAAAAAAATGCTCACACCCATAGACTACATACCCACTAGTGCTGCAGAAGATCTGGCTCCCATAACTGGAAGTTCAAGATACTGCACACTTATTGAGCTAATCGGAAAATTCCAATTGCTTAATTAGTGCTCGGCTAACGGTTGAAAATTAAAAAAAAAGATGTGCTGTTTTCTATAGTAATCATTGCATCTCATTTTCTGTTCCAGCAACAACAGGGTTTGGCTATGGCTATTCAACTGTGGAACACACATATGACCTTATTCTGGTCCAGTCACTCCCCTGCGTGTTCGCAAGGAAATTCGTCGATGGTGCGGGGGCCAGGCAGCTGACGTTAGTGAATGTCAGCTGCCTGCCCGCTTTCCGCACAGGGCGCCCGTAGACCTGTGTGTCCTGCAGAAATCATTAGATGGTCAGCGACCGTCAAATGATTTCTTCCCCGCATGCAAGCTGCGAATGGATGTTTATGCAAAACAGCCATTCGTATGCCTGCGGGGGATCGGCCAGGCGGCGTTTGGTCGACTTGCCAGGCTGCGAAATTTGCAGTCTTGCGAATCAACCAGAATAAGGTCCATACTGCATGTTTTTTTTTACATTTCCTGTTCGTCATTGAATTATCTGTTGTTCGTATATTTTCCCTGTGTTTGCATGGGTTTCCTTCAAGTATTCCTTTTTTTTTCCATCAAGCCAAAACTGTACTGGTGGGGCTTATTGTCTCCTAACAAACATTAACCCTAGTGTGTGTACATGGACAGACTAGATTAAGTGGTTCTTACATTATGCTGTTGAATGGTATGTTTCTATTGATTAAATGTTCATAGGGCAATATATATATATATAATTTCCAATTAAAAGTAACTAATAAGTATTATAGGAAGTAGCTGTAACACGGGTAGTATGTTTGTGTAATGGGAAACATATTGGATTTGAAATCTGTTGCGTTGAGTTCCAAGTAACTTCAGCTCTCCTAACTAATTATAGGACAGCTTAATACATTTGGTACACATTGCATCAATATTTTTAAAGCATTATCTTTTTGAAATACATTTGTATAAATGTTCCCATGACTCCCTCAGTACTCTGCATTGGCCCCACAGTGCCTTTAGAACTTTAACTTTGCTAATTTAGCCTTACACTTCATATATGAATGCAGAGAAATTAGCGATATTTTGCTATTGTAATATACTGTACGGTAATGTGCACAGCCATAAACTGTGGGGGCACAATTCCTGAGTATTCAATCTGCATATAAGGGCTACATTTACTAAAATGGGAGTTCTAGTGAAGATGGGATGTCAGATTCCATCTATTATCTTCTAGAACAGTGATGGCTAACCTTGACACTCCAGCTGTTAAACTACACATCCCAGCATGCCCTGCTACAGTTTTACTATTTAGCCATGCTAAAAACTGATGCAGGGCATGCTGGGATGTGTAGTTCAACAACAGCTGGAGTGTCAAGGTTAGCCATCACTGTACTAGAAGGTGCATAATAAATAAGAAATAGAATCTGATTGTTTGCGGTGTGCAATATTCTATCTTGGTAAATTTACCCCTTTGGGGGTATTCAATTAGTGCCGATCTTTCCACTGTGGTAAAAATCATCACGATCAGAAATCATATGGATCAGCGAATTACTCGGCTGCAAATTACGAACTGTGTCCGTTTTCAACAATTTATTGTGATGCATTTTCTACTTTTTTATAAAAGGGAAACTGCATCGGAGGGTAAACCATCCGAAAACTGCTGCACTTTAATAGGGGAAGGGTTTTTTTTGGCTTGCTGAAAAAAAAATCATTCTAATTGAATACCCCCTAAGTGTTTAGGTGAAGAGAAATCAGGTTATTGATGGCTTGCGTCTTATTTTATGTCTACAGTATTTCTGCCCACTGACTTTGGTTTCACTTTTTATTTTTGCAGTGAATTATTTGACTGAAGAGGTCTTTTTACTGTTGCAGTCTGTTGTGGCAAGTATCAGTATTTACCTATAAGACATGCATGGTAAATTGGGGCAGATGTATTAAGCCTGGTGAAGAGATAAAGTGGAAGGATATAACACACCAGTCAATCAACTCCTAACTGTTATTTTTCAAACATAGCTGGTGTGTTATCACCATCTAATTATCTCCATGTTACCTCTTCACCAGGCTTAACCCTTTCAAGTCCAATGTCTAGTCAGGCTCAACAGCCCTAGCGCTAGTAGCAGATCCAATGGTGAGCCACTTAACACAGAACATTAACATCGTTCAACATTCAATGTAGACCATATTTGAATAATAATTTAAAAAAAATTACAATTAATTTAAACATTTAAACCACACAAGTGCAAGTACATATTTCTCTTTCACATGCACAAACACAGAGGCAATCACAAGGTAGCAGACTAGCTTTCAAAGCATTTGCTCGCTTAAAGTAAGATGTTTTGTGTCTATATAAACTTTTGGCATAACTTCACATCTTTTGTGCAGTTTTATGAGTAAATTAAGCCACTACTTTGTTTTATTTTTAACCAAATACTGTATTTCCATCTTGTTATTTTTCCCTCATTTGCAGTTGGTTGCCCTGTTAGGATTGATGTGCTTTTCTAGCTGAAGAAGAGTTATCAACAAACATGTTCTCCTGATATTGAATATATGTCCCATAATACCATACTCCGCTTTTGTTATCTGAGCGTGACTGGACAATTGACCCAATCTGTTGAATAACATACAAAGCACACAGTCTAGTGGCTGCTCTTTTAATCTTGTAAATAGTGTACAACGCATATAATGCTGAGCCCTAGCGCCATCTGCTTTTTCATTAGTCACAGCACAGAGAGTCGCTGTTCAGTGTTTTCTTTCTTTTTTATTTTTTTAGCCTGCTTCCTTGTACAGTATTTCTCATTGGTTTCTCTGCTTGTAGATACATTAAGTTGAGGAACCAATGAAAGACATTGGTCACGAGGAAATCACCATTCAGTGGTGCAGTAGCTTCACTTGTCAGTATGTTCTTGTAAGGAGAATGCAGTCATTGATTACAGAGGCACATTTTGAGATGTCATTTTTGGGGAGATTTATTAACAAGTCTTGTCATTTTGAGTGATAACCAAAATATCACTCGTTAAATCTGCCCCTTTGTCTTAAAAGTATATTTTATGTTTCATGAAAATACAGTAACTATGTACTGACACTTCTATATATTGATGAGATGCGGTTGTTTGAAATGCACATTCTACTTAGGGGGGGTACACACCAGAACGATTAGGGCTCAATTCCATCAATCTGGATCCAATTCCGACCGATTGGATGCAGATTGTATGTAGATTGGGCATGTTTAGGTCCAATTCCGATCCAATTCCAATCCGATGCGCGTCCCCGCTGTCGTTTGGTCGTTTTACAGATCCTACCTGCTGCAGTGAGGATCTGTAAAAGATCCATTCAACTGGATACAGACTCAGATCGGATTGGGATCAGATTGGATGCAGATCGTTAGCAGATTGTGTGCTCCAACAGGATCGTGCGAGCATCACACAATCTGCTAACAATCTACTAACAATCAGGATCGTTCTGGTGTGTACCAGGCCTAAGTATAGTTATGTGTAGAGGGAGTTGAAACCTCTTCTGTGCACATAATGAAATCATTTTGTTTTACTGGTGTTATTTTGTTTGCTAGATGGCATGCCAGGAAAATGATGTGGAGTCTCTAAAAATCTTACAAGTTGAACTCTGGTGAGTGCTTTCTAATTCTTACTTCTAAATTGTTACTTTTTAATGCTGGCAAGTCACGGGTTTGATCTACAATCAGTGGTGCAAGTAGAAAAAATGTCTTTGTGGTACTGTGGCACGCGATGAAAATGGGTGTGGTCAGGGGCATGGCCATACGACATGAGGGGGAGTGGCTACATGACAAAAGGGGCATATAGAATATAGGGAAAATTAATGTTGCATGTAAATAGGCAGTCTACCATGTGGTATTACATATCAAATGTGTATGCTATGTGGAAGACGTAAGCTATAGTTGAACTATAAATCCAAGCATAGTCTGGTGATGCTGGGAATTGTTGTTCTCCAACAGGTATGCAATCACAGGTTGCTTAATCTGGTTAGACAAGATGGCTTATTACAGTAAGTAAAGGTGATTTTCTGGTCATTAGATCTGGAAACAGACTGCAAGTTACTCTCAGTGCATCATTATTATAGACCGGATTTTGTGAAAATACAAGGGAATGAAACTCCAAGGGGAAATCCTTCGGTCCTTTTCTCACCAGATTTAACAATAGAGCCATATGAGGCAGTCGGTGAATGATGGCTTTGGTCACCGCCCCCTCCTCAGCCTCAGAGCTTCTGAAAAGGTCTATGAGGGACTTCCGCCGGCATCGGTCTTCCTGGCTGACAGCCTCTGAAAAGCTGCGGCCCACACGATAGAGATGCCATGATGTCACAACACAAACCTGCACTTGCTCCGGGTCATTTGTTATGGTGGTATGGGGTAACAGCACAATATGTTTTAGCGGTACACCGTGCCACCCCGTACCTCCACACTTGAACCACTGTCTACAACGCAACTGGAGTGACCCATATGTAGCAATATTGGATGAGAGCCAGCCTTCATTGCACAGGCTGAAGGATCAGATGAGGTTAAGGACACAAACAAGCTAATATTTGGCCATCTCCTGACCATATTTATAACCTGCTCAATACGAATAAAAACAATAAAAATTTGTTGTAGTTGTGTTAGGCAGGATTTCAGCAATAATAAGTCCATTGCCCATCTCACTGCTTTGTCAATGTTAGTGATTAGATATTGTCAACAACCTGAACATGTGAAAATTCAGGTCAATTATTTGTGCAGTCTAAGTAGTAATAACTAAAGAGTTATTTGGTTCCGGAACATATAAATCCACTGCACGCAGTTTGCTACAGCTGTTATGTAATATGCGTATAGCACTTCTTCTCTTTCCAGACAGGGTTAATCCTTGTCTTAATCTTTGATTAATCCTTAAAGGAATCCTGAAATACCATGCAGACCATTATTATAGTTATGCAATTCTCAGTTTCACCGGCACTGCTCAGCAGATATGTTTTTATTTATTCCTGTGTTGCATACAGTAACTTACATTACTGGTTTTCTGTAATATTATTAATTATCTAAGTGACATGACACCTTTTCTTGATGAAACACTAGTAGAGAGCATCTCAAAGACAGTGGTCATTATACTAAGCATATACTTAAGGTTTTCCCAACCGCAGTCCTCAAGGCACCCTCACAGTCCTGATTTCAACGATAGGTGTACTTGAGAATAGGTGACTTAAGTACTGTAGTTATTTTAATTTAACCATCTGTGCTCATGCATGGTTATCACTAAAATCTGCACTGTTAGTGTGCCCTGACGAACAGGTTCGGTATGACTCACCGATGGTCGGGATCCCAACGGTCAGTATACTGACATCGGTATGCCGAAGGGTGGGGAGTGCAAAAAAGCCCCTTGCGAGCACAGTGGCTTACTTCACTCGTCACAGGTTGAATTCTCGCTCTATGGGGGTCATGTCTCCCACAAGGGAGAATAGCCACTGTTGGTCGGAATTGCAACTGTCCGGCAGTTGAACAGTCAGGATTTTAAGGTTGGTATACTGACCATCAGGATCCCAACTGTCGGCGAGTCATCCGGCACCCTTACCATTTTTACTGAAATAGAAGCTTGATAGTTAAGATAACTAGCACTTATTTGCCAAGTTCCAGTGTTTTCTACAGTCCTAGCAAATAGACTGCATACTTTTGAAAGACTTAATAAAATGTCCCTGTCTTTTTGACTGTTGGTGGAGATGTGGCTGCAGGGGTTCAATGATCCTTTTATTTTAAACCTGTCCAAATATTGTCCCCTTGTGAGACTTGGTTCATGGCTTACTGAACTTTCTACTAGGGACAACAGTGCAGTAAGATCCCAGGATATTTTGGTTGCATGTTTTGTGACCCCTTTGCTTCCCTTTTCTTCCCCTACCCTTTGTACTTCCCTCCACCTTCAATAATTCATCTTTTGTTGTGTTTCTTTTACTCTCTTTGACACTATTTATTGATTTTAGAGGAATTACCCAGATTCCTAATATTTGCATCTCATAAACACACTAAAATGCCAGTGAATCATCAGTGAGGTCACAGGTGAGAGAGGAGCTGCAGACGAGTTTCTTCCACCAAGGGTTGACACCAAAGTGCCGACTTTTGCTCAGTGACAAGAGACAGGCAGGGGGCAGCCAACATGTTCAGGACCCCCAGAGTGATAAAAACAGGGGTCCTGGACACAAGGTTATGCCCGCTGTGATGCCATGCCCCTTTTTTGCCTGCATGTGAACAGCATTTCCACCCACACGGGTGGCTCCTAAGATAGGAACTGAATCAAGCTTAATTCAGAGGAAAACATCAGAATATGGTTTGTGACTATGCAAACATTACATTTTTTAAGTGTTTCTTATCTGTAATACATAAGGTTTTTGGCCCCAGTTTGAGTTTTATTGTTGCTGTAGCCCATTATCATCAGGTGCACCCAGTAACATCCTGGCTTTATCTTTTTACTTTTGCAGGCCTCTTTTAACAGCAGAACAGAACCATCTACTGCATCTGGTCCTTCAGGAAATGATTTCTCCTTCAGGTCAAGGGATCTGAGTTACACCTATTTGAAGTTGTGGGACCATTGGTTTTTGCTCTCAGTAGTTCAAATAAGGATTTCCATCTTGCCAAGACTTGGAGTTGCGACTCAAACATATGATGCTTTTTTTTACACCTTTTTTTTTCATTGTTGTCTTCTATGCTTAAGAAAAAAGTTATTTGGTTTAAAATTTTATTTATTTGCGTTCAAATTTAATAAATTCAAGATAAGCTCTCTGTATTTGCACTAAATACATTGCATAAAACGATATTGTAGTATATTTATGGGAAGTAAATGCATTAAGGCAAATTAACTTTCAATTAAAATATGTTTTCATTGGTTGTATAAATGCTTTGAAATTCTTCATCCCACATTTGTTAAGCTTTATTTTATAAAGTAACCATGAACCTAACTGATCTGAATTGCAGAGGTCTCTTTTTTATTTTTTCGTGTTGTGTTGTATAACTCTCGTTTCATATCATCACTTCACGCTAACACAACAAAGGATCCAAGTTCCACCATGGAATATATTGGCACATGACATTGAGCATTGATGGCCTGATGAAGAGGCTAGGCCCACATCGTGCTGCCCTGGGCCTGCTCACACACATGTAGTGCAAGGAGAGAACATGGGGGGTATATAGATTTGCTGCAGGTAATTTACCACATGGCAAAAACTGATTAGAAACAAGATTTTGGCTCAATGGTGGTGTTAGGCAACCCAATCATAGCCTGTTTTTACTGTGCTGTACCCATGAGATATTGGATAAGATTCTGGACCCATGTGTTATTTTGGGGAGACTTGGCTCATAGATCTGTGTAAGGATTCTGGGAGTATCCCCGGCACCCTAACTCCGTTGCTTCTGGCTGGGTTTGACGGATGTGTGCGGTGCTAGGCTTCACCTGGGCCCGTCTCGGCTGAAGGGCGAATTAGGTCCTCCCCACTCCGCTACAGGCAGGTCTTAGGAAAGTACAACACATCCACCAAGGCCAGGAGAGAGCAAGGGGAAGCCTAACTAGACCCTAGAACCGGGGAACTCCCAGAAACCCCCTGGAAGCAATACTGCTCAATCGGAGCCACGAAATGGCAACAATGCTTGTGAGATGTTATATAAAGAAATGGTCAACAATGCTTATGAGATGTAATATAAAGAAATGGGCAACAATGCTTATGAGATGTAATATAAAGAAATGAGCAACAATGCTTATGAGATGTTATAAAAGAAATGGCAATAATGCTGACTGATAAGCCCAATAGGAAATGATACCAAACAGCGGGAGAAGAAGCACAGGGTAACCCCTGACTTATCTGGTGAGATGATAAGAAACCAGACAAGCCTCGGCAGACTTCTGCGACTGCTGACTGACAGCTGGGCACAGCGACGGAACTCCAGATACAGCAGGACTAGACAGGCACGGCAAGGCAGGTAGTAACAGCAAGGGAACTTCCAACCAGGACCAGGAACACGAACGTAAGCGATAGCTAACAGAACGCTATAACCGGCGTCAGGGAGAGAAAGACGCCGGCTTATATTTGAAATAGCCGCCCCCTGTGGTGACATCACTTCCTGTACGCTCTGCACAGTCTTCCCCGTGCAGGAGCGGCTGGAGCGGAAGTTTGGGATGTTGCCTAGCAACATCCCCTGCAACCTCCTGACGACGTGTGTTGGAAAATGGCCGCCGTTCTAGCAGCGCAGAAGCTGCTGAGGGGCCAGGACGGCGGCGACGCCAGGTGCGGCGCTTAACAGTACCCCCCCCCCCTTTAGGAGGGGTCAAGGGACCCCCAACCCTGGGTTTATGGGGAAATTCTTCAAAAAATTTTCTCTTGAGAAAAGGTGGGTGGAGCTCGTTGTCCGGAATCCAGGATCTCTCCTCCGGGCCATATCCTTTCCAGTGCACAAGAAACTTGAGCTGATTACGAGACACCTTTGAATCAATGATCCTTTCTATAACAAACTCCTTGCGACCTTGAACAAGGATGGGTGCGGGTCCTTTGCGCCTGGGCTGAGCAGCCTGCTTAAAAAGAGAACAATGAAACGTATTATAGATTCTCATGGCCCGAGGCAGTTGGAGCCTAAAAGCTACTGGGTTGATTTGACTGATGATTTTAAAAGGACCGATAAATCGGGGACCCAGTTTCTGAGAGGCTTGGCGAATCTTAATGTTCCGGGTTGAAAGAAAAACCCAGTCTCCTACTCTAAAAGAGCAGGGCCTCCTGTTACGATCGGCAAATCGCTTGGCAGATGCAGAAGCCGTGAGAAGAGCCTTATGAACTTTGTTCCAGATGACCCTCTTTTGTGACAACCAAGAACCACCTCCGGAAGATCCGGAATCAAAAGAGTTGGCTCTGGGGTGTTGCCCAGAGACACAGAAAACGGAGAAATCTTAGAAGCAGTGCCATGCATTATTGTATGCAAACTCTGCGAAGGGCAGATGCTCTGACCATTTATTCTGACACTTGGAAGCATAACATCTTAAAAATTGTTCGAGGTTTTGGTTGACTCTCTCAGTCTGTCCATTCGACTGAGGATGATACCCAGAAGATGGACTGAGGTTGATGCCTAAAGCTGCACAAAGGGATTTCCAAAATCTGGCAACAAATTGTACCCCCCTATCAGAGACAATATCTGTGGGGAGCCCATGGAGACGAAAAACATGCAACAGAAATAATGAAGCCAATCTTTGAGCGGAGGGAAGACCAACCAGGGGGACAAAATGCGCCATCTTGCTGAAGCGGTCCGCAATTACCCATATGGTATCATAACCAGAGGAAGAGGGCAATTCAACAATAAAATCCATAGAGATATGGGTCCATGGTCTCTCCGGACAGGACAAGGGAAGAAGTTGACCCGCGGGAGGGGTGCGGAGGGACTTATTCCTGGCACAGACCTCGCAGGACTTGACGAAAGATTCCACATCCCCTCTCATAGATGGCCACCATACTGAACGGGAAATGAAATCCAATGTCTTGGCACAACCTGGACGACCTGCCGTCTTGGCCGTATGAAACTCAGCAAGAACTGCCCCCCGGAGTCTAGAGGGAACAAACAGTCTCCCTGGAGGGGTGAGGTCGGGTGCTTCCGCTTGTGCCCGTAAGACCTTGTCTAAAAGTGTCTGTGCCATACCGACATGAATCCGAGAAGATGGAATAATGGTCTCCAGTACTGACTCCTTGTCCTGAAGACCTAAAAAACTCCTAGACAAGGCATCAGCCTTGACATTTCGGGAACCCGGCCTAAAGGTGATACGAAAATTGAAACGAGCAAAGAATAACGCCCACCTTGCCTGACGGGCATTAAGTCGCTTGGCATCCTGAAGATATGAGAGGTTTTTATGATCCGTAAAAATGGTCACCTGAAATTTGGCCCCCTCCAGCCAATGCCTCCATTCCTCCAGAGCGCATTTTATGGCCAGTAATTCTCTATTCCCCACATCGTAGTTACATTCTGCGGGGGAAAATTTACGAGAATGGAAGGAGCAGGGATGTAACAGACCATCTTTGGGATCTACCTGCGAAAGAACAGCCCCAAGGCCGATCTCAGAGGCATCTACCTCTAAAATAAAGGGACGGTCAGGATCTGGATGACGTAAGATACGAGCAGAAATAAACGCCTCCATGAGACGACGGAAAGAGTTATGGACCTCTGTAGACCAGAGAGCGGGGTCTGCACCCTTCTTAGTGAGTGCAACGATGGGTGCGACAATATCAGAGAATGCCGGAATAAACCTGCGATAGTAGATCGCAAACCCCAGAAACCTCTGGACTGCCTTCAGGGTAGTGGGTTGCACCCAATCTGTGATAGCCTGAACCTTGGCAGGACCCATACAGAAGCCCTCCGGGGAAATGATATAACCAAGGAAGGAAATACTATGGACCTCAAACTCACACTTTTCGAGTTTCGCATAAAGACAGTTTTCTCTGAGCCTCTGTAAAACTTTTTTAACATGCATTCTATGTTGCTCCAAAGACAAGGAAAAAATCAAGATATCGTCCAGGTAAACGACCACAAAAACCCCCAAAAAGTCCCGAAGGACGTCATTAATGAAGTCCTGAAAGACCGCTGGAGCATTGGCCAATCCAAAGGGCATCACGAGGTACTCATAATGACCAGTATGAGTGTTAAAAGCGGTCTTCCACTCGTCTCCTGCTTTGATCCTAATCAAATTATACGCGCCTCGGAGATCAATCTTAGAAAACACAGTAGCAGAGCGCAATTGGTCAAATAAAACAGAGATCAGAGGCAATGGGTACGAATTCTTAACAGAAATTAAGTTTAACTGTCTATAATCAATACAAGGACGTAATGTACCATCTTTCTTGCCAACAAAGAAAAACCCCGCCCCCACAGGAGATTTTGAGGGCCTAATAAAGCCTTTCTTTAAGTTGTCAGCAATATACTCCTCCATCGCCTTAGCTTCGGGTAAGGACAATGCGTACAAACAACCCTTGGGTAATTTGGCCTGAGGAAGGAGGCTGATGGCACAGTCATAAGGCCGATGGGGAGGTAATGTGTCTGCCTCTTTTTTGGAAAAGACATCAGAAAAAGAAACATAAGGAGCAGGAAGTAGAGGATTGGCGAAACTTGAGACCCTGACAGGGAGGTGCAGACATGAATCAGCGCATGACTCACCCCACCGCAACAGTTCCCCCGTCCGCCAATCGAAATGAGGGTTATGTACCCTTAACCAAGGTAACCCCAGTACCACAGGCGCTAAGGGACTATGAATAACGAGAAATTCTACGCTTTCAGAATGGGTAGAACCTATGCTTAAGTCTAAGGGCACAGTACGATGTGAAATTAGACCCTTGGGAAGGAGACTGCCATCCAAGCCAAAAACAGACAACTCAGAAGGAAGAGGGACTAATGGGATGGCAAGATCCTGAACCAAACGAGCATCAATGAAGTTCCCGGCTGCTCCGCTGTCCACAAAGGCCTGGGACTCCCATCGTTGAGCCCCCAGACCTAGAAACACCAACAACAAAAGGGAATTATTGGGAGATAAACGGGACTGGCCTAAGAGGATTCCTCCCCTAGGCCCTGGCGTTTCCCGGACGCTCTGGACATGTGCCCACAAGGTGCCCCTTACCCCCACAATATAAACATAAGCCTAGGGAGCGACGACGTGCCTTCTCCTGATTAGATAAGCGTGACGCACCAATTTGCATTGGTTCTTCAGACCCGCCCACCATCTCTCCTCCAGTCTCAGCCGGAGGATAGGAAGGCAACTCTCGTTCAGAGCGTCTCTCTCTGATGCGCCTGTCAATACGAACCACCAACTGCATCAATTCATCGAGAGAAGCTGCCGCCGGATATTGTACCAGGAAATCTTTGATCTGATCTGCAAGGCCAAGGCGGAATTGGCTCCGCAGTGCAGGATCATTCCAAGTGGTATCCCCAGCGTAGCGACGGAATTCGGAGCAATAGGCCTCTGCAGTACGGCGGCCCTGCCTCAAAGCCCGAATATGAGACTCTGCGGAGGCTGCCTTATCGGGATCATCATACAGCACCCCCATAGCTGTAAAAAATGCATCCACAGTACTGAGCTCAGAACTATCTGCCCCTAACCCAAAGGCCCATGTTTGTGGATCCCCCTGAAGTAGAGAGACTATCAAGCCGACTTTCTGGGCTTCGGAGCCTGAGGAGGCAGGACGAAGACGGAAATATAATTTGCAGCTCTCCCTAAAATTGAAGAACAATTTCCTGTCGCCAGAAAAACGATCGGGTAGATTCATTTTAGGTTCTTTGATAAACTGAAGGCTAGCAGGAACTACTCTCCTAACCTCCTCCTGTGTCTCCACCCGCAGAGACAAATCCACCATCTGCTGCGTGAGGAGACGGACCTGATCAGAGAGTACTTGAGCTGGACCCCCTGCAGAGGGATCCATGATGGTAGAAAAGACAAAAGATACCTGAGCACAACAAGCGAGTACAGGAAGATCCTCCAGCACCGCTGGGGAATCTTAGTCTTTTTTGGGCCGGTTATAATGTAAGGATTCTGGGAGTATCCCCGGCACCCTAACTCTGTTGCTTCTGGCTGGGTTTGACGGATGTGTGCGGTGCTAGGCTTCACCTGGGCCCGTCTCGGCTGAAGGGCGAATTAGGTCCTCCCCACTCCGCTACAGGCAGGTCTTAGGAAAGTACAACACATCCACCAAGGCCAGGAGAGAGCAAGGGGAAGCCTAACTAGACCCTAGAACCGGGGAACTCCCAGAAACCCCCTGGAAGCAATACTGCTCAATCGGAGCCACGAAATGGCAACAATGCTTGTGAGATGTTATATAAAGAAATGGGCAACAATGCTTGTGAGATGTTATATAAAGAAATGGGCAACAATGCTTATGAGATGTAATATAAAGAAATGAGCAACAATGCTTATGATGTTATAAAAGAAATGGCAATAATGCTGACTGATAAGCCCAATAGGAAATGATACCAAACAGCGGGAGAAGAAGCACAGGGTAACCCCTGACTTATCTGGTGAGATGATAAGAAACCAGACAAGCCTCGGCAGACTTCTGCGACCGCTGAGTGACAGCTGGGCACAGCGACGGAACTCCAGATACAGCAGGACTAGACAGGCACGGCAAGGCAGGTAGTAACAGCAAGGGAACTTTCAACCAGGACAAGGAACACGAACGTAAGCGATAGCTAACAGAACGCTATAACCGGCGTCAGTGAAAGAAAGACGCCGGCTTATATTTGAAATAGCCGCCCCCTGTGGTGACATCACTTCCTGTCCGCTCTGCACAGTCTTCCCCGTGCAGGAGCGGCTGGAGCGGAAGTTTGGGATGTTGCCTAGCAACATCCCCTGCAACCTCCTGACGACGTGTGTTGGAAAATGACCGCCGTTCTAGCAGCGCAGAAGCTGCTGAGGGGCCAGGACGGCGGCGACGCCAGGTGCGGCGCTTAACAATCTGTTTATCGGGATTCTGCTTCGCCTGAGGCACGCAAAGCATAATTTCTGAAAATTGATGGCGAACAAGGCTCATTGGCTATCTCCGGGATCTGGTATGTTATTGCTGCTAATAGGATACACCCCTTAATTAGAAAACTAGTTTACCCACATTCCATCTTATTATAGGGTAGCTTCCACTGGGGCAGGGACTGATGAGAATGTTCAAATATTCTCTGTAAAGCGCTGCAGAATATGGGGTATATTCGATGCGGGCTGCAAGCTCCTGACAGCCAGCTATACGGCGAGCAGTGCCGATAGCTCACCATCAGAGTGTTCAACGGCCTCCTCTTCACTCGCTGTTTTTACCTCGGCTGTTCCCTGGGGCACGATGGAAACGGCACGTGCGGCCATCAAAACAGTGGGTCTCACCACAAAATGCAGCGTTTAAGGGAATTTTAGCAAAACATAGAATACGGTGAGGGGGGTTGGACGGCGAAGATGGCTTTGCCAAAAAAAGCCATCCTCGTCGTAGTTCAGACCCTGGCACTCACCTCCGCTATCAGTCCCTTTGTTCCTGGGTTGCGTGATGTCGCGCTGTCATCTCATGGTGACAGTGGTAGCGTGCGCGCCGGTGACATGTGGGGCCTGAGGTGCCATAGTGTTCTGTGTCCTGTCTGGGCCTGGCTGGACACGCTGGCTGGTGCATGCTGCACACTTCCTGCTTCAGAAACCTGTCGCCCCCCCCCCCCCCCCACCCCCCCCCCTGGCAGCGGCCATGTTGTTGGTTTTTTTACAATCAGGCTGCACTGCCAATTTCCATACAACCAATCACAGTGCAGATCTCCCTTCAAATACTGACTTGCTGGGCCAAACCAGCAGTCAGTACAATGATGTCCTTATGCTAGGCATCTGACTCTCCTTGCTGCTGGTAGCGCTGCTACTTCTCTTCCAAAACCTCTATCTGGTATCCTGCTACACCCGCTGTCTTCAACCATCACATAGCAGACCCCTACTGCCGCCTTAACGGACCGAACAAGGTTAGCCCCCAAAGGGGTCATCCTTTCTCCAGCCTGACTGTTATTACTCTGCGATCTCTCCTGGTTACAGCTATTAGGGTTGTCAGCACACCCTTCCCGGATTCTTCCAATCATCCAACCATCCATTCTTCCAATC
This sequence comes from Crinia signifera, assembly GCF_055691185.1. NCBI lineage: Eukaryota > Metazoa > Chordata > Amphibia > Anura > Myobatrachidae > Crinia > Crinia signifera. The sequence continues at coordinate 62,512,099 of NC_139224.1, forward strand.
ATCCAACCATCCAATCTTTCATTCAGTCATCCAATCCGGCAATCCAATAATCCAATTCTTCAAGTTTTCATTTATTTCTTCAAACCTTCAAGTCAAGTCATCTCTTCATCCCAATCACCTGCAAGCTCTACAATAAGTATTGCATATCATTGACTTTGTTTACTCATTATCTACAGTATTATCCTTGTGCCATTCCTCATCTTCTGTATCATCGTATCTTTATTAAAACTGGTTTTTCTTTTATCCAATTGCCGTCCTCCCTTCTGTCGCCTATGCAAAAACCATATATCAAAGCACCTAGCCTCCGTTTCACTCCAGCCGGTGCTACCGAAAACGTGACACTATGTTGGCACTACCTCAATATAGGTAAATGCGTTTCAGGTTCTTTACTATCCTATACCTACATGGTCATGATCTAATGTTCTTTTATTAAACGTTTTTTATATATATCATTTATTAACGCAAATAATTATCCAAGAAGACTGAAAAAAGTTACTAATGTTTTTAATGTAAGGTAATGGGTGATTTATAATAGGGGTGTTTTGGGCATAACCTAGTAAGAGGAGTGTGGTATACGAAATCGTCTTTCAAAACATCGAGGTTCGCCACATTGACACAAGAATGTCGATCTGGTCTGATAGCCAACATTGCGAATTTTGACAGGGTTTCAAATGGAGTTTTGAAATGAATTAAGCATGTTGACGCTACTTTGTAAGCCAACTGCAGCGGAACCCTACCACTGATCTGTTTATAAAGTAGACTTGCGAAATGTTTGAGCATTTCAACATTCAGAACAATTTGACATTATAGTGTTGACTTTGTGATTGTGAACAAAATGACTGCATGCCAATAACACCCCAGACCTTTGCTATTTAATCTATGGAACAGGAATGACATTGACAAACAATAAAATGAACTGAAACATTTATTTTGTTCTGACTAAATTACAACTCATTTATAGTAGAAGTAAAGAACAAACTCAATACATTAATTAAAAACAAAGTATGTAACAACTCCAGACTCACTGTAGATTAGATTTTCCCGTGATATTATTGTATTAATTAATCTCCAGCAATCTTAAATAGTGTGACGTGCTCCCTTATTGGGCAAAGGCTAAATAATATCCCGAGTGTTTCTACCTCATCCTTAACTTTTTCTACCAACATAATCTTGTTTTTGATCTACATACGCAAAAGCTGATGCTGTTTAATTTCCAGAGACCATCTTACTCCACCAAACTGTTATTACAATAATATGTGAGTAGTTCAGTTAGCAGTATGTACATGATCAGTGCTCAGAATGAATGAAAGGGGTTTAGATGGGAACAGCTGGACCTGATTGCACTATGGATTAGGAACCTCCATTACTCTGCAGCAGATGTTCATGATCTCACAGCAATGAGTCCGGTTGGTCTGTTGGCTTTGGGATTAGATGGGCACATTAGAATCAGCTAGTTGATTTCAAGACGTTGTGCACATCGTCCTGTTTCCTTGGTCCACAATACTACAATATATTCATATTTTGTATGTCCTGGTACCTCTGTTTGTCATGCACCTATCTTCGGAAGTCGCTACATCTGCTAGATTCTTGCAAAAAACGACATCGGTAAGTGGCTTTCTTACTAAATTTGCTGCTATATCCTGTGCCTGTCGTAGTGCACCATATCAATACAGAAAATGTTCTCAATGCGTGTATGTGACTGTTCTATGGCTCTTATTCAAATCTGATTGCATTACAAATTGTTCTCAAAATAGGCAACCCATGTGCACTGCAGGTGGGGCAGATGTAACATGTGCAGAGAGAGTTAGATTTGTATGAGTTATTTTGTTTCTGTGCAGGGTAAATACTGGCTGCATTATTTTTACACTACAATTTAGATTTCAGTTTTAACACATCCCACCCAAATGTAACTCTCTCTCTGCACTGTTACATCTGCCCCACCTGCAGTGCACATGGTTTTGCCCATTTTGAGAACAAATTTGTACTGCAATCAGACCTGAATAAGGGCCTATATGTATTGTTTGTGGGTGGAAGTAAAATATGTCCTATAATCATTTGCCTAAAGTATCGCACATAGTTTTATGTAAATGGGATCCTGATAACCTTCTTTGTTTCGTTCCCATAGTTGTAATGACCATAATCCATTCCAAGCAATCCCATTGGTCTAACCAAGCAAACATGGTAACTGGCTACTATTGGCTTTTGTATTTTAATAAATTTTTCATGCAATGGGGCCCATACATCAATTTTTGAACTGCCCTAATTCCCATTCTGGCAACATTGGGACACATAGGAAAATCCAGTAAATTGGGAATCCTTGATTTACTGATGCTAGCTATTCCTGATTGGCATGTCAGGAATTTTTAACATGCTGTTTTCTCCCAAATATGCCAACAGATTGACGATCATAGATAGCCACCAATCAGCAAACACCTAATTGTTTCAAAGTCCAAGCAATACATTTCTATTGGGTTGGTTAAAATAAGTATAAATACATGTAAACGCATATACAGGTTGGATCCCTTTTCAGTACAGAGGCACTCCCTCTTTTAAATGCTTGAATCATTCAGCTTCAACCCTGCACGCACACAAGGCACTAAGTAATAAGTACACTTAAATGTAGTGTAGGACAATTTGACAGGTTCTCTTTACACTAATTGCATTTTGCAAATATTCAACAGACACAGCAAAGCGGCTAGTATAAATATCTGAACTCTTTCGCTTCTTTTGTCATTCAGAATGCACCTGTTGTATACAAACGTTAATCAAAATGTTATGTGTCTGGGTATTTAGATTTTTCAACAAATGCAGTAATACCCCGTTCTCACTGCCACAAAAACCCGGGTATTTGCCAGGGCAAGCAGTAATTTCCCGTGTCCTGTCTCAGTGTGAAAGGGTCTTTGTGAAATTCCCGGGTGTTACGCCCTGTGAAATAGGCACGTTTTTTTTTTTTGCAGGGTTTTTCCAGGGTAATACATGGGTGTATGGCAGTGTGAACAGCACAGACCCGGGTTTTTCTCACAAAATGCAAAAAAGCAAGTTCATTGAGGCATGTAATCATGTGATATGTGACAGCCAGCCAATAAAAGCTGGTTTTTAAACAGCCAATCACAGCAATTTGTACAAATTTCCCAACACCCAATCGAATTCCGCACACTTATTGGAAGGCAGACCATGGAAAGCAGTGTGAAAGGGGCAGACACAAGAAAATCCCATGTCTGAGGTGCAGTATGAAGGGGGTCTGTTGAGCTGAGAAGCTCTGTGCCCCGCCAAAAATCCGGCAAGAAAAACTTGGGCTTTTGCATGGGCGGCAATGAGAACACAGCATAAGTTGTGTTCTCACAGAAACATTCGAGGACTGTCACCATTGGACATTCAGGCAGCCATATTGCAAATGTACTAAAGATAAACAATGTATAACTGGACTAGACAAGCCAGACATTTACAAAGGATAAATAAGCCCAATATAATGTTTCTGTAAAGGTCAAATTTAGTGTGACCCCAGTAAAGATTTATCAAATGTCCAGCTTTTTGGTTTTCCTCAACTGCAGTGTAATTTTGTTTTTATGTCCATGTTCTAAATAAGAAGTTCTTATCTCAGTTCCTGTTGCAACAGGCATTTGTAATGGGACCTACACATGTAGCGATTTAGGGGCATTTTCTAAGCTATCTGATGTAATTGCTGTAGATTGCTTAGAAAATGTCCCACATCACTACATGTGCAGGGGCCACACTGTCGCCGAATGATTAAGAAACAGCGCGCTTGTTCTTAATAATCATTGCCAGTGTTCTCTCACCAAAGAACACTGGCGCTGACAGCACATATTGCTGTGTGCTAGCGATCTTGCTGAACAATCTAGCATCCGTCAGATCGCTCAGCACACATCTCCCCATGTGTAGGCCCCATAAGTTACTATATCCTGAAAATAGGAAAATCTGGAATAAGGTGGCCAGTGCTGGTATTAATGACAATCTACTTACACCGCCAAACAGATTTCTTTTAGCAGTATCAATATTGTCCAGACCTGTCTTCAATAACCAGGTATACATTTATATAATTATTCTTTAACCCTAGTAACTTAATATTTCTCTGGGAGATGAGATGTGAACAGATGTGCATTTAAATAGAATAATATGGCACTATTTGTCTAATTTCATCTGAAAAAACACCAAATGGTGTATACAGTCCTAGTAGTTAAGGGTTAGCCCTCAACCTAATAAAAAACATTTAAGAGTGACATTTTTTTTCATTTGTATTTTTCACTTTGGTTATAAAATTCTAAAGGAAGGGACACATTGGTATAGTGGTTGGGTTGTTTACTGTGGAATATAAGAACTTATATATGACATTTATCACAATAATTAAATTTATTTAAAGTTGACACATTTTTAGTGCACTAAAAAAAAGTTAGGAGGAATTCAGTTAGCCATGGTAATTTACTGCAGGCTAATTTACCGAGCACAAAAAAAGGGCTCTAATTGAATAGCCCAAGGCGCTATAGCCTGAGGCTACCACGCTTGTTCACCCACTGTAAATCACTACTGTACATCTAAATGAATTGTCCTCTTACTCTTCCTTAATTGACTCCTAATGATGCTTTCACAGCAGGACAAAATAACTCTCATGCTGCAAGTTATTGTAAACAATTTGGGTTTAGCCATTGGCCGGCCTGAGTTTTTATTGTAGGCCATCAGATCAGTATGCAACTGAAAGTAGTAGCAAAGTTGGCTGACCAGTTCTGCATGCATCTAGCGAGAGCTCCTCTTCCAACCAATGCGTTTTATTGTTTTTTGCTTGTAAGGGCCGCTTTACAAATACAGGCAGACTCTCAGACATTCCGGATCAGCCTGCACCTCACAGGCATATTACATATTGTTAATAAAAGGGACATGTTCCTGATATCACCCACCTAAACCATGCCTCTGGTCTTCCCCATTTTACTATGTCCACACTTACAAACCATTAGGCTGTGCTGTAGAGAAGTTGATCATGCAGGGAGATTGTTCTGGGCTGGAGCCCAGAACAATCTCCCTGCATGATCAACTTCTCTACAGCAAAGATGCACTAAGTGCATCTTTGTCTGGTGGGAAAGCAATTCATATTCAGACCCTTTTTACATGATGTTTTGAGTCACATGCCGATTGATACTTTGTTCTAAACAAAGATAATCTGTAAAAAAAAAACTATGGACTACTGTTATCTCCTCCTATCTGGCATCCCTGACAAATGCTTCTCTCCACTCCATTCTATACTCAGTGCTGCAGACCGGATCCTCTCCCCCATCAAATGCACTACATTATTCTCACTCTATATCCACATGGATAGTACCAAACCCAGCCAAATCTCCCCCTAACCCTCTGTTCCATGCTACTGTCGGTCTACCCCATCTGCGTCACCCCTGTTTGTCCGCCTCTCACAAGCAGGCCCTCGTTCATCATGTGCTTTTCCTCCTTTTACTTAAACCATTTTTGATGGCACCAAATTCAGCATGCAGCTATGTATATGTACCCTATGTACCCTAACCCTGTAATTGTCCTCCATAATATTCACTGGGGGAAATTTACTAAGATGGGAGTTCTATTTCACATGGGATGTTTCTATGGGAGACCAATCAGATTCTATCTATTATCTTCTAGCAGGCACTAAATAAATAAGAAGTAGATTCTGATTGGTTCCCATAGCAACATCCCATGTGAAATAGAACTCCCACCTTAGTAAATTTCCCCCACTACCTTTCATTTATGTACTCTGTAATTGGGCGCTGCAGATCCCTTGTATTGCCATATAAATAAAGAGTAATAATAATTTTAAAAAAGTCTGTTCTAAATCCAAACTACAAGAAAATATAACCATGCTTAATTATTTACTAAAAATAAGTCATGTTATGTATTGCAGACTTTCTAGAATTAGTAAGAAGCATATATGTGAACTATGGTAACCTTCTGATTGGACATGGATCTTGGGACATTGGCTAATATTGGCACAATATGAGATATATGCAGATGAATGTTTTTTTCCTGCTTGAATGATATGCTGGATTTTATAGTGTTTTATATTTAATTCTACAATAAAATCACCTATATTTTGCGTGGATAAGCTCTGTGCCCTATGTGCATGATAATCAAATGCACCAATAAAAGGAAAAAAGTGGGTGTAGGGGTTAAATTCCCTACTGTAATGTAATTAACATTTTAATGAAATACTATCATGCCAGATCAATACTGTATGTCCATAATTCAAACTAATACACTGAAATGTGCATTGGAACATAACGGGTGAAATTTAATAGGATGAGAGATTCAGAAAGAGCGATTTGGTAAGATATTTCCATTTTTTTTTTAAAGTGGCAATCATTTACACTTCAAAGCTAGTTTGATTTTGAGGTGTAAATGATTGCCGCTTTAAAAAAAAATGTAGATTTGTTACCAAATCTCTCACTTTCTGAATCTCTCATCCTATTGAATTTCACCAAGCATCTCAGACAGTGCTTTCTGACATACGGTATGTTAAACTTTATTATCCGGTATCTGAGGATTATATAATAACCGTTAATTAACACCTACAATGTTAATTGCCTTATATAAATAGCTTCTTGGCAACATTCATAGACACACATGTAAAAATGCAAGTCAAGCAGTAGGTACTGAACATACGTCAGGTAATAATGTGATTCATGGGGAAAATGTTTTAATTTGCAAAGATGATTTCTTATCTGCATACTTATTAATGAACTGCAGAGAGATCGTAGCATCCTAAAATAACACATTGCATAAAGCAGTCATTTACAAGTATAGGTGCCCATACACGTTGCGATAACGCATTGCATTGCATGCTGCTTATCGGGCCGATCGCATCACATCGGATCGCACACGTGCGTTTTGCATGCGATTTGCGTGCGATGCGATCCGCGGGCAGTAGAAAAGTATGTGCAGCACATACTTACAGTATAGTACTGTGCGATGCGAAACCCGCGGGAGCATGCATTGCATCATGTCGCATTGCACACTGCTTATCGCAGCGTGTATGGGGACCTTAACCGCTGACTATTGCAATGTTGATTTTTTTTGTTTTGTTTTTATTGCATCAATGTCTGTTACAATAAAAATCAAGTCCATATTATTCATAAGGAAATAAAGTAACTTTGAATATTATAAATTATACTAAACATAAAACAAAAAAATTTATACTACTGTACATAGCTCCGGGCTTCAAAACCTCAGAAACCTAAACCATGTGAAGATCATATACAAAAATTATGAAGAAATTTAGATAACTGAAGATTAATTTATTAGCACACCTTCCCTCCCCTCCTCCTGGCCTGAAATAACCTCTCTTTCCAGCGCAATCTCTTCTACAGAAACGAGGAAAGGACAGATCCACCAATCCAGTCCTATAACATGCAATCCGTGCATAAATCGAATGGCGTGTTTCACCACACTTCAAACACAGCAAAATACAATTGTCTAAAATATAAGTTAGTCAATGTAAATCAAAGTGCTAAAACCATACTGTGACTTGCCTTGTGCTAGTCAGTCTGTATTCCATAGAACAGGGGTGGCCAAACTTGCCCTCACGATCTTCCAACAGTTCATGTTATAGTAGGAACGAATGCAGCGTATTTGAAAAAAGTGACAGTTAGTAATGACTACAGCTGTGCACCAGATAGGTGATCTGGAAAATGTGGACTGTTGGTAGAACTCGAGTACTGGTTTAAGCACCCCTGCCATAGAACAACAATCATCTTATTTGTAGGGCTTGAATGGTGTTCATGTACTGTATCTTTTCCCTATGGTCCACTCAAGTCAGGACTCCATTTGATTGTATCATGCATTTAACTTGGCGGGAAATACAATTCAAACCCACGCAAAGGAAGATTGTGGTTCTATGGCAGGGCTGGGCAACACCGGCCCTCCTGATGTTGATGAACTACACATCCCAGCATGCCTTGCATCAGTTTCAGCATGGCCACATAGCAAAACTAATGCAAAGCATCCTGGGGTGAATGTCCTAGATAATATAATTATTGATTACTGTGGTCTGTATTTAATAGTGACCATACTGTTTTCCTTATGTAGATGGAGCTCAAAGAGGTTGTCCACTGGCGACGCGCTATTCTGGCAGTGAGCTTCAATTTGTTATCCCTGGCTCTCTCCACCACTGCCCTTCTTAGCAGCTACTGGTGTGAAGGCACCCAGAAGGTCCCTAAGCCACTGTGTGGCAATGGTAAAGCCACCAAGTGCATAGTGGTCCCCATGGCCATGGAAAGCATCAATGCCTCTGGGCAAAATGTCGTCCATTACAGTTGGGAGACTGGAGATGACCGATTTGCTTTCCGTTATTTCCACACTGGGATCTGGTATTCTTGTGAGGAGAACATCTTGGGGGCAGGTAAGAATGCAACTAGATTTGTTGTGAGCATAAATATGTTTGCATTTAATTTTCCGGTTGGGGGAGAGTGGCATAAAATTCATCTTTTGGGTCACAATATCAAAATGTGTCATGACTGCAATGGCAATAGAACACCATGTTGCTTCTACATAATTGTAAGATGTAATCCTATTTGCAAACCATAGAATGAAAGCTACATTTCTGATTTATTTGCCATGTCCATGAGTGTGATGGGCCCCATACATCAGCAATTAATTGTGACAATCCTCCGTTCTGGAGATGATTGTCACAATTCATCTTCAATGTGTGTGCTCCCCCTTTTGGCAATCCCAATCAAAAATTAATAGGGATCGCCAATTGACATGTTTAAAAATCTGGTTTTATTGGAGTTTCATTTTTATATGTGTGGGCATTCTACGTCTACTAGTCTACATAAACTTAATTCCCCCATACTTCAGCAATCACAAAAAAAAAACAATTTGCAGATTCTGAGATTTGTTTTCCATTTTTAAAGATTCCCCGGCCCACCAATCTGTACCCATACAGTACATTGCAGATATTTTTTCAGTGATTTGCAGTTCATTTTCAGCAAATACAGATCTGACAGTCTAAAAAAGGCCCATCCGTTTATTAGAAATGGTCTGTAAATCTTCTGATTACAAACTATAACCTTAGGGGGTTTTCAATCCCCACCGCTATTTCCAACAGGGGAAACAACGGCAGGCGCTTATTCAATGCTATCTTTCCCGACAGTATTGAAGAGGCATCTCGGCAGAACGGACCCCACTTTAAAAGATGTCGGCACATTTTTCCGAGAACATCCATGAATTGTTGAGATCACAGCAGTATCTTGACAATCCATGGCTGTTTACGCAGACACTCCCCCTTTTTGCCAGTTGGCAAGCAGAACATTGAATCCTGCCTGCCAATAAACAGGCGAGCGGGATGAAAATGGGACAGGGTCACGAATGTCGGGAGATACCGATAGTCATGACCCGGGATTGAAAACCCCCCTTAATTGATCTGTGAAACAACCTAATTTACTAAGCAAAGTCACTTACTGGTTTCTGTTATTTGTGAACCACATACATTGTAATTCATACAATCAACTAGGTCATTTCATATCAGATCAGCCCCACACAAATAAGAAATCTCCACCAGCCGTCTGATTTTTATGATTTTTTTTAAAGTTAAGAGAGTAAAGATGGAGTAGCTCCTGTCGGAGTAATTTTTTCCCTCCAATATAAAACAGAGTACCATGCTGATATTTTGTTGGTAGCAATGTATACTTTTGTTAAGCACTTTGAAAAAACTTGTATATTTAATGTTGATTTAACCTAGCCTTTTTAATTGTGTTAGAAAAGCGTGCATTTTTGCTTTAATGCGAAATATAAGTCAGATAAAGTAATTTGGTTTGAATTTTTTGAACCAGGAGGAAAAGGTACCTTAGGGGCTAAATTTCGTGGTGATTCCTTAAAAAACACCCAAGATATTTCTATTCACTGTGTAAAAATGCAACAGTTAGTCAGTTAATAATTTTTTTTTTTTTTATCAATATTGAATAAACGGTACTTATGTTAGTTGGGCACTCACTATAGTTAGTACGCTCATACCCCCACTATCCATGTCGGCATGGAGTTGATTTTATATAGTGTGGCGAGCCACCGAACCCGAAGCGTGGCGAGTGGACGCGTAAAACTAAGCAAATAGCTTAGTGGGCACCCAACTAACATATAAGTACCGAATAAACTAATTGTCAGATAGTCAAAATATTCGGCATAAATAGTTTCTCTGAGATCCTCTCTAAACTAAAAAATGTATGTAAAAATCTCAGAAGGATGGTGGACACACCTGGTTGAACTGACATAGAAAGACACATTTGCAAATCTCAAAATTGCCCCAAATTACTGCTGATTGATGGGAGCTTTACACAAGTTCTCACATTCCATGTCCTTCACTGCTCCAGAGTGATGGAAGTTAGAGATTGGTAACATCATAAGATAACAACCTTAGGCATGGCAAAAATAAAACTAAATACGATTTTGCCCCATACCCGATGGTCAGGGGAGGAGGTGTGCAGGGGAAAGACCAGCGTTTATAGGCGTACCCATAAACACGCTGGGCGATCTGCGGCTATAATAAACTACACTGACTAATTAGTGAACGGGTGAAAAATCATTTGATGGTAAACGACCATCTAATAATTTTTTTCACCCATGCGGCGGAATGCAAGGGTATGTGTTTTAGTGTACACATCTCCCTTGCATGTTAAGGCTCCCATACACTAGTCCGACTTGTCCTAAAGACACGGGGAGCTGGCAGCGTGGGGGCGGGGGAATTTGGGACGATTTCTTGGCCGGATCCATCTGGATCTTACAAAATCATTCCAAATCGGACAAGTGTATGGGCACCTTAAGAGAGGAGATTCCATCGGCGGGAGGGGGGGTTCCTTTTGGAGGTCTGATGGTGTGCCTTGGCACTTTTAAAAACTTGTTTGGTGTACCGCGAGTTTACTACACTACAGCAATTTACAAAAGATTTGCAATTTTTTTTTTGAGCTTCACATTGGATCTTCAAATCTGAAAATAACCATATACTACCACGTTGTAATCTGTATAGTAGTGGAATAATTGTATCATTGACAAAATTGTTGCAAAAAGACCTATCACCACACATAAGCAATTGCAAGTCCAACCCATTGTAAATTGACAAACAATCAATTGGGGGCAGTTTGGCATTTTGAAGATATTTGTGCAAATAAATCTGCAATGGGGTTCAAAAATCGATGGGGATTGTTAAATCAGGTTTTCAACAATTTTTCATTTCATAGATCAAATGGGGCTACAGATTGCTAGTGTATGGTAACAATCAGCAGATTTGCTGACCACTTCTAATCAAGATTGGCAGATCTGTTTTTCTATTGGTGCATATTGGTGGATTAGGGAATTTTTGAAATGGTGGGTTGAATCACATCAGTTGTGAATTGTTTTCAGCAATTGCTGATGTATGGGAGCCTTTAGTCAATCTGCAGTGGGGATTGAGATCACTTTTTATCACAATCATCAATTGAGGAAGCCCATGCTGTACATTTATTTATTATTTATTTATTTACAGTTTCTTATATAGCGCAGCAGATTCTGTTGCGCTTTACAATAGTAGACAGTGATAAAACAAACTGAGTAACAACGGACAGACTTGGAGGTAGGAGAGCCCTGCTGCAAGCTTACAATCTATAGGGATATAGGAGGGAAACACAAGGACAGGTACATCAGCAATGGTTTAGGGCAATCACCACAGAATTGTCAAATTGCCCCAATCCATCACTGATGTATGTATGAGTATCAGAATTTTTTTCATGGCACTCCTAGGATAAAAGTTTCTAATTGAGAAATTTTGACAAATATATACAATTAAGTAGATTGTGTTAATATGTCATCCTTAGGTTTAATTATGTGGGGAGGGACATGTTTTACTTCTGTTTGTCCACATAGTTTATGATTGACAGCTACCAGCATTCGTTTTGCCTAGTAGAATGATGACATAATTAATTTGCATTCATCTTCAAAAAAACAAATTGAGGCACCCCAGGGTGAGCTGAGAGTTCTATTTCACATCGGATGTTGCTATGGTCAACCAATCAGATCATACAGTATCTATTATCTTCTAGAGGGTGCTAAATAAATCATAAATATATTCTGATTGGTATCCCATAGCAACAACCCATGTGAAATGGAACTCCCATCAGTACTTATGTAGTAGATGGGTGCCCAATATACGCTTGCGGAAGGAAATCGCATCACATGTCCCGTTTTAGTGCCATGCGATCTCAGTAGTTTATATGCATAGAGTACTGATATACGTTTGTCAGTTACCGTAGCTATGCTTTCTGAACTTGCGTACGTGCTCCCGGTCACTCACTCTGAGGAAAATAGCTGACAATGATGGATGCTTCTCAGAGTTCTCCCAGTGTTACAGTGACCGGTGTGCAAAGCGCAGGCATGGCAGGTGAGCATATGTCCATGTTCACCCTGCCTACATCAGAGGAGGAGGCTGTGCTGTTTTTTCAGAGAAAGCAATTGCTGCCCGTTACGCAGACTTGCGTGAACGGCCATCCGATGAGGCTCTCTGTAAAGGAAGTGTTGCGGGAAGAAGGTCAGCGTTCCAGCGGACCACTGGTTCCCCGGGTGCCGGTTACCATTCCTGGCCCTGGTCCGGTTTGTGTACTTTTGCGCACAGGAGCTTACCAGTGTACAGTACTGTGAGAGGGAGCTACACATGTCTATAAAGATGACGGTGCAGTAAAACGGCCTCATGAGGGAAAAAAATTACTTTTTTTTTTTTTTTAAATTCAATCTTTATTTATTCATTTTTCATTAAAAACATATTATATTACAGATTGTTAACATATGCATTATTTCCCAGATTATAGGTTTATACCCATCCAATACAGTTTCTTTCCAATTAAATATGTCTGGGGGGTTTAGATGCTGCAGAGTTCTATTTCCTGGCCACATATATTTATTTTAACTTATCTTATAGTGAAAGACCTCTAAAGTGATATTCAAGTTAATTAAACAGGACAAAGGGTATGGGGTGTTTTATTTACTTATATATACCTGTATTTACGTTATATTATATATATATTTATTTTATTTTTATTTTATTTTTTTCCCTTCCCTCTTTTTTTTCCTTTTTTTTTTAATGTGGCTAAATTTAGACATTTTATATCTCGTTCTGTGATTCATTCAACCTATTATATACTTAAATTATGTGTCTCTTGTGAGTATAGTGTGTCAAATAATAAAGTCATCTATTTTAATTTTAAATATAACACAGCTTCCTGTATGCATAAATGGCATCTAGTGTACATAGTTCTCTTATATTTGTGTTTCCTCCTTGTGATGTGGCCAAGAGGAATTTTACGCTGCAGCATCGTTCCTCAAGATCAATACAGCTCATGGAGCAGGAGAGACTCATGCAACACGTCTCACTCCCTGCTCTCCGTAGCCACGCCCCCGCTACCAGGGAAAAAATAACTTAGTAAGATTGCATCGCACGCATCCTATAACACTAAAGCGGGTAATGCGATGCGATCTTCCTCTGGAGAATATCACACTACGCAAAGTGCTTAGTGGGTGCCCGGGTACTACATAAGGACCCTCCCATCTTAGTAATTTTCCCCAATATGTCTTATGGTATGCACAATTATTTAGCTGTCACCATGGCATAAGGCCCATCTACATCAGCCAGTGCCGGTGCGAGACACCGGAGCGCCCCAGGCGGGTGGGACGCTCCGGTGCTCACCCGCCCCCCGGGCGCTGTACAGGAGTGGGGGGGTGCTGGTGATTGCGGCGGAAGGCCGCCGCGATGCTGGGGGGGGAATGCTGTGATGCTCACCCGGCCGCTGTACATTGGGGGGTGCCGGTGATTGCGCCGCGTCATTTCCCGGGGCTGGGGGGTGGCGGGGGTATAGGAGGCCGCTCATGACACTCACCTCGCTGGTGCCACTCACCGCTGCACGGGTCAGGACCCGTGCAGCGGTTCCTTCTGCAGCTCAGCTGGTGGGGAGACCCGTCCCTAGTCCCTGCTGCAGCCGCTGACTGCTTAGCGCTGCTGCCACTGTTCCCCACTGACGCCAATGGTGAGGGGCGGGCGGGATCTTCTGGGACCAGTGTCTCACGACCAGCGGTAGCAGCGCTAGGCAGCCATCGCCAGCAGCAGGGACCAGGGACGGTTTTTAGAATGCTGCTGCCACGATTATATTTGACTTAATTGTTGGGCTGAAGAGGTGCCCTCCAGTGGCCGCTGCCCTAGGCAGCTGCCTAAAGCTGCCTAGTGGTAGCGCCGGCCCTGACATCAGCAATACATTGGGGGCAATTTGGAGATTTGCAGATGATTGTATGAATAAATCTGCAATGTATGGAGTTCACAGATTGTAGATTACACAAAAAAAGTTATGATGATTGGTAAATCAGATTGACCAACGTGTTGGATTTCACAAATCAATTGGAGCTGTAGATTGCTAGTGTGTGGTAACAATCAGAAGTTTTGATGACCATTTCTAGTAAACTGATGGGCCTTTCGAGATTGGCAGATCTGTATTTGCTGAAAATGATCTGCAAATCACTGAAAAATAATCGATCTGTAGATGTATGGCCACCTTAATGTATGGGCATGAATTGGTGGATTGTGAAATCTTTAAATCTCAGAATCTATTCTGCTTTTTATTTGCTGATGTATGAGGGCCTATACCGGTGTCCTGCATCTGATCTATAATATATAGCTTAGAAAAGTATTGGGAATAATAAATTCTAATTTTGTGGGCCATAACGTATTTGATAATAAATAAATAGGCCATGAAGTGTCCTGTGCAAATTGCATTAAGAGTACAGGGCTTTTTGATTTGTATTTTAGTTGGTATGTACTTAAATATATTTTCAAATGTCCCTGCACAAGTTAAATATATTTTTGCAATGTGGAAGTTATTTTAGATATTTTAATTTAGCAAATTGATAGCATATTTCCAAACACTGGGAGTTATTCAAAAATCTTTCTCTAATGGGCAAAACCATGTGCACTGCAGGTGGGAAAAATGTAACATGCAGAGAGATTTAGATTTGGGTGGAGTGTGTTCAAACTGAAATCTAAATTGCAGTGTATACTGCACAGAAACAAAATAACTCACCCAAATCTCTGCACATGTTACATTTGCCCCAGAAAGCACTGCTGTTTTTTAACTGTTTTTGGACTCAGAGGACATTGGACCCCCTTTGCCGCGCTGGTTCTTGTTTCTGTATCAGCCCTGAAATTTAGTCTGGAAAATTGCATACAATTATTGGGACACCACCACCTGCATAAATTGGATTACAAAATCGCACCAATTGAGAGGATACCTCTACTATTCTGAGGACATCATACACCCTCCAGCGCTACATGTGATCCAGCAAGGTCTATGGACTCCCACAATCTTCACTTAACCAAGTACGGACAAAACCAGATCTGACTAAATATCAGGAACCTAGAAAGAACCAATGGGGGCTCTCCAATATATAAGTATCTAACCTCATTATGTCCTTTTATTTGATTAATTAATATTGAGTTAAATGCCCATTATTGTCTTATACACTTGCTGCTGCTAACAAATGCACCTACTATTTTATCAATTATATTTTATGTTTAATAAAAACGTCATTGTAATACCTAATTGATCCAATCATACAATTGTTAGCGCTCCACTACCCCCTTTTTTGCATTTGCCCCACTTGCAGTGCACGTGATTTTGTTCATTTGAGAAATATTTTGCTTTTGAGATCCATACTGAATAACCCCCACTGTACATCCATGCAACAGTATCAAACTGAATATGGAACATTCCTGAAGGTTTCCTTAGCAACCTATAGTGTTTCTCAAATTAGATTTTGAATGTCCATAACTCCATTTGCGGTTTAGCCCAAGGCATAAATAAAACCTATATGTTAAATTGGTCTTGACATGTCCTATATATTTTTAATTTATTAGCTTATATCCTGTGCTGTAGACTTATCAACTCCTTTATTATCTTATCTACAAATCAAATAAATATTTTCCATTTATATAAAAATATGCTCCAATTTTTAAATCAAATGTAGTTTACTAGGTGACGAAATCTTAATTATAATAGGAGGAATCCAACTTTTGAGTAATTGACTTGTTAATTAGATGAACGATTATAAAATCTACAGTAATTACCATATATACTGTTGGCCATACAAGTGAACTGGCTGGAAAAGGAGGTGTTAGCAATAGCAGCCAATCAAATTCTTGCTGTCATTGTACAGTTTACAAAGAACAATAACTGTCTGGTTGCTAAGGTCAACAAATCTTCGTAGCACAGTTTTCATAAATGACTGTTAATACAGTATATCGCAGCTGCCAGCATTTACAATCATTTCCATGGACACTTTGTTGCTAAGCTGGTGCTACTAAGCAAGTTACTTCATATGTTGTCGGCAAACCAAGAAGCACTACAAATCCCAGCACCATGTGTTTGTTGAATTTGAGTATAACATGTTTTCTTGCTATGAAAATTACCTTATTCTGTTTATATTACCATATAAAGATGAAGCAAATATGAATTAATAGTAAGGTTTGTATATTTCATGTAGAATTGAACTGTATTGTACATTTGGTCAATAATTCTCAAAATTAGGTCTAATTTCAGAGACCTCATAAAGATCCTGGGACTGTCAAAGGAAATGAGGCATTTTGGTAGCAGCTATGATATATGTTTCATATTGTTGGCAATCTCTGTCTTTCCCTTTCTATAAAATGCCACACTGTTCTGATCCACCACCCATTTCACAAACACAGCTGAGCTTATGTAGTATGATTCTATTGGCGCCTATACATGTAGCGATCCCCGGGCATTTTCTAAGCGATCTCACTAGAAAATGCACCTACATTGCTGTGTATGTAGGGGCCATAGTGATAGTGATGCTTTGCCCTGCTCGTCGCTATCTCCCAATCGGTTAATATCCAGCAGGCTGGATAAATCTATAATCGCCAGTGTCTGAGCCAGTGTTCTCCTGGAGAACACTGGCCCTGACAGATCGCTCAGTGGTAAATCGCTGTGCTGCACTGTGTGCTGAGCGATCTGAGCATTCTGAGTGATCTAGCATCGCTCAGAACACTCATCTCCCCGTATGTAGTCCCTTATACATAGTGAGCTGGGGCAGGAATTGATCTCCCATATTATAGCTGTCCCAGAAAAGGAACAGTGTGCTGAAATTAAGTTCTCCATTTAAAGTGGAATTCCAGCTTTAGGGAGTACCCCACTTGTGTAGGAGCTGGTTGTTCCCAGTCTATTCATCCCCTTTTATACTGTCTTTACACCTACTATAAACTGCAATCTTCTCAGCGCTGAAGGCTTTGCAGCCATGGGGCTATTATTTAACATTCAAAAGTTTATGCATCACTCAATATAAGATATAATATAAAACACTACAATGTGGCATAATATGAACCAGGGCACTGTGTGATGTATTGTGAGCTAAAGCACTACCATTTGGAATAAATTGAACTAAGGGGTCACTCTGTGTCAATTCAACACACTTTTTGTTAAAAAAAAATTGTTGTTCAAATTTGGTATATGGAGAGTATATATGTGGTCTAAAGAAAAACAATATTTCATTTAACTATCTCATGCCATTTCCAAATTATTGCTAATGTATGTAAACTTTTAAAAAATCTGTTAAAAAAAAAAAAAAAAGTACAACCGGCATATTTTGATATGATGTTGTAGCCTTGAAAAGGTTTTCACAGATATTTTGGATGTACAGTACTTATATCAACAGGTATAATATCATGATAATGCTGTGTTCCCTGAATTCAAGTACATCAAACTATCTGTGAAAACCTTTTCTAAATCTACATCGTCTACAGTATTTGTTACAAAATCTCTAAACTTCAGTTGACACAAATGAATGCCTATACAGTATATCCATTGTGTATAACAAATTGCGGTACTTATATGTTAGTTGGACGCCCATTACGTAGTTTGTGTAGTGGTGTATTGAGAATACCAATACACCACTATGCTGGCTACGTAAACTACGTAAGTTACGCAAATGACGTAAGTTACGCAAATTACATAACTGGAGCCCTGCTAACACATAAAGGATCATATGCCCACTATCCACGTCATAACCCCAGTGTCCACGTGGGTGTGGAATTAATATTAGAAAGTGTGGCGAGGCCCGCGAGGAGACGCTGATACGCGGGGCTCGCTGCGTTTGCCACGCTTCGGGCTCGGTGGCTCGCTGTGCTCGCCACACTTTCTAAAATTAACTCCACGCCCTTGTTGACACTGGGGTCATGACGCGGATAGTGGGCATATGATTGTGTAAGTGCGTGTTGTGTGTGTGTGTAGTGTGTACTTACCATCCACGATGTCCCCGGTGGCTCCAGCACTCGTCTCCCCGCAGTCCTGCCCGTCATGACAGTCCGGCATGTACGCTATTAGCGTAGTGCCGCTGGGGGAGCTGGGAAACCATGTGATGCTCCCCCAGCGGTGACTACGCTAAATCGCCGCCATTGCTCACTGCTGCCTAGAGGTTTCGCCCCCACCCGGTCGCCTCTGAATCCACGCCGCCGGCCCCGCTGCTCGTCCTTCAACAGGACGATGTAAGTAAACCCCCCCCCCCTGTCTGCCCGGGCACCACCACCCGCTGCACAATCCCCACCCAACGCCAGAGTTTTGCCGGCCGCCCGGAAATGACTACGCTGATAACATAGCCAAAGCTACCTTGTCAGCGTAGCATAGCCGGCCGCCCGGTTAATATATAATTACCCAAATGGCTTGTTTATGTAATGGACAAGAATGAAGATGAAGCTAAATTAAAAGTGACCTTCTTTCATCCAGTTGGATCTTCAACATCATCTTCTATCCAAGCAAGCCTGATATACTATGAATGCCTCTACTAGATGTTTTATGCAAAGTCAATCTTATAATTCCAACTGGAAGAATGTATGTCATGTCTCCTGATGACACTTTAAAAAACCACTGAGTCATTGTCAAACTATCTTCAGCTAACATTATTAACTGACTGACAATGTCAAGTATTTCTATTCAACTTGATTTAAATAATTAAAACAAATGAAGCCATAAAATCTAATATTACCTATTACTACTTGTAATACACCCAGCTTTATTGAATAAACTACTGTACCTTGCTTTAAAATTATTTTTAACTATGAACCCATTATCTTCCCACTTTTAAATTTTGAAAAACAATGGTATAGGCTATTTCCTGAAGTTTTTTGAACTTTTTTTTGCCACCAATCTCCCATTGATGGTGTGGCCAGGGAGCCGATTGCAGGGTCAGTTGAGTAACCAATGGTGCGGCCTAGGAGCCGATAGTAGGGTCAATCTGAGAACCGATGGTGCAGCCTGGGAGCCGATGATAGTGTTTATCTAGTAGCCGATGGTAGCGTTGGTCTCTGAACCGATGGTGCAGCCTGAGTATCCGGAGTTGTTATAGGGTATCCTGGGCTGGGCACAGAAGACTGGAATACACTGGAGATGTGGAAGTCTCTGGCTGCAGGTGAGTAACCAGGTAGGTAGAACAGCAGAAAACAGGTATCTGGACCTCTAGGGTAAGCCTGGAACCTTGGAATCTGACACTGCAGAACTTGCAGGGGAACTGACAAGTTGTTCAAGGCAAGAAGGATTCTTGGAGGCTGATTTATACCCCCCCCCCCCCCCCCAGATTGTTGCTGATTGGTTGCAGCTTGCAGCAGCAGCAGCACACACAGGACCAGAAGTGAGTATCTGATTTCACCTAAATCATGTGACTTTGCTGGAGTCAGTGGACAGGTGTCTAGAGGTCAGGTGATCCAGGGTGTCCCTTGAACATTGGGGGGGGGGGGTGCTGGGTGACAAGCAGCCACACAGGGACATCATGCCAGTAACCGCACAGTGCACCAGTGGCTGATTGGTGGCCCAGAATACACCAATGTGCTGGAAAGTGGCTTGACACTTGGTATTGGATATAATTGGTGTTCCTATCCTAATTCAGTCATTAAAAAGATGAAGATTTCTTTCTTTGCAGTTTTTAGAAAAATATTAACCATTTCAGTGGATAAAAAAGAATATTTAAGTCAGTCTGAATATACTGCATTAATAATTGCACTTTGACATGTTCTCTTCTCTATAAAGTACTGGATAGGTACTGTATGTGGAACGGGATGCAGTGTAAATCCCGGCGGTCGGGATCCCGGCGTTCAGAATCCCGACGCTGGAATCCCGATCGCCGAAATCCCGACACTTTCTCCCTCCGGGGGTGTCCACGTCACCCCCGGAGGGAGAATAAATTAGTGTGCCGAGCGTAGCAAGGCACTGGGCCCACTGCGTGGCGAGCGCAGCGAGCCCGCAAGGGGGGGGCGATCCACGTCCCCCCCTTGTCGGGATTTCGGCGATCGGGATTCCAGCGTCGGGATTTTGAACGCCGGGTTCCCGACCGACGGGATTTAATACTGAATCCATGTGGAACAGTATCGAAAGCTTATTCTTTTGTGTTTATTTGCACAACCACATTCCAGTTCAAAAATTATTTCCTCATAAAAACCAAATTGGAATAACATTCATTAACAAAACTGTGCTGACACTGTTTATTATTTTGCACAAAACCGTATACTGTATTTCTCATCCCTATATATCTCTTCAAACATTATACATACAACTCGTAGGTTGTATGTCTGTAATGTCCTCGAGCTGATTTTCAGTTTAAAGATTAAAGCAACATTTAGTTGACACCAATCTTCTACTATTAAACAGTTTGTGGTCCATCTCCACATGAGAACTTATTACATGGCACTGGAAATGGTATGATAGCCACTCTGTGCAAGTCACCAATGCGGGATCCAGAAAAATACTGCCAGACCATCACACCTCCCTAGACCAGATGATTAAATAAGCAGGATAGACACTGGCCCATGGACCCTGTCCATGTCAGACTGGGACACAAAGGGCCCATCAGGGGATTGCAGAGGTTGTGTGCCATTCTTAGGGGTGTGGTCAGATACCTCTGATAAATATATATATTTATATATATTATCTGTAGGGTCCGGCACTGCCTAGCGTTAACCTCAGTAACTTGCCCGGGTGGCCGTCAGTTGTAGAGTTACCCCCACACATACAGTAGATACAAGGAAGACATCACTCCGGGTCTTTAGTGTGAATGGAGGGGGAGTCCAGATGTAGTTGTAGCGGGTCTGCAATCCCAAAGATCCTTTGATAAAGCTACCTGGAGTATCAAAACCGGTTAGGACCGCACCATTCTTTTACCACCAAAAAGACTTTGGGATTGCAGACCCGCTGCAACTACATCTGAACTCCCCTTCCATTTGGATTACAAATATAACATCTTTGCAATGGAAAAGAGAGGTTGAGGACATCATCCCGCTATACTCCATCCAGCGGTAGGAGTTGGTAATTTGTGAAACCTTGGGCCACTCCTGGACGATCAACTTTGTCCTCCCTCCCTATTGCTCAATTGGGGACGCCAGTGTCGTTCCATTTGGACTTTGGGACTCTCCTGGTCATTTCATTCATTTGGTCTGGTGTGGTGAGAAACATTGAATCCATTTTAACTCTGTTTTAATATACACAGATCACTGGCTATATGTTCTTTTAGTTAATTATTAAAATTTGTGATAGATCTAACCAATCTGTTTTTCTCAATTTTTCAAAAGCGCTGCTCAAAACCCTTCCTCCCTTTTTACAATGTAATTTAAGTACACAAACTAGAACTGATTGTTGGAGGGGGCAAGCAGTGGGGTCACTGGGGGTTTACCCTGTTTCCCTGTGGGTCATTCCAACATTGGCAACGGATGAAAAGAATATTGATTTTATGTTAAAAGTTACAATCAAGATTTCTTAATAATCAACTTAAAGTGCATACAGTACCATAGGCATCAGATTCACCTTACAGTTTGCAGATCATTTAATGTTGGTTGGTAACATTTTAAAATGTATTAGAAGATCATTTGTGAGTGGGCCTGAGATTTTGACACTTAGTAGTTAATTAGGGTCCCAAGATTTTAAGCAATGGTTCTTTAGTTAGTATACCCAACACACTGAGGTATCCTCTTTTTGCATACTCTACAGTGTACAATATAAAAACCCTGCGTGATGAACAAAAGATTTACAATTTTGACATTAGACTACTGGCGCTGCTTTGTGGTCCAGTCCATGATTTCCCAGCAGAACATTGCCCAAAGCATCATACTTCCTTTGCCGGTTTGTCTTCCTCCCATAGTTCATCCTGGCACCATCTCTTCCCCAGCCATCCATTACCCATTATCATTACCCATAAGATCTGGCCATTGCTCCATAGTGCAGTTCTGGTGCTTTATGTGCCCAATGTAGACAATTTCAGCAGTGGATAGGGGACAGAATGGGCTCTGTGACCGGTCTGGAATTATGCAGCAAACTACAGTGCACTTCTTAGACCATTCTGTCATGGCTAGTATTAACTTTTTCTATCAATTTATGCTACAGTCACTTTTCTGAAGGATCGGTCTTGACAGGCTAGCCCTCACTTCCCACATGGGTTAGTTAGTCTTGGGGACCTATGACTGTTGCTGGTTCACTGGTTGTTTTTCCTCAGACCACTTTTGGTAAAATTCTAACCAATGCATACCAGGAACACCCCACGAGACTTGTCATTTTAGAGATGATCTGACTCAGTCATATATATATATTTATATATATATATATATATATATGTATATATATATATATATATAGTGCTGTCTATGATCACCTTCTACCTCTAAGCTAAGCTACTAAGTAAGTTACCTCATCATCTTTTTGTAATAATCCTTATACTCTATTTTTTTTATAATAATGCAATAATGTATGCATTCCTACTATTTGTATATTAATACATTTCCTATTTATTTGATATACTTGTCCCTTACATATTTAATCGTATTTAGCAATTTTAGTCCCTGAACCCCTATCTACTGTATTTCCGTGCATATTTTTTAACCTTATACCAAGGCTTTTACCTTACTGGATAGCTGACACCTTTATCTATAAGGGTTGCATATATGGACAATTTTATTGATTTCTTCATAAGTGAATTTCACTTTTCATAGATCTAAACATTGTACATTGTACACAAAGAGCATTCACTCTCTTTCTAAAATATAAATTGTAGGGGTTCTGCACTCACTAAATTAACTAATTTTAATATACAGTGGAGATTTAGTACATGTATTGATCAATGCATTTAAGCCTGCAGGGGGCTTCAGGCTTAAATGCATTAATCAATACATGAACTAAATCTCCACTGTTTATTAAAATTAGTAAATGAGTGCAGAACCCATGCAATTTCTATTTAAGCAATGTGGTCACAAGCCATAGGGCACCCTAAAACTAGGAAAGGTGAGTGCCAATGTTCAGTGTATAATATATACCAGCGGTTCTCAAACTGTGGGTCCTGACACCAAAGTGGGTCCCGTTGTCCCGTTCACCTCAGCATGGGGTCACGACTCCATGTTGCTGGTCATCAGACTAATGTGTCTGTTGAGGGGGGACAGGGGATAACTCATTAAGTAAACACCCTCTGCTTCCCTCTTCTATCCCCCTACACCCTTTTCCATCCCCCCCCCCCCCCCCCCCCCATTACCCACTGCCTCCCTGTCACAGTAGCGGTCACTTCATTTCACTGACCACACATTTGTGGTGGCCATTCTGTGGTAACTTGCTGGGGCCCTGTAATAATATTTATTGTCTGACGGGGTCCCAGAGCAAATAGTTTGAGAACCCCCTGATATATACTGTATTTATTTATATATATATATATATATATATATATATATATATATATATATGTGTGTGTGTGTGTGTGTGTGTGTTTAGAAAATAATTATCAAGAGAGATTTTTCTGACAGGAAGAAAGACTAAATAGCCCACAATTCTTTTTAAAATGTATGTGCCCCTTAAAAACGCTTTATATAGAATATGTAAAATAAAAAAACCCTCTCATCTTATGTATCTACGTCCTTAATTGATATCATATAGCACATATAATCTTTGTTTTTTGTACACTGCAGATGAGAAATGTCGAAGCTTTCTGGAACTGACTCCACCAGCTGAAAGAGGTACATATGGGCCTTTATTACTGTATATTCCAGTTACTCATTGTTTGCCTTAGGGCACATATCCTGTCTTACTCTGATGAATAAATGATTCCCGGCTCATTTTGTTGCCAACCATCGAATGATTATTCCTGCCTTCAGAAATAATCTCCCCCTTTGAAATGGAAGACCAAGAAAACAGACAATAGTGCAGATCATTCAAAGTAGGATAATTAAATTCAAAAAAATTTGCTCTTACAAACGTAGATATAAAAAACAGCATAATACATACAGGGGGTTATTCTGCAAATGCCGGCCCACCTGCCCCCTTCCCCCTCACAGCGTGTGTTCGCACAAATTGGCTGCGAATGTTTGTTTAACATAAACATCCATTTGCAGGCTGCGTGGGAACATCCACATCATTCGATGGTCGGCAACCATCGAATGATGTGGAAGGCATGCGCACATCTAAGGTTGCTCTGAGGAAAGGTTGCTCTGGGCATTCTGAAGGAAGTGTGTGGGCAGCTGACATCCGTTGATGTCCTCTGGCGATTTCCATGGGAACGACCATGAAACGCTGGGGATTCCCATGAGTGAGTCCCCCCAGCCCACAGACCGCCGCCCCCTCGCACGCAATGTTGGGTGTCTGCACCCTGTGAACAGTTTGTTGTGGCCGCACGCTCCCTGTGTCTGTGCATGTAGAGAGGAATTTCTGTGCATGTGCAGACGCAAAACATTTGCCCCGTGCAAATGAAGGGGCTGATGCAAAAGGACCTGAATAAGGTCTAAAGCCCAGCATCTAGGGATGGGCATGGTCACTGCAGTTCCGGAAAAAGCAGGAATCCTCCTGGCAAGGTTGGGATGAAAGCAGTACAACCAATGGAGCCATGCTTAATGCATTTCAGATCATCCTTAACCTCCTTCAGAAGCGTGGTTGTGGCTCTCCTCCTTGTGATATTTAGGCATCCCAGCCGGTAAACACAGCTGACCGTTATTCGCCACTAACTACCATTTTGCGCCTAGTGCGCATGTACCGGCAGGCAGAAACAAGACCGCAATACGTTCCAAAGAAAAAGAACCAGTAGGCGCCTTCTGTACACTTAAAACAATTTATTTACCAAATATCACAAGAAACCATAAAAACATATGTTCAAATAAACAATAAAACAATGATGCATGCATGCACAATAACCACAATTATTCTAAAAAGCCATTCAGATGCAAGTGCATAATGTTTGTAACTATAGTTACCAGTTCCTTTTTAGGACAAGTGGGGCGTTGAGGTTGGCAAATGTTTCCAACAGATCACACTCAGTGGTGGTGTAATTAGTGAAAGAAAAATCCTTTCCAGCAAGCCTTAGGTAAAGTCCTTTCCTTAAATGCTGATGTTTTTATATATAAAGGTCAGTCTTTTATTGGACAATGCAACCTCCTGTGAACATCTGACATGTAAGTTGCTCAGTGTATTTTCCACACTTGCTTTGTCTGGCCAGTGGATCTGACTGCAGCCGGACTGCACGATACTCCAAAGGGTGAGCAGCAGGTGACAGCCGCTCTTGGGTGCGCTGTTGTCAGGCGCACAAACCACCGTGTGTGGTAACTGCTGGATGAAGCTCCGTTTGCAGGCTAAATGTGTCAGCTGCAGGAACTGGGTTGTCGCGGGTTGGTTCAAGCCGATATGGCAGATGTTTCCTCTCGGTTGTCAGCGCAGGCGGTTTTTGTGTTCCCGGCTGTGACCATGGTGGACCAGTGGAGGGCGCTGGAGAGCCAAAGGCAGAAGGCTTAATGTAGGACATACAAGGGGAGATCAGGGCACAGCGAACCAGAGTGTTTACGGAGACCAGAAACAGGGGCGCGGAGTCTAACCTGCCAGCGGTATTCACCAGGGAGCCCCGCAAGGAACTTTGGACTTAGCTGCGTCTGACAGGCAGGTCGCGGCCCCCTGCCCTGGTCCTCTGGACGCAGGCAAGGGCGATGATATTTGAGGCTGGAAACGGATATGAGAGTACAGCGAAGGAGATGCAATCTGGGGACTATAGAGGATTGCACGGGATGTCGACCAATGGTGTCGACAACTGGTGGGAGGCTCAGGTATTGTGCTGGAGCAATAGGACGTGGATGGTAAGTCTCTATGATACACAGCAGAGGAGTGTCAACTCTGGAGTCGACGGAGCCTGTCGGTAGTTCAGGACAAGATGGAGAATGTCGCTGATGGCTTGGAAGCCAATGATGGTAATTAGCGATGCACCGGTTACTCGACTGCAGAGGTGGAATGGCAGGAGTCTTCTGGAGATAAACGGAACCAGGTAAGTATCGCAGGTGCAGGCAACGCTGGAGTGAGACACAGGGGAGCCTGGAGATCTCGGAGTCTTGGGAACTTCTTTGTCACAGGAGAACACTGAGAGCAGATAAGCAATTGTTCAAGACAAGGAAGGAAGGCCGCAGGCCAGATTTATCCCCCTTGCTTGTCTGTGATTGGCTGCCGGCTGCAGCACCAATCAACACTGGGGAGTGGAGCACACACCTTGATTCAGGTACAGGTGTGCGGGTCAGAGGTGAAGCAAATGGTCAGTGGGGATTGGTCTGGGTGATCAGCTGACCGTGAGTGTCATGGCGGCGCCCATGCTGCCCGGGAACAGCGTGCACCAGGCAGGGAACCATGGCAACGGCCCGCGGGGACACTGGGGACATCACGCCACATATCAGCTGCCATGCGGATGACAGACCTCTCACGCAACACAGACCATCGAGAGGGTAATGACCGATGTTTCCGATGGTGAGATCTGCGGTTTGTGACAGTACCCCCCCCTTTTAGGGTGGGCACCGAACACCCTTTTGGTTTGGAAGGATTCTCTTGGTGGAATTTCTCTCTCAAGCAGGGAGCATGAACGTCTTCGGCATTGGTCCAACTTCTCTCCTCAGGACCATATCCCTTCCAGTCAATAAAATACTGAAGGCGTCCATAACGGTGGCGAGAGTCCACGATTTTATTTACTTCAAATTCAACTCCTCGCTCAGTTCTGACTTGAGGTAATACTGGAGAGGAGGACTGGAATCGATTTAAGATTAGAGGTCGTAGCAGGGAGACATGAAACGAGTTGGGAATGCGCAGGGACTTGGGTAGTTTTAATTTGTACTCTACCGGATTGATCCTTTGTTTGATGACATATGGACCTATGAATCGGGGCGCAAACTTCATCGAGGGTACCCTCAGCCGCATGTTTCGGGTAGAAAGCCACACTCTGTCACCAGGACGTAATTCCGGCACTGCACGCCTCTTACGATCAGCAAAGAATTTGTAACGGACAGAGGCTTTTTTCAGGTTGAAGTGCACTTTTCTCCAAATTTGCGAGAAGTGTTTTAGGGCTGTAGTAGCTGCTGGAACTTCGGTGGTTGCTAACGCCTCAAAGCTGGGTGGTCTAGGATGTTGGCCATAGACAATGTAGAAGGGAGAGTGACCTGTGGAAGAATGGTACCTGTAGTTGTGGACAAACTCAGCCCAATGGAGTAGTTTGGCCCAATCATCCTGGGAAGACGAGACATACAGCCGCAGAAAGGTCTCAAGGTCCTGATTGACTCTCTCCGTCTGGCCATTGGACTGCGGATGATAGGCAGACGAAAACTTCAGTTTTATTTGAAGGGCTGAAGACAGTGCCCTCCAAAAGCGTGCCACAAATTGCACTCCTCGGTCAGAGACGATTTCTGTAGGCAGGCCATGGCTCTTGAAGATATGCTGTACGAATAATTGCGCCAGACTAGGAGCGGAGGGTAACCCAGAGAGGGGTATGAATCGGGCCATCTTCGAAAAAGGTCAACTACCACCCAGACGGTGTTGTATTCTTGGGACTTCGGTAACTCTGTGATGAAGTCCATTGAGATGTGCGTCCACGGATGCGTCGGAATAGATAAGGGACAAAGTTTCCCAGCAGGAATTTGACAAGGAGTTTTATGTTGGGTACAAACAGGACATGATGCCACAAATTCTTTGACGTCTTTTCTGATCTGGGGCCACCAGTAAGACCGTTGGAGGATCTCGAGGGTACCCTGGACGCCAGGGTGTCCGGAGAATAAGGACTTGTGAGCCCAGGACAGCAGTCTTTAACGAAGCTCAGGGGGCACGAGAGTTTTGCCAGGAGGAGGCACAGGAGAAAGTTGCGTAGGAGCAAATGCGATGGGGTCAATGATGGGATGACTTTTTGGTACTAAAGGATCCTCTTCCATGGAGCGGGATAAGGCATCAGCCTTCACGTTCTGAGTACCAGGACGATACAGGATTTTGAAAGAAAATCTGGAGAAGATTAAGGACCACCGGGCCTGACGAGGATTCATACACTGAGCCGATTGCAAGTACAGGAGGTTCTTATGATCAGTGTATATAATAACTGGAAACTTGGCTCCTTCCAGGAGATACCTCCATTCCTCGAGTGCTAATTTGATAGCGAGTAACTCCTGATCGCCTATGGAGTAATTTCTCTCTGCTGGTAAGAATTTACGTGAGAAGAAACAGATGCTGCTTCCCATCCTCGGATGTCTGGGATAGTACTGCTCCTACCTCCATATTAGAGGCATCGACCTCTAGGGAGAAAGGTCGTTCCATATCAGGCTGGGACAGGATAGGCGCAGAGATAAATGACTGTTTCAGCAACTGGAATGCAGATAAAGCCTCTGGGGACCAGACAGACGGGTTGACTCCCTTGCGAGTGAGAGCGGTAATAGGAGCGATCAAAGTAGAGAAACCTCGAATGAATTTTCGGTAATAGTTGGCGAAGCCGATAAAGCGTTGTACGGCTTTCAATGTGGTGGGTTGAGACCACCCAGTTATGGCTTCCAATTTCTCAGGATCCATGCTCAGTTGCGACCCGGAAATTATGTATCCTAGAAATGGGACAGAGGGAACCTCAAATGTACATTTGGAGATTTTGCCATAGAGTTGATTTTTTCTGAGACGGTGGAGAACCTCTTTGACTTGGGAACGATGTGAATGCAAATCTCTGGAGAATATTAGAATGTCGTCCAGATAGACCACGAGGCAGACGTACAGCATGTCCCGGAAAATTTAATTAACGAATTGTTGAAAGACAGCTGGGGCATTGCAGAGGCCGAAGGGCATCACTAAATACTCGTAGTGGCCATCTCTCGTATTGAATGCAGTCTTCCACTCGTCTCCCTTGCGGATTCGTATCAGGTTGTACGCCCCACGGAGGTCCAGTTTGGTAAAGACGGTGGCGCCTTTCACCTGATCGAATAATTCTGTGATCAAGGGGAGCGGATAGCTGTTTTTGATTGTAATGTTATTTAGCCCCCTGTAATCAATACATGGTCGCAGACCTCCATCTTTTTTTTTTACAAAAAAGAATCCTGCGCCCGCTGTGGACTTTGAGGGCCTGATGAACCCTTTCTGTAAGTTCTCACGAATATATGCTGACATGGCTTGAGTCTCGGGGACCGATAATGGGTACGTACGTCCTTTGGGAGGAGTCTTCCCGGGGAGAAGATCAATTGGACAATCCCACTGACGGTGGGGTGGCAGTGTGTCGGCTGATTGTTCGCAAAACACATCAGTAAAGTCTCTGTAAACTTCAGGGAGACCAGGCAAAGAGGTGGCGGCGACAGAGCGCACAGGTATCACAGGATTAATGCAATGCTGATGACAATGGGGACTCCATTGCTCTAATTGCAAAAGCGACCAATTGATATTAGGATTGTGGAGCCTGAGTCAGGGGAGACCCAACACAATATCATAAGACGCCTTGGGAATGACAAAGAATTTAATCTGCTCCTGGTGTAATGTGCCCACTTTTAGATGAACCAGTCTGGTACAGGAACGAACTTCACTGCCCGGAATTTTACTGCCATCCACTACTTTGACAATGAGATGAGGATGTAGAGGCATCACGGGAATTTGTAACTTGGTAACAAGGTGTTGAGAAATGAAATTCCCTGCCGACCCGGAGTCGACCAAGGCGGAGCTTGATCTAAGTCCAGCAGGGGTCTCCAGGGACACTGGAAGGGTAAAGTCAGTACAGGGAGGAGACTTTGAGACATGACCTAACCTAACTCCTCCATTACAGGTTAGGCCTTGGAGTTTCCCGATCGCTCGGGACAATCATTGATGAAGTGACTGGGAGCAGCACAATAGATGCATAGTTTATTGCGCTGCCGACGGGAACGTTCCTCAGGAGTCAGGCGTGATCTACCTATTTGCATTGGTTCTTCACTCGCAGGGGACTCTAATCGTACTCGGGGAGTAAACTTGGGAATTAACTTCTTTTGTTTTTCTAGACCTCTTTCTCTGAGGCGGAGATCAATCTTTATACACAAGGAGATTAAGTCTTCCAAAGAATCAGGGAGATCGCGGGTGGCCAGTTCGTCTTTAATGCAGTCTGACACTCCTAGCCAGAACGCAGCCGTCAGAGCTTCGTTATTCCATTGTAACTCAGATGCCAAAGTCTGGAACTGGATCACATATTGTCCCATGGATCGGGACCCTTGTTTGACCCGTAGTAAATCTGTGGATGCTGAAGTGGAGCGTCCAGGTACGTCAAATATACGGCGAAAAGTCTGTATGAACTTGCCATAGTCTGACAACAGGGGGTCAGATCTCTCCCATAGAGGTGATACCCAATTGAGGGCGGCGCCAGTTAGCAGAGAGACGATGTAGGCTATCTTGATTCTGGCGGTAGGGAAATTGTGCGGGAGGAGTTCGAACTGGATCTGGCACTGGTTGATAAACCCTCTGCAGAGTTTTGGATCGTCGTCATATTTGCTGGGAACCGGTAGCAGGAGGCGAGAAGGTGAAGCAGCGAGTGGTGACAGATTCCCCTGGGCAGTTGACACAGGAGTCGGCAATGATTGCTGCAATGTGTCCAATCGAATGGATATCTCTTGGAGGAACTTTATCACTCGCTGCTGAGTGGCTTCTTGAGTCTCTATTCGAGCGGTAACATCTTGGATGACCGCTGGTCCCATACTGGGGTCTTGAGCCGAGTCCATCGGTCTTGAACAAACTGTCAGCGCAGGCGGTTTTTGTGTTCCCGGCTGTGACCGTGGTGGACCAGTGGAGGGCGCTGGAGAGCCAAAGGCAGAAGGCTTAATGTAGGACATACACGGGGAGATCAGGGCACAGCGAACCAGAGTGTTGGCGGAGACCAGAAACAGGGGCGCGGAGCCTAACCTGCCAGCGGTATTCACCAGGGAGCCCCGCAAGGAACTTTGGACTTAGCTGCGTCTGACAGGCAGGTCGCGGCCCCCTGCCTGGTCCTCTGGACGCAGGCAAGGGCGATGATACTTGAGACTGGAAACGGATATGAGAGTACAGCGAAGGAGATGCAATCTGGGGACTGTAGAGGATTGCACGGGATGTCGACCAATGGTGTCGACAACTGGTGGGAGGCTCAGGTATTGTGCTGGAGCAATAGGACGTGGATGGTAAGTCTCTATGATACACAGCAGAGGAGTGTCAACTCTGGAGTCGACGGAGCCTGTCGGTAGTTCAGGACAAGATGGAGAATGTCGCTGATGGCTTGGAAGCCAATGATGGTAATTAGCGGTGCACCGGTTACTCGACTGCAGAGGTGGAATGGCAGGAGTCTTCTGGAGATGAACGGAACCAGGTAAGTATCGCAGGTGCAGGGAACGCTGGAGTGAGACACAGGGGAGCCTGGAGATCTCGGAGTCTTGGGAACTTCTCTGTCACAGGAGAACACTGAGAGCAGATAAGCAATTGTTCAAGACAAGGAAGGAAGGCCGCAGGCCAGATTTATCCCCCTTGCTTGTCTGTGATTGGCTGCCGGCTGCAGCACCAATCAACACTGGGGAGTGGAGCACACACCTTGATTCAGGTACAGGTGTGCGGGTCAGAGGTGAAGCAAATGGTCAGTGGGGATTGGTCTGGGTGATCAGCTGACCTCCTCACTGCCAGTCACTGGAGACCCTCCTCCTTCTGCTGCTGCTCACTACCGCTAGTAGTGGAGTGCTTGGATTTAAATGTAAAAATGTTATAGTAATTCTGTTATTTTCTTATTTGTCCCAATTTTAATGGTACAAATGTGCAGCTTCCTTATGAACTTGCTTAAGTGGATGCGTGGACCTCTGTACTTCTTGGCAGTGGGAACTAAAACATAATTGTGCATATATAAATATGATGTACAGTACTGTACCACATAATTAGTACTTTTCTGTAATGTTTCTGTATATTTTTTTTAGAAGTGTAGGCATTGTGTTTCCTATAACCCTTTTAAAACCTGTTTTCAGATGATTGATAATCTAATTATTCAGACATAAAGATGTAATAGTTTAAGTACATAATTGTTGATCATTTAAATTGCAGTTGTAATAGAATGACACGTAGATGCCATAAGCATTGCTTTAATCTGGAAGTTACACCCACAAAACAAGTTAGATTGACGTAGTTTATAGCATGCATTGTTCCCTGCCATCATATTGCTGATACTGTACAGTATGTTGATAAATTAGATCAGGGGTTCTCAAACTCGGTCCCACAAAATTCACATTTTCCAGGTCACCCGGCAGGTGCACTCATTACTCACTGACATTTTAAAAGAGCTACAGGTGGAGCTAATTATTTCACTTGATTCTGTGAGGAGACCTGCAATACATGCACTGTGTGGGGTACTGAGGACCAAGTTTGAGAACCTGTGAATTAGAAAATGTCTTGAACCTTGTGTTCTATCTTACAGGGATCCTGTGGCTTTCATTAGGGTCTGAGTTGGCATATATTACCCTACTGGTAATTAGTTTTGTGCTGTTGCTATTGGAAATGTTTTACACCGGGAACCCTGTATGTGGACTGAAACTTAATGCCTTTGCTGCAATGTCCTCAGTGCTTTCAGGTAATGAGAGTTAATGTCAAAATGTGATTTTAATAGCCTAACAAACACAATACTGAAATGGTAAAATAAAAAAGTCTACTAATCAGGGGAGGCTCCAATTGTGGTGCTGCAGCACAGTTCAAAATTCAAATAGGTGAGCCACACCCACTACCCAACCGCCATTCCAAACGGACTCGCTAGTAGTTAGTGTTTCTCCCCTATTTGAATTTTGAACTGTGCTGCAGTCCCATATATGGATCTGTCACTGTTACTAATAATTCAGCTGCTTATCTAAATCATAAAAATTTTATTTATTTTCTTCTTCTACAAGTATAACTTTTGGTTTCTTATGTTTAAGTTGATCTTCTTCAGCCGAGTTCAGCCTGCCTTTTTCTTCCTTTTTTTGAAAAGCATTTTTTTTATTATGTTGATGCAAGCTGATGTTTCCTAAAAAAACAATAAAATGGATGCGTTCAGCATTCCTGCGAATGGTATGCCAGCAGGATCCATACCAATTCTAGAATCAGGACTACCACAACATCCATTAGGATTCTGGTGATAGAATTCTGACTAACGTGATCCAGAATGTGTGTGTTTGGTACTTGTGCCCACGATATTCAGTCGTATGGCATTGTATTCAATTAAAAATTGTATACCATTGTATATGGCAATGCGATGCGATTTTTAATTGTAAATTGCCCACCATCCACCATTACTCCACAGCCACCAGGTGAGCGGCAGGTCTGCCCGCACCTCCCCCCCCCCCTCTGCCAGCACCCCACCCCAGACCCCCGCAACCCCCCCCCTGCGATTCGCGCCCCCCTCCCGCAATTTGCAGCCCCCCTTCCGCGATTCATGGCACACACCCCCCCCACCACCCCCCCACAGCAACCCCCCTTCCGTGAATCGCGGCACCCCCGCGCCCCCTCCCTTGATTTGCGCCCCCTCCCACGATTTTCAGCCCCCGCGCCCCCCTCCTGCGATACGCGACCCCCCCGCCCCCCACCCGCGATTACCGGATCCCCCGCACGCCCTCCCACAATGCGCGGGCCCCACTCCCGCGATTCCTGCCCCCCTCCCGCGATTTGCGGCACCACGTGCCCCCTCCCGCGTTTAACGGGCCCCCCCGCACGCCCTCCTGCGAATTGCGGACCCCACTCCCGCGATTCGTGCCCCCCCGAGCCCCTCTCCCGCGATTCACGGACCCCCACACCCCCCTCCCCCGATTCGTGGCCCCCACGATTCACTGCACACACAAACCCCCGCGACCCCCCTCCCGTGACCCCCCTTTTCCCGGCACCCCCGCGCCCCCTCCCGCAATTAACGGGCCCCCACGCAATGCCCTCCCGTGATTCACGGGCCCCCCTCCTGCGATTCGGGCCCCCCTCCCGCGATTTGCGGCACCCCGCGCCCCCTCCCGCGATTAACGGGCCCCCCGCACGACCTCCCGCGATTCGTGGGCCCCCCTCCCGCGATTCGTGCCCCCCCTCCCACGATTCGCGGACCCCTCCTGCTCTCATGCACCCTAACTCCCACCCAGTAGGAGGAGACACTGACTCAGGGCCACCCTCCTGTACTCCTGTGCTGCCATGCTGGACTCTCACCCACTGGCAGAAGCTGCACAGTGTCCCCCACCCTCCTCTTTAGTCCCCCTTATGACCACACACCCCTATTACTACCCAGCCTCCTGTTTTCCTGTGTCCTGACCTCTGCCAGTGGGGAGCCGCTGACTCAAAAACACCCTACTATACTATTGCGCACACACACACACCTAAACAACACGCATGCACACCCCCCCACACCCACAAATGTCACTGTACCATCCACACTATCAATGTACATCTTACTCTGTAACCGCTTTTTATTTAAACAAAACAATGCACACCCCCTTCCAAATCATATGCTCTCTATTTAACATATTTCACCTATAACTCAAGTTGCAATACAGGGCATCTTTCATACAATTCTAACCATATTTCTCACAATACAAACGTTCACAAATTAAGGGGGCGCAGACCGTAGGGCGCGATGAATCACCTAGTTTGGTAATATAAAATGAATAAGAAATGTACTACTTAGATTGAAAAATGTAAATACATACAGTAAATTGATAAACATGCAAAACCAGAAATATCATACATTTCCAAAAATGTAATAGCTACATCGCTGATTAGATAAATAAGATTTAATTCTAGAATCCTGACAAAGAACCACAAGGGAAGAAAAAGATTAGGATTCAATTAGTTGGTAATCCAGAACAAAATGTTCAAATCAAAACACAGATTTGTATTCAATTATTTGGTAATCCAAAACAAAATAATTCCAATCAAAACACAGATTTATATTCAATTATTTGGTAATCCAGAACAAAATAATTCCAATCAAAACACAGATTTATATTCAATTAGTTGGTAATCCAGAATAAAATTTCCAATCAAAACACATTTATTGCCCTTTACATTCTGCTCTATTTTCCTTCAGACCTGTTTATACTAGTCTGTTTATACTTGCAGGTTTAACAGATTATCGCTTCCCCGCTGAATGCCCACTCCACCTTGCCACCAGAATCCCCTTGCTAGCATGTGAGGGGTTGTGTATGAGTGGTGCTGGACAACTGCCCGACAATCGGGATCCCGACAGTCAGTATACCGACATTGGAATCCCAACTGCCGGTGCTCCGACAGGGAGGATTCTGACTCACAGGGGCTATTCTCCATTTTGGGGGTCCACAACTCCCATAGAGGGAGAATTGAACCTGTGGCAAGCGAAGCGAGCCACCGAGCCAGCTGCATGGCAAGCACAGCAAGCCCGCAAAGGGCTTCTTTGCGCTTGCCCCCCTGTCGGGCATCTGATGTCAGTATACTGACAGTCGGGATCCCGATTATTGGACAGTCATACCCATAGGTGTGAGCACATTGAGTGTTAGGGGTGCACAGGCACCCCCTAATGCTGTGACTACCCTTATGAACACCACCCTGCCACTAGCAATACCTTTTACCAAATTACTGTATTCCATAAGCGCCCATAAATCAGTCATGTGTGTTTTGCAATGTTACTTGTACTAGACCATTGTCATGTTACTACATACCTGTGCCATCCATATATTTTTTGAGGTTTTTTGCATGTATCTTTACACAGAGTAATTAGAAGACTAAAACTGAAATAGGCAGGAGATTATGGTGTGGCTGAGAGACGTTTTATATTGTAGCGAGTGCCAATAGATGATGGTGGACATGCCTGATTGGCGGTGTTAGACACGCCTTATGGGTGGTGTTAGACATGCCCAATAACTTGTACGAGACACTCCCTTTGATGGTGCACCCCCTAATAAAATGTGCTGCGCACGCCTATGGTCATACCACACTTTGTACAAGAACGCATCCCCTCGCATGCGACTGAAGTGGAGAGAATTCATTTAATAGTTGTCTAATCTGACTTCTGGCCCCATCTGATCAGACAGGAATCATGCCCACAATGTAGGTAAATGCTGCATATAACAATACATTGTGCCTTTGTCCAGCAGATTATATTGGATATATGCCAGTGCGATGTATCACTACATAACATTGCTGTGTAACTGGTTCTCATCGTGGGAAAGTACTGTATGTACCCATCTTAAGGACAATGTTAGGTTTTCATTCTGTTGTGCGTCGTAGTCACAATTGGATGCAACAACCCTGCTTAATAAGACAGCACTGATTAATATCATGTGTAACACTTCTATATCTGTGTGCAACTGAGTCTTAAATCTGTATAGGAAAAACAATTGAACTTGGTGTGAAAAAGACCTCGGTCATTGCACTTCATATACAGACTCGGTCGCACAAAGATGTACTGTACACGTGTCACATACTGTATCAAATAAATGAATGCAGTCTCATGTAACAGTTTTGTTGCATCATATTGTGAATGAGACACACATTCGTGCAGAAAAGACACAAAAAGGGACCTGGGACAGAGGGGATGTTTGGCATGACTGCAGCAATAATATATAAGGAACATCTGTATAAATAAGATAATGTGGAACAAGTGACCTTAGCATAAAATACAGTATGCTTCTCTATTATAGATAAAATTTACGTTGTTCCCCCTCCTCAACAAACACACAAGTTTTGAGATAATATTTTGCCTGAAGTGACTGTGTTCAGTTCTGGAGGCCATATCTCCAGAAGGATATAAATATATTAGAGACTGTACAAAGAAGGGCAACTAAAATGGTGCATGGCCTACATCACAAAACGTACCAGGAAAGACTAAAAGATCTTAATATGTATACTTTGGAGCAGAGAAGGAAAAGGGGGGACATGATAGTAACTTTCAAATATATCAAGGGCTTTAACAAGGTCCAGGTGGGAGACATTCTTCACAGGAAGAGGAGCAGCAGAACAAGAGGGAAAAAGCACTGAAAATAGAGGGGAAATTTAAGGAAGAATTACTTCACAGAAAGAGTAGTAGATAAGTGGAATAGCCTCCCATCAGAGGTGGTAGAGGCAAATACAGTAGTACAATTTAAACATGCTTGGGATAGGCATATAATAAGGATCAAATATGGTTTGAGGTAACATGTTTAAAAAAGAGGCAGACTAGATGGGCCAAGTGGTTCTTATCTGCCGTCAAATTCTCTGTTTCTATGTGACCCTGCGAAGCGTGTCTCATGACTCTGGCATTAATCCCCTTATAGTTGAGGTGATTAAATACAAGGGACCCCTACACCCTTTTTTCATGTATTTTCAGGACCAGGGTGGTCTGGCTAAAATAGCCTGATGCTGGTTATAATTACAGGGGCAAGCTATTTTTTACCTTTTAACCTGTAATTTGCACAGTTGCACACAGAAGCACTGAACAGATCCAGATCACACAGATATGTGTAGGTATCTGCAAACACACTGCTAAGGAGGTTGTCTATTTGAAAAATTTATTTTTGTATGAGTTTGCTCTGTGTTTATAAACATGATCTGTCATACATTTCTGTATGGAAATTACGTTTGAGTTGATTTGATGGTGGCTTGACTTCTGTTTGCAAGTTTGGCCATGTGCTATAGTTCACAATATGTTTCCACTCCCCTATTTGACAATAGAAAATCTCTGTTTAAAAAACTGTCCAACCTCGCATGAGAATGCAAAATTGTTGTAATATTGAGGGATGTAATGTCCAAATGACATAATGGCTGTATTAAATGAATTAGCACAGTGTCCATGTGTATCCTAGTTGCAACACTATGGGACTAAGATGCATTTCAACAAATAAAATTACAAAAGTCTTATAGGCACTGACACTATACAAGGCGCTGCATTGGAGCACATATAGTATGTACCACCTTTCCCACTTTGCCAGCAAGCTGCTATAAAGTGGATACTGTAATATAGGATAACACTGTCTGCCATTACCACTGCTTCTCGCTAGTTTGTTCCCTCTTATACTTGTGTGGAAGCAGCTACCTATAGCAGAAGCTTTGTTTCAACCTATTGCTCAGCGATTCTCATTTGTTAAGACTTTAATGCATGGGTCTTCAAACTGTGGCCCTCCAGGTGTTGTGAAACTACATGTTCCAACATGCATTGCCACATTTTTTCCTATAAGAGCATGCCAAAACTGTCAGGGCATGCTGGGACATGTAGTTCCACAACATCTGGAGGGCCACGGTTTGAAGACCCATGCTTTAATGCATGCATTATACCCTCATATTAATTTTATTGCTGTTATTAGATCTTTCATAGTTGTCCATGTTATTAACAAAAATGGGGTTATGTTTGACCCCATTGCCATCCCCACTACTGTAAATAGATCACCCTATGAACTGTCTACCAAGGTTTGGCTCACTACCTTTACACCATCATCATAAGGGATAAACAACACAAAAGATCTCTGTGGGTTCTTAGTATTGTTTATTGCCACCTCGTGTGCGTTTACTACTCTACAAATGTAAAGGAGAATATTTAACTTCATAAATAACAAAAAAGTGGTTAACTCAATAGCCAAACAAAAAAGGTGTGCTGCAAAACACATAAAAGTTTGGGTGAAAAATAAATAAATAATAATAATAATAAAACTAATAGCACGCCACACAAGATCTCAATGACTATGTGCAGAGTGTTGGGACCAGCACTGATTATTTTTTTTCAGTCATTTACCCAAGTCAGTCTCAGCCTTTTTGCTCCTATATGCCTTCACTCATCTTCCTCATCCCTGAGATCAGATTTATGTATTTGCTACTTAAACAGTGGTGACCTTAATGAGGTTTTACTGATTATAATGGTTATAGGAAAACATCAGGCTATACCCTAAACTTGCAATCAGCATTCCCAGGCTGAGTAATCAGTCAATGTGCTAGGTACACGAATGACAATTTGTGAAGTGGATAATTATATGCTTTGTAAAGAAATAGTTGTGAGATAAATATCTCATAACACAATTTTCTCATAACACATACCACAGCCCACTTACTATCTCTCGACTCAACTAATTTTTATGCTATGTTCCCCCCCCCCCCCACAACTCCCCCAAAACATCCCACCAAACAGAAACCCCAATTGAATGCACAGCAGAGTATCAAATGGTACGTAATGTTACAATGCAGGGCTCAGGAGTTGCCATTTTGATGTCACCCCTCAGTGGGTGGCACCTGGGTGTGAGCTGCACACCCCCTTATGACACCACTGTAACAAGGCATGCAATCATATATCACTGAAATATGGATCTGAAATCCAAAATCATTTCAGGATCAGCACCGTCAGGATGTTCTCTTTTATAGCACTGATATGAGGGGATGCTTGCACCAGAGCCAGATTTGCATACACATATGCTGTACATAAGCCGAAGGGTTCATGTGGGTATTATATAAAGATACAGCAGGATTTACTGGTGGAAATTTGTGGAGATTTGATCAGAAATGTATGGACAAGATAGGCATGGAGAGCAGTGGCTCACTTGTCATAGGGCAGGATGTTCTAACATCTGCTGCCCTGTATCGAAGGGCACCGCATTCTTAATAACCACATATGCTCTAACATACTGTATGTGGTTATTAACGCAAGGGACAGCTCTTGGGATAAGAGCTGTCCCTTGCGATGCAGCCACGGCGATGGACTTCCGGGTCTGAGACCCAGGAGTCCGTCTGCACATGCTGGGCCCGGGGCCGCGGGGCATGCTTGCACAGCGCTGCAGTAAGAAGCCCATTGGCTTTTGCAGGGAATCGCCAGGTTTTGCTGCCAATTCCCTCCGCAGCGCTGACACTGCAAAGGGGGGGGGGGGATTTTGAGAATCCAGAAATGCGTTAAAAACCGACAATGGGGTTTTTACCGCATTTCTAGTTTAGAGCATCTCGCCCATAAACCTTTTACTCCAGTTTCAACTATGAAAATTAGTAGAATAATACAAAGAAGATATTTATAATATATTCCTTGTTTTTTTCATATTATTACTAGTCAAAACTCTGGTGCACACTAAAGTAACTATCATACTTTAGTGTGCACCAGAGTTTTGGTGCACAAAACTCTGAAAGAGACACTTTCACACCACACTTCACTATGCTGAGCATCTTTTTGTGTAACTTTACAAAAGATGCCCATATTCTGAATGTGTCTGCTGTTGTATCTGATATGAAATGCTACATTACAGTGTTTTCTAGTACACCACTGTGATGTAGCATGTAGATGTACTCCTGCTAAAAAGTCTCCTCTCCAGGCTTCTACAAAAGTCGGCAACCCTAGGCATAGCCAAATTATTATAGCGGGCCATAGGTAGTGGTGATACTGTGATATTCAGTAGGCACTTTTTTCTGCCTCCTGTAACAGTGACCAAAGAGTTTATTAAGATGCCCGGAGAGTACAAACGGTGCAAATGCGTATGCATGAGACCACTTGCTCTGTGGGCCCTCACTGACTGACCATTGTGGGATGCACAATTAACCTTTATTTTCTGGGATTATTTCAAAATATTAGGTTAAGTAAGTTTGAATGTCGTAGTCTAACATACTGTAGATGTGTTCTTATGACAACCATACTATCTATAGGCATGAACCTGAGGGACAAGATCCAGCCCAATGACTAGAATTCCTTTTGGATTATAATCACCATGTATCTGTTTTCATTATATAATGTTTATGTTACAGGACTTCTAGGGATGGTTGCGCATATGATGTACACTCAGGTTTTCCAAGCTACAGTCAGTCTTGGACCAGAGGACTGGAGACCACATTCCTGGGATTATGGATGGGCATTTTAGTAAGTTTCTATATTATTTGTGGATTGATATGCGAGCTGCATTTGAAGCTAATTTTTTATGGATATTCAATCTGGGATTCCAACTGTCAGAATCCTGGCCATTTTCATCCGATCCGACAGTGACTCGACAGTCTGAATTCAATGTTCCGACTGTCGGAAAATCCGTGGATTGTCAAAAACATCCACGGATTGTCGGAAAGCGGCCGTGAATTTGACAATCCGCGGCCGTTTCCGACAAAACAGATCCGACTTTCAAAAAAAAGGTCAGATCTGACACCCTTCAAGGCTGTCGTTAACGGAAGCATTGAATAGGTGAGTGCTGATATTTCCTCTGTTGGGAAATCTCATCACAGATTGAATACCCCAATAACTTGTACACATAAGAGAAAATATATTTTTTCGGCTTATCATCTTCTATCATATTTTAGCACTGCTTGGGCTTCTTTCACTTGCTGTATGGCTTCTGCTGTGACAACTCTCAACACATACACCAAAACTGTGCTGGAGTTCCGAAGAAACCAGAAAGCGTTTGAGCAGAGTCTGAAAGAGCAGACGTGCTTCCTAGATCACAAAGAGATGAGCTTCTATAGAGACAAGCCTATCCACTCTGTGTCACAGAGTGTGGACTTCTACTCAGAACTTCATAAGAAAGTCCTGCTCAGGGACCATACAATGGACCTTCAAGATGTGGAAGAGTCCTTGGAAGAGGAACGCTGCTAGATAACTGGAGATGAACACAGAACTGTTCTTGCAGAAGACTGCTCTTACAATAGGCTTTTATGCAGTTGCAGTGGATGCAATTTAAATATCCACCAATATATGTAAAACATGTTATGGCTAGCAGGACTGGCCTTTAGATTTCCCAGAACTGTCTGTACAGACTTTCATGTACATTGCACTTTCCCAGTTCCGCTCTTTTTTCTCGAAATCTGTGACTGAGTTTTAGTAAAGGTCCATACACACTAGGCGATTTTGCCCAGCTTGTATGTGCAGAGATGACCCCTGTCATCGCTGGGAGGAAAACTGCTCAGTGCATACACACTGTTGGAATGGCTTTGCATAGCGCAGCGCTATGCAAAGCCGCTAATCTGCTGGCAATACAATCAGATGAACAGCTTTCCTGGCAATGATGCCGGAGCGTGCATCACAGTTCACCGCTTATCACCTGGCCGTACACACTGGGCGGCTTTGAGCTGAAAGACACTCAAAACACCAACTTTGAGCAGCTTTCAGCTCAAAATTGCCCAGTGTGTATGGGCCTTAAGTAGCATCTAATGTGGAAACAATTGTTACTGCATCTGCAGGTCCTTCCTGGTGATTTCATATTGACCCTCTGCTGAGAACAAACAGCTCGCCAACAAAAAAACAATTCATATGCAGATGTTTGTTTAGTTTAAGATAAACAGCATACACACCAAGAAGGGTACTAAAGCATGTGACTATCAGTGGCAAGTGTGTGGGGTGGGGGTCCACAAGCAGTCCACAATTCAGGGCATTAGAGCAAGAGTATAAGTCTGGACGAGCTGTAGAAGAACCTAATAATGACACCGGACCTTAATGTACACATTTGTCTTTTTACACACTGGATACTGTATTCAATACAGTATAAATATTTCAATGGTATATGGCTGTTTCAAACATATGTAATAAATATAAATATATATATATATATATATATATATATATGTGGTCATTAAAAGGATAAACATACTATAATAAATACTGTACAGAAACAGAATAGAACCATTACTGCACTAAGCAGACTTTCTTCCACCTCATGGTAATGTAGGGTACACACCAGAACGATTAAGGCTAAATCCCATCAATCTGGATCCAATTCCAACCGATTTTATGTAGATTGTATGTAGATTTGGCATGTTTTTGCTTGTTTAGATTTGATTTGCATCCGATGCGCATCCCTGCTGTTCATTTGGTCATTTTACAGATCCTACCTGCTGCAGGTAGGATCTGTAAAAGTACTGGATACACATTCAGATTGGATGCAGATCGTTAGCAGATCATATGCAGATCGTGTGCTCCAACGATCCTGATCGTTAGCAGATCGTTAACAGATCGTGCAATGTCTGCTAACTATCAGGATCATTGTGGTATGTACCCGGCATTAGGCTCCTGTCTCTAATTCCTGGCAACTGCTCTTTGGTCCTGTGCAATGATTGAGGACTGAGGGGTGAATTTATGAAGCTTGGAGAAGTGTTATCTATCCACATAAAGAACGTTATGAGCAAGGTGATAATGGTTCAGCCAATCAGCTACAATATGTAAATTGACAGGTAAGAGCTGATTGGCTGAACCATTATCACCTTGCTCATAATGTTCTTTATGGGGATAGATAACACTTCTCCAAGCTTCATAAATTCACCCCTCAGAACTACACACACACAGAAAACTTGAAAGAAGAAGCTGCTACCACTGGGCAGGTGCCACAAGTCTGACACTTTACGTAAATGCATAATGTAGCGGCATCTTCCGTATTATGTAGCATTGCTATTGTTGTCATAATTTGAGATACTTGCTAAGAGATGGCGGCTTCC
The DNA here is from genome assembly GCF_055691185.1 of Crinia signifera. Lineage (NCBI taxonomy): Eukaryota > Metazoa > Chordata > Amphibia > Anura > Myobatrachidae > Crinia > Crinia signifera. The sequence continues at coordinate 62,555,718 of NC_139224.1, forward strand.
GGGGAACCGGAAACCCTCTTGCGTTTGCCTATGAATATTCATTATGGACCACAGCAAAGACTTCAGTCTACAGCGATCTGCAATATTTATAGTTGTGTACATACAAAGGTTAAGTGAGATCAGCTCAACACCTTATAAAATGCTGCTGTTGGCTGTACAAAATACAAGTGTGTGACAGATCTTTTCACTTCCTCACTAATTAAGGTTTTTACTAGATGAGCCATTTCAGTTTCTCACCTGGGTTTTAAAAATAAACTTATTTATGAGTTTTGAGAATCACTGTTGTAGAAACTGAACTGTCAACACTTGCTGGGGATAGCTCTGCTAAGCACAGGAATCTACAGTATGTGTATATGGAAGTCTGCTGAAGGAGGAAATACCTCTGGAAACGTTTTGCTTTTTTTGTGAAGGATTAGATTCTCTTGTGTATAAATGCTGTCCTGTGCAGCGATTCTCTTCACATGTTTATTCTACTCTGCTTAAACTACATACTGTACATGCATAATGTTTGTATATATATATATATATATATATATATATATATATATATATATACAATTGCTCTGGATGAGGGCACTGAATAAAATGTGTTTAAGATAAAATATACTAAAATATCTATTGACAGAAACATTATGATGTTTTTATTCCAATGGAATGTGAAGCATACCTGAATTGGGCCCCAGTAGCTATTGCTAACTTCTATTGGCTACATTGCGCAGAGTTTAATGGGAGAGGGATCTGCAGGATCCATATTTGACAGAGATGGAGTGAGGCTTTGAAAGGGGGTGTGGCTACAAGTCAAGGGGGTGTAGTCTCTCAGCCCTCCATTCCCATTTCTTTATGCAATCTAACATTGTGCCGGGAAGCAGAGCTGCACAAACCTCCCATCTCTGTCGGTTGCATTTTCCAGAAGCGCTAGATAACCAGTCTGGCCCTGCTCTACTACTTCGGGGGCCCCTCAGCTCTACTGCAAATACACAGCCTGCAGACCACACAGTGCATGTGTAGTAGTGCTGAGGGGTCCTGAAGGATCTAGTCAATAAATGTGCCCCTTATAGGAGAGTGAAGGGTATGAAGTGTAGTTGCGCTATGACCATATTACGGAATACACCTAGGAGCCTTGCTCAGTTGCTGTATTTTGTATCTAATAAAGGAGCTGGTGTATACTGGCAGTTATGTGGAGTACAACTTGTTTCAAACCGGTTCTTCCATTTAAAATAAGACAGTTCCTTCAATGGGTTAATTGACCTGAACACATTTTTTTGGATGTAGCCATAACTGAACAATGCCATAGTCTCTAAAGGTTCATTCCCCACCCTTGGTTCTGCACATGTTTGAGGCATGCTAACCTCGACTACATAATCTCCAATAAACAAATCAGGGCCTTATCTGTAATCCTGGGATTAGGCGTTCCCTTCAAAACTGTAGGGAAATTAGTTATGAAAGGGGATTCAAAGCACTGAATGAAAGATATAAAGAAACCAAAGGATTATGGGAATTGTCTGAGATCCTCCTCTGTAATCTTTTTGGTGATATGACCTAGTAATTGACCACCAATAATTTTTTACTGATTGAATGGAACAGGAAGTAATTTATAGTAATTCCCATATTATAAAAAGGCAAGAAGACTCGTCCGATTTATTGTGTAAATAACTAATATTGGGCACTTCGGCATTATATTTGATGATGCTGTGCACTTATTGTAACACGGGATTCTTTTATTTCTAGCCATTCGATCTATTTTTATAAACATACAGCACCATACAAGACACACTAAGGATTTACAGATTTCTAACTGAAAAATGTAGTTTCTGCATTCCTAACTACAGTAGAGTTGTGTTTCTCTTCTTTGCCTTAAGCAGTCAGAAGACTGTAAAAACATTCTCACCTACAATATGCGCATTAAGGGGACAATTCTTGGCCACGTGTGTTGTTCTTGATCAGATCGCATCGGGATCGAATCGCACGGCATGCATGCGATCTGCATACAACTTTGACTATATAGTGCAAATCTGCACTATATAGTCAAGGCAGCCAAGACTTTCTGCTTGCGATACGTGAACGCGCATCGGGATCGCAAGGGTTAAAACTCCATGCGATCTGCATGCGATCCCGATGACATTTTGACTATATAGTCAAAATCTCATGCAGATTGTACCCATGTGTACACACCATTAGTCTTCAGAGAGTGACTTAGATTAGCGAGCGTTTCTGAAATCATTCAATGGTCGGCGGCTATTGAATTATTTTGGCCCCGCACACAAGGCTGCAAATGATTGTTTATGCAAAACATCTATTTGCATGTATGTGGGGACATTCACTGTCCAGCACGCGTGGGGTTTGTGTGAGCATTCATGTGGGCGGCGTTAGGGCTGTTTCACACAGTACGGTTCCTGCCGCACGGTGAAATCCCGTACGGCCAGGGAGCCGCGCCGCACTCAGAATTTTATAATGGCAGGGATGGCCACAGCCCGGCAGCCGTCCCTTCCAGTGGGGGGATCCGGCTGCAGCCGTGCGGCCGGGCCGTGGCCGTCCCGTGTGAATGGACACAATAGTGTCCATTCACAACTGCTGAGTGCGGCGCGGCTCCCTGGCCGTACGGGATTTCACCGTGCGGCAGGAACCGTACTGTGTGAAACAGCCCTAAGTTGGCTCGCAAAGCAGAGACATTTTTTTTCTCTTTCTCCATAGTGGCTACACCACACAATAGTGCCCATTATTCACATTACACCACACAGTGCCATGTGGAGCCCCTTAGACACATTTCACCATCCACACATAATGCCCACAGAAGTAGAGTCAGCATCAGTGCACCACTCCCCCTCTGTGTCCTAGACAGCAGGCTGCGCTATAATTAACTGATGATCCAGCAGCTGGGGAACACAGTGCAGTGCAGATATGCTGGGGGCAAGTCACTGCTGGCACACAGCTAGTTATGACCCTGTCTGAAACCTGTGGGTCCTGCATAAGAGAAGCACCTCTTATATCTGCCGTCTTTCCTCACTTCACTCTTGTTTCATTTAAGTGGTGAGTAATAGCTTCCAGGTGTCTAATATAATGATTTCAATGAATCCGAGGCCCTGTAATAAGTGACACAAAATGCCTAACAAGTTCATGCTGGAAATTATGAAAATAAACCAACATATGGAAAGGAACATTTTAAGGAATGTTTCAAATTAGAGACAGAGTATATGAAATAACACATGTAAAACTGTCAGCAAGTGTTGGGTCATATGCTTATTCTCCTCCATGTACTTACGTTTGGATAACTCACTCCGCAACTACACTTTCCTGAAATGACTGTTGTGCAGATTTCTGCTAAACATATCTAGAAACAAGTCACAATAATAAGTACGTTTTCAATATGAGTAATCTAATGGAGTTTAGAGAAATGTTACCATCTTTATAGAACGTTTTTCTTTAGATTGTTTGCTAGTTCCTTTAAAGTCAGTTTGTGGCAGCGCTATTGATTTTTTTTTTTTGTCTAACCAAGTGAGACTTTGATGGAAAGTGGAAAATGGACTGACTGGTTGCCCACATCAACTAATTAGCTTCTAGCTTATTTAAGTATATTCTATAAAATGAGAGCGAATCTGATTGGTTGCTGCGGGCAGCTTTGCCACTTGTCCACTTCTCCTCTCCTTTAATGATTTGATATTTTGACTCCGGGCTTAAAGTGGTCCTGGAGAGGTGGTGGTACTTATTTCTCTCTGCCATATATTTCCTCCCCCCTCTCCTCCCAATATTAGGCAGAGCCAGGGCCAGTGGTTTCGTTTTCGGCACCCCCTGCAAACTATAATGCTTTTAGAGTTTTAGAATTACTATCATGGCCAAGGTGGATGTTCCACCTCACCAATATAGGTTCTCAGTTCCACCCGTTCCCCCCACTTTAGCATCTGCCTTTCCTTCTGTTTTATTTAAGTGTGTGATAACAGTTCTCATCCTCCTTTACCTGTATCTCCTTCCTAGACATAGGTAGACATGTTTGCCGACATTGAAACACCGTGGCAATGGCCCATCGCACCCTTCACAAACTATGATTCTCTAAATTGAGAATAAAATTCTGGGTGGTTTAAATAAGGCACACTCGTGCATCTTATCTGTACCTAGGGCCTTATTCAGCACGGATCGCTATTTAGAGAAGTCACAGTCTGTTAGACTATTGAACGACTGGGATGCAGTCAAAATCCCGAATGGGTCATAATACCGACAAGGACAAAAGACAAAATCCCGACATTGAAAATACCGACAAGGACAAAGTCCCGTCATTTAAAATCCCAACAAGGTCAAAATACCGACATATAGAATGTACAGGTGAAACAGTCAACATGACTTTGTGTCGACAGGTCGTGAGGTCGACATGGTTTTTTCCCCTGTTTTTTGACCTGACATGTGCCGACAGGCGGTATTTCATGCCCTATCATCCACTAGGGCAGGGCTGGGCAATTGCGGCCCTCCAGATGTTGATGAACTACACATCCCAGCATGCCTTGCATCAGTTTCAGCATGGCCACATAGCAAAACTAATGTAAAGCATCCTGGGATGTGTAGTTCATCAACATCTGGAGGGCCGCAATTGCCCAGCCCTGCACTTGGGCATGGTGGGAGAATAAAATAGTGTGCCGAGCGCAGCGAGGCACCGTGCCAGAAGCATTGCGAGCAAAGCGAGGGGCTGCGGTTCACTTCCAACTGTGTCCATGTCGACATTCGGGTCAAAAAACAGTGGAAAAACCCATGTCATGTTGTCTGTTTCACCTGTACATTCTAAATGTCGGTATTTTGACCTTGTCTGGATTTTGTCCTTGTCGGGATTTTGACCTTGTCGGGATTTTGTCCTTGTCGATATTATGACCCATTTGGGATTTTCACCCTGTGGCGATTTTGACCATCGAGATTTCATACCGAATCCAAACGACTGCAGTTACAGTTCAAATGACAAGAGGCCAGTGTTTAAGGGCAGGATGTATTAATATACTTCGCCGCCCTTCAACTGACAGCCGCCGCGATGCTGCCGCATATGTACTAACAAATGCGGCTAGCATCGGGTTGTGGTGAGGGAGACCCCCGCGATACCTGTGATGTGGTCTGCGGGGTTCTCCGTCACATCCCGGCGGCTGCCAGTGTCCCCCTGCGTCTCCTCCTCCCCCCTGCAGCCGGATGTCCTCCCGGCTGTGACACCTGCTGGGGGAGGAGGAGATCAAAGGAGAACGGGAGGGGGGGCGCGCGGCGGCGGGCGGCGATAGAAGCCCATAGGCTTCTATAGGGTATCGCCACCCTCTGGGTGGCGATACCCTGCCAGGCGAAGACGGGGCGGACGGGTGATGGTAAATAGGAAAATGCGGTAAAAGCCCCGTTTTACCGCATTTTCCCTTTAGTACATCCTGCCCTAAATGTGAAAACACAGGTGTGCCCAAGCATTTTTTGAGTGGGTCAGCCTGGTTCTTTAGCAGATTAGTGGAAGCCCTAGTCTTAATGCCCATACACCCTGGGTGACTTTGAGTCGCTTAGTTTACTTGTTTCAACTGCTTTCAGTTCAAAAGCTGCCCAGTGTGTACAGGGCAGTGATGAGTGGTGAGTGCTGATGCAGGCTCCCGCATCGTTACTGGCCCGGCCGCTCATCTGCTGGTATTACCAGCAGTGGAGTGGATGGCTTTCCATAGCATCCTGCTATGGAAAACCGTCTACCCTGGGGAAAATCACTAAAAGGGGCGAAAAACACTCAGTGAGTATGCACTGAGCATTTTTCATCCCAGCAATTTTCTCCATCATCTGTCAGCATACACACTGGGCAAAAACACCCATCGTGTGTTTAGATGGAAAATACTGGTTGGTTGATATATTCGCAATTCTGCGGTTATACTTTTTGTTTGATCAAAGGCAACTGCTTTTTCTCTAACTAGCAATTCATGCTAAATTAGGCCCATAGCATGGAATGTCATTGCTTTTGCAATAATCATTTGCAAAAATCTAGGTTCAGCCTGCAACTTTACAGAGCAAACTCTGGTAGCCCCCACTTCTTGAGGATCCAACCCACTCCTCCTGTAAGGGTCAGACTCCAGACCATGCACTCACATGATATATTTGTACATCATTAGAGAGTCCGGAACGTAGTCCCAAAGGACCAAAGATTAATTTGGGTGCTTGGTTCTCAATGGAAAGAGTAGAGGATAAGTTATACTTGCTAAATACTAGTTCAAACTTATTGGTTGCTATTGGCAAATTCACTGGTCCACTTCTCTAATCTTTTCATTGCTTGATAAATTAACCCCTATTTCCAATTTATTTTATTGTTGTTGACCACAAGTTATCAGGTTACGAGCAACACCCCTTAAGCTTGGGCCCCTAAAGCTTGGGCCCCTAAATCTGCATTTCCTGGTGGGCCATTCAACCCCCAGTTCAACACTTCACACATCCATGCAATTTCCCCCCAAAAGCAGGTGGAACAGTGTCTTCTCAAATAGCATTCTGTACTCCCTAGCTTACTACTTTTCCATCTGACTCATTGGGGGACATTTACCAAAATGGATTCGTAGAAAGAAGGTGTATTCGTAGGGAGAAATACACCTTTTTTTTACGAATTTGTATTTTCGGGATTTACAATCCCAAAAATACAACAATTCGTAGTCCTAAAGATGGAACATTCGTATTTGTATTTACAAATGTCTACACCATCGATAGAATACGACAGAAATCACCATTCAAAGAATGGTGGTTTCTGATTTACTAAGCAGCCGTACTGATAATACGGCTGCTTAGTGGTGTAAAACACCCACGCAAATACTACAGGAAAATAGAACACCATTTTCATGTCGTATTTGCGTTTTAGCCTGCACGGATCAGTGTAAAAAAATAGAAAAATTAAATAAATAAAAAAAAAACCGGCGTGGGGTCCCCCCCACAGCCGAAACCAGCACCAGGCTGACAGAGGCTGGAGCCGGTAATTAAAAATCAGGGAACCCGACAAATAGGGGATCCCTGATTTTTAACAACCAGCCCCAGGCTCCTGCTCTGGGGCTGGTTCCCAAAATACGGGGGACAAAATGACTAGGGGTCCCCCGTATTTTAAGAACCAGCCCCAGGCAAAACCAGCCAGCAGGGTAATGCCACAGCCGGGGGGAGACTTTTTATGCAAGTCCCCCCGGCCAAAGCATTAACCCTACCGACCAGTCAGCCTGGCCAGGGGCCCTGGGGGAGTGGGGACCCCCCCAATAAAGGGGTCCCCCCCCTCCAGGACTTACCTGACCAGGCTGAAGCCTGGTGCTGTCCTCGATGCCCCTGGGCGGTGGGCATCGAGCTGATAGCGGTGTAAAAAATAGAAAAAACTATTGTTTTTTACTGTGGCACTACAAGTGCCAGCAAGCCTCCCCAGCAAGCTGGGACTTGGAGAACCACAAGTCCCAGCCTGCTGGCCATTAAAGGGCCCGCTGGGTCTTGTAGTGCCACAGTAAAAAAAATAGTTAAATAAAACACACTGACACCCATTTTAAATAAAAGTTGAATACACACATTACATACATACTGATACTTACCTTTCTTGATCCCGTAGGTAGCCCTGGTCCTGATGTCCTGTGTCGTCCTCCAGGTCCATGTCGGCTGTCTGCGTCGTCCTCCAGGTCCATGTCGACGGTCCGTGTCGTCCTCCAGGTCCATGGCGGTGTCCGGGTCCGAAGAAATCCATGTTGGAGCTGTGGAAGGAAATCCTACTCACCTGGTCCTGCGCTGAAGAAGTCTTCTCTTGATCCGACGTAATCCAGGTAATCTTCACAGCTGTCGGCGCTCCCCGCTGTCTCCGCTGTCTCTGCATCGCGCTGAGGAGAGATGCTGAGATGTTTCATATTCGGCGCCTCTCCTCAGACTGAATTCTATTGGCCGCCTAGCAGGCCAATCAGGAGCCGACTTTCTCGGCTCCTGATTGGCCTGCTAGGCGGCCAATAGAATTCAGTCTGAGGAGAGGCGCCGAATATGAAACTTCTCAGCATCTCTCCTCAGCGCGATGCGGAGACAGCGGGGAGCGCCGACAGCTGTGAAGATTACCTGGATTACGTCGGATCAAGAGAAGACTTCTTCAGCGCAGGACCAGGTGAGTAGGATTTCCTTCCACAGCTCCAACATGGATTTCTTCGGACCCGGACACCGCCATGGACCTGGAGGAGGACACGGACCGTCGACATGGACCTGGAGGACGACGCAGACAGCCGACATGGACCTGGAGGACGACATCAGGACCAGGGCTACCTACGGGATCAAGAAAGGTAAGTATCAGTATGTATGTAATGTGTGTATTCAACTTTTATTTAAAATGGGTGTCAGTGTGTTTTATTTAACTATTTTTTTTACTGTGGCACTACAAGACCCAGCGGGCCCTTTAATGGCCAGCAGGCTGGGACTTGTGGTTCTCCAAGTCCCAGCTTGCTGGGGAGGCTTGCTGGCACTTGTAGTGCCACAGTAAAAAACAATAGTTTTTTCTATTTTTTACACCGCTATCAGCTCGATGCCCACCGCCCAGGGGCATCGAGGACAGCACCAGGCTTCAGCCTGGTCAGGTAAGTCCTGGAGGGGGGGGGACCCCTTTATTGGGGGGGTCCCCACTCCCCCAGGGCCCCTGGCCAGGCTGACTGGTCGGTAGGGTTAGTGCTTTGGCCGGGGGGACTTGCATAAAAAGTCTCCCCCCGGCTGTGGCATTACCCTGCTGGCTGGTTTTGCCTGGGGCTGGTTCTTAAAATACGGGGGACCCCTAGTCATTTTGTCCCCCGTATTTTGGGAACCAGCCCCAGAGCAGGAGCCTGGGGCTGGTTGTTAAAAATCAGGGAACCCCTATTTGTCGGGTTCCCTGATTTTTAATTACCGGCTCCAGCCTCTGTCAGCCTGGTGCTGGTTTCGGCTGTGGGGGGGACCCCAAGCCGTTTTTTTTTTATTTATTTATTTAATTTTTTTTTACACCTTGCAGCCTGCACGGATCTGACTGATCCGTGCAGACTGCTACAAATAATTCGTATTAGCAGCCGTATATACGGCCGCTAATACGAATTCCTACGACATCGGTGGGTTACAAAGCAGTCGTATCTGACTGCTTTGTAACTGATCCTCCGGAACACGACTTTGCATACGACTTAAACAGTCGTATGCAGTCGTAGGGAAAATACCAATACGAAAAACTAGGTTTTTCATATTGGTAAATTTCCCCCATTATATCTGTGGGATTTTTACCCTGTGAGACATTTATAGCTGTACCCCATTATGTGCTATACGGCTTGCAGTTGTCCTAGTGGTAGAACTTGTGGGTGGTGAGCCCAGGTGCAAAAATATAATTTAGGACCCTCCTGTACCCCAATCCACGTTTAAAATATGCAGCACAGCAGTGTGTGACAGGGAGAGGCAGAGTGTGACAGGGAAAAGCAGTGGGTGACAGGAAGAGGGTAAGAGGGGCAGCAATGCAACTGCTGTAACAATGGTAGTTCCACTTCTGAGTTGTCCCTTGACTTGCAGTTGGTAACCATTTTAATATGGATCATTCATTTAAAGAAAACAAAAGTCAGACAAATTTTATTGGATAAAGATTTATATTTCAGTTTCTGGGCACATTTAATGTTGTATCAAAATATTTACATTTAGTGCATAAGATACATAGTTATTCTATTCCACAAAAAGCAATAGCCCCCACGAAAAATGCAATGCCCATAAGTACAGTATGAGTATATTAGCAGGAAGGGAACAAAAAACAAAACAACAACAAAAACACAGGTGTACCTAGGTAAGTACATAGTACATAGCAGATGATATTGGTGTTATTTATTTACTGTTGCATACCTCCCAACTTTTGACCTGAAGAAATAGGGAGAGCGTCCGAAAAGGGGGCGGGTGTATGCAAATGAGGGCGCGGCTTATGCTAATTAGCTGCTGCCTCATTTTCATACGAGAATAGACGCTGTGCGCATGCGCACAGCGTCTATTCTACTAGATTGGGGGGTCTACCAACTGCCACCCCCCCGCAGCGGGACAATGCCTGCCGTGGGTGGGACAGCGGGACAGGACCCGAAAATCGGGACTGTCCCGCTGTAATCGTGACAGTTGGGAGGTATGCTGTTGCGTAATTCAAAAAGCAATAAAATAACTGTGTTTGGGTCTTTGGGATGTTGGTTCAGGACTCAGGTTGAAGACCTGTGCCCTACACTGTGAAAGAATCTTTCAAGTCTACTCATTCACCTAGAAATTTAGGGCCTGGGGTAGGGCTAGACACATTTTATTTAAAGATGCAATCATTAAAGGTACCTGGATAAAGATGGTGCGGTATGCAGAGTCTCAGGGATCTGAGTATTACATCCAGCTCTGCCTGCGCACCAGGTTTATGCCATGAGAAACTATAATGCCCATGGTGGGGTTAAATCCGGGGCTGTGGCATGTCAGTGTTATTGGTGACTGCTGAAGTTAAAGTATCCAAAGCTTAAGCTGGCGGCGGTGGGGGGTCCCTTCAGTGAATAAGAAATCACTAGCACTATGCGGCGGCGCGGGAAGCGCTTCTGTTTTGAAAACACTTAGATTCAGCCAATCAGCGTGCGCCGTGCGGCCAGTGTTTTCTAAACAGAAGCGCTTCCCGCGCCGCCGCATAGCGCTAGTGATTTCTTATTCACTGAAGGGACCCCCCACCGCCGCCAGTTTTATACTCAGCGCCGCAGGAGGTACCCGCGTGGCAAGGACACCACTGCAGGGCTGGCTCCTGTCAGACGCTATCCTGGACCCCCCTGGCGGCTACGCAGATGGTTGCAACAGGTACCCTGGCACCGGGGCGCCCCCACCCCGACTCGCCTGGGGTGCTCCGGTGCCTTGCACCGGCCCTGGTCCTTACTTACTGCATTTCTGCCCCCATTTCTGCCTCTCTAAGCATGAGAAGTCAGAAGATGCTGCTAAATGTTACAAAACAAAAAATGTGATGTGATCCTCGTAGCGCTCAAAAATGTATAAACAGAGAAGGATGGTAAAAAATAGTTATGTGCTTCTATGCTCTGTATGTCCCAGGTGTGGAATATGTACCATCAGATTTTCAAGGGTGCTGAATATGTGTATGTGTGGCTGAAAGCATTTTTCTGTGAACGTGCGTGCAAGTGCAAAAATATTTTCTACAAAAAAGAGAGGCATCTGTCCAACTCTGCTCCAGGCCATTGGGGATGGTAGAAAATCCAGCTAAGAGGTACAAAACTGACAATGGACAAGGCATGTTGTGACATAAGGGGTACAAATCAAATGTATTTGCTTGTTAGTAAGACGCTGCTTGTGTTATCATGTAGCACACATATTGGGGCAGCTGTAGTTGCAAATTGTAATTTAGAGTTTAGAATGGCAAATCTGAAGCTGGGTACACACCAGGCGATACGTCCGGCTGATCAGACTGACATACTGGGTGAAATTTAATATGATGAGCTATTCAGAAAGTGCGAGATTTGGTAAGAAATCTCCATTATGTTTTTTAAAGCGGCAATCATTTACACTGCAATATCTAACTGGTTTTGCAGTGTAAATGATTGCCGATTTAAAAAAACTGGAGATTTCTTACCAAATCTAACACTTTCTGAATCTCTCAACCTATTAAATTTCACCCAGTGTATCAGAAACATCATAGTGTGTACCGGCAATAAAGGATTTCCATGGGTCATTTGAAAGGTGGTCTCATCAGGCTTGCTGCACACCTGATGGGAAAATGCTGGGAATGACCAGATGCCGAGGAATGCACCGTAAACTATATATCATTTGGTGTTTACGGCGCGGTCTATATGTTGTAAGATTGGTCGTGCTGACGGTAGACACATCGTTTATGCCTGTCTTCACATTTATGCCTTGTAACAGAAATGGTTTTGCCACTGTACATGATTGTACCTGATGTAGTTGGATTTCCACTTATATAAATGTAACACTACTTCCTTGTAATACCTTAGGATTTGTTTACTAAGCCATCTTGTTGTAAAACCCAGTGCTTCAGTTTGTGTTCATGCTAAAATTTAGAAGGGCGAGGCTTTTTACTAACAAAACACTTCAAGTAAAAAAATTACCACTTTAAAATCCATCCATAAACACGATCAGAAGAGCTTAATAAATAAGAAAAACTTGATTAATAAACCCCCTGTGACACGAGTTATCACTTCTTCTTGAGATAAAGACTCACATGGAAGAAAGATTTAATTTAATCTAAATTTAAATACATTTTAGTTTTAACTGACACCGTGCTGTGTAAGCTGTATGCAAAAACATTATGTTCTCCTTACTGCTTTTGTATACTATACAGCAGCAACACTTATCTCTTAGTGACTAAATATAATATCAGATAATTGTATAGTATTCCCTACTTTTAAACTAAATACAGGTTTTACCTGTATAAATGGGTTATTTCATATGGTAGCTAAGGAGACTTATTTCTGTACATTTTAACAATATTATCTAAATTTTCCAGATGCTGTTATCACTGTATTATTTTTCATGATTTTATGTATGATATTGATAGTACAACGGATATTTATCCAAAATACAATAAAACATTTTTGTTCAAAGAACTATACAGATCCATTGACAATGATGTGGTGTTGTATTCTGAGCATACAGTACTTAGAACATGCCACTTGGTGTCCCTAAAACACAACCTGACAAAAAACTGTTGCACCTAAAATACCTTTTGAACTACAATTCAAATAAATTAAAACAATAAAAGACTACTTATTTTAACAAGTCACAAGCAAATCCCAATTTTTATCTTTTCAGATGATTTTAGTCATGGATAAAATTCTTTGAAGACAAGGAAATTTGTTTAGATTTTTCTTTCCTTGACTGCTATGCCTTTCCCACTGCCCAATTTTATTTCACATGGGGGCAGCCATGTTAAAAGCACTGCAACTTTTTCTGTGACTTTCATAAAACCTTTCCACAGTGTTTGCCTTGGGTCTGTGACATCACAATGGGACAGTTCTCGTTTGTGTCGGCAAACTGGGAACTTCTGTTGAAATTAAGGTTCACAGGCTGTGGGGTTGGGTACATAAGTGTAGCATGGTTACTTCTTCCGCAGGATCATGTAGAGGATTCCAAGTATCAAACTGAGGCAAAAACAGATCCATGCCAGTATAAAGCAGTAGGCATGATAATATGCGCTGTTGCTATTGGCAAATCTGGCTGTGTAGATTGAAACTCCAATAAGAATACAGAGCCCTGTGAAGGAGAAATAATTGATAATCACTCTCAGATAAGTACATATTGTAGCTCACAAATGCAATCTGTTATCACATTTACGTAAAGCTTCTTTTAAAAATGTTACTAGTAATTACTAGTAATAGATAATTGAGTAACTCATGAGACTTGAAATAGGACTATATCATGGTCCTTTGTCTCCAAAAGACTATTGCTGGGATTTTACAGATGTTGAGTGATTATTTCTGTTATTATAGTTCTTGCTAAGAAAAGTCAATTATTGACAACATAGCTGTAACATAGCAACAGCAGAGTTGTTCTGAGGTTTCAACATGCAATTTCCTGCAGAAATCTAATTTCATGTTTTAAGACATATTGCAGACAATTGTAGTACCCAACAAGGAAGCAAAGTCATTGTAGGCTATAGACAGTTTATATACTTTGCTGACAATTGTAGTACCCAACAAGGAAGCAAAGTCATTGTAGGCTATAGACCAGTGGTAGCCAACCCTAGCCCTCCAGAGCTACCAACAGTGCACATTTTCCAGACAACCTAGCTGCTGCACTCATTAATCACTGGCACATTTTAAAAGATACACAGATGGAGCTAATTAGCTCACTTGTGATTCTGTGAGGAGACCTGCAAAACATGCACTGTTGGTAGCTCTCGAGGACTAGGGTTGGCTACCCCAGCTATAGACAGTTTATATACTTTGCTAACTGCCCTAATGCATTTATAATGTTAGAAAGTTTAAAGGTGCCCATACCGGGTGTGATGAGATGCGCGCTCCCGGGCACATCCCATTGCACAGCACATAAATTATGCACTGCCTGTACTTTTTTTTAACTAGATTGCATTGCATCTAGATCAAAACGCACAGTGCTTTAGCACATTGCATGAGTTTTGAACTAGATGCAATGTGATCTAATTTAAAATGCATGGTGCACATAGCACCATGTATAGGCACCTTAAGACCTTTGACATCCTAAATATATATATCTAAGAAACTTCTCTACTCAAGAAAACACCTGTACCACTCAGATTGCGCTGCAGCAAGCAATGGTACACCCGCCACTGCTGCTTGACTGTGACACACACACACACACACCATATTTATATTATCTTTTTTCTTTAATGGAGGGTGGGATTAGGGGGACGAGGGTACCAAACTCCAACTTGCCTCCGGGCAACTAGGATAAACATACATCACTGAGTGGAGTTAGCATAAAGTGTTAGAGTAGACACAAGTGCAGGAAAAGACACAAGGACAGCTGCAACTGGATCCCACCCCTTCAACAGACCACACCCTCAAAAGACCCCATCTCCATGATTGCTGCTTACAAAAATTTCCCAGGCTGGTTTTCGATCTCAATCCACCCATGCCTGGCAATATGGTGGTTACAGAACAAAACTATTGTTATTACATGGTAAATGATTTAGTAACCAAAAGTCAGTTATGAATACCACTGCTACTGCTACTACTACTACTACCACTACTGCTACTTCTACTACTACTACTACTAATGTTACTACTGCTACTACAGCTGCTGCTGCTGCTGTTACTGCAACTGCTGCTGCTGCCACTACTGCTACTGCAACTACTGCTACTGCAACTACTACTGCTGCTACTACTGCTGCTTCTGCAACTACTACTACTACTGCTGCCGTTGCTGCTACTGCTGCTGCCACCTGCTGCTGCTGCCACTGCTACTACTGTTACTATTGCTGCCACCACTTGTCAGCCTTAGGCATTTGCCTAGGGTGCCAGCCACTGGAGGGCGGCAGTTTGGAGCAGGCCCCCCCTGGATGGAGGTCGGCGGAGTGAGCAGCCCCCCCCCAGCATCACCTCCAGTGGAGTGACTTGGCGGCCTTGGAACAGCAGAGGACCTCAATCCCAGGGTAAGTTTACCGCAGCTCTCTGCGGGTAGAGCAGGGGAATCCCCAGGTCCCTCCCGCGCTGCATCCCCCTGCACCCTGGCACCCCTGCCCCATCGGGTGACACGGCCAACCCAGGTCCCTCCCACCCTGCATCACCCGGCACCCCCCCCCCCCACGTCAAGTCACACCGCATCACCGCATCGCAGGCAGGCAAGCTCCACACCCCCCTCCCTCCGTGTATCAGGTGAGCGCCGGGGCACCCCGCCTGGGGTGCTCCAGTGCCTAGCATCGTCGGCCCTGACTGCTGCTGTTACTACTACTGCTACTGCTGCTCCTACTGTTACTAATACTACTGCTACTACTACTGCTGATGCTACTGCTACTACTTCTACTGCTACTACCACTGCTATTACTACTGTTACTAATACTACTACTACTACTACTGCTCCTACTGCTGCTATTACTACTACTGCAGCTGCTACTGTTACTACTACTACCACTGCTACTGCTGATACTCCTACTACTCCTACTGCTGCTGCTGCTACTACTGTTACTCCTACTACTGCTGCTACTACTACAGTATTACTACTGCTACTACCACTGCTATTACTACTGTTACTAATACTACTACTACTACTGCTCCTACTGCTTCTACTACTACTACTGCAGCTGCTACTGTTACTACTACTACCACTGCTAATGCTACTATTGATGCTACTACTGCTACTGCTGCTACTCCTACTGCTACTACTCCTACTACTACTACTACTGCAGCTGCTGCTACTGTTACTACTACCACTGCTACTACTACTGATACTGCTACTGCTGCTACTACTGTTACTCCTACTACTGCTGCTACTACTACTACTACTACTACTACTATTACTACTGCTACTACTACCACTACTATTTTTTTTTTTTTTTTAAAGAAACAGGATAATCTTTATAATTCAGAACAATAACAGCCCTTACTTTATTTTATTGCTAATATTGAAATAACACTTTAAGGCTAAAAATAAACACTCAATTTTCTGGGCTAAAGCTTTTGTTTAAGCCAATTGCTTAATAATACTATTTTCATTATCATGAGCTTTGGATGTATGCATTATTACATTGTGTGCATAGTCACAGCATACTCACAGCAGAAAAGCATCATAGCTCCCGTGATGTAAAAGCGACATCCTTTCTCCAGCATAAAGAGCTGCCCAATGAATGAAAACAGGGCAAAGCAGCAGAAGATAATGGACAGGATCATGAAAGCTTCCACTGCCCTCATAGCAGAGTCTGAAAGAGAGCATTTATACAAGTGGCAGATTATTATAGGATCACCTGGGGCTATAGACGCTGAGGCATTATACTAACATAACTACCAAACCCACTATACTGCACATGCTAGACACATGCTTGATACCCAGTATACTGTACACATGCTAGACACATGCTTGATACCCAGTATAATGTACACATGCTAGACACATGCTTGATACCCAGTATACTGTACACATGCTAGACACATGCTTGATACCCAGTATACTGTACATATGCTAGACTCATGCTTGATACCCAGTATACTGTACACATGCTAGAGACATGCTTGATACCCAGTATAATGGACACATGCTTGACACATGCTTGATACCCAGTATACTCTACACATGCTAGACACATGCTTGATACCCAGTATACTGTACACATGCTAGAGACATGCTTGATACCCAGTATAATGGACACATGCTTGACACATGTTTGATACCCAGTATATTGTACACATGCTAGACACATGCTTGATACCCAGTATAGACACATGCTTGATACCCAGTATATTGTACACATGCTAGACATGGTTGATACCCAGTATACTGTACACATGTTAGACACATGCTTGATACCCAGTATACTGTACACATGCTAGACACATGCTTGATACCAAGTATACTGTACATATGCTAGACACATGCTTGATACCCAGTATACTGTACACATGCTAAACTCATGCTTGATACCAAGTATACTGTACATATGCTAGACACATGCTTGATACCCAGTATAATGTACACATGCTAGACACATGCTTGATACCCAGTATACTGTACACATGCTAGACACATGTTTGATACCCAGTATATTGCACACATGCTAGACACATGCTTGATACCCAGTATACTGTACACATGCTAGACACATGCTTGATACCCAGTATATTGTACACATGCTAGACACATGGTTGATACCCAGTGTACTGTACACATGCTAGACACATGCTTGATACCCAGTATACTGTACACATGCTAGACACATGCTTGATACCCAGTTTACTGTACATATGCTAGACACATGCTTGATACCCAGTATACTGTGCACATGCTAGACTCATGCTTGATACCCAGTATACTGTACACATGCTAGAGACATGCTTGATACCCAGTATAATGTACACATGCTAGACACATGCTTGATACCCAGTATACTGTACACATACTTGACACATGCTTGATACCCAGTATATTGTACACATGCTAGACACATGCTTGATACCCAGTATACTGTACACATGCTAGACACATGCTTTATACCCAGTATATTGTACACATGCTAGACACATGCTTGATACCCAGTATACTGTACACATGCTAGACACATGCTTGATAC
Source organism: Crinia signifera (assembly GCF_055691185.1). Lineage (NCBI taxonomy): Eukaryota > Metazoa > Chordata > Amphibia > Anura > Myobatrachidae > Crinia > Crinia signifera. The sequence continues at coordinate 62,573,410 of NC_139224.1, forward strand.
CCAGTATACTGTACACATGCTAGACACATGCTTGATACCCAGTATATTGTACACATGCTAGACACATGCTTGATACCCAGTATACTGTACACATGCTAGACACATGCTTTATACCCAGTATATTGTACACATGCTAGACACATGCTTGATACCCAGTATACTGTACACATGCTAGACACATGCTTGATACCCAGTATACTGTACACATGCTAGACACATGCTTGATACCCAGTATACTGTACACATGCTAGAGACATGCTTGATACCCAGTATAATGTACACATGCTAGACACATGTTTGATACCCAGTATACTGTACACATGCTAGACACATGCTTGATACCCAGTATACTGTACACATACTTGACACATGCTTGATACCCAGTATATTGTACACATGCTAGACACATGCTTGATACCCAGTATACTGTACACATGCTAGACACATGCTTTATACCCAGTATATTGTACACATGCTAGACACATGCTTGATACCCAGTATACTGTACACATGCTAGACACATGTTTGATACCCAGTATATTGCACACATGCTAGACACATGCTTGATACCCAGTATACTGTACACATGCTAGACACATGCTTGATACCCAGTATATTGTACACATGCTAGACACATGGTTGATACCCAGTGTACTGTACACATGCTAGACACATGCTTGATACCCAGTATACTGTACACATGCTAGACACATGCTTGATACCCAGTTTACTGTACATATGCTAGACACATGCTTGATACCCAGTATACTGTGCACATGCTAGACTCATGCTTGATACCCAGTATACTGTACACATGCTAGAGACATGCTTGATACCCAGTATAATGTACACATGCTAGAGACATGCTTGATACCCAGTATAATGTACACATGCTAGACACATGCTTGATACCCAGTATACTGTACACATACTTGACACATGCTTGATACCCAGTATATTGTACACATGCTAGACACATGCTTGATACCCAGTTTACTGTACACATGCTAGACACATGCTTTATACCCAGTATATTGTACACATGCTAGACACATGCTTGATACCCAGTATACTGTACACATGCTAGACACATGCTTGATACCCAGTATATTGTACACATGCTAGACACATGCTTGATACCCAGTATACTGTACACATGCTAGACACATGGTTGATACCCAGTATATTGTACACATGCTAGACACATGCTTGATACCCAGTATACTGTACACATGCTAGACACATGCTTGATACCTAGTATACTGTACACATGCAAGACACATGCTTGATACCCACTATACTGTACACATGCTAGACACATGCTTGATACCCAGTATACTGTACACATGCTAGACACATGCTTGATACCCAGTTTACTGTACATATGCTAGACACATGCTTGATACCCAGTATACTGTGCACATGCTAGACTCATGCTTGATACCCAGTATACTGTACACATGCTAGAGACATGCTTGATACCCAGTATAATGTACACATGCTAGAGACATGCTTGATACCCAGTATAATGTACACATGCTAGACACATGCTTGATACCCAGTATACTGTACACATACTTGACACATGCTTGATACCCAGTATATTGTACACATGCTAGACACATGCTTGATACCCAGTTTACTGTACACATGCTAGACACATGCTTTATACCCAGTATATTGTACACATGCTAGACACATGCTTGATACCCAGTATACTGTACACATGCTAGACACATGCTTGATACCCAGTATACTGTACACATGCTAGACACATGCTTGATACCCAGTATATTGTACACATGCTAGACACATGCTTGATACCCAGTATACTGTACACATGCTAGACACATGCTTTATACCCAGTATATTGTACACATGCTAGACACATGCTTGATACCCAGTATACTGTACACATGCTAGACACATGCTTGATACCCAGTATACTGTGCACATGCTAGACTCATGCTTGATACCCAGTATACTGTACACATGCTAGAGACATGCTTGATACCCAGTATAATGTACACATGCTAGACACATGCTTGATACCCAGTATACTGTACACATGCTAGACACATGCTTGATACCCAGTATACTGTACACATGCTAGACACATGCTTGATACCCAGTATACTGTACACATGCTAGACACATGCTTGATACCCAGTATACTGTACACATGCTAGACACATGCTTGATACCCAGTATACTGTACACATGCTAGACACATGCTTGATACCCAGTATACTGTACACATGCTAGACACATGCTTGATACCCAGTATACTGTACACATGCTAGACACATGCTTGATACCCAGTATACTGTACACATGCTAGACACATGCTTGATACCCAGTATATTGTACACATGCTAGACACATGCTTGATACCCAGTATACTGTACACATGCTAGACACATGGTTGATACCCAGTATATTGTACACATGCTAGACACATGCTTGATACCCAGTATACTGTACACATGCTAGACACATGCTTGATACCTAGTATACTGTACACATGCAAGACACATGCTTGATACCCACTATACTGTACACATGCTAGACACATGCTTGATACCCAGTATACTGTACACATGCTAGACACATGCTTTATACCAAGATACTGGTCAGCTACGTTCTCTAGTAAACTACTAAAATCCTAATGTTCAAACTTATGAAAGTAAATATTAGTAAATTCTGAGTGTTACAGTATAATGGATAATCAATCACAGAAAACAATTAATTGCCAGGGGAATATAAGAATCTTGACCTGGATTACACAAATTGGATCATATTTACTTATATATTCTGAAAAATTATTAAAAGCAAAATGTCTCATCTTCAGTTACAAAATGTTATAGATAACAAAGAAAAAACAGCAATGTGTTATTTACTGCATCTTGGATACAATCCCCCCCCCCCGCTCCCCACCAAAATAATAATAATAATAATAATAATAATAATGTGCAGAGTGGTGAAAAGCCTCTATCTCCTTAACAGGGAAAGTCATTATGAGTTATACCATATATAAGCATAAAGGTCCTTATTGATTTGATGAGATTATTATTGCACAAATGAATACAAAAATAATAACTTACGGTCATCCCCATTTATGACATCAAATATACTGGAACATGATCCAATGGTGCACGTTAGCCAGATGCCTTGTGATGAATCCGCATTGGTCATTTTCAACCAAACCTGAAACCAAATAAATGCAATGATTTGTGTACACGTGATTTGTGCATATAATTCAACATACTGCTTATGGGACAGTTAACATTTTAGTCCATTTTGCTGTACTGAATTCTTATTGTAAAGTGATGGTAACCTTTAAATAATAAATACAGTGATATACACCTGTGGGGTGATGTAATAGGGTCTGAGTTTGCAGAGGTCCCAGATTGCCTGTCTTTTTAAAGTGGCCATCATAACCTCTCTGCTGAAATCTCGGACGTCTGCAAACTTGGTCCCTATTACATTTCTCCACTGGGGTCCGAAGCAGGCTGTAATGCATGTAGTCTGTAAATGAATGTATGTCACTAAGGGCCTGATTCAGGCCTGTTAGCAATGCTGCGATTTTAGCAGATGGACAAAACCATGCTGCACTGCAGGTGGGGCAGATGTAACATGGCAGAGAGAGTTAGATTTGGGTGTTATTATGTTTCTACGCAGAGTAAATACTGGCTTCTTTATTCTTACACTGCAGTTTGAACACATTCCGCCCAAATCTAACTCTCCCTGCACATGTTCCATCTGCCTCACCTGCAGTGCAGCATGGTTTGTCCATTTGCAAAAATTGCAGACTTGCTAACAGGTGTGAATCAGGCCCCAAATGCGTATATTCAATCATATGCAGAATTGTACGCATCACATCTGATGAATTTGCCCCATCCATGTGCTTGGTTTCGTAATCACCCTAATTTTCAGTGCATGCTTCCGCTAACCCTAGCCTGTAACATATCAGAAAGTAGGCCTTAATATGCACAATTCCACACAGCCGGCATTTCCATTATGCCCTCTTAAGGTGTCCATACATGGTGCAATAGATTGCATTGTATCTAGTACAAAAAGCATACAATGTGCTACAACAGCATGCTTTTTGTTCTAGATACAATGCAATCTAGTACTAAAAGCATGGGCTGCACCGACTTTCTGTGCTGTGCACGGGAGCGTGCATCATATTGCACCCGAAAAAACACACCGTGTATGGGCACCTTAAGAACTTTTGCCTATGTAAGAACTTCCCACTACCTCCAAGTTGACCTCTTTCAGCTCCCAGTAGCGATACAATTTAGCTACATCACCCGTAACTGCATTGCTTCGGGGCACTCACAGTACAAAGATCCATCTGCAATGCCAACCCTTTTCTGTATATGCCCCTTAATATCAGAACAAGAACAGAACATATACTAATTGTAAACATTTGTAATAATAATTACTACTAAGGTATTAAGACCTCTATTAAAAAGAATTCAATTACTTAAATTACGATATTTAATTCACACCAAAAACAGCAAAAGTAATATACCACTATAATACGTACATTGGAAATGGTTGCAACAAATAGCATTACGGTGGTGGCAATATGAACCACAAAGATGGCTGCCATGACGACCAACATGTTTGCAACTTCTTGGGGATGACTCAAAGAGATCCTAGGAAGAAAAAAGATTGTTGTGATACAAAAGAAGAATTGGAATGCCAATGATTCACAAACACAGAAAGCATGCGGTCTGAGTATATGTCACATACAGTATAGGATCATGCGGCTTGTAGTATTTTGACATAAAATGTATTTAAAAAAAAAAAAAGATTTATTCTATATGTAACAAGATAATAGACATACTGTAAGGGGGTAAATTTACTCAAGCTTCTAAAAGTGAAAAGAGGTATGTTGCCCATACCTACCAATCAGATTCTGTTTATCATTTTTATTGCACCTACAAAATGAGAGACAGAATCTGATTGGTTGTTATAAGCAACATCACCTCTTTTCATTTTTTAGAAGCTTTCCTAAATTTACCATTAGCTCTCTTAATAAGATGGATAATGCAGCAAATAATGACATTGATCACTGTTTGATACAGTCTGCACAATTTAGTCCATATTTATTAAACAGACTAGTACTGTATATGGCATAAAATTAGCGGCAAGTCTAACTGTCTCTTCTAACTCCAATAGCCAATGCTAAAACAAAACCATATTGTTGGTGGCAGTTCTGAGTACTTTAAATGATAGGATCTTTAGAACGTTTTTGCCCAGTTTCTTAATAATATAATTGAAAAGAACCTGTTACAAAGCATTTTTACACAATGTGCTACTTATGAGCGTCTAGCAGTATCCTGTTACAATCACTGTAATAAGTCTGAGGCCGCTGTTCTGCTCGTCTGCTGATTTCAGTTACAAACGCTACGGAACAACTGATTGCTTGATATAATTCAATAAAACCATTATTATTTCTATTTAATTATACATCTGCTCACTGCTCAATAAAAGCATTTAAACTTAATACATTCTTTCTGTAATAATTTGTATACATTGCAATACATATTGGAATATTATAAATGTTTATATGAACTGTACATTATTATTTATTAATCAGGGCTTAAAGCAGGGTTGCCGACTTTTTCTGTCTCCTCTCTGGGAGAAGCCCGGGGAGGAGACTTCCAGCTGCAGGTTGGGGGGCGGGGCTTGAGCTTTACATCATTAAGCCCGCCCCCAGGATGTTAAAAAAACCCCAATTCACGGATCTCCGTGGAGGGGGCGGGGCTAAAACGGCGCGATTGTGGACATTTTAGCTCCGCCCCCCTCCTCTGAGACCCGCGGATTACCTCATTAAATTCCAAAGGTATTTGCAAAGACGCCGCAATCGGGGGGTGGCGTGGGGGTCCCCCGGAATCCGGGAGGGTTGCCCACCTTGCCGGGGGGCCGGGAGGAGGAACCGATTTTCGGGATCCTCCCGGCCATTCCGGGAGGGTCGGCAACCCTGGCTTAAAGTGGTCCTGGAAAGGTTGGGAAACTCAGTTCCCTGTGCCACCTAATTACACCTCTCCCCACCCCCATTAGGCAGAGCCAGGCCTGTGGTAGGGTTTTTGGCACACCCCGGCCAACTTCAGATGGAGCCGATCCCATTAGAATGTCTCCTGTCGATCTGATCGCCATCCGCTGTCCCCTGCCAGTGTGCGCTGCCCAGGGTAGAAAGTGGTCATGCAGAGGTGGGGGAACTTATTTCTCTATGCCACCTAATAACATACCTCCCAACTTCTGTCCGAATGAAATAGGGACACTCGCGCGGCGAGCGCCCGAAAAGGGGGCGGGGCGTATGCAAATGAGGGCGCAGCTTATGCTAATTAGCCGCGACCTCATTTTCATACGAGAATAGATGCTGTGCGCATGCGCACAGCGTCTATTCTACTAGATTGGGGGTCTCCCAACTGTCACCCCCCGCAGCGGGACAATGCCTGCCGCGGGTGGGACAGCGGGACAGGACCCGAAAATCGCCCATTAGGCAGAGACAGGGCCAGTGGTAGGGTTTTTGGCATCCTCCTGCAAATTAGAATGCTTTTCTGTGAGAATTACTGTGCAGGGCCAATGTGGAGGTTGAAATGTTCCACCTCACCATTAGAGGTGGTGGAACTCTGTTCCACCCCGTTCCCCCTCACTTTCACCCCTGTCGCTGCCCACCACAATGGGGCACGCGCATGAGCTGCTCGTGCACCTCATTCTCGCCAATGGTACGCGAGAGCATGTGAGAAGCTTGCCCGTCCCCCTTCTGTCCCGTCCACTGGCCACGCCCCGCGCCAGTGCCCGTCATTGCTATGGATATGTCGTGCTGGTGGGCTGGCTGAGGCTGGCTCCATCTGTATAATGCTTTTCTGTTAAAATGACTGTGCTGGGTTAATGTGGATGTGGAACTAGTTGCACCTCATCATTATTTATTACCAGTTATTTTATAATGCGCACAGCTCTATACAGATGCTCCAAAGACAACAACATTCATCTATGTGCACATGTGCAGAACCAAACACACATTAGCCTTTATCTGCTTAGTGTAATTAGACAATAAATGCCAGTGAGGTAAAGACTAACGCCTCATTTGGGATGATAAAATGTGAAACAGGGTAAAAAACAGAGGTGGATATGAATAAATACATAAAAGCATAAAGGCTAAGGCTTTTATTGACATGCATAACATAAGATAGAGGTGGAATGTTGCTTCAGATCCAGTTTCTCATATTATAAAACTTAACACGTAATCTCAAGGAGTGCTATGGGTGAGGTGGTAGCCCTTCAGCATAGCTAAGTGTGACTTGCAGGCACACCTCCTACCACACTAACATAGATATAGGTGATGTAGATGATATCATCTGTTTTCTCTTCATGGGCGAGATGTGCTAAGCTGTGAAAAGTGGTAAAAATGGAGAGTTATAATGTACCAGCCAATCAACTCCTAACTGCCATGCTACAGGCTGTGTTTGAAAAAGTATAATTAGGGGCTGGTTATCGCCAGCACCAGTTATCATACACAACAATACATTTTAAATAGATAAAACTAATTTATAACTGTGCCCCATAATGTATAGAAACAAATTTTTGGGAATGCGACTTTGGGGATACTTCAGTAAAAGCATATGGTGCAGAGGTTGTGCCATTTTGGAACTGCTTCCACTATTCCCAGCAAGGGAAGCAGAGGGAAGACCAAATAGTATCATCAAGCCACCTGGACTGCTTAGTCTATTTGGGAAGTGGTCCAGCCTCAATGGAGGGTCTCTGGGTGACTTGACTGTTTTGAGCTTCTGAGAACCCAAGGTTCAGCACCATTTAAGAAGTTCCAGGAGGAAAGTTTGATTTGTACCAATCATTATTTAAAAATATTACTTCAATCATAGGTCTTAAGCTGGCCATATATCAGGACGACCAGCTTCAGATCCGAGTCGCCTAATGATATCCCTGTCAGATTCCCAGACACAAGATAGATCTTATGTGTGTAATTTAGCATAAGATCTATCTTTAGATCAGCAACTCCCAGCATACTGGTTGAGCATCCACCACCACCACACACCCTGCACCTCAGAGATCTGTGCAGGCAAATTCTGTATTCCGCCCTCCACAACCACCATTGCTCAGACTATTGTGCCGTTAGCTACAAATGAGGAGGACCAGACAGAGGGGTCTGGCATGGGCAGGGCCGCCAATAGGGGGGTGCTTTGTGTACAGCTGTCCCGGGCCCCGGCCTCTGGAAGGGCCTGGGCAGCTCATTTTGCCCACTGCAAACCCCCCCCCGCCCCCAGAGAGCAGGCTTATTTAACCCAGGATGCCAGCGGCCAATTGAAATGCTGCACTGGCTTTTGAGCCAATCAGAGGTTGCTTAACGGTAGACAATCAGAGCAGCTGCCGATACGTGGGCTCTGAGATTGGCTCACCAGCCGGTGCTGCACTTTAATTGGCCGCCGGCATCCTGAGTTGAAGAAGCCTGCGCTCTGCGGAAGAGGAGATGGGGGCGCAGGAGCCAGTTATTTTAAGTCAAGTGAGGAGGGGGCCCAGAATGGAAATGAGACCCGGGTCCCAAAATTCCTGATGGCAGTCCTGGGCATGGGCCTTCTCAACTGTCAATCCGCTCCTGCTCTGCCTCTGCTCTAACACATTTAGTTTCATTCTGAGATGTAACCATGACCAAGGTGGATACAGTTTAAATAAAAATATATCAGAAGGAAATCAGCCTATGGGGGAGTTATATCATGGGAAGAGATAAAATGGAGAGTGATAAAGTACCAGCCACATTCTAACTGTCATGTTTAGGTTGTGTTTAACAAATGACAGCTGAGAGTTGATTTTCCACTTTATCTCTCTCCAAGTTTTGACACTTCTCCTCCTATATGAGAATTTTGATGTCTAAATTCAGCATAATTGGACCTCATAATACCGTACCTTGCATTAGTTTACAGTATGCTGCTTCCTTTAGAATGATTTTGATCAAGCTTTATCAGCATTTGTTAATTTCCTTATCTTATCTTCCCTCTACGCCCTACCACCATTTTAACAACACTTACAGCAATGCATCTATAATTTGAGTCAATAATACCACTTTCAGACCTGCGACCTGGCAATTACCTTCCATTTTGAGTACCAGGTAATTTTGCCAGGTGCAGTCTGACCCCCTTTCACACTGAGCAGCCTGAAATTCCAAGGTAAAAAATGTCAAATATCAATTTGCTGAATTGCACAGATATTTGTTCAGTGTGAAACATTCAACCCGGGTCCCAGGTCACCGACCCTGGTAAACGGCAGGGTTTTAAGACCTGGGTTGACCCTTTCATACTGAGCAATTTACTGGGTAGAACTGCTTCACTTGGGCCCTTATTCTGATTGACGCGGACTTTACCGCGTACTTACGGATCGCGTCTTTACGGCGTCTGCGCATGCGTGGAGAACGCTACGCGCATGTGCCACGCCTTGACTCGGTACCAGTTCGGGCAAATCCCGTCCAAAACTGTTCACCGCTATCAGTCGGGAAATAGGGGCGTATTATGGGCGTCATGCGGAATGACACATGGGCGTAGTTTCAAAGTGGGCAAAACGGGGCGGAAACATGGGCGGACACGGGGGAGTACACTTATGTTGGGGGGCGTACATTCGGAAACCACTCCGAATGCACGCGATCAAAAAGGGCAGAAATGTGCGGTGTCCACAAGTGTACTATTGCTTTGCGGACACCACTCGTTCATGCGGTAGGCGAACGTACGCCTAATGACTACAAGCATTAACACCTGAACCCAATAGAATCTACTCCTTTACTCATTACTCACTAATAGGACGCTTGTCAGTGCTTTAATTGAAACCATTGCACTTGATTTGCTGTAAGGGTTAATGTGTGCAATGCATGTGTTAGGCATGCTTGTAAGGATATATTGGCATCTAATTGATTCCAATTCCAAAGAAGCATTTTTTTATGAGGATAGGTAATTGAATAAGTGGGTCATGTGATGTATTGCAGAATTGACATAATAGTGGGTTGTTTGGCGTAAATACTCCGCTTACGGGCGGTAGCACCGCTTGGCTCCCGTTCGGATGCGGTATTTCCGAGCATATACTCTGTAATACTCTGTAATACCGTGCAGAATCGGAGTGTTTCTCCCGCACACGCATGGTTTGTATGTCGTCCGTAAACACGCCCTGTTCTTAAAGAGTGAGTCCGTCCGAATGCGGAGGACACGTGGGCGTTTCTACGGACGATGGCCGCACGCGGCAAAACACCGTGGCGTGCGGACCGCACCGTAAGAATGCGGGAATATCCGCACCAACCAGAATAAGGGCCAAGGTAATTTGATGTTCAGTGTGAAAGGGGTAGTACTGTACGTACTACCTAGCCCCAGCCATAATGCTGGAATTATAGTCAGGTTCTAAATGCAATTTTTCATAGTCCATGTCCATACCTCCCAACATTGTCCAGGACCCCTCACACTTTCACAATAGCAGCTGGAGTGCCTTTAAGAATTTGACATTTCCTACATGCTAATGTAACATTATAGAGGCATTAATGATACATTTGTTTTGTGGGCTTGTATTTCCATGAGCAAAAACACTGGAGACCACACCTAAGCCTGAATCTCTTCTGGGTCCTGGCCAGTAGTGTTTGTAATAAGTCACCAGGGCTGTTCCAGAGGGTGGGGACTGGCTGGCACACAGCAAAGCTCACCATTGTTAGAGAAAACCATAGGTACAACACAAATAAAATAAGATTTACATGACTTCTATGAATACATATACTGTACAATAAATTTAGTATTTTTTTGTCTTTTTTAGTCTTATTTTCTATTTTCCCTAGGCATTGTCAGTCTCCCCAGGGCTTTTGGTGAGCGTCAGCGGCTGACTCGCAATACCCCACCCAGGGTGCACCAACAGAGCATCCCCCTGACACACATTAAACTGGGATTAGCATTGTTCCTTCCTCTATGACATACTCTATGCTTTGTGACAGTCTAGTATGTTATTTATAATCTCATTGTATGATACTGGAAGAGCATTATTGTCCCTGTGCCAAACTGTGCTCACAAACCCAAATACTTGACTATACAATGAAATGCTTTGAGAACTTGTTGCTTCACCTGTTACATCAGCCCACTTCCAACAATTATTACTCTATAGTAGGGTTGCCAATCCTGGAGCATTTTTTCAATCCCAGAATTCGGGATTGAAAAATGCCCGATCCTGGGATTCCCGGGATCCCGGATTTGGCTTCCCTAAATAAAAAACCCACCCTGGCCGCCCCGCATATTTACTTACATGTGCGGGATTACTGATGCTGGGAGGCAGGAGGGTGAGTGAGGGCCAGCACTGGATCCAGGAGCCGGGCAGGCAGGTAGGCGGATGGACGATGATGTCATGCTGCGCGCCGGGTCTGCGCAGCTGCTTGGCCTGCGCAGCGTGACCTCTGGCCTCATCACGCTGCGCAGAGCCACGCCGGGGAAGGGAGAAGCCGCAGTCTAATCTCGAAATCCCAGAATTGGAAATTGAAATCCCGGTGTTTTAGGGGCCAAATCCCGAGATCCCGTCGATCCCGATCCCGGGATTGGCCACCCTACTCTATAGCAACAGTGCTTAAATATCTACTTGACTTTGCAGTGCACTAATGCAGTATTTCACAAACCCTAGCAGTGCATGTTTTCTAGATGGAGCTGGACTAATACAACGGGGGAAATTTACTAAGATAAGGAGCTCTATTTCACATGGCATTCTGCTATGGGCAACCAATCAGATACTATCTATTAGCTTAATAAATAAGAAGTAGATTCTGATGTGAACCAGAACTCCCATCTTTCCCCAAATGAATCTTCAGGTGCCACTAATTATTCCTGAGGTTACGTTGACAACCCTCTCTGTTAGGGTTCCATAAGGACCGAGTTTGGGAAACACTGCACTAGTGTAACCTCACTGGATGGTATACTTAGATTTAAGGTGCCCATACACGGTACAATTATTGTATGCAATTTGGACTAGATCTCGTCGCATACGTTTTGCAATGAGATTCAATCTAGCACAAAAAGTATGTGCAGCACATACATTTTGAGCTGTGCGATGGGATGTGTGTGTGGGAGCAATTGTACTGTGTATGGGCACCTTTAGGTGTATTCAGTCATTCATTCATTCATACCATTTTCATTTCTTGTGCAATCTGGGATAGTTTAAATCTCCTGATCGCAAACAGAACGTGTGGTTGTGTGTAATAATATTTCCCCCTCACTTCCCCCATTAATGGGCCCATTTATCAAACAATGTTAGCCACAAATATTAGGTATCCCCTGACTGAATGAAGGAGGGAGGGTAGCAGGCCCAGCACCACAGTCAGCACATCGCAGGGGTGGGCTCTTTTTGGATCCCCTGTCCCTGCCTGTTTCCTTGGTAATACATTTACCCGCTGTGATCACATTCTGCAAAGCGATCTTGGGTGTTAATATTGAGCCCAGCACACATTGCCAGTGCAATCAGGGCAGCCATCGGGCGGGGGTGGGGTTGGGGGAACGACAACGACTGTGGGGACTCCATTCCTGGGCCCAGATAGAAAGGGGGCCCAGGACTGTTGTTTATAAGATATAATTTGTCAAATTTCCCGTCACGCAATGTAGAGGGTGAGTAGTGCACCAGGCATTCCAGGTGTCCGAGAAAGTTAAGGGGGCCCTACCTGTTTTGTCAGCCCCGTCCACACAAATTCTGATGGGAGCCATGAATGCAATTAACTATAAATGGCTCCAAAATAACAGTCACTTTATTGTGGATGTTTACTGCCCTTTGATCCTCTTAGAAATGCTAAACAATGATATGTAATGAATACATGCACTGGTGACTTACTGCACTGCTTACCATTTGCACCAGGTATGAATAAAAACTGTTTTATGCTTTGCAATGGTAAAACCTCATCCAGGTACTATCATATTCTTCTCTCAGTACAACCAATCAAGGTTTGCATTCCCTAATTCCCTTTTGCTCACAGAGCGGCAACATCAGTTCATCCCAGTTGCCTGGAGGCAAGATAAATATTGGTGCTCCCAATCCAGAAAATATTCTATGAAACTTGTTACATTGCACCACATTTATTTACATGATGATTTATTTTAAACAAATACATTGCTTAGCAGTCATAGCCAGGATTAGAACCTGTGACCTGGCTCACTGGAGGCAGACACCTTACTGATTGTTATTCTAGTGGAACAGGTCATTGGTTCTAATACTGTGACACTTACCAAAATTATGTTTAGAAAAAAATGAGTGTGACTTCTATTGTCCTGCTAGGAGCCACAGAAGCTGAATTGACAGCTTTCAATTAACTGATTCAATCTCGCAAGGGAGGAGAGGTGCCCCCTTGGGAGCAGGAGCCTGGGGCAGATGTCTCCATTGCCTCCCAGCGTTACACCTCTGGGCAACATTCCAAGCTACAAATGCACAAATGCAGCTGCATGGTGTACAAACATATCACTATCCATGTTGGAAATTACACTGGTAAAAAGCCATAAATAAATACGCAAACTACATTTGCATAAATATTTTCCCAGCAAAATAGAGTTAAGCACCAGCAGCAAATCATACGATCTATGTGCCAAACATAAATATCCCACATAAATATGTATTAATAATAAGAATGATACATGTAAATGTGCTGTCATGGATCATGCATTAGAAACTGCTCCCCACTGGCACTCCCTGCCACTGTTCTATCTTTGGATTGAGCAATCAGCTTTTGTATAGAATATTGCCAATGCTGTGTGGGAAAACACACTGGACATAGCCTCCCTTATTATTCCAAGTGGCAGGACTGGCTTATCTTCTCGTCTGTTTAACATGCTTGGGCAGGCATCTTACTTGGCGTGTGTCGTAATACAGAAACATGTTACAGCGTTATACAGTTGGCCTCAGGTTACACCTGTCACTGGGATTCACATGTACAGAACACATGTGGCATTATATAATCTACAGTCTAAACTACTGTAGGAATTTATTTTAAATTTAGGTTTGCAGATCTAACAATAAAGTTTAAACATTTTACATTTCGTTGTGAAATGAGAGGTTGGTTTGTTCACAATAGTGTTATCCAATCCCAGTAATGTCACACCAAAAGTATTTATGTAAATTACTAACTGATATTCTTGGAATAAAGTTGCAACTAGATCAAACATGAAAACAGGACAATTAACCTGCTGCCCAAATTCCTGAAGGCTTCAGTGTAGTCCTTCCTCTCTGATGCAGAGAATACATTAGGAAATTCAATGCTGAAGAACTGGATTTTTAGATAATTTGAATTAATGACAAATGACATCGATCATCGCTGAACCTACGTGGAATTGTTGAAACTCTGTGGACGCGATGCTTTAAACCAAAAATGTGGTAAAACCCTGTTATCTGTTTTCACCGCATTTTCGTATACAGTGATACACTATAGAAGCCTATGTGCTATATGGGGCTATGGTGTTATAGGGATCCATCAGGGATCTCTCCCAGCATGCTCTGTGGCCGTCGCCGTCAATCTGTGCATGCGCAGATGGACTCCCGAATCTCACACCTGTAAGTCCAGGAACGGAGCAGCATTGCAAGGACAGTTCTTATAACAAGAGCTGTCCGTTGCATTACTAATCGCATATGTTAGTGCTTACGTGATTAGTATGAAGGCAGTAGCCGGCAGAGAGGGGCAAAGAAGAGTGGCGGATGTTAGATCATCCCGCCCTGTATGTTTAAATCCCCCTCATTTGGTGATCCCAGTCCTTTTGGTCGGGATATGCAAATCGGGGAAATGTTACAGGTTGACTTTTTCCTGATTACCCGATACAGTCATCGAGGGATTGGAGAATTGCAGTTACGGTAGGTTAGAATTGAATCTGAAATAGTATTTTTTTAACTGCTTTGACCACATTAAAGTCACATTCTACATGTTTTATTTAAACAGTGCATATGAAATGGTTTTGTTATCTATGTTTTTTATAGGTAATGTTGCACAGATGAGTTGTTTGAGTTAATAATTACAGCAAGCTCAATTACTACACAAATAGCTATTGCTTTTTGACCCTTTACCTATGCAAACTGACACCAGCGAAGTATGGGGCTCGTACAAATTGTCTCCAGCTTTTGACATATTTGTTCTAAATGGTTATGAATGATGAATCGTGAAGTGAGGTTAAAAAAACCTATGAAGTGGCTGTGAGTCCTTATCCCTACTGATTGCCTCATGCTCTTGACTTTAAGGTCACATGACCACGTATGAGGGAATCAGTAAGCAGGCTTTTAATAATTTACAATATATATACAGTATATTGTCAGCATTACTCCAGTCATCATGAAGCATACAGATGTATAAAACATACTGTTCTTTTTGATGCATTGGATGGTAAGATCAGGCCGGTTCCCTGCCCCCTGCATATGGAATGAGCGGGACCAGCTCATTACATATGCAGGGGGCGGGGACCTGCTCATTAAATATTCACTGCACAGAGCGGGTCCCGCTCATTCCATATGCAGGGGGTGGAGACCCGCTCATTAAATATTCACTGCGCTGGGTCCCGCTCATAAGATATGCACAGATCATATAGAGGGACCAGTGGCATGCAATGTAAATACCGGCTTATAGTGCGGTCTGAAAGGAGCTTGAAAGGGGTATCACCTGCTTTGACCCGTTTTGAGAAATGTTCCAAAAACCGGGTCAAAGCAGGTTTTGAGGTGTTAAAGCAGCATAAGTGAGTTAAAAAGTTGTATATTCATAGTGTGCTCTGTATTATATAATTATTAATATTATAATTGTTATTCCATCTACCAAAACCATAGAAAAGAAGCATTTACATGTTTTAACAAGTAACATTTTTCTAATCTTATTCCCCCCAAAAAAACTGGGGGGGGGATCTTTACCAAGGCCCAGATTGTTTGTTAAATATTTTCCTAGCAGCCTCTCTCTCCATCCCAGCATATGCTGCTCAGTGCTATGTGCTGAGCGGTAGAGAAAGGCAGCTGCAGCGGCAGCCTTCTTAAACACTGCGTGGTGCGTACAAACTATGTCTTCTTTTTTGAGCAGCAGATCTGGCCACACTTCCTCCTATTGGCCACACCCCCTAATTTTACTAGGACCTGTCTGAACTGTTGGCGTCCCCATAGGTGGGTATGGTACCGTAGCCCTAATTCATATGCAGGAGGATTTTTGGACAAAAACTATTAAAAGTGAAACATAAGAGGCCACTAATAGGTCATGCGATCAGCTAGTGTATATACACTAAGGGTTGCTTTACTAAAACTTTTAAAAAATGCTGTGGTGGTGTTGCCTATAGCAACCAAACAGATTTGAATGATTTTTTTTTAGGATTTAATACAGAAATAATAGCTAGGATCTTTTCATTTTTAGTGCATGGACATAAACGACAAGTTTCTGTATACAGGGCGTTCGAAATGCTCATTCTATTGTGAGATTTCCGCCGAACTTGGCCATATCCATACGTTGCAATTGTCCCAAATTTGGGGGACAGTCCCGTTCTTCTTTCCAGCTGGAACAAGTTGGGACTCGGGTAGGCGTATCTGTCTGTCTGTGAAATTGGGCGTTTCAGGGTGAGAACGGAGGGCCGATAATGTAATTGCATGTAACTGGCCTGATTTGTGGGGGTGTCATGGGGTGTTGTGTGCATGTATCTAATGCTCTGTGTGATTCTCAGTCATGTGAAGGGGGAAGAGCAGCTTGTTTCTGTATGATGTGTTGCATTTAATATGGAGCTGGTGTAAGCACTGGCACTCATGATGGCAGTTAGCGGAAAATGTGTGGGCAGCCTGACACCCAAATTATAGTAGTTGGACGGAACCTCACATTATTAAATCTGTCTTCTGCCAATGCTGGCAATTACAGCCACTTTACATCATGATCAGCCCTCAAATCATTGTTACCCCATGTTACAATTACCCCATGGTTGCTGACTTCCTAGCTGTCCTCTCAAAGGAGGGCAGCCAGGTTGGCAGAGCAGACGGAGGTGCAATGCATCAGAGGGGGTGGGGGTGGGGGGGGTGGCACTGCAACGGAGGCGGTACAGTGGCATTGTGGTCGCGATCACATGATTGTGGCCATGCTTTGCTACACAATACTGAGATTACCAGCATTATACAGCATGGTACACGGCTACGTAGGCACCATTCATTTAAAATCTGTCATTGGTGGCTCATACCCATTCATTCCCTAAGTCACTGTTGCATGATTCAGAAGAAATCAGGAGAGTTGCGTATTCTTCCAGGGGGCGGAAGGCCACCAGATTTTGGGTATTCTCCAAGCCGTTACAACAGAGTTGGCAAGTATGAGTTCCCCCGCGTGTCTTCAGTTGTATAGCCCTTAATAAGGTAATTTATTAAAACAGTACTACATACGACCTATCATAAAGTGTCTCAAAAGAGAATAAACTTAAAACATGACTTTCACTTCCTTTCAGCCATCACTCTGAAAATGGCCATTTTGTCATCTGTCCTGATTCAGCTCCGCAGTGGGAGCCTGTAACATTCCCTGTACAGTGGCCTCCGGCATGTAAACCTTCATCTCTGAAATGACAGAAACGCACCTGGGGCTATTGAAGTGAAAGACTAATTTTAGCTAACACCCATATTTAATGCTTATACTGATTTTTGTAAAATAGGCTTTATTTCGGCAGGTATAGGTGCTTGAGGCATGACTTTCATCTCAGTGGTTCCTTGCTGATTTCCACAACTCAACTTGTCGCAGTCATTTGAATTTTATTTTAGGGAAGGGCAGAAAATGACACAGTAACTCGGGAATGGACAATCTCATGGAACATGGATTACTTACAATTAGTCCTCAGGCCAAACTTCAGATTCTGTACAATGGTTGTATAGATACATACAGTACACCATGTTATTAATAACCCCATATTTATGATGTTTCTGTGACCCATAAGGGAGATTCCTGAGTGGGGAGCTCCATGTAGGTTACAAGAAATAGGGGGACATTTATTCAAGTTGAGAGATAAAAAAGAAAGATAAAGTACCAACTAAACAATTCTGTTATTTTATAGACTGTGTTTGAAATATGCCAGTTACAAGCTGATTGGTTGGTACTTTATCGCTTTGATAAATATTTTGCCCAGTATCATTGTGGTAACATCTCCTGATGTGTAAAACCACTTTTTCTGCAATGTGCTGCAGAGGGCAGAAACATGATTACTCAAATGTCTGCAAATTACATAATTCAGGGGGGCGTGGTCCCATGTCCCACCCACGGGCAGTAGTGTCCCACGTTAGGGGAGGGTGCAGTGGCAGTCCGCCTGTCACTTGCTGCTCTTCTTAGCATAGCAGCGGTGAATAGATGCAATTTGCATGCATACAGCATCTATTCACAGGAAAGAGACAGGGACAGGGAGCATGGCCAGCAGCTCTCAGAACACTGGCCATGCCCCCAACAGTTATGGAAAATGGGGACATGGATGGAACATTCCCACAAGGCTACACTAAAAGGATCTACCATTAGTGCATCAGAGGGTAACCTATCTTTTTAGGCCAATCCATACAACAGTCTGCAGTGTGAAATGGCTGTTGGACTCAAATTATCAATAGGCATCTATTATATGTAGGTTTCCCCAATATCAGGCCAGTTTCTGAATAGCCAAAACCTGTGCCAGAATACCTGATATGCATTTACTAGCACAATATCCGTATGTTCTGCAATCCCCATTTTCTCCCCATTACCTAATAACAGCTGACAATGCCTAGCTAAAATGACCTTACAAGAGTACATGTGGCTCAGTAAGCCGTTCTGCTGTAGGCAAGAGAGCTTAGAACAAGTGTGCTATTCTACATATCTGAGTTCTACTGTTCCTTTTACAGAAAATGGCAGTGTGTGTAGGGGCACTACCAGAACTGTGGACCCCATAGCAACATATTAAGCTCCTGTCCCAATTATTCTTGAGAGATACCTCTCTGCACCAGTTACTAATTGTATGCACCCTTATAGTACCCTAGTTCAGTTTCTGAACCAAAGTAGTGCCCTAGTTAACATAATGCTCCATAGTAGTTCCAGAGTTAATATTATACTCCATAGTAGTACCATAATTAATGTTATTCTCCATAGTAGTGCTCTATTTTATTTTAAGAACCGTCATATTTCCTTTGTTTACATGAATCACATTGTAGGGCTAACATTATGCAACACAGTACTCCCAATTCACCTTATAACCTACAATGTTCCCAGTTCATATTATGAAACATTACAGTGCCCCTTGTTCATAATGTGCCATATTAAATTGCCCTCCGGTACATGTTCTGCCACTTTACAGTGCCACAGTTCATATTATGTCCCACTATAGTGCCCCCATTTCATATTGTGCTACATTAAAATGCTATTATAATGAGAAGATCAGATTATGGTAACTTTCAGACAATATTGTGCCACATTACATTGCCCCTTACCATTATAACGTCCAATACACACTCCTCTTACTGAAAATATAATGTCACATGCTTCACTGGGCAATGAATTAGATCCAATTGCTTGGCAGGCAAATTTGGGAAACTGGAATGCAAATGTATAATCTGTGCTCCATAGTAATGGCACTCCTAGCACCCACTATAGTTACACCCATGCAGTGGGTACAGTAGGTGCCAGGTCTGTTGCTTACACAGTTAAAACTCACAATAAAAATTAGTAAAAATAGTGAGATGTGAGGGACAAAATGAAGTAACTGGTTGCTAGTGAACTGAGTTTACTATTACATTATACTAATATATTAATACTAACAAAATGGCCGCTTCTGCTATATGTTTGGTAAATCATGGCACTATTATCTTACTAGTTTTGTTTGTTTGTGTATGGATTCCTAAGGTTTATACATTAGCCAATGCAATATTATTAGATTCCTATGCCAAGCACGCTAACAGGATTATCACATCTCTGTGGTAAAGTCTCTGCAGGTAGACAAAACAAGACAATGTATTACAGTGGAAATGATACACTATAACACAAATACTGTGTAATTATAAATAGACAAGTTGTATTGACTTGCAAAGCAGCAGTGTAATAAAGGGAAGTCGTCATTTTGTTATATAAGCAATGTAATGCAATCTGTAAGAGAATTAATTAATTAATTTATTTATTTACAGTTTCTTATATAGCGCAGCAGATTCCGTTGCGCTTTACAATAGTAGACAGTGATAAGACAAACTGGGTAACAACAGACAGACTGAATTAATGAATATTATTTTTAAAATAAGAGCGTGGGGTTCCTTTAAGCATGGGAGCAAACACTGTAATGCTCTGTTTGAATGGATAAAACACTGGATTGGATATCTCTACAATTAGACTGTAAGGCATGTCTCCCTATTTGATTTTGCTTCTCTAAGGCTAGTTGTTCTCTGTGAATCCAAACGGAAGCATGGCGAGGACGCATAACAATGTATTCTTTCATATTGAAATGTTTGGAATATTTTATTGTTTATTATTCACAGGCAGTTGATATGTTCAGTTTGTCATGGAATTTATCCTTAACTACATCCCATTCAGGACAATTCAGTGTCTGTACTGCTGAAAAGCTCATAGTGCTTAATAAACATAATAGAAAAGAGCGGTCCCCAAGCAATAGTGTAACCCATGTAATACAGCAGTGTGTCTAATGCACACATGATATGAATCTGATGGGCACCTAGAGAGGAATAAGCATGCCCACAAGTATGCACTGCATTGTCTCCAATGGGCACCCTATGGGGTGTGGCTGTACCTCCACATCTGCTCACACCCCCAGTTCTTGGGCCCAATCTCTTTATAGTATTAGTTTATTAGAATCATATTACTAAAATGCTTATTTGGTCTCACATGCCTTACATTGTAGACATAGAGTTGATTACTATCTATAGAGTGCACCAGAGGCAGAACTCTTAGAGGCAATGGAGTCACCTGCCGCCGGGCTTCTGCTACCAAGGGGGCACCTCTCCTACCCTGCATGTTTGAATCAGTCAATTGAAAGCTGTTGATTATGATTCTGTTGCTGACTCCCCCTCCTAGCAGAATCATCAACATATATATATATATGTTTATTTTAAAAATAATATACATAACATACACACATGCATATATATATATATATATATATATATATATATATATATTTATATAAGGTGGTGTGTGTGTGTGTGTGTGTGGAGGGGGGGCGCACCAATATTTATCTTGACTCCAGGCAACAGGGATGAACTGACGCCACTGGAGTGCACCTCTTACCCACTAAACAATACACCTTTGTTGGTGTCTATAAATGTGCCTAAATGTAGTATCATCCGAGTTGCTAGAGGTTCGGGATTATGTGTGATTATCAATGTTTTTTTTTTTTAAAGCATCATTCTGCTTTTAGGATGCACATGGCTGTCCTAGATCATCAATAGCTTTTTCTGTTCCAGCGTAGAAATGTGGACTCTTCTGTTTCAGGTCTAGCTACCTTGTATATGCTGACACTACCTTTTAGAGACAGTAACATTAATATTTAATGTTACGTTTGACAGATACTTTTTTTATCTTTAAATTGACCATCTTCTTAAAAACAGAATTTTTTTTCTATGGCTGCCGTTTATACCTTTTAGTAATAGCATTGCAACTTTTTTATTAATGTTAATATTCTATGGATAATGCTGACATTACCCAACAACGAGCATTTCTTTTTGTAGAGCCTTCTTATCTATGATGCACTATATTAATCTTGAAAGTCTCTTCTATCGCTGCACATAAAATTCAATAGATTTTCCAGTTTTTTCTCGCTTATCTTCTTGCCATCAACAGCAAAACTAGTAATATACTGTAAAATCTATTGGTGCTTGTGTTCAGCCAGTAAAAGTCTTATGGGTCATACACACGGGGCGATTTCTGACTAGAATTGGAGCACTGACCACTTCCTGTGTATACCCTGCAGCGATGGCGATGCACCTCTATTACCAATAGGGAAAGCCAGTGCTTGCCATACTGCCACCATCCCCCCCCCCCCATTTTTTTTATCACACATCTCACAGGGGGTAGGGGTTGCTGCTTGTGCAGTGCATGTGCAGGGTCCTTGCAGCAAATACAGTGGCCTGCTTTATAATGAATGGAGGGCTCTAGGGGCAAGCATGAATATCTTTGTCTAACAGCAAACTGTGATATTTGGTGGGCTCCAGGGGCGCTGTATTAAATTTACAGTGAGTGACAAACCTTGCTACAGTATGTCACCGGTTGTAAACACCCTTCTGTGCTGTTACTGGTACATTAGTAACTGTAAGTGATTGTGTGCGCTCCAGCTATAGGCAGCATTTCCTAGAGCACCCTGCAGCCCCATCATTCATTTGTAAGGCATCTTACTGCGACCCACCACTGCTGAATATGACATTCTTTACACTGCGACAGAATATGTCAACCTGCTACTGAAAACATCACATTGCGGGCAGACACAGATATACGTAATGCAACTAGTATTTCCTACCCCATACTGACACTACATAGGCTACACATCTGTAGTTATACAAGCGCAGGAGTAATACATGTAATATAGGTTTTAGAAAATAAATTATAGGGAAGTATCACCTGCCCAGAGTTTTTCTAATGTTTAATACAGAACCAATCTCCCTGCAAAAGTGTAAGCTGCGTCATCTACTGCTAAGCAGATGGAACTGCTAAACTGACCTCACCTGTGTGTTTTAAAAACAGATTCTCCCGGCACCTTGAGTGACATCTGTCATCTGTCAGTTATGCACGCTGCAGTGCTCAGAATTTGGAAAGTGCGCCAATCACCAACAGTCCAGGTGATGCTTGCTGTTGCAGTGTTACCGCCCGCATCCCTGGAGCAGGAGGGGAAGGGCACATAACATACAGCTCCCTGTGCTGTCCCTCCTCTTTCTCCCAGCGCACCGCGGTGGCTGGCTGAGGCGGAGAGGCTGACAGGCTGTTAGCGAATCAGAGCCTGCGGGTGGCTCATGTGGGGGTCCACGCCGGTAAGGGTGACATTTGTGCTTGGGCTGCACGGCCAGTCAGTTCAGGGTACATACTGTAGGAGTCCGTACACAAGTAAAGCTGCAGTGCCACCCCTAGGCATAGGCCGACGCCCTAGGCAATTGCCTAGTATGCCTATGCCTAGGGCCGGCTCTGTCTGTGAACAAGGCACTAGTGGTATATCATTCATTGGTTGTATGAGTGCTATATTGCATAGTGTGTGCTAAATTCAAGATGGCAGTCACTGTGCTGGGAGAATAAAGATTCACTGGGGCCTTACTTACATGTGCTGAGGTTTACTTGGAAACCTAAAAGTTTATAGATAATGATTTCAAATATTTGTCTGTTTCTATGGGATGAATAATGTTGAAGCAAATTGGAGTCACCACATGGAAAACTGACAGAAATGTCTAGGATACATGTACTGGCAGATATCCACTCTGTACAGTATCTCAACGCCCTTAATGTGTTCCACAGAACACTTCCTAATATTTATAGGTCTCAACCAACACCCGTCTGCAAAGGGTGTGGTAACACGTCTTCCAAATTCTCTGCTTCTCTTACATAGAGTTCCTTCAAATGCTGCAATGCATTCCACTTTTATTAAATTCACTAACTAAATTCAGTATGTAATAAATTCAGTATGAAAACTGCATATTTGTTGATTAGCTAGATAGAATGATAGACAGACAGATGGGTCTTTCAGAAATATGCTATGGCCGGTATTCAATTACCCTTGAAGAAACATGGGCTGTGAAAAAAAGAAGTTTTTGTGATTTATCCCAATGTTTCTCTGATATTTTTGGGGGGATATCTAATTTGGTTGCCTGAAAAACACACAAGTTCAGTGAAACCTCTGTGGTTTTGCTAGAAACAGCCCTGTTTTCAGACAAAAATGGGTCTGTTTTGGGGGATTCTGCTTGCCTGAGGCATGTGAACTAAATCCCCCATAAACCGCAGCTCATGCTGGTTTACAGGATACAATTATCAATGATCGCAAGTATTTGAAGACGGGCCTATATGAGGATGTGGTCCATATATCAGCAGTCAGGATCCCACAAGTTAGAACATAGAGGGTTACCAGCAGCCAGAATCTCGACACATCGCAGTTAAGTACTCGGATTAGGCACAGGGATCCCACTGTCAGTCTTCTGACTGTTGGGATCACAACCATAGGTGCCGATTTATGTGTTTGCTGGTGGGTGCTCAAGCCAAAAATATAGAGGAGTGGCTTCATGGGGAAGGGGTGTGGCCACAAAATAATGCTGATTTATATTATGGAGCACAGTTGTCTCCAATAATCAAATTACGGCAACAGAGTTCCACATACATAAATGCCCCCACAGTGCAGGTACATAAATGCCCCCACAGTGCAGGTACATAAATGCCCTCACAGTGCAGGTACTCCGCGGACAGAATACACTCTTCCCGGCATACTGTTTCTCAGGTGGCGGGTCCGGCAATGTTGATATGGCAGTCCAGCAGCAGGACTGGGGCCCGTGGGTGCTCATCAATTTCCGTGGGTGTTCGGGCCCTTGGACCCACAGAATCGGCACCTATGATCACAAGTGCCGGTATTTTATACCCAACACAATATATGTTATATATGTTAAACTGCTTTATCATTATAAATTACAATGTTAACCCCCGCCCATTTATGGACTCTGGATAATGTATAATTTACAGACATATATATCTACTCTTCTCCTACCTAATAAACCAGTCTGCTCTTCAATATAACGGATTGTCATAGCTTCAGATCATTGATAATCTGAATACAAGCCATTACACTAATTTCTCCGACATCGGAATCCTGACTACTAAATCAGGGACGTAACTAACTATTTTGCACCCCCCCGTCGCACGTTTTTTTGGCGCCCGCCCCACCCCCGCACACACCTAACCTGCCCCCCCCCCCCTTCTTACCCGTACCTGCACCCGCGGTCTGCGTCTCGCCCGGCTCTCTGCTGGGACCTGCCTGACCATCACGGCCCCGGCCGGCTCCTGCTGCTACAATGAAAACTGACTCTTAGAAAATGGCTGCCCCCATACTGCAGACAGAAAACTGTCTGCAGTATGGGGGCAGCCATTTTCTAATTGTCAGTTTTCATTGCAGCAGGAGCCGGCCGGGACCGTGACGGCAGGTCCCGGCAGAGAGCCGGGCGAGACGCAGACCGCGGGTAACTATAGCCCCGCAGACCCCCGGCGGCACCCCCAATTTCTCTGCGCCCCCCGCCACTTCGGGGGCTGCGGAGCTATAGTTACACCACTGTACTAAATGTCCGACAGTCGGGATACCGACTGACAGAGGCTATTTTCCCTCGTGGGGGTCCACTACCCCCATAGAGGGA
This sequence comes from Crinia signifera, assembly GCF_055691185.1. NCBI lineage: Eukaryota > Metazoa > Chordata > Amphibia > Anura > Myobatrachidae > Crinia > Crinia signifera. The sequence continues at coordinate 62,598,724 of NC_139224.1, forward strand.
AAATTGAACCTGTGGCAAGTATAGCGAGCCACCAAGCCCGCAAAGGGCTCTGATGCGCTCGACCCTCGCCGGACTACTGGCAGTTGAGATTCCGATGATGGAAAAATGACCATTGGAATCGCAACAGTCGGGGTGCACACCACACCCATACTGGGTCACTGAGAGCTTATCATATTCCGGAACCTCCACATAACCTCCAGCAGTATTCATATCTTCTTGCATCCTATCAGGACTGTCTTGCAATCTGGTGGGACTGCCATACTATAGATTCCAATCCTTATGTATCCCTCCTATTATACCTATGGATTGTAAACCTGCAAGCAGGGCCCTCTATGTCTGTGTGTTATTACCCAGTTTGTTTTATCACTGTTTCCATTTGTAAAGCGCAACGGAATCTGCTGCGCTATATAAGAAACTGTAAATAATAATGTACGTCTCCTAAATTGCCTTGTACAGTAATTCGTTATTTTCTATGTTTTGCTCATTTTTGTATTGTTAGGCGCTGCGGAACCCTTGTTGCGCCATATAAATAAACAATAATAATAATAGTTACACTTACTAATGTGACCAATAATGCTGATACTGTACAGATTTTGTTAAATCATTATCACATTAGTTCAGTGTGTGTGCGGTCAGGATAGCAGATGCATGACTAATTTTGCTGCATAGTACAGATTTAAGACAATAAAAGACTATAAGTATATAAAAGTGTTTAGCACTGAAATAGTGCATATGTCATACTGCGAAGGTCTTTCCCAAACCCATGAATGAGCTTTCCGTGTGCATGATACTTGCTTGGGAAAAGATGAAGCACCATGACCCATAATTAATGGAAAGTATACATCTCACCTTCTAAACTGTAAACTCTGCAATTTTCCCCACTGGAATAATTTGCTGTCAGCAAAATAGCACAGCGGACACTTGATCTCCTAATACACCAGCCTAGTAGTGTATCTGATAACAATCTCGCTCACCGCAGTTGTCATATTTAAGTCCACTCCTTTGTTTCCTGGTGCTTGTCAAAGCATGGTTCATGATTATAATGAATAGATACTATAAATCTGAGCAAGGAGCGTGATATAAACATATACAGTAGAGGTGTCTTCCTCTAGCCAGAGTCTTTCATTTTAAGTTTTGTAACCACAAAATCAATAAAACAAAGAACTTCCCTGCACTGAATAATGTTCCTTGATGAACAGCTATAGGGAACGAAATAGGAAAAAAATTGTCATTGTATTTATCATGCAACGACTATGTAAGTTATTGCCAAAAATAGTCTTCATAGGGCGTTGGGACCTGTGAGTCACAAATGCAGCTACAATGTTATACAGTACCTTAGCAACTATACTACAAGCATATGGACGCATCAGACATTGCTCCGCAGTTTCACATACCTAATGAGTGACTGGAATGGTCATAGTATCTGCTGTACATTGTGTTCATGTTAATTAAAGTTTTGAACTAGATTGCATCGCATGCGATCAAATCGAAGCAATCCGAAGCTAGTTCAAAAAGCATGGGCTGCACAGACTTTGGGGGTTATTCTAATCCATTCGGTCCTCTGTGCATTCGCAAGGTGGACCGATGGTGCGCGTCTGCGCATGCGTGTTTCAGCGCATGAACAGATGTAGGGTGTGTGCACCCACGGCAAACTTTCGGTTCCCCGGGTGCACGCACCCATGACGGCGTGCGGAGGCCGGAGATGGGCGGGAGGCACCGGGCTGCCCCATTATCATATGGGAACGCCCAGCGTCCCATTGGCGTTCCCATGAGAATGCTGGGCGTTCTAATGGTAATGAGACAGTAACGCGGGTGGCGGGCAGCTGACATCACCGGATGTCAGCTGCCCGCCCATATCTGTGCCAGTGTGCACGCATATGTAAGTGCCTTAAAAGTCACTTTTATATGCATGCACGCACCACATCTTACGATGGTTGGCGACCATCGAAAGATGTGGGCGGTTACCCGAGGCATACGAATGGATTATATGCAAAACATCCATTAATAGCCTGTGCGGGCGAACCCGAACTTCAAGGGGGGGGGGGGTCGTTCACCGGGCGGGGTTTGGTGGACTCGCAAGGCTGCGAATTCGCAGCCTTGCGAATGAACCAGAATAACCCCCATTATGTGCTGTACAATGGGATGCCCACGGGAGCGCACATCGCATCGCATGGCACCCTCACACCTTCAGTCAAGCTATTCAGTGTCTACTGTATAATCCCCTTTATATACATGTATTGTCATTGTGTCCGTTTTACAATATCTCCCTATATTAGGTTGATTTTAATATGTAAATGACTGCTGCTTTTAAAAAAAAAAAGGAAAAAACTCTCCCAAAATCTATATCATTCTGATTCTCACACCCTATTACATTTGGCCTATTGATTAAACACACATCATATTGCAGTTATTTTTGTATTTTAGTTTTTTATAATAGTTCTTTGTTTCATTTATTAATTGTAACTACTTTAAAAGCAGCAATCACATAACAATTTCTTTCTTAACAATAATCACTGTAGCAGGCTGTAAGAAGAATCTTTGTCATTCTGATTGTTTATTTTTATAGTTCGGCATAGCAACAACTGTGACATGGCATTTGACTAGGGAGCAGGGAAGCTTTGGGAAACCTCTCTGAGCTCTGCCTGTCCTATAGAATACTCTCGTCTTAGTAAAATTCCCCCTATATGTTTTAGAACTGTTAATGGTTGCAATTTAAGTGAAACAAATGTCACTTAAATTGCAACCATTAACAGTTCTAAAACATATAGGGGGAATTTTACTAAGACGAGAGTATTCTATAGGACAGACAGAGCTCAGAGAGTATGGCGTAAATGTCAATGTTCATATTGTTCTAAACCGATGTCGGATTCGAAAAAAAAAAATCTTGTCATGCAAACATCTTGTTGCTATTGTGTGATGGAAAATGTCAAATATCACACCAGCAACCTGCCCCACCCAGCTGGAAGATTCTCTTATTACTCATTCTGCATTGCAAAACAAAATCTTACACTGCCCAACCTATTTTGTGGGACATTTACCGCCAGACACTGGCAGACAGAAACCATATATGACTGTACTGTACATACTTAGTGTTTAAAAGGCATTGTCACAACCACTGGAAAACATTTCCCATACATGACCTTGTATGGATTACTAGGATTTTCTTTTTACAGAAAAATGAAACAGGTGACAGATAGAACATATGCTAAAATGGAAGTTGTTCTGCATTAAGGGCTGCATATGAATCTCCCTATAAATCCTTATAAACTAATAAACCACTCAGCTGCCTGTTCTTGCCTGCTGGTATAATACAGGTATATACACAATGAGATCTCCATAGCACTACAGTTATCAGGAATCACTGCACATGTAAATCTTTTTCACATACCTACTTAATGCCTGTGCATGTATAGCTAATAAGGAAAGTGTGTATTATGCATGTAAGCAAGGACAGTGGGCCCGATTCAGGTTAGTCCTCAGGTTTGCGAATTCGCAGCCCTGCCAATTATCGAATGACTGTGCATGCGCATGCTACGGAGTGCTGGGACCCTGCATGGCTAGCCATCGCAGGCTGCCTGCTGGTAATTGAAACCCTGCGGGGGTTTGGGGGCGGTAGAGCTGCATTTTCCGGGAGTGTCTTGGAAAATGCAGGCATTCCCCAGTCGTTGGGAGGGAGGGCGGCTGACGCCATCTTCCCACGGCCATCACGTGTGTAAGTTAAGAATTACTTGGCAATGTAGGCAGGGAGAAAATCACTCGGTGGTGAGTGATTGTCCCCCTGTATGCACGGCTGAACGCGGAATCCTCTCTCCCAGGGCGAGATGTACTAAAGGGAAAATGCGGTAAAACCCCCGTTTTACCGCATTTTCCTATGTACTAAAACCCGTTCGTCACGTCACCGCAGGGCAGGGTATCGCCACCTTTGGGTGGCGATACCCTATAGAAGCCTATGGGCTTCTTTTCGCCACCCGCCGCGTCGCCGCAACCCCGCCGCCTCGCCGACCCCCCCTCTCCCCCCTCCCTTGGGCTTACCTTCTTGCAGGTCCTCCTGGACCCCGGAAGGTAAGCCCTTCCTCCCCCTAGCAACGCAGCCGGACGTCCTTCCGGCTGCAGGGGGAGGAGGAAGCGCCGGGGACAGCTTGCTTAGCTGTCCCCGGCGTGAAAGCAACAAAAGCCGGCTGGGAGGTGACGGAGCCCCCCCGCAGACCACAGTACAGGTATCGCGGGGGGGCTCCGTCACCGCATCGCGATGCCAGCCGCATATGTTAGTACATATGCGGCGGCATCGCGGCGGGGGGGGCGCGAAGGGCGGCGATGTATTTTAATACATCCCGCCCCCAGGGTTATACTAATAATGCTGCTCTCTGAGTGCACAGTGTATGTCTAGCAGGACTGGAGTCCCTGCAGTCCCCCTTTGAGGACTGCTCTGCTGTACTCTGAGGTTTGAGCCACACCAATTCTAATGTCTGTACTTATTGCAATCATCATGCTGCTCTCTGAGTGCACAGTGTATGTCTCAGGACTGGAGTCACCACAGTCCTCCTCTGATGGCTGCACTGCTGTACTCTGAGCCACACCATTTCTAATGTCTGTACTTATTGCAATCATCATGCTGCTCTCTGAGTGCACAGTGTATGTCTAGCAGGACTGCAGTCCCCGCAGTCCTCCTCTGATAGCTGCACTGCTGTACTCTGAGCCACACCATTTCTAATGTCTGTACTTATTGCGCTCTGAGTGCATAGTGCATGTCTAGCAGAACTGGTATACAGTATATTGAGCAGATGCAAATCTTGTTAAACGTTATGTACAATATATCCAATATTAAGGCTGCTAGTAATCAAGTGTTTTGCGGCGTATGGGTGAAAACCGGAACTGGACAGGACCCCGGAACTCCAGACCAGATAGGCTCCATTCACCAATTTCTGTCTTTCCAGAGCTTGTAGTGTCCGGTTCGGGGAGTGCCTGTCCGTGGGGGCTGTCTGGGGAGAGGAGGAGGGAGAGAGTAAAGCCTCCCTGTATGGTCCGGGCATAAAGCAAATACCGTAATGGTCCGGACCACACAGGGAGGCTGTAATCTTCTCTTCCCCATGTCCCTGTTGAAAGCTATCACAGGTATCCCTCCGGACAAGACACCCCCCGGACAGGACACCCCCTGAACCGGACACTCCAAGCTCCGAAATAAGTTTGATGTCCGGTCTGGTGTTGTGGGGTCTTGTCCGTGTCTGGTTTTTACGTAGTCTCTGTTTTGCGCACTTTAAATGATCTAATAGTAAACAGATGCATATATATCTGTATCTATATATCTGCTGGTGCCAGCTGTGAGCCATGTCTGCCTCGTGCTTCTTTAAGCATCATGAATACTGCATGGCAGCACGGAGCATTCTCACCTGGCATTAACAATCTGCCCAAGGAAAATACAGTAAAATACACTTGAAGTAATGGAAAATATGTTTCCTGGCGTTGACGGTGATGGAATACAAATGGCTTCAATGTGTGGTCCTGTACTAACTATCAGTAGTACATTTAAGATAGGTCAAACATTTTGCCTCTTTGCAGTCCTGTAATATATATCCATCACAATGACCAGAACCATCATTAGCACAACATTCTTCTTGGTTCTGCATTTTGAGAGACCACAACCCAGAAGGTCTGACTCATCATTTTCTGAAATCAGCTTAGAAAATGTCATAGATGTACATGAGAATGCTCTACTCCATTCCCTGTTGTGTGTGATGGCGCATATAAAAGATGATTGCAAACTCTACTACATTGTTTTAATTAGCATAGAATTATACTATTGGAGAATGTACTGAAGGAGTTGCATTAGGTTACATGAATGTCACCTGCAAAACTATCTAATGTCCAAGAATCATAGTTACGGCAACATTAGGAATGTGTATAGCTACATTAAGGCCCTTATTCTGGATCGCACGCAAAGGCAAATTCTTTCTGAAATGGACAAAACCATGTGCACTGCAGAGAGAATTAGATTTGGGTGAGGTATTTTGTTTCTGTGCAGGGTAAATACTGACTGCTTTATTTTACACTGCAATATAGGTCTCACTTTGAAGTAAAACCCCACCCAAATCTAATTCTCTCTGCACATGTTACATCTGCCCCACCTGCAGTGAACATGGTTTTGTCCATTTGAGAGGAATTTGCCTTTGGGAGTAAACCAGAACAAGGGCCAATGTTATGTGTCACGTGTTTTAGCTATCCCCATATTTAACTGCAAATAAAAAGCATTCCCATGAAAAAATATAATTAATAATTTTAGATTATACAGTCACAACATTTGCATAATATCACTGCTATACCATAAGCTGCTAGTTCCCGAACAAATGAATCAATAAAATCATTGTAACAGGATATTTTATATTATGCCATTGTAATAAATTGATATTTTTCTATTACTAATTAAATTCCCTGTATAAACTTGTATTGCCTGTCATAAAACAATGCAGAATCAAATGATATGTAACATTTCTTGTCTCCGCAAGATCTATTCTACAACAGGTCCTGCAGAATTCCTTTGCCACCAGGGGGCCTAGAATATATTGTACCACAAGTTGATTTAAGATGTGATGAACTGATTTGGATTTTTAATATGTAGCTCCTATAAAATGTAAAAACTCCCATTATAATGAATATACAGCACTGTTAGCTGTACATTCAACCATACATCTGCCCTGCGCCAACATTCACAAAGTTTTGTAAGCTGTAATGTGTTTCTCCATATCCTGCAGAACTCACCTTGTATAACCAGCTCAGAGTCTGGACGTCCTCTCTCACTTGCAGTGTGAATGGCAATACTTGTGTAGTGATATTTCACAGTTATAAGTTTTCTGTGATGCAATTAGGGAGGTGCCTGTTTTATAGGAACCTATTTGCAAAGAAATAGCAGGGAAAAAATGCAGCTACACCCTTATTTTTGGCAGCTGTACAGTTGCAAGAAGTGGGAGGAGGCTGAGAGCTATCCCAGGTTCTGTACAGCCTGAGTCACTTTTTTTTTTTTTTTTTGGTGGTGGTGGTTAAAACATGAATGACTAAACCATGCGTGATGAGGCACAGGGAAACGGATTTGTTTTCAACAACACAGATTTACAACCAGAAAAAAATAAGGTGTAGACAGTCTTGTGGTTGTGGATTGAGAAATGGGTCGGGGAATCCTTACAAGAACCATCCCATTTCTTTAAATAGAATGTATAAAAAAATGATTTCATATGACCGATTTTCTAGCATGAGAATAGAAGACGCTTTTCCTCCAATATATGCATTAACATCTCACAAAACAACATCTCCCTATTCTGCAGTCTGCAAGCTTTTGATTTAATGACATTATCATGGAGATCAAAATGTAATAAAAAGAAACCAAAAGATTTGGATATTCACTTGCATTTACAACATTGTGACTAGCTTTAATACATATTGGGGGAAATTTACTAAGATGGGATTTGTATTTCACATGGGATGTTGTGTTGCTATGGGCAAACAATCAGAAACTACTTCTCTTTTTTTTAGCACCTTCTAAAAGATAATAGATAGTATCTGTTTGGTTGCCCATAGCAACAACCCATGTGAAATACAACTCCCATCTTCGTAAATTTCCCCCACTGAACATGGTGTTGTATGTTGTAGCTGTCTGGGCCCCTTTTGCTATCAGAGTAGTATTTAATAACGGTACTTATGTAATATCTGGGCTCCCGTTTTTCTTATGAGACCGCGTCCCCTCGCCACACTTCGGGCACGGTGGCTCGCTGTGCTCGCCACACTATATAAAATCAACTCCATGCGTAGTTGGATAGTAGGGGTATGAAAAAATGGGGTGCATTTAACATGGGAGCCCAGATAATACATAAGTACCTTAATAACATACAAAAGCAAGGGGTGTGAAACCGCGCTAAGACTGTGAACATGCAACAGGTGTAAAAATTATTTTCAAACCAATTTAATAAAAATACATAAAGCACATAAAATATTATGCTCGTTGCGCCTGGGATTTATATGGAGGTGCTTTGTTGAAATATAATAGTTATGGGGGTATGGATACAAAGCGCTGATAATAAGGATGGGAGGGAGGGTAAGACAAACGAGGGAGAATGAGGAAGAGTTTGGGTAAAAGGTAAAATTAAAGGTAAAAAAATAATAATAATAAATAAAAATGAATAAAATTAAAATAAAAATTAGTAAAAATGAAAATAAACAAAAAATATATGGAAAATAAATAAAAATAGAAAAATGAATAAAATACAATGAGCAAGTGCCTAGGAGCCGGAAGCCGGGCAGGAGACACTGCTGCAGAAGCTGCCTGTGTCGGGAACAGCCGCAGCGAGGCGTGAGCTAAGCAGGAGGCAAAAGGCAGAACTGTGAGTACAGTGACTCAACCATGGCAAGAATAGCACCTTCCTTGCCACCTTGAAATTTCTATAGGGGGTGAGGCCCGGGGTTGACACTTTGGGGACATGAATATATACTGTATACCTCCATAGTGGATAACAGAAAAGGAATCACAGGGATTTTTTTTAAACAATAATAATGTTTTTTTCTACAATGTTTTGGGGAGCGCCATCCGCATCATCAGCTCCCCCTGCCCCTGTGCATGGCTGTGGATGCGCTCGGTGGAAATTGTCACACCATCAAATGATTTTCCTCCTGCTAGCATGCGCAGAGTAAGTCTAGAGTTACTCAGCGTTCTAAAGGCCACGGGGATAAGGAGGCTGATTATGATGTCAGCGGACCTCCCACCCATCGCCGGGGAATGCCTGTGTTTTATGGGGCACTCCCCGAAAATGGTGGATTACTGCCCCGAAACGCCCGCAGGGTGTCAATCACATTATTTGCTGGCTGCCTTCTTTCAGATTTCTCATGCATGTGCACAGCGTACCATGCTCTTGCGCGGTTGTCTGATAGTGCTTGTGCAGTGAATTTGCAGCACAGCAAACAGGTCTGAATCAGGCCCCGATTGCGATTAAGTAAATAAAATAAGGACAACAACGCTTGGAGTGGTCCTTGGTAATTGTATTGCTTAACTTAAATAGGTGGAAACATGATCTGAAAGGTTTCTTTGGCCTTCTTGCGTTCATTTCATATTCAGGGCCGGTGCAAGGCACCGGAGCGCCCCAGGCGAGTCGGGGCGGGGGCGCCCCGGTGCCGGGGGGAGGGAGGGGGTGGTACCTGTGTAAAAAAATTGCTGCCCCGGCGTCCCTGCAGTGCTGGGGCGGTCAGGGGTGTCCGTGCCGTAGGGGTACCTACTGCCCCAGCACTGCAGGGACGCCGGGGCAGCAATTTTTTTACACAGATCGCTGGGGGTGAGGGGCGAACTGCCGTCCTCCAGGTGCCGGCGCCCTAGGCAAATGCCTAGAGCTGCCTAGTGGTGGCGCCGGCCCTGCTCGTTTTGGTAATCACCCTTTCTATATATCTAAAAATAAGAGTAAAATGCTCCTCATAATGTTTCAAAGTTTCACAATTTATTCACAGGAGACAATACATTTACGGTAATTAAAACTCCCACATAAATCACTTGACCAGAAATGAATAATACTCAAAAACATGGGTCTTCAAACTGTGGCCCTCCAGATGTTGTGAAACTACAAATCCCAGCATGCCTTGCCAGAGATTTAACATTCCCTTATAGCAAAACTGTGGCAAGGCATGCTGGGATTTGTAGTTTCACAACATCTGGAAGGCCACAGTTTGAAGACCCGTGCTCAAAAAGTTTATTATTATAGTGGATTATACTCACTCTGGACGGCCAGATCCATTTAATGAATAAAACATCTAGAGTTTTTTGAGAATGATACACCCTGTCACTCGTTTTTCTTAATAAAGCATTATAATTTGTTAGCTATTTATAATTTTACGTATTTTATTGTGTGATGAATATCTAAGTGACATATAGGACTGATTTAATCTAAGGTTTATATAGTTTAAATTAGAGATGTGCGGGCTCGGATTCCCCAGATCCGAGCCAGCACGGACGTCATCAATCCGGGCCCGGATACGAGCAGTGCTCGGCGCTTCCCGCCTGACTGGAATCCGGGCGCACGGGCAAAACGTCATCGCCCGGCGTCGGATTCTTGCGAGATCACGGAACCCTTAAATTCTGCAACCTCGCGCCGCCATCTTCACTCCAATCTCGGAGAAGGGTAGGGAAGGGTGTGCTGCTGCTGTGTGTGGTCTCTGCTGGGGCCCGTGCTGCTGTGTACTGCTCAGTGATCAAGACATCACCATTGCAAGGATGACTGGTGCTGTGTTCTGTCTCTCCTTTGTGCTGGGGCCTGCCTCTGCTGAGTCTGCTCCTGTATAGTCAGTCACAGTGTGATAGTCCACTGGTGCTGCTAGTGCCACTGCCTGCCCTGCACTGCCTAGTGTCTGCTGCAGTCTGCTCTCTGCTGTTGCCACTGGCTAGTGCCTACCAGTACCTATTGCAGTATATAATTCCAGTGTGCTGTTGCCCTTGGCTACCAGTACCTATCACAGTATATAATTCCAGTTTGCTGTTGCCACTGGCAGTGGCTACCAGTATTTTATTTATTGCAGTATATAATTCTAGTCTGCTGTTGCCACTGGCTACCAGTATTTATCGCAGTATATAATTCCAGTCTGCTGTTGCCGCTGGCTACCAGTATTATTTATCACAGTATATAAATCCAGTCTGCTGTTTCCACTGGCTACCAGTATTTATCGCAGTATATAATTCCAGTCTGCTGTTGCCGCTGGCTACCAGTATTATTTATCACAGTATATAAAAATCCAGTCTGCTGTTTCCACTGGCTACCAGTATTTATTGCAGTATATAATTCCAGTCTGTTGCCACTGGCTACCAGTATTTATCGCAGTATATAATTCCAGTCTGCTGTTGCCGCTGGCTACCAGTATTATTTATCACAGTATATAAAAATCCAGTCTGCTGTTTCCACTGGCTACCAGTATTTATCGCAGTATATAATTCCAGTCTGCTGTTGCCGCTGGCTACCAGTATTATTTATCACAGTATATAAAAATCCAGTCTGCTGTTTCCACTGGCTACCAGTATTTATCGCAGTATATAATTCCAGTCTGTTGCCACTGGCTACCAGTATTTATTGCAGTATATAATTCCAATCTGCTGTTTCCACTGGCTACCAGTACTATCAGTCCAGGGGTGCCCACATGTGTGCTGTATCCATCCAGGGGTGCCCACATGTGTGCTGTATTTGTCCAGGGGTGCCCCCATGTGTCCTGTATCAGTCCTGGGGTGCCCGCATGTGTGCCGTATAATTCCAGGGGTGCCCCATGTGTCCCATATCAGACCAGGGGAGCTGCCCTTTTTTTAATGAAAATAAAATTAAGGTGTTTTTTTTTTTTTACTGCAAGGGCTGTTAAATGCGCTGTAGTTCAGGGGTGAGCCAAGAGTGCTGTATAATTCATGGGGTGTTGCTAAGGGCGGGATGTATCAATATTCGTGGGTGTTACCTGTTTTTTTTCGTGCCTGTATCGCATCCGTTTTGCGGGACTTTCCGCTTTATGTATTATTTTTTTCTGGGCTGCGTATACTGTGCCCTCCTCCGATATTTTTTCGAGTTTTTTTTTTTTGTGTCTGTTCTCCCTCGGAGGGGGGAGGAGTGCAGGACTGCTGCCGGGAGCCTGAACGGGTAGTGAGGCGGCATGTTGCGAGTGGTAGGGAGTGTGGGACCGGCGCCGGGTGACAAGACAAGGGTCAGAGCAATCTCCTGCCGGCTGGAGGGAGGGAGGAGTGCAGGAGATTGCTCCGACCCCTGTCTTGTCACCCGGCGCCGGTCCCACACTCCCTACCTCTCGCAGCATGCCGCCTCACTACCCGCTCAGGCTCCCAGCAGCAGAGGTCTTTCATCCTGACCTCCTGCCCCTGGTCAGACACCCACATGTCAAAGAAGCTGTCCCTTGGCTCAGGCACCCGGGGGATGTGTTTTCCCCTCCACACCTCCAACTTACACCCAGGTCACGCCTCCTCTCCAGACCAATACCGCCAGTCAAACTTGGCGAAACAACAAAGGGCATCACGAATATTAATACATATCACAGGACGTCAACTTACTGTACATTCAGACCAATGTAAGTATACTTCGCTGCAGGAACACTGCGAGACTTTCAAAATGCGGAAATGAAAAATGTGAAACATTATTGATACATCAGGAGGAAGGACAAAAGCCTCGAAAACGGGATGTCAGCGCAGCGGTAAGCGTTGATACATCCCGGCCTAAGTAAGGTGTGCTGCTCTTTTTTATAATTAAAAGAATACACATTTTTATTTTTACTGCAGGAATTTGTCTGCCGTATAATTCCATGCCTGCCGCCATGTGTGCCGTAACAGTCCAGGGGTGCCGCCATCTGTGCCGTATAATTCCATGTGTGCCATATCAGGTCAGGGGTGCCACCATCTGTGCCGTATAATTCCTGGGGTAAGCCAAGTCTGCCGTATAATTCATGGGGTGCTGCCAAGTGTGCTGTATTAGTCCAGGGGGGATGCTAAGCGTGCCATATCAGTCCAGGGGAGATGCTAGGCGTGCCGTATCAGTCCAGGGGTGATGCTAAGCGTGCCATATCAGTCCAGGGGTGATGCTAGGTGTGCCGTATCAGACTAGGGGGGATGCGAAGTGTGCCATATCAGTCCTGGGGTGATGCTAAATGTGCCGTATCAGTCCAGGGGTGATGCTACCTGTGCCATATCAGTCCAGGGGGGATGCTAAGTGTGCCATATCAGTCCAGGGGTGATGCTAAATGTGCTGTATCAGTCCAGGGGTGATGCTACCTGTGCCATATCAGTCCAGGGGTGATGCTAGGTGTGCCGTATCAGACTAGGGGGGATGCTAAGTGTGCCATATCAGTCCAGGGGTGATGCTAAATGTGCCGTATCAGTCCAGGGGTGATGCTACCTGTGCCATATCAGTCCAGGGGTAATTCTAGGTGTGCAGTATCAGCCTAGAGGGTATGCTAAGTGTGCCATATCAGTCTAGTGTTTGTGCCGCACACTTGTGTGGCTTATCATAGTTATCCAGCTACCTCGGTGCAACCTTTTGCCCTAAAAACAATATTGTAAGGTGTGAGCTGTTCAGAATAGACTGTAAATGAGTGGAAATGAATGTTATTGAGGTTAATATAGCGTAGGAGCAAAACAAATAAAAAATTCTGGGATTTTAGCAGTTTTTATGCTTTTTTAACAAAAAAATCAGAACCCAAAACCCAAGAAATCCAAACACAAAACACTTAGGACGTGTTTTGGCAAAACCCATTAGAACCCAAAACCTCAAGGTAATCAGAACCCAAAATCCAAAACCCGAAAAGTGGCCGGTGCACATCGTTTAAATGATGGTTCTCTTATACCATAGATAGGTACTGTAAATCTACACACAGATGTAATTCTTACCTAATTAGATATATATAGGGCTACAATATTACCATTTTTATAATTGCTCCCGATTAAACTCTAATTAATCCAGACAAATGCATTGATCCTTTTATTTGACCACTGGGACATTTGGAATACAATATTATTGGACAAGTCCATTGAAGATTGCCTTGGAATTTGACTAGTATACCATTCATCCATACTGTATATTGGCTTCACCTGAATAAATCTGCTGTGCAACTTGCCTGGGACTACAGCCCTGTTCCTAAAAGTGCCAAAGGTTGGAACAAGCCGAGTAATCCAAAGGACTGGTAACATCACAATTGCATCACCATTCTATTTATACTCTGGCCCCATTCACGGAAACCTTCTCATGCCAATCATCATGACTACAGCTCTGTTCCTAAAAGGCACTGCAGAGACGGATTGTCACCCATCGCCAGGAACTGGTAATATCTGAGCTGCAGATACATTTATTGAAAAAGTTAGCTTGCTCTCGGACAGTTATTCACCAAATGACCAGTGGTTATTTTAACCCTTGATATTTTTATTGTTTTTATTTTATTTAGTATAATATATATATATATATATATATATATATATATATATATATATATATATATATATATATATATATATCTATAACAAAAAGAATGGGCGCTCCATAGTGTAATTATCATAAGTTAAAAAGAAGTTTTTATTATTAAGAACAATCAACCACAATGGTCAAGGTGACGTACAGTACCACAAGTGGCGGTCTACAAACACCGCAAAGAATAAAGCATAAAACAAAGATTACCACCATAACAATTTTGGATTTTGCTGGGCTTAACCAAATCTTTTGGAAAAAAAAAATGTCCTGATAATTTTGGTTCTAGCCAGCACTGGAGAGGTAGAATGAATGAAATGAAATGAGTAATTACATTTTATGCATTCTGTAGGATTCCCTTAGAAAGTGTTACATTAATGTGGGGAGACTGTTGCTGTCACAATTAGTGCATTTAGGGGCAGATTTATCAAGCTCGGTGAAGTGATAAGGTGTCTGTTTTTTATCACCAGCTCCTAACTGTGAAGTTACAGGCTTGGGTTGAAAAATGACAGGTAGGAGCTGATTGGCCGGTGATAAAAACCAGACACTTTATCACTTCACGAGCTTGATAAATCTGCCCCTTAGTTACCTGAAACATAGAAGAACAAGAGAAGGATTTGGGTGCACAGATTTCTCAATACAACTTAACCGAATTAATGAGTCACAGGGATTTAGCAGGTAAGAGGACTGGCCCTGTATTGTATATTTTATCTCAGTCATGAATAATATTGGGTGGGGTGAGAGCAGAGATGAGCTTAACTACAAGTAGTCAAACAAGGATTACATAACCTTTTTAGGAGGATAGGACGAAGACAGGGTAGGCCTTGTGGTGCATTATACGAATCACAATTGTGCAACATTTACATCATGCTGAGGAATTAGTATTGTTTAAATGGATTCTATTATTTTCTGGTCCTATTTACTTAACACCATATTCATTTATTATTCTGTGCATAGATAAAATGGAAATGAAAGTGCAGAAAATAAATTGTAACCAGGGAAATAGAGCCCGAAAATTACCAACCAATTAGCTCTTAACTATCATTTTCAAACACAGCCTGTAAAATGACAGGAGCTGATTTAAGTAAGGAAAGATAAAGGCCCTTATTCAGATCAGATCACAGTACAAATTTGTTCTCAAAATGGGAAAAACCATGTGCTCTGCAGGTGGGGCAGATGTAACATGTGTAGAGAGAGTTAGATTTCTGGGAGTTATTTTGTTTCTGTGCAGGGTAAATACTGGCTGCATTATTTTTACACTACAATTTAGATTTCAGTTTCAACACACCCTGCCCCAAATTTAACTCTCTCTGCACATGTTGGGTGACATTTAATAGGATGCAAATTTGGATTTTTTGGAAAATTAGGCAACAAAATGTCGTTATCGCATTTTTTCCTGAAATCGCCAATTTAATAGGGTGCGCTAAGTCCTTTGTGCGATAACTCGCACTTTCTCACTTGCCAGTAAAAATGTGCATTTTTATCGCATCCAGATGTTTACCCATTCTAAAGTATACAAATCGCATATATTTAATGGTATGCGCAAACAGAATTCGCATTTTTGATGTGTCTAAAAATCTCATTGTGCATTGTTCTGGTGTAATAAAAAAAATGAAAAAAAAAATAAATAAAAAAAAATGACATGGGGGTCCCTCCTCCTGAGCATAACCAGCCCCGGGCTCAAAGAGCCGGTCCTGGTTTCATAAAATCACAGGGAAAAGAAATAGGGGTCCCCAGGATTTTATAAAACCAGCACCAGGCTCAAGGGCCATTACTGGTTCCCAAAATACAGGGAACAAAATGAGTAGGGGTCCCCCGTATTTCAAGAACCAGCACCGGGCCCAACCAGCCAGCAGGGTAATGCCACAACTGGGGGGGGGACGACGACTATTTATACAAGTCCCCCCGGCCAAAGCATTTTGCCACCTGACCTGTCAGCATGGGCAGGGGTCCTGGGGAAGTGGGGACCCCCCAAAGAAGGCCCCCCCTCCAGAACTTACCTGCCCATGCTGAAGCCCGGGGCTGTCCTCGATGCCCCTGGGCGGTGGGCATTGAGCTGATAATTGGGTAAAAAAAATAGAAAAACTATTGGGTACTTGTGTATTATCACGGCGCCTATCACATTGCATACCATAAGGCTTAATATGGTATGCAATGAGATGAGATGCGATGCGATGGGACCCGATCTTATACAATTTAAAATTGTATACTATTGTATATGGCATACAATGAGATGAGATGAGATACGATTTTAAATTGTATAAGCACACTAATGGGTGCTTTCAATGTTAATTGGCCCCCCTATAAGATTTTTAAATGTATAAGCACCCTAATGGGTGCTTACAATGTTAAATGCACCCCCACGCCACCCCCACTATCAACGCCAACCCGAAGCGTGGCGAGCACAGCGAGCCCGCGTGGGGCAGCGGTACGCGTCCTCCGACCTTTTCATACCCCCACTATCCATGTCAGCGCGGAGTTGATTTTATATAGTGTGGCGAGCGCAGCGAGCCACCGAGCCCGAAGCGCTCTAGGCACTCCCAAAGATGGATACAGCTGCATACAGGGCTATATTAACAATGGGCCTGATGGAGCTTCAGCTCCAGACCCACTCTCTAAATAGGCCCATTTCGTAGCTGAGGGCCAGGGCTTTCCAACGAGCCTGGCCCCGCTTTGCTAGCCTCCCGGGAACCGGAGATACCGCCAGGCAAACCTGGAACGTTTTCCCCATAGGATAACATGGAACCCGCTAATTCCAACCCCACCCGGTTCCAATGGCTGCCAGTTCCCCATCCGGCATCACAGAAGCTTGAGGTTGATCTCAAATCGCTTGGCCTTCAATCTGATATAAGGCTGGTCCATATGGGTTCATTGGTTCTAGAGATATTGCGGGTAAACCGATTTTTTTCATTTCTGAAATGTAATTTCACGGCTGTTCATGTTGTTTGAGGGCAGATTTCTCTGGAACCAAATGGCCCAGATTCACGGGACCAAAATCATTTGAATCCCGCATGAAAATGGGTCAGTTGGTTCCGAAGATATAGCTGGTTGTTTAAAGGGGGGGGGGGTTATCTCCCCCTCACACTAGAAAATGCAGGGACTAGGCTGGCTGGTATAAAAGGGACCAGCCTGGGAATGACCCTGCATGATCGTGGGACCATATTACTGGGTAAGTCCCTGCTTTTTATGGTGTGAAAGGGGTATTATTTCAAATAGCCGGGACCTGCAGTGCTCTGAATACAGCCGGGCAGCCCCCTGTTCTCTGCCCAGCTGTCCTTTCTGCCCAGCGACCGCTGTCCCCCAGTTACCGCGAACATGTATTCCCCTTTGGTAATGAGCATGTAATCCCACATGGCAATGAGCATGGAACCCCTGGCAATGTGCATGGAACCCCTGGCAATGAGCATGTAGGTAAGCAGCACTTATGTAGCATAATTTGTAATAGGCATTATGGTGTTTGGCATAATACGTAATGGACATTATGGTGTGTGGCTTTAACATGTAATGGGCATTATGGTGTAAATTTTTAATGCGTGCCTTCGGCGCGCAATGCCCCTGTGCATTATTGCTCAATCTCTTTGGTATAGTGTTTATTTTGGGTCTTTGCCTTAATCTGTGTGACATAACGTGAATTATGACTCAATCCATGTGCCATAGTGTGAATTTTGGCTCAGTCCGTGTGATTTTTGGCTCATTCCATGTGGCATATTGTGTAAGAGGCAAGTACAGTATAAGGGGGTTACTATTGTGCTGCATGATTTGTATAAGGGGTATATGGTGTGGTAAACAGAGGTGACCACATAAAAGGTGCTGAAATGTTGTCTACCAAGTTTCGGCTTTCAGTATTTTTTTTATGACTGGAGTGCCGCCTCACCCCGCAAGTATTTTAGGACATTGGCATCCTGCGGGTGCACCTGTGGAGGGCACTCCCCAATATATCTCCCTGCATTTTTCCTATGCCAGCCCCCTGCCTTTTCCAGGCATATATAATTAGTTGAAAGTATTTAGACAAATACAGACACACCCATGAGCAGACCACCCAACCAGAACACTGGTCACGCCCCCTACATTATTAGGTGCTGGCCACAACCCCTATCATTGCGCATAATAGGCCCTTGATCATTTTCAGCTCCAGGTCCATTTAGACCTTAATCTGGCTCTGGCTGCATATATATATATCTATTTCTCTATTAGTCTTTCCTTACTTTCAAACATCCATAGACCAGTATTTTCAATTATAAAACATTTATTAAAAAATTTTTTTTTTCACTTTATAAAACAAATTTATACTGTTGTTCCTTGTCACAGGATTTTCTTACAGAGTGGATGTGAATAAAAGCCCGGCGCGTTTCGTCTCACAACGAGACTTCATCAGGGGTGCTTTACAAAAAATCTACAAAAGTAGAACAAATTGGTAAACATTCCATATGATAATAGGAAAGACATAACA
Source organism: Crinia signifera (assembly GCF_055691185.1). Classification (NCBI taxonomy): domain Eukaryota; kingdom Metazoa; phylum Chordata; class Amphibia; order Anura; family Myobatrachidae; genus Crinia; species Crinia signifera. The sequence goes on from NC_139224.1 coordinate 62,617,129, forward strand.
ATATTGACAATTATGATTTAACAGGTTATTCTTAAAGGACAGAAAAAAATTATTTTCGAACGAATTCTTTTGGTAAATTGAGGATTAAGTAGTTATTTATTCCACCACAAGATTGAAGGAACAGATTTGTCTTTATTACCAAATTAGGAGTGAATGAGGGGGGGGGGGGGGGAGGAGGAGAGAAGAAACCCCCACCAAGAGAGCTAAATTTGATACAATTGTATATCTAATCAATGAAACATACCTTCTTAGGTTTTTATAGGATTTAAACTATTTCCTGATTGGTTTAATTTCAATTTTTAATGTAGAGTAATTTCTTCACCAGGTATACTTCCACTATTATTATAAAAACTATGCTATTAGATATCTACCCTGTAAGAGGGGAGAAGTATCCATCTATAAGAGGATCCAGAACCACTGATATAAAAAGTAAAAGTGAAAGTCGAAGCAGATATATGGCTTAATAAGAGCACCATATTTTAAAGGTAATATGAATTGAAATCACTTATATGTGTGTGTAAACATACAAGACCGTAATACCATGAGTCTCATACATGTTCATTTATAATAGTGGAAGTATACCTGGTGAAGAAATTACTCTACATTAAAAATTGAAATTAAACCAATCAGGAAATAGTTTAAATCCTATAAAAACCTAAGAAGGTATGTTTTATTCTAAGAATAAAAAGAGGATAAATATATTCAAGGTGGAAAAAATAAAATAAAAGTGCTTATCTTAAGATGAGGCAGGAGGGCTAGATTGGACCAACGCGTTTCGTCCTTCTGACTTTATCAAGGGATGCAAGTAGACTGAGGCCAGACCTGTATTTATACCTGTATAGCTCCTGCTTCAATTATGACATCACTTCCTGTCATTAATTACTAATTTATATCTATAAAGGTTTAGGACCATATGAATAAAGATACAAGCAGCCTGTGCTGTTAATCGCTAGAGTAGCTTATCAAAAATAGTTACAACTTATCAAAAAACATTATAGAAGTCCACAAACGATAATACATATTATGTGTGCGGTACTTCCGCCACACATCCGGTGTCCGTTTAGCGCTACTGCGCATGCGTCCGCTTCTTTCGGTGTATAGCCGTCCAGGTTCTCTAGCACTCTGACGGAGGTCTTATGTCAGGGAATAGCACTGTCTTTCCCAACTGCTTTCACATTGCGGTGGCCATTTTAACGGAGACTGTAGGTCCATTACAGGTTTAGAAGTAGCGGTGGCCATATTTTATGAGATTTTTCTTATGGCAACATAAAACACAAAAAACAACACGTAAATGAACTTATAAGGCTCATTGTATTATAGTTAACATTATAACAGATAGCGCTGTCATATTTAATATATAATACATCCCATTTATATGAATACATGATTAAATGATTACACGCAAATCTCAGGATGAGAGATATCCTTATAGTTGCTGGATTGACCACAAAAAAGTGACAAGTGCAGTAAGGTGACAAGTGCAGTAATAGCGGTAGTGTTTAATTAGTGCTATATTAATAGTTTTATATTAACAATGGCTAGTGTTAATGACGTGCATTTAAGAATGAAGAGATGATACACATTAATTACATCATATTGCTTTATTAGTGACGTATTATTCTTATCATTTATATTAATTAATAAATGAGCTAAACCTCTCTTAGAGACCACAATTAAATAAAGTTTATGAAAATACATTGACCAACATTTCACAAGCATATGCTACAGCACTGATTTTACCTCCAGTGAGTTCATTGCATGGGCAGCTCCCTAATGGAATGATAAGTACATCATGTTACCTGCTTTATTTACATTGATGTTTACCAGTTGGATATAAGCTTTTCTTCAATACATGGCAAGATGCTTTAAATGGTGGAGTGCTGGTCTTTTTATCCTGGACACATGAGTGGATAGGAGTTGGTATATATATATATATATATATATATATATATATATATATATATATATATATATATATATATATATATATATATATATATATATATATATATATATATATATATATATATATACACACACACACACACACTGGAAAAAAAGATGCAATACGTTTATACAGTACGTTACAGTAAACCCCTTCGTCGCCCGTGAAAAAAAGCACCCCAACAAATTCAGGTGTGCCGTTAATAGTGGTCTCCAACCACTATGTTATGAGCTTGATCATATAAAGACCTCGGCTTTCAGGAATACTTGCTTCCCTCTAGATCATCCAGAGTATTTCTCAACAGAGTCACCAGCATATAAAGGGAAATACAGGAATATACTAGTGTGATATTGTTATAACATTTATTCTTACAGCAAAAAAAAGACAAAAGTTGCCTGAACAATGTATTAAAAAAACAATTGCTTATCTGGTGAGTCTTGATACAGTCCGTCATATATCACCATGGTGTAGCATAGAGTCCCCTCAACGCGTTTCGTCCGTGGCCCCTTGGCAGGACTTCCTCAGGAGTGTGACTCTCCACAGGCCCTGTGTCCTGTATTTATACCCTGACTGATTAAACACTTACCGGAGTGGGAATCCCGCCATCGCGGCTTCCCACTTCCGATTTAGTGGAACGCAAACAGCATTCAGGAGGTTCGCGTGACCCGCATGTAACTTCCGGTTCCGGTTACAAGAGCCGCAAATTGTCATTTCCGGAAGTGCGGCGGTATCGGCGGACTCCGGAATCCATTGATTCCCTAGCTATCTTCAAAGTCTCCAGTCTGATTTGTCCTTCCTGTTTGTACCCCGGTTGCCTTGGTGACCACTCTCACTAGTCATCCCAGGTACCGGGATAACTTCTATTAACCCTGTATTTTCCATACTCGAATGGGCAAATACACTTCTTTGCTCTAGAGAGGACACTCCTCTTTTATTTGATGACTTTATAACTGGAACAAATGTCCCCAAGAAAAGGTCAATCGGTTCTCACTCCCGCTGGGGTTTTTTAGGTCACAGTGCCCTGCCAAAGGTTGTTTGAACTCCTTGGCCATTTTGACATATCGCTGCACTTAGAACCAAACCACAAAAGGACATTTAGCTAAAATAATCTGGATGCTAATAAGCATTGAACTCCAGTATTAGTAAAAAGCATATAAAAATTATATAAAAATATACAGAGACACACATGAACCGATATAGTAAATAAAACAGCAGATTGCAATATGATCCCCCCTATATAGAGATATATATATATATAGATATATATATATATATCTATATATATAGATAATGGGGGTAGTGCGCCGGCACTCGAATCCTTGTCTATTCTTAGACGCCCGGTGCCTTCGAGACTGGAGCCGCCGCGGCAAGTCCAGATAACCTAGTATGGAGGAGCGCGCCACTCGGGACTAGGATAAATAAATACACGTAGCTGAAATCCTCGGTTAACGTTTCAGCCCTTTAATGGGCTTTTCTCAAAACAGCTTACATAATGAAACTGCAAACACTCACCTCAATAAATAAGGCTGTATCACCAATCTGTGTAGGGACAGCGGCCATTCGTAGACGCCCACTCTGGGCGAATTCTGATGATCTCACTGTCGGAGCCATGGTTGCCTAGGCAACTTGTCAACTGTGTTTCTGCATATGTGTAGTCAATAAAGTTTGACTTTAAGAAAAAAATACAAGAATAACGTGAATTGCTATGTTGTTCAAAAATGTACATTATAAAAAAGGAAAAAAGAAGAAGGTTTGTGCCGCTGTCTCTACAAGACAAGTGATAAAACTACATTTAAAGCAATACCAAATACAACAAAATACAGTGCTATAATCAAACTGACAGCGGATTAAACTTGTGTAATATGCTTCTAAATCAAATATACTAATTATACTGTGCTCTTGGCGGATAGTGCCTATGCTCTCTCTATTTAATCTACATATGTTACATCTTTGCAGTATGGTTTATTATGTTATTATAATTAATTTTAGGATGTCTCCTGTTCTATCGTCTTCATTATTTAAGTACAAATACCCAGGGGAATGTAACCAGCTTTTGTTGCTTGCTTTATCTGGTCCATTGATTGAATTTATTTTTAAAGGAAACAGTGGAGGCCTAGCTGTTCGTTTAACCCTTTTGGAGCTAGGGTGTCCAATTTAAAAATCCACCTCGTTTCCAGTTGTAAAAGTTTTTTGCCCCGGTCACCCCCTCTGGTAAGAGGGGGACCTGGTCGATCACCATGTATCTGACAGAGGCTAGGGGGTGTTTGGCTTTCGTGAAATGTCGGGCTAGGGGCTGTTCGCTCGTGCCTTTTTTGATGGCAGCCCGTATTGCGGAGCGGTGGTTCGCCATCCTCTCCTTAAACTGTGTTTCCGTTTTTCCCACATATACTAACGAGCATGGGCAGTAAATGACGTATACTATGAATTGTGAGGTACACGTGAGGTGGAACTTAATGGGGAACCTGCGACCTGTATGGGGATAAGGAATGGATGAACCCACTTGCATATAACTGCAAGCGGTGCAGCTGGGGCATCGGTAACATCCTTTCTTTGCTTTGCCCAGGAACGTAGTCACTCCTGGTCTACCCATTCCTGAGATGTCTCTTTTAACCAAATGGTCATTAAGGTTTCTCCCCCTCTTGTATGCTGGCATTAATGACATGTTCTGTAGGTTTAGGTCAGGGTCGGACCTTACTAATGGCCAGTATTTTTTTACCTTTTTAATTCTGATGTTTGCTTCATTGGTGTATTTGTTGACCCAGATTAGTTTATTTTTCTGATCTTCGGGTCTATGGGTGGGCCGTAGGAGTTCTTCTCTCCTTTTTAGAGTGGCCTTGGCACACTGTTTTTGTAAGTCTACCCTGTCATAACCTCTCTCCAAAAATGTATTGGTCATGGCCTCTAGTTCTTTTTTTACTTCCAAGGGGTCACTGACTATTCGGATCACACGGAGGAATTGGCTATATGGTAGGGATGCTTTACTGTGTGCTGGATGAGCACTACTTGCCAATACCATATTATTGCAATCCGTTGGTTTTCTAAATAAACTGGTATGTATTTTATCTGGATGTTTGGTGATTTTAACGTCAAGGAAGTTGATTGTTTCAGGGTCAATCAAATAGGTAAATTTAACTGGGCTTTCTGTGCCATTATGAGTGTCAATTAGCTCTCTAAATGCCATCTCTGTTCCCATCCAAAAAATCAAAACATTGTCAATAAATCTAAAATATCGTAATACATTCTGCTCGGTATTTTTATCTGTGAAAAAAAGATCTCTTTCTACCTCCAACATGAAGGCGTTGGCTAGCATTCGACCCCATCGCCACACCCTCTGTTTGGAGGTAGTAAGCCCCATCACAATAAAAGTAATTCTTGCTGAGGACTAACTCCAAGAGTTCTAGGAAGAACCCCAAATCGGGGCCATTGTAGTTTAAGTTGTTAGTTAATAGTCTTCTCACTGATTGCAGTCCTGCTTGATGGGGAATGCAGGTTTATAAACTGCAGACGTCTACTGTAATTAGTACACATGATGCTGGTAATTGACCCAATTCTTCCAAGGCGACCAGTAGGGCCGTAGTATCTTTCAGCACTGTGGGTGCTGCCTGAATTATTGGTTGTAAAAAGCCATCCAGGTAGACCGATATCGGCTGAAATATCGAACCTCTTGCCGATATTATCGGTCTACCTGGTGGTCATGTTGCGTGTTTATGCACCTTTGGAATTGTGTATAGTAAGGGTCTTATGGGGAAGTCCACTGTGAGAAGACACTTACATGCTTCTGAGATTAGTCCTTCCTGTACTCCACGTGTTAAAGTTTTGTCAAGTTGTTTTTTGAAAGGGGTACTGGGGTCTCTGGACAGTTTTAAATATTTCTTTGTGTCCGACAATTGCCGTTGTATTTCCTCCCTGTAATCTGTCAGGTTCTGTATCACTATAGATCCTCCTTTGTCCGATTGACGTATCGTAATGTCCTCATAGGAGGCCAGGTTTTTCAATGCTTGTCGCTCACTTTGGGACATATTCCACCGAACCTTGGTGGGCTGTAATTTTAAATCTCTGAGGTCTTTGTCAATGATGCGTGAAAAGGTTTTTAGGGATGCATTTGAGCTGGGGGGATCAAACAGTGAACGGGGTTTGAATCTGGCAAGATGTGCAGGCACTGTGGGCACACTGGGATCCTGTTTGTTGTCTTTAAAATGTTCTCTTAACCGCAATTTGCGGTTTAATTGAAAAAGCTCCACTGCGTTCTGTAGGGGATCTGCTGTGGATGTAGGAATGAAGACTAAGCCTCTCTGTAGAACTTCTGTCTCCTCCTTCGTCAGTGTACGGTTTGAGAGATTGAAAACTAAGTTCTCGGACGTCTCGGGGGTCTTTTTGAGCTTTGCCTTGCTCTCCTGGACGTTTTGTTTACCCCTCCTCGTCCGTGAGGATTTTCGCCAGAGATTTGAGCCCGGGTGCGAACCCCTAAAGGTAATGAACCCGGGTCATCACTTCTCCCACCAACGTCGCTTTCGTTGCCTGTGGTGGCTGAATCATTATTGGCCCTCTGTCTGCGTCTGTATGGTCTTCGTCTCACGGTGCTGTATGACTCCTCAATTTGCTGGGATCCTGTAAGCCAGACGTAGACTCTTTGACACTCATAGTCTTGGTCTACTTTAGACCGTTTGTTCTTTTTAAATTGGATGAGGTCCTCTATATATTTGTCTACGTCTTTATTGAGTTTATTCAACCAATCGCAAGTCAGTTCTGCTGTCATGATGGGCATATGAGAAGCTTCATAGGCCTTATAGTTAGTTTTAGCTTTGTCATACTCCTTCTTTGATTCTGAATATTACTAGTAATAGTAAATCAAACGAACACTTGTTCAGTATCGATGTCCATTTGATACAAAACTCTGTATTATAACGGCCTATGGTGGGCGTGTTTATAATTCTAAAACCCCTGGGGATTTTTTTGTCCCTATAATAATTGGATAGCGTCAGCCCATGATAAAAAAAGTCTAGTTCACGTTTCTTTAATTTAAATAGGTTTTGCTGGATATCCTTGGGGTTCTCCTTGCCCTCTAGCAGGTTGGTCTCATCAGTAAATAGGATACCTTCAACCTCTGAGTCAGAGAAGGTGAACATAGATCCCGGTGTTAGAGTAACGCGCTGGTGGATTGTTTCTCCAGTAGCCATGTTTGTCTTGATACTGGAGAACTACAGGTCCCAGATATAAAGTGCTTGTGCTTCAATCCTCTGTGCAATGGACGCTGTGCAATAAACGCTGGGTTCAATCCAATAGATGGATGAAGTGACTAAATGCTGTGCAAAAATTGGCAGTCTCCGCAAAGTGCTCTGTGCAACATAAAGTGTCAGTGCTCCCATGCAAAACAGACGATGTCACTGTACTTGCTGAGATGGTCCAATAAAATAGTCGGACGGTGCCTTGCCGTGGAGTCAGGGATCACACTTTGCAGTTTCGTTATGTAAGCTGTTTTGAGAAAAGCCCATTGAAGGGCTGAAACGTTAACCGAGGATTTCGGCTACGTGTATTTATTTATCCTAGTCCCGAGTGCCGCGCTCCTCCATATTATATATATATAGATATATATATAATATATATCTATATATGGAAAAAAGGGGGAGATTCAGGGTGCGCTAAACCTTAACTTATTTACCAGAATCATACAAGTCGTAGTAAAATTAATTTTTAAGATTTAATAAATCTGCCCACAGGGCATAGCAGTATACAACAAAGGTAGGTGTGATTTAGCTTACAGTGAATCGCTAAACACAACGTGTCCACTGGTACAGTATATAGTCAAGCTGGATATTACAGTAAGCCCATAGACCCAACGCATTTAGTCATCAACATGACTTTATCAGGGGTACGCGTTTCGTCATCAACATGACTTCATCAGGGGATTTGGGTAAATAAGTTAAGGTTTAGCGCACTCTGAATATCCCTCTTTTTTCCATCTCTCAAACCGGGTCCCTTCTAACAGGGGACCCAATCAGGGTAGCAGCTTTTCCATCCACTTTATTGTGCGCAGTGTGTGTTTTCTCGATATATATATATATATATATATATATATATATATATATATAATCCAGATATAGAGTAGCACTCCTCACAATAAATAACGGTCCGGTGCGCTAAGCAAGTAAAGATACTGACAGCGTGGAGGTGGCACACGATCAACAGAAATGACACTCACAGACCCCCAAGGTCAGGTCAACGTTTCGAAGCTTTATTCGCGCTTCTTCCTCAGGACCAACATTTAAAAAAACCACAGTCAATATATATATATACATAGAGAGGAGTCCGGTCAATATGCGCAAATAATCCCTTATAATGGAGAACTGTCCATATGTAGGTTGATCATGCAGTGCAGCTGTATTCTGGCGAGAGGTAACACCAAATCCTCAATAAGGAGTACATGCAGAAGAAAAAACCAGAGAGCACACAATGTGATTATAAATGTAAAGAGTACTTTTACTGTAATAATATAGTCACATACATGTAAAGTTTAAAACGGCAGGCATGCAAAGGTATATTAACCCGGAGAAGCAGGTCAGGCATCCACACGCTCACACGGATAGCGCGGTAGCAGCTGAGAACTCCAAGCAGGGACCAAGAAAGATCAGTAGACGATCACAGCGTCAACACGTCATCAAGGACCGCACCAATGCGTTTCGTCATTAGATGACTATCTATATATAGATAGAAAACATCTCTACTTCTAAAAACAGTAAATTTTTGTAAATTTTAAATAGTATATTGGACCACTAAAGTTATATCCTTGAATGGTTTCATTAAATGCTGTTCAGTTACTAGAAATGCTTGCTTTGAACAGGTGCATCATAGAGCAGATCCGGAACCAATGGACAGGATGAAGTCATGGTTTTGGAGAATTGGAGAATTATGTATAGAAATTTTGGGAGTGGTTGAGTAAAGTTGAACATCACATGCACAGATGGCATAGTTGATAGCTGAATACATAAGCTCATAGATTAATTCGTAGAACTAATGAATTCATACAAAGAGAACATATGGAAATCGGAACAATTACTGGAACTCAAACTGAACCTTGTAGTTTAATTCACCTTCATTGCATGTGAATCACAAGCTGATATAATATTAAAGGAAGCAGCATAATCAATTTTGCAATATGGTGATAATGGGAATTATGTGGGGGGCTGGACCGGAGGCTGGGAGACTGGAAAAGCCTCCGGAAGGGTTGCCACCAAAAACAGGAGATTCACGGAAATCCGGGAAAGGTGGCAACCCTAGGTACAGTATGCATTACCAGATTTTTATTCCCACCACCAGCTTAAGTCAAGAGACTGGCTCAGGGTCATGCTGAATAAAATGCCTAATGTGCACAATAGATATTTCACTGCCGTCTGACAGTTGAGCAGTGCACTGCTTTGACCTAAAGAGGAATGATCACAATGAGACTTCATTAGTTACACAATGTAATTAAAGGAGATCTCATTACAGGAACCAGGTGGCATTTATCTTTTATTGTCTTAAGGGCCCTACATACGCAGAGATTTGTGCCAGAGATTCATAACGGGAGATTCAGCATGCGAGATTTCCCTTAAACTGAATCGCTCAGATAATGGGCCACACACAGAGAGACTTGTGCCAGAGATTCATAATAAAAGATTCAACATGAGAGATTTCCCTCAATTTAAATAATGGGTTGTAATAAAGCCGGGGGGAGGGGGTCATGTAACACATGTCACTGTCATTGTAAATATTGGTGCAATAGTGTCGTCGTTCTCTCCCCCCCCAAATCAATAAAAGTTGGTCAAATAGTGTGGTCCCCCCCCCCAAACCTTGAAAAGTGATAAAGTTGGGATTGATAAACGATCAACCCATCAGCTGCCAACTGCCATTTTTCAAATCTAGTCTGTAACTTGGTAGTTAGGAACTGATTGGCTGTTCCTTTATTACTCTTGACTATATCACTTTTCAAGGTTTAGTACATCTGGTCTACTATTTGGATGTCCCCTGTCACCCAGCATAATTGACCCTTTTTCACCTGTGTATATCCTCCTGTCTCTCCGCATCTATGACCTTCTTTCACCGCCGCATCTATGACCCTCAGTCACCCCATGCATATGTGCCACTGTCACCCTGTGCATGTTCCTCTGTCACCCTGCATGTTCCTCTGTCACCCTGTCACCTCTGTCACCCTGTCACCTCTGTCATGTGTGTATATCCCATTGTCATCTCTTGTGTATGTCCCACTATCACCCATGTGTATGTCCTATTGTCACCCCACGTGTGTTTTCCCCAATGTCCCCTCATGTGTATGTTCCTCTGTCACTCTGCTTTCCCATCAGCACTTTTCACACAGCTCCTATGTTCTTGAGACATTAAAAAAAACTTGTGATACTTGTCCTATGGTAGCACACCCCCATGGAGCTCATATAAATACCCAAGCTCTATCCAACTTCTCTCCAAATAATTAAATACACACTATTGTCCTGTGCGACTGACCTACCAGAACCCCATTTGACATAAAAAAAAGCCACAAAATCATTATTTTAATGATGGACTATGTAACGTATGCCTTAGCCAAGGTGCACAGATTGTGGAGAGGAGTCAGGCATCATGTGGAACAACCACCAGTTCCAAATGAGGATGAGACCCACTGCATGGAAAACAGGTAAGCTAGTAGTATTTACTTTACATGTACCAAGCATCCTAATGAAATCGGGGAAAGTATCCTGTGAGTCCATGTGCCCTAGTAGTCAGGCCATGCCCCCCTTTTTCCCTGGTACCGCTACCCTCCTTCCTTTACCTTTCAGGGTGCCCCTCCCAGTCTTTTTCTTCTGGACCCACCTCTGTGCTTTATAAACTACAACACTCACTCTGGGGTAGATGTATGAAAGGACGATCAGGGTATATGTGCTATCCCCACACAATTTCAGGGGATAGCACTTCCCCATATGTGTTACTCCTGCCATGCCAGAACCTCGGGAAGGGCGATACGGGCATACGTCACATGAGTGCAGGTATTACCTCTAATGCAGGGATCCTCAAACTATTTTGCTCTGGTACTCCATCAGACAATAAAAATAATAATTACAGGAGCAAGTGACTGCAGAAGGTCATCACGTCACATGTGTAGTCAGCAGACAGCACATACATGGCAGCATTATGGAGGCACAACATGACTGGAGGAGTCTAAAATAACAGACATTTCAACAGATTTTTCAGACTCCTTGAATCACTGACTGAGATTAGAATAGTCATCAGCCTGATGGTCAGCAACATGGAGTCGCGACCCCATGCTAAGCAGGTCGGGAAGCACTTTGGGGTCCGGACCCACAGTTTGAGAACCGCTTCTCTAATGAATGAACCGCTAATGTGCACGCCAGTATCGCTGTTGTCTTCGCAATCTTGATGTGGAGCTGTGGGACTCCGGCCTCCTAATGCTCTGCGGCACTTGCTGGTCTTCAGCGTCTTGAAATTAATACAGCAGATTGTGCCCGGTATACAGCACCATCCATTTCCCAGCATCTCATGCAAACATTACCCAGTGCATGCGCTGTTTTAATTTGAATACGCCGATAACCAGCAAGCACCACAGAGCATTAGAAGGCTGGAGACACAGCACACATCCGGTATGGGAGGGCGCATATCCCCGTTGGGGAAGGATAACGCACTCCCATAACGAATGCCGCTGTAATAATACATGCAGCTGATGTCAGCACCCGCTTCACCATGATAACATGGTGAAGCAGGCCTGGTCACTTAAAGAATGATAAATTACTTTTAATACATCTACCCCTATGTTCCTGCCGGCTGATGTCTGACACAGCCCCTTCAATAAGTAGCAGTAGCAGCATGTGAGCCACATATGCTGCATCTAAAACTGGGCCACTTGTGAATGTGGTCATTGGGGCCTAATCGCATTACAAATGTGTTCTCAAAATGGGCAAACCCATGTGCACTGCAGGTCAGGGAAATGTAACATGTGCAGAGCTATTTATATTTGGATTATGTTTTTTCAGTGCAGGGCAAATACTGGCTGCTTTAATTTTACACTGCAATTTAAATTTCAACACCCCCCTCCACTCAAATCAAAAGATGCTTTACACAGAATGATTTGAAGGACAATGGGCATTCCTGATCGATCAGAACGACCAATCGTTTAAATCGTTCAGTGCATCGTTAATTATAAGCATACCCGCCGATCGTTAACGATGGTCTATGATCTTCCTTGCATGCAGGAAGATCATAGACCAATCTTTTGCGACGTGTATCAAAACATTCCCTGTGTATGCACAATGAATGATTTTATACACTCGTGAACTATGTCGGATCGCTTCCGGCATTGTTCTGTGTGTATGCACCTCAATTCTCTCTGCACAATACATTTGCCCTACCTGCAGTCCACATTGTTTTGCCCATTTTGAGAACAAATTCATCCTGCAAACAGGTCTGAATCAGGCCCTTAGACTATAGACAGGCACTATGGGGTAATTTAAGGCTAAAAATAAAAGAGGTGATGTTGCCCTTGACAACCAATCAGATTCTGTCTTTTCATTTTCGAGGCTGAAATAGAGAAATTATAGACATAATCAGATTGGTTGCTATGGGCAACATCACCTTTTCATTTTTAGATGCTTTGGTAAATTTATCCCTCAGAGACCTGCTTGCTGAAAGCTAGCCCTTCTGAGTTAATTGTGGTCACCTGCTGTCTGTTTCATCTATAAGTTTCCTACCACTCAGAAGCCCCAGGACCCGAAATGCCCTTGCTGCCAGCTATGTGGCTCCTGTGGATATCTGCATGTAGTAGAGGGAGCCAGGGGTGTAGCCTACTTGTGGCAGCAACAGTAGCAGCAGCATGAGACATGAGAAGTAGAGCATTGGGGTGGGGGCGGTGCTGCCTGGTGACTCCTCAGCCAGTGATCTGAGGAATGTGAAGTAACATACAATTCAACTGATTTTGCAGACGGGTTGAGATCATTGGGTCGACCACAGGACATGCTTGCCTACCTGACCCTCTCCTTCAGGGAGAAAATGCTCTGTTCCTGGACTTCCCTGGTAATGTAGGATTGCCAGCACCTGTTGTGAAACACCTTTCTTATTAATTACCTAGCTCCCCACAGGTGATGACAATCATACATTACCAGGGAAGTCCAGGAACATAGCATTTTCTCCCTGAAGGAGAGGGTCAGGTAGGCAAGTATGCCACAGGAAGGTTAACATTCATTAGGCCAGGCACTGAAGGTAGACAGGCCTTAGGTCAACACTCTTAAAAACTTAGGGTCATTAGGTCAACACAAGCATTAGGTCGACAGTCATGGGGAAGGTAAACAATCAAATGGTTGACCTACCTTTGCAGACTCCTTGGATCACTGTTTGAGAGATCAGAGAAGTCATCAGCCTGATGGTCAGCACCATGAAGATGTGACCCATACTGGGGTCATGACCCACAGTTTGAGAACTGCTGTATTAGAATATTAACAACTACATCATTCAGTGCATGGCCTGCCCGGTCAGCTGTTATTACACAGCTATGTGACATTTACTCAGTGAGCTGCTCACATGAGCTCTGGAGGCTAGTACACAATACACAGTACAGTTCTTCGTCATAGCAACCAACTTGTGCATCTTGGTAATTGGGACTTGCTGCACCGAAGGTATGGCCTAGTGCTGCAACCCTTGCTTTTTGTCAGTATGGGGGCATGCACTGCGCTCCCAGAGCAGCTGGGCAGCCCCATCTAAAGAGATTCTTCTACATCTACAGTATACTATAGGCCAATCACCGGCCACATTGCAGAGCAGATCAGCTGTGATCTCCGGCTTCCCCCAACTGCCCCTACCCCCCACAATTGGGACTCACAGGAGGGACAGTCTCCAATTAGCGCGGACTGTCCTGCTGTAATTGGGACAGTTGGGAGATATGCCGCTTCAGTGGTTTTGGTAGATGGGTTTAAAGGGGATGCGGTCAAAATACCGACAACCATTGACCGAGGATAAAAATCCTGACAAGGTCAAAATACCGACATTTAAAATCCCGACAAGGTCAAAATACCGATATATAGAATGTAGACAGGTGAAAAAGTCAACATGACTTTCGGTCGACAGGTCATGAGGTCGACATGGTTTTTTTCACAGTTTTTTTGACCCGACAAGTGCTGACAGGCGGTATTTCATGCCCTACCATCCACTAGTGCGTGGTGGGAGAATAAAATAGTGTGCCAGGTGCAGCAAGGCACCGTGACCGAAGCATCGCGGGTGAAGCGAGAGATGCGAGGGGCTGCAGTTGACGTCCAACGGTGTCCATGTCGACGGTGACGACATTTGGGTAAAAAAACAGTGAAAAAACCCATGTCGACCTGTCGTCCGAAAGTCATGTTGACTTTTTCACCTGTCTACATTCTATGTGTCAGTATTTTGACCTTGTCGGGATTTTAAATGTCGGTATTTTGACCTTATCTGGATTTTGACCTTGTTGGGATTTTAAATGTCGGTATTTTGACCTTTTCGGGATTTTGACCTTGTCGGGATTTTAACCGTCGGTCAATTGTTGTCGGTATTTGACCGTCTGGAATTTGACTGTCTGGATTTTGGCGTCGGTATTTCATGCCGAAAGTAGTAGTTTTGTATATTACATACAGAAGACACTGCAGCTTTGAAAGCATTGTATATTAAAATTTTGCCTTTAGTATTTATGGAAAAAACATGTAGCCCTCCAGCTGCTATGGAACTACACACCATAAATTTACTGTTGGAGCATACTACAGTATCATACTAAAACTAGAGATGTGCGGGCTCGGATATCAGAGATCCGAGCCCCCACGGACGTCATCATTCCGAGCCCGATTCCGAGCAGCGCTCGGAGATTCCCGCCTGACTCGGTCCGTCCGCGTGATTAGAACGTCATCTCCCGGCGTCGGATTTCGCGAGGCTTTATAAGCAGCTGCCGCGCCCCCGCCATCTTCACTCCAGTTAAGTAGTGGGTTGGGAGAGGGTGTGTTGGTGCTGCTGCTGGGGCTTAAACTTGAGCTTGTCCTTGAGCTTTTGCAATCGCTGGTGCTGTCTCTCAGTGCTGCTGTGTAGTAGTCTAACTGTGTACTTGTAGTACTACTGTCTCCTCTGTGCGGTCTACCTCTGGTGTGCTGTGCTGCCTGTAATTGATTATTTTATTTGCTGGGGCTGTCTCCCTCAGTGCTGCTGTGTACTCTGTTCTCAGCTTAGGACAACAGTCTAACTGTGTACTTGTAGTACTACTGTCTCCTCTGTGCGGTCTACCTCTGGTGAACTGTGCTGTAATTAATTATTTTATTTGCTAGGGCTGTCTCCCTCAGTGCTGCTGTGTACTATGTTCTCCTCTGCTTAGGAGAACAGTCTAACTGTGTACCTGCCTGTAGTACTGTCTCCTCTGTGCTGGGGCATACCTCTGGTGCTGTGCTGTGCCATTTATTATATATATAATTATTAATTAATTATATTAAATATAAATATATATATAGTCCACTGGTGCTGCACTGCTGCCTGCACTGAATCTGCCAGTCTGGCGGTCTGTGGTCTGGGGCTCACTGGCTAATAAATAATTAAATACTGCCTGCCTAATAAATAATTAAATACTGCCGTATATCTCTACCTTTGTGGTCTGGGGCTCACTGCCTATACTGCCGTATGTACCGTCTGGTCTGGGGCTCACTGGCTAATAAATAATTAAATACTGCTGTATATCTCTACCTTTGTGGTCTGGGGCTCACTGGCTATACTGCCGTATGTACCGTCTGGTCTGGGGCTCACTGGCTAATAAATAATTAAATACTGCCTGCCTAATAAATAATTAAATACTGCCGTATATCTCTACCTTTGTGGTCTGGGGGTCACTGGCTATACTGCCGTATGTACCGTCTGGTCTGGGGCTCACTGGTTAATAAATAATTAAATACTGCCTGCCTAATAAATAATTAAATACTGCCGTATATCTCTACCTTTGTGGTCTGGGGCTCACTGCCTATACTGCCGTATGTACCGTCTGGTCTGGGGCTCACTGGCTAATAAATAATTAAATACTGCCGTATATCTCTACCTTTGTGGTCTGGGGCTCACTGGCTATACTGCCGTATGTACCGTCTGGTCTGGGGCTCACTGGCTAATAAATAATTAAATACTGCCTGCCTAATAAATAATTAAATACTGCCGTATATCTCTACCTTTGTGGTCTGGGGGTCACTGGCTATACTGCCGTATGTACCGTCTGGTCTGGGGCTCACTGGTTAATAAATAATTAAATACTGCCTGCCTAATAAATAATTAAATACTGCCGTATATCTCTACCTTTGTGGTCTGGGGCTCACTGCCTATACTGCCGTATGTACCGTCTGGTCTGGGGCTCACTGGCTAATAAATAATTAAATACTGCCGTATATCTCTACCTTTGTGGTCTGGGGCTCACTGGCTATACTGCCGTATGTACCGTCTGGTCTGGGGCTCACTGGCTAATAAATAATTAAATACTACCGTATATCTCTACCTTTGTGGTCTGGGGCTCACTGGCTATACTGCCGTATGTACCGTCTGGTCTGTGGCTCACCGGCTAATAAATAATTAAATACTGCCTGCCTAATAAATAATTAAATACTGCCGTATATCTCTACCTTTGTGGTCTGGGGCTCACTGGCTATACTGCCGTATGTACCGTCTGGTCTGGGGCTCACTGGCTAATAAATAATTAAATACTGCCATATATCTCTACCTTTGTGGTCTGGGGCTCACTGGCTATACTGCCGTATGTACCGTCTGGTCTGGGGCTCGCCGGCTAAAAAATAATTAAATACTGCCTGCCTAATAAATAATTAAATACTGCCATATATCTCTACCTTTGTGGTCTGGGGCTGACTGGCTATACTGCCGTATGTACCGTCTGGTCTGGGGCTCACTGGCTAATAAATAATTAAATACTGCCGTATATCTCTACCTTTGTGGTCTGGGGCTCACTGGCTATACTGCCGTATGTACCGTCTGGTCTGGGGCTCACCGGCTAATAAATAATTAAATACTGCCTGCCTAATAAATAATTAAATACTGCCGTATATCTCTACCTTTGTGGTCTGGGGCTCACTGGCTATACTGCCGTATGTACCGTCTGGTCTGGGGCTCACTGGCTAATAAATAATTAAATACTGCCATATATCTCTACCTTTGTGGTCTGGGGCTCACTGGCTATACTGCCGTATGTACCGTCTGGTCTGGGGCTCACCGGCTAAAAAATAATTAAATACTGCCTGCCTAATAAATAATTAAATACTGCCATATATCTCTACCTTTGTGGTCTGGGGCTGACTGGCTATACTGCCGTATGTACCGTCTGGTCTGGGGCTCACTGGCTAATAAATAATTAAATACTGCCGTATATCTCTACCTTTGTGGTCTGGGGCTCACTGGCTATACTGCCGTATGTACCGTCTGGTCTGGGGCTCACCGGCTAATAAATAATTAAATACTGCCTGCCTAATAAATAATTAAATACTGCCGTATATCTCTACCTTTGTGGTCTGGGGCTCACTGCCTAAATACTGCCGTATATCATTATCTACCTGTCTGGTCTGGGGCTCTCTGCCTAATACTGACGTACCTGTCTGGTGTGTGGCTCACTGCCTAATACTGCTGTATCTGTATAACTGCCTGCTGGTGCATACTCACTGACATATATAATTGCACACCAGTGGCGCTGTTCTGTGACATAACTCCACAATAATAATGGAGATCCAAAATATGGAGGTTAACAAACAAAGGAAAGATGAAGATGCACTTCCTCATAGTTCTGAAGCTGCTGCCACTAGTCATGACATAGGCGATGAAATGCCAACAACGTCGTCTGCCACGGCCGATGCCCAGTGTGAAGGCAGAGGGCATGTACAATTGAAACCAAACTTCCGTAAAAGGAATAAAACTATGAAATGTAAATCGTTGGAAGAGAAACTTAAACTTGGCAATATGCCATTTACGACACGGAGTGGCAAGGAACGTCTAAGGCCATGGCCTAACTTCATGACTAGTGGTGCAGCTTCAGATGACGAGGAAAGTCCTCCTCCTCCTCTCTCCCCGCCCAATAGGAAATCAAAGAGAGTTAGGCTGACACCGACTCAAAAAAGTCTGACAAAATTTCTGAAAAAGAAACAGAAAAAAATTCAGAAAATAAATCTGGAAATAACTCATCCTTCTAAAGACATATCCCAAATCCCCACAGAGAGTCCGAGGGTGGCGGTGGTTGTGATGCCGGACCTTCCTATCACTGTACGTGAAGAGGTGGCTCCTTCCACCATTTGCAGTATGCCCTCTGCATATGCTGGAAGGATGACCCACAGTCTAGTTCCAGATTTTATTAGTGAAGATGATGTTGTACACCAGGAGGAGGATATTGATGTAGCTGTCACTGAGGAGGAAGTTGTCGAGGAGGATGGAGACTTGGTTTGCTTAAATGACGCACCAGGGGGGAATGAGGCACCTGTGGTGGAAAAAGTTGTTGTCCATGGGATGAAAAAGCCCATCGTCATGCCTGGACAAAGGACCAATAAATCCACCTCTGCGGTCTGGAATTTTTTTTATCCGCATCCGGACAACAAAAGTATTGCCATTTGTAGCTTATGTAAAACTCCAATAAGCAGGGGTAAGGATCTTGCCCACCTAGGGACAACCTCCCTTCAACGTCACCTAAAGAAGCGTCATGGTTCAGTGTTTAGTCCAGAAAGTGCGGCTAGCAGTCCAGCGACACCTAAATCACTTGGTCCTCCTTTTGGAGCCAAATGCCTGAAAAGCACACCACCAACTCCCTCCTCGACAAATTCCTCCTCGATCCGGATAGGGGGGAGTCCTGCAGTCCATCTCACCTGCATGAATGACTCCATAGATTCCTCCGGAGGATCCTGCAGCACTACGCCTACTACTACTACTACTGCCGCTGCTGCTGCTGCTCCTGGAAGTCAGAGGGGAAGTCAGTCATCATCCCAGAGGGGAAGTCGTAAGACCGCTACGTCTTTCACTAAGCAATTGACCGTCCAACAGTCATTTTCCATGAGGATGAAATACGACAGCAGTCATCCTATGGCAAAGCGGATAACTGCGGCCTTGACAGCTATGTTGGTGTTAGACGTACGTCCGGTGTCCGCCATCAATGGAGTGGGATTTAAACGGTTGATGCAGGTATTGTGTCCCCGGTACCAAATCCCGTCTAGATTCCACTTCACTAGGCAGGCGATACCCGCGATGTACAGGGAGGTCAGAAAAAGTGTCCTCAGTGCCCTGAAAAATGCGGCTGTACCCACTGTACACTTAACTACAGACATGTGGACAAGTGGATCAGGGCAAACTAAGGACTATATGACTGTGACAGCCCACTGGGTAGATGCATCGCCTTCCGCAGCAGCAGCATCTCCTGCATGTCAGCTCCTTCTTAGGCAGGCTACACTGTGTATCACCGGTTTCAAGAAGAGGCACAACGCCGACAACCTCTTAGAGAAACTGAGGGAAATCATCTCCCTGTGGCTTACCCCCCTTAGACTCTCCTGGGGATTTGTGGTGTCGGACAACGCCAGTAACATTGTGCGGGCATTAAACATGGGCAATTTCCAGCACGTGCCATGTTTTGCCCACACAATAAATTTGGTGGTGCAGCATTTCATAAAAAATGACAGGAGTGTGCAGGAGATGCTTGCGGTGGCACGCAAAATTTGCGGACACTTTCGGCATTCTGCCACAGCCTGCCGAAGGCTGGAGCGGGAGCAAAAACTCCGCAACCTGCCCTGCCATCAGCTGAAACAAGAGGTGGTGACGCGCTGGAACTCCACCCTCTATATGCTGCAGAGGATGGAGGAGCAGCAAAAGGCCATTCAAGCCTACACAGCCACCTACGACATAGGCAGAGGAGCGGGGCTGCACCTGACTCAAGCGCAGTGGAGGCTGATTTCCGTGTTGTGCAAGGTTCTACAGCCGTTTGAAGTAGCCACACGTGAAGTCAGTTCCGACACTGCCTGCATTAGTCAGGTGATTCCCCTGATCAGGCTGTTACAAAAGCAGCTGGAGAAAGTGAAGGAGGAGCTAAAGCGGAGCGATTCCGCAAAGCATGTCGCTATTGTGGATGAAGCCCTCCATACGCTTTGCCAGGATACGAGGGTGGTCAGTCTGTTAAAGTCAGAGGAATACATTTTGGCCACAGTGCTCGATCCTCGGTTTAAAGCGTATGTTGTGTCTCTGTTTCCGGCGGACACAAGTCTACAAAGGTGCAAAGACCTGCTGGTCAGGAGATTGTCATCTGAAGGGGACCGTGACATGGCCCCAGCTCCTCCTTCATTTTCTCCCCCACCTGTGCCTGTGAGGAAACAGCTGCGATTTCCCACACAACCCGCTGGCGGGGATGCAGGGCAGGCAGGAGGGAGTTTGGACATCTGGTCTGGACTCAAGGACCTGCCAACGATTGCTGACATGTCTACTGTCGGTGCATTGGATGCTGTCAACATTGAAAAAATGGTGGATGATTACTTTGGTGACAGCATCCAAGTAGACATGTCAGACAGTCCTTACCTGTACTGGCAGGAAAAAAAGGCAGTTTGGAAACCCCTGTACAAACTGGCTCTATTTTACCTGAGTTGTCCCCCCTCCAGTGTGTACTCCGAAAGAGTATTCAGTGCAGCGGGGAACCTGGTCAGTGAGCGGCGAAGGAGGTTGCTCCCGAAAAATGTTGAGAAAATGATGTTTATAAAAATGAATTATCACTTATTCAATGAAGAGCAGGAATTGCCTCCAGAGATTATAACGGGACCTGTGATTGTGGAGTCCAGTGGGGACGAATTGATAATCTCTGAGAATGAGGAAGTACACACTGAAGGGGGCGAGGAATCAGAGGAGGAGGAGGAGGAGGAGGATGATGATGATGATGATGAGTGACGATGACATCTTGTTACTGTAGAGCCAGTTTATACAGGGAGATATTATGAATTGTTTTATTTTTTTGTGGGGGCCCAAACAAACCAATCATTTCAGCCACAGTTTTGTAGGCCCTGTCGCTGAAATGTTTGGTTTGTTAAAGTGTGCATGTCCTATTTTCGCAACATAAGGGTGGGTGGGAGGGCCCAAGGACAATTCCATCTTGCATCACCATTCATTATTCCTACTGCTGAGAGTCATTCATATGTGGGACTTGTCTTTTCAATGCATACAACTGTTTGCATTCCACTTGATTGCTGCACCTTCATGGGTGAGAATGTGATCTCCCTGACCTGGGGGACTCAGGGCTGGGGCAGGAAGGCTCAATTACACTTCTTTTTTTGGGCGGCTAACCTTTTTTTACCTGTCTGGTCTGGTGCCCACTGCTGAGAGTCATTTTTAATGCACATCAGGGTCAGGATCAGGCACATCATAATTAATAATCAATCAATCATAATCAATCAATCATAATCAATCAATCTATCATAATCAATCAATCATAATCAGAATCAAGCCTGGGCGGCTGCAATTAAAGTTCTTTGTGGGCGGCTAAAGTTTTTTTTAGTTTTCCAGTTACTGCAGTTTTATACATAGCTTGGTTTTTGTAAGTTGAAGACTTGTCAGTGCAATTTTCTTTTACAATATCCTTTATCTTTGCATGGACTTTGTGTATTTGGTTAGCATTCTGAGGTGTACACTGACTGCCTTCACCTTGAGCATGATCAGTTTCTGAAGCGGCAAAAATCCTTTTGTTTTGAAGATAGTCACTTTCTTTGCCGTTAGTTGTACAGGCTGACCTACTAACAGACACAGTTGCTTCGGAACAAGTTGTTGGAAATTTTTTAGGAGATAAAGCTGTACAAACCTTCTGGCCCCCCTTTTCAATTTTTAATTGATTTGCAAACATTTTGTAGTATTTGTCATATGTGCATAGCCTTTTAGAGAGAACTGCTTTTTCCTCATCAGATAACCTTTGTAATGATTTGACCTTCGCATCTCTCTCCTTTTTATTTAATGACAAGAACGATGAATACTTCTTTAATTTCTTCATCAACTGTTCTTTATTCATGAAATGGTCCGATAAAGCCTTTCCTCAAAACTTAAGTAAAGTTATGTTTCCTTGATAATACTTTCACAGCTCACAAAATTCTCATCACTGGCTTCCTTTTCTTTGCCACTTGATACCTTGTTTTCACAATAAAGATTGATTTATTTTTGATGACCAGTTGGGTACAATTAGTTACACATCTTTTTGGGCGGCTAAACTTTTTTGGGGGAGGCTGCATTTAAACTTCTTTGGGGGCGGCTGCAATTAAACTTCTTTGGGGCACAGGGGCACAGGGGGTATCCTGTAGTGGGCTGCCACACATTTTTTTAAATATGGATCTTTCAGCACAGAGACAAACTGCACATCAGGGTCAGGATCAGCCAGGTTGTTAAACGGGGTTTCGACCACTGTTGGAGCACTCCTCTTAAAGTAATCTTTTCACGAGCGTCCATCACTTTGATAGGCTTGTCTCCTGCCATGATCTGTTGCTTATTCGAATTCAGCATTTCACGGGCGTCCTGCACTTTACCCCTTATGCGGAAGCGAGCATCTTTGGCCACCAACTTTTCACGGGCATCTTTTATCCCTAGTTTTTGGCGTGCATCAGTCACACCAATTTTCTGACGAGCATCAAATGTTCTCTGAAAACTGGTGGCAAGTGGACGATTGTTCACAGATGGTTGGAGTCTGGATCTCACGTTTCCTATACCTCCCCTGTTACTGACCCTGCGGTACATCCCGGTGCCCACGGACATTCCCCGTTTCCTGATCAGTTCATCCAGCGACACGTCGGCCATATTCCTCCAACCACACAGCTGCTATATCTAATTTGATAAAAATAAAAATAATACTTGTGCTGTGTGGGACTGTAAAAAAGAATTCCATGCTGCTTGTGCACTGACGTCTGCCACTGAGTGCCACGGCCGAACAGTACCTAATAAGAAAATTAATTATTATAAATTCTGCTGGTGCACAATACTAGTATTGCTGACGTATCTACCTGTCTTGTGCCTAGTACTACTGTCTTATCTACCTGTCTGGTGCCTAGTACTGCCATATCTACCGTCTGGTCTGGGGCTCACTGCCTAATACTGCCGTATCTACCTGTCTGATCTGGGGCTCACTGCCTAATACTGCTGTACCTGTCTGGTCAGGGGCTCACTGCCTAATTTTTTTTGGAGCCTTGAGACTTTTAGGGATGCTGTACTAGCCGACACCTTTAGGTGGACTCTGGTCTGTCTTGTATCAAGCACAGTGGTCTCATGTGCATGAGATTGTTCTCTGTCCTCTTTTAAAATTGTGTCACCATCTTTATGGGTGAGAATGTGATCTCCCTGACTTGGGGGAGTCAGGGCTGGGGCAGGAAGGGTACAGGCTGAGTGGGGGTAGGGCACCCTTGTACTCTGCTGCTTTTGCCGGCTCCGGCCGGTAGCGTCTCCCTGGTGTCTCCCTGGTGTCCCTGGTGTCTCCTCCGGCACAGTTTCATTTCACCTCTGACCTCTCCTTTTGCGCTCCTGTGCCAGTGCCCCTGTAACTGTGTGGTGCAAAATAGTACCTGAATCTGGAGCTGATTACGGCGGCAGCTTCTGGATTCCTCACGGCTTCCCTCTTGCCTCCCTCATGATGCTGGCTGCTGGCTCTCTCTGTGTGCGCTGCTGTCCATCACCGCCGGGTCTCCTGCACGGAAACGCTGCCCGGCTCTCTCCTCTCTAGCGGGTCTCACTTCTGCACGCTTCCAGGCTGCGCACTCTGCTGCTCTCCTCTCTGTGGATCTTTAGGGTGCCCAGCCTGTCTTCTCTCTCTAAGCACGTGTCATCCTCTCTCACGCTGCTGCAAACCCTCCTCCGGCACAGTTTCATTTCACCTCTGACCTCTCCTTTTGCGCTCCTGTGCCAGTGCCCCTGTAACGGTGTGGTGCAAAATAGTACCTGAATCTGGAGCTGATTACGGCGGCAGCTTCTGGATTCCTCACGGCTTCCCTCTTGCCTCCCTCATGATGCTGGCTGCTGGCTCTCTCTGTGTGCGCTGCTGTCCATCACCGCCGGGTCTCCTGCACGGAAACGCTGCCCGGCTCTCTCCTCTCTAGCGGGTCTCACTTCTGCACGCTTCCAGGCTGCGCACTCTGCTGCTCTCCTCTCTGTGGATCTTTAGGGTGCCCAGCCTGTCTTCTCTCTCTAAGCACGTGTCATCCTCTCTCACGCTGCTGCAAACCCTCCTCCGGCACAGTTTCATTTCACCTCTGACCTCTCCTTTTGCGCTCCTGTGCCAGTGCCCCTGTAACAGTGTGGTGCAAAATAGTACCTGAATCTGGAGCTGATTACGGCGGCAGCTTCTGGATTCCTCACGGCTTCTTCCGGAGAACCTGTGGCAGGGAATGGCACAACCCAAGGAGAACCCACAAAAGACAAGGCTACTACGGCTAGCAGCAACAAATATTTATTTAAAGGAGATATGTAAATGGGTTGCTGCAATACACTCACGTACTTATGCAAAACAGTCACTTTATATCATTCAGTAATTAAAGCTATAACTAATCAATGACCAGATTAAAGAGAGAACGATTACGCAAAAAATTACATCACAACAATAACAATATGACAGAATAATATTACGTCACAACATGTCCGCCAAGTGGCGCTATGCACCCTATATACACTGCGCGGTAGTCCCTGGTGCAAAACAACACAGTTCCTGAATTTGAATAACGGTCCCGCGAAGGAAATCCTCACAAGGTGATTAGGCCATAACTTAGTGTGCACACTACTTTTATGTATAACAAAAGTGATCAAAAATCCTCTCTAAGAGGGGCAGGCAGATTCCCATCCCTTAGGGCAATCTCCTGTATCAGAGGCAAACAGGCAGTCCTGTTAGTGGGGGTATCCAACACCCCAGTACCTGAACAATCAGCTGCAGTTGCCAGCTCCTGCTGGTCACGACTCCTGGCTGGCCACTGCCTGTCTTGGGTGCTGTGTGGTCCTCTGGGTGACTCCCAGATGGGCGGCAATGTCCCTCTCTGCCTAGTTCCGTGCTGTAGGTCTCTGCAGTCACTCCTACTGGGCTCTATCTCCCTTCACATGCTGCTCACCCCTTCTTCTGGTCAGCAGTGCTGGCTGTCATTAACTGCTGGGTCCTTGCTCCCAGTGCCTGGTCTCAGATGTGTGCTTCTCTCTGCACAGCATCTCTGTCTGCATGCTTCCTGGCTCAGGATACAAGCTCTTCACCCCTCTGCACACTTTCTCTCTCTCTCACACACTGCTGCTGGGATCACCTCTGACCTCCCAGCTTCCTGTCTCATGTGCAGGGGAGCTGGGACACTAGGACACTAGCTGAGTCTGTTAACCCCTCACAGACCTGCAGCTTCCACAAGCAAAGGAGGTTTTCCTCTGAGCAGCATTGGCTGCAATTAAAATCTCTTTGGGGGCACAAGAGTACACCAGGGGTGGACTGCCACAATCCCTGGGCAGCCAATCGGGGGTGTCAGGCTCCCTGCACGTGGACTGAGCTGGGGCTGTTTAACCCCTCACATCCCTGCAGTTTTCCTCTGAGCAGCATTGGCTGCAATTAAACTTCTTTGGGGGCACTCCAGGGGCACAGGGGGTATCCTGTAGTGGGCTGCCACACAAGCCCATTCACATTTTTTGAAATATGGCTATCCACAGGTTGTTCAGTCTGCCATTTGAGATTGGGATCTTTCAGCACAGAGACAAACTGCACATCAGGGTCAGGATCAACCAGGTTGTTAAACGGGGTTTCGACCATGAATCAATCACATCAAAAAATTAATTAATAATCAATCAATCATAATCACAATCAAGCCAGATAGGGGTCTTGTTAAATATTAAACTGACCAAAACAGATACACACACAACTAATACTGCCTCATCTACCTGTCTGGTCTAGTGCCCACTGCCTAGTACTACCGTATCTACCGTCTGGTGCCTAGTACTTCCTAGTACTGCCTTATCTACCGGTCTTGTGCCTAGTACTGACTTATCTACCGTGTGGTGTCTAGTACTGCTTCATCTACCTGTCTGGTCTGGTGCCCACTGCTGAGAGTCATTCGTATGAGGGACTTGTCTTTTAAATGCATACAACTGATTGCATTCCACTAATGAGAGTAATTGATTGCTGCACCAATCGCCCACTGCTCCTCGGCTGCACTGTGTAAACAGTGCACAATCAAGCCAGATAGGGGTCTTGGTGCTTGTTTTGAGGTTGTAGCAGGGGAGTGCAGCTACGAGTCGTAACACCTTGAGAGAAGATCAGTACTTCTCTACCGGCAAAGGACATCCTCCTCGACAGAGCGCACAGCTTCACGAGGGACGCATGTGAAGCAGTGAGCAAAGGGAACACCCGCCTAGCGAGCCAGATCACCTGAATCCACCCTAGCGATCAATAGAGTTACAGAAGTCGCAGCCAGATAGAACTCTTCCAGCTGCCACCTAGTCATTGATTAGCCCCCTCCCCTCCACCCATTAGGCAATGATTGACGAGACGAATGGTAATAATAAATAATAAATGAATAATATTACTAATCACCAAATTAAAAATCAGATGAAATTAATTATAAATAATCATAATCACAATCAAGCCAGATAGGGGTCTTGTTGGATGTTAAAGTGATCGAAACAGTTACACACTTGCAGACAAACTCTGTGCTGCACAAAATGCCCACCGCTCCTTGGCTGCACATGGTAAACAGTGCATGATCAAGCCAGATAGGTATCTTTTATGGGCCTATTTTTTTAAACTGCCATCATGTCTGCCGCTGCAGTGCCACTCTTACATGAGCCACGTGTTTGTGCCGCACACTTGTGTGGCTTAGCATAGTTATCCAGCTACCTCAGTGCAAACTTTGGCAATAAAAACAATATTGTGAGGTGTGAGGTGTTCAGAATACACTGGAAATGAGTGTAAATGAATGTTATTGTGGTCAATATAGCGTAGGAGCAAAAAAACCACCAAATTCTGCCATTTTAGCTGTTTTTAGGCTTTTTTTAACAAAAAAATCAGAACCCAAAACCCAAATAAATCCAAACACAAAACACTTAGGAGGTGTTTTGCCAAAACCCATTAGAACCCAAAACCTCAAGGTAATCAGAACCCAAAACCCAAAACCCAAAACCCGAAAAGTGGCCGGTGAACATCCCTAACTAAAACAATTCCAAGGCATGCTGGGATGTGTAGTCCCACAGAAGCTGGAGAGCGACCATTGGTGTATAGAATAGTATTTACAAATACCTTATTTCCAAAACACAATGGGCCAAATGTAATAGGGTGAGAATTTCAGAAAGTGAGAGATTTTGGGAGAGTTTTCCCATGTTTTTTAAAGCAGAAATCAATTACATGGCAAAACCAGGTTGATTTTGCCATGTAATTGATTGCTACTCCCAAAATCTCTCACTTTCTGAAACTCTCACCCTATTACATTTGGCCCAATGGGTTAAAACGTATCTGTGTGTCTGGAAGTTTTGTGTTTCTACATGCTGCTGGTAGAACTTGTATAAAAGAAAGTGTTAAGATGTTAAATATTCACTGAAAATTGGGTATGCATCAATCTTTCTGTTATAAGCATCTTTGTTTTCATCTTTGGTATAAAAAAGCTCCAGTACATATATAAAATCCATGAAAATGACTGATTGCATGTGTGTTCCTTTAGGTATGTCTCTACAAATGTTCAACATGGCTTACATTACTGAGATTCCATTACATTCCACAATTGGGCATGGTTTCATTATATAAGAAAAGGCTTGGCAGAGATCTCATCATAATGTGATGATCATCAGCTGAGTTCATGCACTGGAATAGGTCATGGGTGAATCAATAGTGATAATTGCTCTCTGAAAAGAGATAGAGCCTAATACAGAAAGAATTCAGTATGGAGGTCATTCTGCTTGGTATGCTACATTGTGAATTTGTAATGGGTACCAATATAAATACATCCAGGGGTGGCCGGGGATGGTCGCACGCTTGTGCGCTCCCATCCACCGGAGCTTCCATCCTCGGCCCCTGGAGAAAGGGTGCCCCGTGGACGGGAGGAGGATGGAGGGGGAGAAGGCAGAGGAGAGGCTTTATTCAAAGAAAGGAAAGAAAATGTCGCAGTGTGGTGCACCTCAAGATACAGAAATATTTAAAAAGTAACTTTTATTTCATTTTTATAAAAGACAAAGGTGCAAAATATTGACAAACAAATAACAAACATGAGACACGGACAGTGTGATAAAAAAGGATACATTTTTATCCTTATTCAGTGTGGCCCAATTCCCCTGGTAACCCCTTCTGGGTATATGTGTGTGCTACTATGGCACTGCTGGCAGACAGATTGGACACTTTAAATATGTAAGTGCTAAACACTATGGTTCCAATGTCTGTCAGCCACTGATAGGTGTTCAATTGGCTTGTCCACTGCTGTCTTTTGGTGAAATACTGTGGCTCAGCTCTAATATCAAAGTAGTGCTAATGAATTCCCCGGGATCTAGTGATTCGGGATGTGGTATAGATAACACTCCCTGATCCTGCTGGGGGAAGATTAGCACGAACGGTCACTAGAGTGGCAAATTGTAAGTATGCAGAAATATATTATTAATGCCACCCTTGCTGTGAGTGTGTATGGGGGCTGAGCGCCTGCCCGGCGAGTGGGAGCTGACCAGAACTGCCACTTCTGTGCCAAAACTCCCACTACAGCCGGGAGGTATGCTGACAGGCATTGGTTGAGCAGAGCGAAACTAGTTGTGGACAGGCGGCGTGTAGATATCACCGTCGTCTGTCTTCCGTCTGCTCCAAGGTAGACGCACAGAGCTATGTAGGCAGCGGCGTGTGAGTACTAGCGCCGTCTGTCTCATGGTTGCTCTGTGATTCGAGAGGCGGCGGTGCAGACGTCTTACACCGCGGCTTCAGGCGGGCTTGCGATCCCAGTGAAAACTGGCGTACGCTCGCCCTACCGTCAGGCAGCCAGGACACACAAATCAGTATATAACAATATCAATGGGGAGGGGAAGAGGGGAGTCAAACACACTGATTTAGGTCAGAGGAGAGGACCTGGCACAGGACACGGTGTACACCCCCCCCCTGCCTGCCTGGCCCGGACAGGCGCACCACATGACCACTGAGGAGGTGCACGGAGGAGGGAGACGGAAGTGACGAGGAGGAGTGGACCCCGCTCAGGACGCAGCACAGGACCCAGCCGCAGGCATGACCACCAGAGGAGGCGACCCCCATCAGCACCCGGTGGCACCTGGCCGTGAAGGATATCTGGCCCACAGGCCCCAGCCGCTGTCTTCCAGCATGAGCAGATTGCAGGAGCCCGTCTATCACCCACCTAATGATCTGGGTGAAACACAGTGGTGGCTCCCCCCCAAGGGAGGAGGTATGATTACACTATCGGGGGCAGCGGCTTTAAACTCAGCCCAGGGAGGGCCCAACTCCAGCCGCAGGCCTCACTGACTCTCTCCAGGCCTCACTGACTCTCTCCCCCCCGCCACCATCACCGCCCACGCTGGCTCTCCACCACCACCCTGCATCCCTGCTGACACGTTATCTGTCCATGCGTCCCCGCTGTCAAATTCTCTGTCCCTGCATCTCCGCTGTCACGATCTCTGGGCCTTATTCTGGTTGATGCGGGTGGACTGCCGCACGTACGGTCCATACGAGCAAATACCGCATTCTTTCGGCCGAGCGTGAGTCCGCCCCCACAAAACAGCCGCACACGGACGGTCACAGACACCGACAAAGGGGAGTGGCGTACATATGAGCGTACGCCAACGTGCACGGGATGGATCTCAGAGCTCTTCCACCAACACCTGGCGTACATATGAGCGTACGCCAACGTGCACGGGATGGATCTCAGCCTTTTTTGCTCGGAGACTCAGCGTGTCTCCCCGATCGTAAAAGGATGTGCGACAAGAGGTAATGAGACATTTGTCTAGGAATTGCATATGTGTCCTCCCTTCACAAACAGTGATGGTTTTTCATAGTTATTGTTACAGGTGAAGATGTGTCAGTCGACCAAGCATGACAAAATGGTTTGTGTGCAAACATCATCTAATATTGTAACAAATAAGACATTACAGACTGATAGGCAGATGTTGGGAACCTTTGCTAGAGATATGTGATTGCAATAATGTGCTTCCTGGCATCTTACATACAGAGTGTGATAAATAAAGTTATTAGGAGATTGCAAAGTGATAAATTTATGTCCAAGGTAAATCATAGTGAGATTGTGTGCAAAATAGTGTCCATGAGCATACGACATTTAACAAACATTGCAAGTAGAAATGGTGACCCAAAAACACATTGTTGGTGTTAGACGTGATAGATGTGTTTAAAAAATACATTAGACTTGTATGTTTGTGTTGCAGTGAAAAAGTTGACATATGTCGACTCCTATGAATTGCGTATCCTGCTTTGTAAAGATGTAAAACACACTTTCACTAAGAGTGTAGATGGTTAAAAAATAACTACCTGGACATATTGAAACGAGTATTTAGATTAAAACTCCATAAAAATAAACCAACCTTTACATGGTGAGAAGTGTATAAAGAGAACCTTCCTATGTATTTCTGGGCTGTGTGCGGCTTGCAGGTACTGAAATGAGGCATTTCACTAATAGCCTGCAGCATTGCTTAATATTGCAGTCAGGTGTATGCAATTTACTTGTACTTGGTGTTAATTAGCAGACCAGGGCGGCCGCACTCAGGCATAAACTCTAATGCAGCCCACACACGCATCGATTTAAGAATGCGTTTTGTACTTTTAAAGTACAAAACGCATTGCGCGTACGATTATCGTGTTGTATTAGTGCGGCGTGTGCGACGCGATGCTGTGCTATGCGCGTTCCCGGGGGCCGATTTTAGATGTCCAAAAAAGTATGTGCAGCAGGTACTTTTTTGGACATTATTGCATAGCATCGGGCTCAGCATTATACAGGCATACGAGCCGATGCTATACGATGGGTTTTTTTTTTTTTTTGGAAATAATTACATACAAATTGGTATCAACAACTTTATTGCAGGTTTGAAACATGTGAACTCGAACAAAATAAAGGTCAGAAAAAGCCAGTGAAAAAATGTGCTTAAATCGCACAGCATCGCATCGCAGACAGCAAAATAACCATCACATCGGGTCATGCTTAATTCTGGCAGAAAAATTGTAAAGAACCATTGTACAGCCAAAAACGCATAGCACTGAAATCGGTGCGTGTGTGGGCACCATAAGAGTGGTATTGAGCACTCTTTGGCGTCCGACTGTTTTTGGCCCAAAATGCACGTTGCGCTCACCGAGCGAGGCGGTTGTCCATCCGTGCAGTTTGAGTGCACACCCCCGTGTATGCCCAGGTATACTCCCAGTTTTGCCCAGTTTTCTAGCCTCTCCCCTAAAAACGCCCACATCACGCCCACTGTCACAGTGTGATTGCGGATAGGATTTTTGGCTCGGGACAGTCCGTTCATCAGCGGTTTGCTGACGCCGCACATGCGCATAGTGAATGATACACATGCGCAGAAGAAAAAAAACTCCGGACCGTGCAATCACGGTCTGCCCGCACCAACCAGAATAACCCCCTCTGTCCCTGCACCCCCGCTGTCGCTCTCCTGTGTGGCATAATGGGAATTTTGGCTTGTTCCATATGGCATAATAATAATTTTGGCTCACTCCATGTGAATTCTGGCTTATTCCGTGTGGCATAAAATGATTTGTGACTCATGCCATCTGAATTTTGACTACTTCAATGTGGCATAATGTGTAAGGTGCACTAGTACAAAGACAGTATAAGGGGTTCTACTACTGGGTTTATAAATGGTATATGGTGTGGTACACTACACTTAAGGACATGCCCCTTTTGAGTGGCCACACCCCTTTCCCCCAGAGCGTGCTCGCCTTCGGCATGCACAGAACCAGAGCCTACTTTTTTCCATACCACCACTTCAAAATTTCCACTATGACCACTGATTTCTTGTATGTATCAAACAATGCCTGTATCATTAACTGGTTTCTCTGCACACAGGGCGGCTTTCTCAAAAGCCAGGAATGTCCAGCCTTTTGAGAATGCCTCTAGTTTCTCTGCAACATTTTCTGAGTCAATAAGGAGGATTTCTGTGTACAACGGAAGTCCTTCCAAACTGGAAAAACAACTCTGATCTGGACTCTACACATTCAAGGGGAGAAACCATATATTGTTAAAATGAAAAGTTCAGGACCTTCTAATATAAAAATAACATAAGCCTCCTATTTATTTAAATCTATTTTTTTCCCAAATCTACATACTATATATTGGGTTGGTAACAAGACATTGGTTCCCCCAGCACACTGAATAGTATTAGTAACCAATCTTGAACACTACATGATAATAGAATTCAGAGACATATACCTGCGCAGGTGTATGACATGCCCCCAAGCCGCGTCAAGGCTTCTCTGTATATTGGGGGTCCCTAAAGCTATATCTAGGTGCAGGGTGTGGCACCCCAAAAACTATCATAAGCTAGGAAGTCCAGTGCGGCACGCCAGTGAAATACTATAGTGTTAATTATTAGTGATAGGAAGCCGAAGCTATATATAAAGAGAGAGGGAGATAAAATAAAAAATGGAATGCAATTAAAATAAGAGAGAGATAGTGTTAGTGAGGGAAAAGTAAATTTTGGTTTGAGGTTACTGCGCTTTTGCCTTTGTATGTGGGGGCTGCTTAACTGAGTAGAGGGAAAGTGTTAATAGAATGTAAGGGCATGCCACACTAAAGCCACCCAGCCCAACCAGTCCAGGGGCACCGCACCCCACACCACTGTTACCCTAAATTGGGTCTACAATTAACCAGCAAGGAGTCACATGATAATGGCTCCTTACTTGGTATATCTGAACTAAGAGCTACCTACCTTGGAGCAACCCCAGACTACTCCATGTGGCATATCAGGACCTGCATCTCCGCCTAATACAAGCTCCTCTCTGCCTCTCACAACATACATACAGATAGTGGTAGATGCTCAAATTAGTTCAGTAATACTATTCAGGTGCATGCAAGGGAGGGGGTTAATCCTGTATTTATATTGTTATGCTGTGTACACACGGGGGCGATAGGGGCTATAATCGCTGGGAATATGGTCGCATATTGCCAGTGATTGGAGTGCGCACCAGCGATAAATCGCCGGGTGAGTGCTCCCGTTTTCTGCCCCATTGTAATCGCTGGAGCTTGCTCCTGCGACCAGCTAATTACCTCTGCGGCTCCCCCAGCAGAGGTTCCTTTTCATCAGCGACCATCTCTGGTCGCTGATGCAAAGGAGACACTGGGCAATATATTGCTCAGCAATATATTGCTAGCAATATATTGCTGAGCAATATATCTCCCCCCCGTGTGTACAGGGTTTAGAGGCAGAGAGGAGCTTGTATTAGGCGGAGATGCAGGTCCTGATATGCCACATGGAGTAGTCTGGGGTTGCTCCAAGGTAGGTAGCTCTTAGTTTGGATATATCAAGTAAGGAGCCATTATCATGTGGCTCCTTGCTGGTTAATCGTAGACCCAATTAAGGGTAACAGTGGTGTGGGGTGCGGTGCTCCTGGACTGGATGGGCTGGGTGGCTTTAGTGCGGCATGCCCTTACATTCTATTAACACTTTTCCCTCACTAACATTTTATCTCTCTCTCTTTATATATAGCTTCGGCTTCCTATCACTAATTATTAACACTATAGTATTTCACAGGTGTGCCGCACTAGGCTTCCTAGCTTATGATAGCTTTTGGGGTGCCGCACCCTGCACCTAGATATAGCGCTAGGGACCCCCAATATACAGAGAAGCCTTGACGTGGCTTTGGGGCATGTCATACACCTGCGCAGGTATATGTAACCAATATCTCTGAATTCTATTATCATGTAGTGTTCAAGATTGGTTACTAATACTATACAGTGTGCTGGGGGAACCAATGTCTTGTTACTTACTCAGTATTAACCCCTCCCTTGCATGCACCTGAATAGTATTACTGAACTAAATTGAGCATCTACCACTATCTGTATATATTTTGGGTTGCCAGGTAACCCTAGCTTCCTGATCACGTGACCACTAGTCACTAGCAAGCGCTTCCAATTTTACCCATCGTAATAGAGATTTATTTGCTCTCTTATTGGGCCTTATTCTGATCGGTGCGGACTTTTCCGCATTCTTTCGGATGGCGTTTTTTAGCCGTCTGCGCATGCGTGGAGAACGCTACACGCATGTGCCACGCATGGTCTCCGTACTTGTTCTCACTAATCCCGTACAGAACTGTGCACCGCATACATTCGGGCAATAGGGGTGTGTTATGGGCGTCATGCGGAATGACACAGGGGCGTAGTTTCAAAGTGGGCTAAACTGGGCGGAAACATGGGTGGACACGGGGGAGTACACATATATTGGTAGGCGTGCATTCGGACAGCACGCCGAATGCACGCGAACAAAAAGGGAAGAAATGTGCGGTGTCCAAAAGGTTACTTTTGCTTTGCGGACACCACTCGGTCATGCGCTAGGCAATCGGAACGCCTAATCAGGACGGACGCACCTCAACCAATGTCACCTGAACCCAATACAATCACATACTTTACCCATGACTTGTTAATTACACGCTTCTCACTGCTACAATTGGAAGCATTGCAGCTTAAAGGGAACATTACATGCTGCACTTGTCACACACTTTTACACTGCAAATAATGCACACAACTTAATAATATTAATACTAATACACATGCCACTTCTGCATGTCTAAATTAATACAGACATTTGTGGGGCCAAAATAACATTTATTAAACAAACTTTGGCAAAAATTTAAAATACATAACAAAACAAATGGTACCATACCAGGACAAAAATTACATAATAAAGAATAAATAGCTACAGCAGAATCATTGGGAACACATCAGGTGGCTTCACAACAAAAGTACAGCACCAACACTTCAAGTACAGCACACTGAAACAGGGCAACAGAGGAACCAAACATGACATTTGAACCGCGGGCAAAAGTGGTGACCCTGGGCACGGATTTGGACACAGGATGCTGACACACACAGCTCAATGGAAGATTTGGGAAGACATAACGGAGGAGATTAATGGGGACACAAGTTCATTTGCGAGCACGTTTGCCCCTGGCAGGCTCCTTGCCACGTGCAGCAGCTTTTCGACCTTGTCCACGGCCAGAGTCCGATGGTGGCTCATGTGGAGCACGTGCTGGTGAGGGGGTGGATCTTCTTCCCCCTCTGGCAGCAGGGAGTGATGAGGTTGGTAATGCACCCGAAGCGGGTGACATTAGGGCCCTATTGCTGTTAACTAGCTCCACCATAAGTTCATTATGGCGGAGGAGGAGGTCGTTTTGCCGCAGGGCTTGATCAGCCAGCACCTGCAGGCTACCAGCAATAGCTTGGTGGCTGCCAGCCATAGCTTGCTGGCTGGCACTCATAGCCTGCAGGCTCTCAGCAATAATCTGCTGGCTGGTGGTCAAACCCTGCAGCACCTTCTCGGCCCTACGCACCCGCTCGAATGCCGACTCTCCCTGCTGCACAATACTATCCAGCACACGGCCCCACATGGACAATTCAGCCGCGGACAATCGCGGCGGCTGCTGCACGGGCCTGCTACTGGGGCCAGGTGGCACAGACTCCACTACCTCCTCAAGAGAATCTTGACCAAGCGGTGGCGATGCTGTTGAACAAGAAAATTCAAATTACCACACATTCCATGCAACATTTAAAACATCTACTTATGGCCTGGCAAATAATTACCTTCAAGAGTAGAAGCCATCACTTCCGCTGGGGACTCGCTGTCTATAGTGCTCACCCCCCGGACCTCCTGCAATACAGCACTGGGCCATCTCTTCCAGGGGGGTGAGCTCCAGCTTGGATGGCATGGGGCCAGCCCCAGAGGTCTGGCTGTGTTGCCACCGCTCGGTCAATTTCTTCTTGAGGTTGCCTTTGAAGTCGTGCCACCTGCAATCAAAGTGTACATATTAATACATGTAACTCCTCATGTTTGCTGTATCAACCATTGCAATATGATACATAATACAACATGTGCCTACTGACACCAACCTTACATTATATTAATTTTTCATACCAACCCTTAGCAGATACAAAAACATTCACCCTCCAATAACTATCAATTAAATGTCATGGCCAACATGTCTGTGCCTCCAAGCAACGTGAACACCCATTGGCCAACTAGATCTAATATTGAATGTAAACATTACTGGACTTGTACTACTCTAATGTAACACACATGTACTTGCCTCTTCTTAACATGCTCTGCCTGTCGAACTTGTGGAGCCACTGCATTAATCTCCGCCGTTATCTCCTCCCAGATCTTCCATCTCCGTTATGGAGACCAGGCTGGGCCGTGCTGGCCCGTTTATTACAAATAGGCAGAAACGTTCTGCCTATGCGGTGGCCCGCCGGCGGATATACGCCCGCACCCATGTGCGGCGGACCATCGCACAGCTTGAGCGGCGGTGGTCCGACCTCCGGCGCAGGGAGCCAGAGAGGCTTCAAAGCATAAGGGCCAGCATTGCTAGATGTGAGTATTTCAACAGTAAATGTGGATTTGTACATGATTGCTTACCTGACATTATTTAATCCACTAAGGTCAGCAGCCTGATCATGAGTTCAACATGCCATACAATATATGAGTGCTACTTCCTGATTGACACCCTGTAATGGTCATAAAATATGTTATTGGGGAGGATTAATGCTTGTGATGCTTACAATGGCCCAAATGTCACAGCATACCTGCCATGTTACAGGCTGTGTTTTGTAAAGGCCACTAAGGAGCTGTTTGCCTGTACAATTATCTGTACTTATAACCTTAGCATTTGTAGCTTCATAAGGCTTAATACAAATGACCCCTAACTGGCACTTTTTTGTTTTTTCACAAACACAGCACGGGAACGAGCAAGACTGGCCCGAGATAACTCAGAGGCTTCCCAGGCCCAGGAGGAGGCGGAGGAAGTCATGGCCGAGGAGGTTGCCATAGAAGAAGGGGTCGCGGAGGAAGTGGAGGAAGAGGAAAGGGAGGAAGTGGAGGAAGAGGAAAGAGAGGAAGAGGAAAGGGAGGAAGTGGAGGAAGAGGAAAGAGAGGAAGAGGAAAGGGAGGAAGTGGAGGAGGAGGAGGAGTGGGCAGCGGAGGTGGTGGCAATGGAGGCCGAGGTGGCTGAAGAGGCGGAGGTGCCACATGACGAGGCCACAGAAGAAGAGGAGGCCTGTGAGGTGGTGCAGGCACCCCAAATTGGTATGTATAGATAAAGTTTCATTATTCCTTTTGTCATCTTCTATTTGCTAGGTAGCACTGGTGATTCAATTATTTTTTTCTATACTATAAAGTGATAAAACAAACTGGGTAGCAACAGACACACTTAGGGGTTAGATAGGGTGGGCAAACCATCCCTTTCATCCTGGACACATATTAATGACACAGGTTGTGCGGATGGCTGTCAGGTCGATTTTAAGTGCCACTGAACCTGTGTAGTTAATCTGTATCCTGGAAGAAAGCCTCATATAGGTGAGTAGAGTTTACTGGTGATTGATCTTTGTAAACTAGATTCAGTATGGCATAAATGGAGTATGGACAGGCGTGGCTTAGACTGGAGTAACAAGTGGTCAGTGCCCCTGGGCCCTCCTCTAGCTAACCACACCCTGCGGTCTGCATGTATGTTTTGCACCATAATTTTGTGTTGATTTGTTCTTAGTAATGCTTTTGAGCATGGGAGTGGGTTATTGCTACAGCTTCCCCTAACTGGCATTATGACAATGATTTCTGGAGCAGACCATCAGCAGCCAAGCCATGCTTGATTGCACAAATGTACTGAGCATTCCTGAGAGTTGTGTAACTCCCCTGCCAGGCTCCATCATATAACAGACACTGAACTTTGTTTGCCGAATTGTGATTGGTGCAGCGCGTGACATGCTTCTCACAGCTTTCTCATGGGTGGGTTTGGATTGAGAAGTAGCAGTATGACTGTGAGGTGTTTGACAGAGTACAGGGTAGAGGGCCAAAATCAGGCTTTCCATGTAGTATGTATGCATGTATGTATAGGTGTATGTCTCATATATATAGTTATATATGTGTGTATATATATATATATATATATATATATATATATATATATACACACACACACCTGTCAAAATGCATGTTTCAAATGTTGGTTTGACTATGTTAAATGTATGCATGAATATCATTAGTCATTTTTCATTTTGAATTTCCTCCACAGATGAGCCTGCCCAAGCAGAGGAGGGTCGCCGTGGGGCCCTTCTAAGAATGAGATCCTACATGCGGCTGATTTTGTCCGAAATGGACCGGCTCATAGATGGGCCAAATTAATTTTTTTCACATTTATTTTTTGTTATTTGTATTAATAAATAGTTATTTAAAGTTCAAAGTTGTCCGTGTTTTTTTCTAACATGCAAAAGTATATGTGTAACTTGTTTAAAATCTTTTAAATAAGCTAAATGTAAATAGTGCACATAGATGTATGTTAGGGTCACATGCTGTAAGGGTTAATGTGTGTCATGAATGTAGTAGGAATGTGGGTCAGTATAGATGAGCATTTAATTGATTGAAATTGCTAACAATCCCTTTTTCAGGAGGTTGCCTAATAGCCTAAGTGGGTCATGTGATCGCTGTGTGTACTCAGTACAAAAGTGTTGGATTGTGCGTAAATACTCCGCATCGGGGCGTACGGACAGCTTTCCGTACGTTCTCACGTGGTAAGACCGTGCTTGTGCGGGAAGACCGTGCAAGAATCTGTACGTTTCCCCCGCACGCGCACGGTTTGTATGTCGTCCGTACACACGCCCTGTTCTTACAGAGTGAGTCCGTCCGAATGCGGAGGACACGTGGGCGTTTCTACGGACGATGCCCGCATGCTGCCGCACAGCGATGCGTGCGGCCCGCACCGTAAGAATTCGGGAATATCCGCACCGATCAGAATAAGGCCCATTGGTCCATGTTTATACATATGACTGCATGGAGGTTGCTGTGACAGCGCCGCACTTCTTGTCCAAAGTCCATTATTATCACAGGGTTTACAGTGTTTTTTTTTCTTTTTTAACTAAATTCAGCCACATGGCATTTCCAATTATAAGTATGGGGAATGCAATCTGGTTACTTAAAAAATGGGTACTTGTGTAGTTTCACAGCGACAGGCTACGCTACGTTTTCAGCGTAGGCTGAACTACGTTGTCAGCGTAGCCCAACAGCTGCCTAGCGTATTCAGCGTAGTGAATCCGCAGCAGCCCTGCGTCCCCGTCAGGTAGCTAGTCACCATACTGTCCCTGGGATCTGCAGCTCTGTCCCCAGCATCCCTGGCAAGCCTAGTGAGCACCTCTCACACAACGCCGGTAACCGCCAGATTCCCTGCGCTTGCAGACGCTAGCAGAGAGGGGATCATGCGAGCGCCGGCAGAGAGGCGCTCCATCTGTGTGAGATGCAGGAGTGTCTCAGAAGCTTGTGCGCCTCAGTAATTATTGCGGCAGGGTACAGCAACTCTGCCTGTGTCCGCTTCAGTGAGACTGACAGGGTTAAGGGTTTGGTAGCGCGTGCATCTCCTGCACAAAGGGGCGGTGTGCAAGCAGAGGCGTAGGGAGGGCGGAGCCACCGGAGCTCATGCTCCGGGCGCAGATTGGTGGAATGGCGCCGCCGGCCCGCCCCCCCTCCGCAAATTACACTGTACACAGAGCCTAGCCAATAGCAGCACAGCGCGACCTTATCAGCCACTTAGCGCGCTGCTTACTGTGTAGTAGCGCAGGAGTAGTGACTCTGTCCTGCGCCGTTAGTGTCCCAGCGCTAGTGCATCCTGGAGTGCCTCTCAGCGAGTCCCTGCAGTGTGTCCCGCCACTGAAAGGAGAGGAGCCCGGCGCTGTGTTAGTGGGTCAGAGGGAGCTGTCAATCACCACCCTGCTCTGACGGAGTTTCTCTGCACACAGCTCCTGCAGCGCTAGAGCCCCGCTGCCCTCATAGAACCTTCAAGTTCAGGTCTGCACCCTGTACAGACCTCCAAGCCTGCTGAGAGACCTCAATTGCATTACTGTCCATTACATAAAGCTGCAGGAGGAGATAAGTAACTGCACCAATACACCTGCTGAATATATTGTACACCTGCTTGTAACTGTGATGTATGTACATAAATTATTCTGCATATCTGGAAATTAACCATGTGCATGCTGCTCAAAATAAACCACAATTCCTACAATAGACCTAAGCTAACACTGTTGGTCCACTGGTGGTGTCGCTGCTGCTGACATCTGTAAGCCGCCAACAAATATGGCCGCTGGGTCAGCAGGAGGACTGCTATGCATTCCCAGCAGCAGCTCCTCCGCCCATGGGAGGGACGGTAGCATTGGACAGGGGCAGATAGGACCACTGGGATGGTCCCATAGCCCCCTTGGCGTCTCTCACGCTGATCACTGAAAGCCGCCACCAC
Source organism: Crinia signifera (assembly GCF_055691185.1). Classification (NCBI taxonomy): domain Eukaryota; kingdom Metazoa; phylum Chordata; class Amphibia; order Anura; family Myobatrachidae; genus Crinia; species Crinia signifera. The sequence goes on from NC_139224.1 coordinate 62,657,493, forward strand.
TGCTACAGCTTTCGAGCAATTTCCTGGTGCCTGAGCAGATTCCGTTACAGTGTCTTATATAGCGCAGCAGATTCCGTTATAGCGTCTTATATAGCGCAGCAGATTCCATTACAGCGTCTTATATAGAGCTGCAGATTCCGTTATAGCTTCTTATATAGCGCAGCAGATTCCGTTATAGCTTCTTATACAGCGCAGATTTCGTTACATCGTCTTATATAGCGCAGCAGATTCCATTACAGGTTCTTATATAGCGCAGCAGATTCCGTTATAGCGTCTTATATAGCGCAGCAGATTCCGTTACAGGTTGTTATATAGCGCAGCAGATTCCATTACAGCGTCTTATATAGCGCAGCAGATTACGTTACAGTGTCTTATATAGCGCAGCAGATTCCGTTACAGTGTCTTATATAGCGCAGCAGATTCCGTTACAGTGTCCTATATAGCGCAGCAGATTCCGTTACAGCGTCTTATATAGTGCAGCATATTCTGTTCCAGCGTCTTATGTAGTGCAGCAGATTCCATTACAGCGTCTTATATAGCGCAGTATATTCCGTTACAGTGTCTTATATAGCACAGCAGATTTCGTTACATCGTCTTATATATCGCAGCAGATTCCGTTACAGCGTCTTATATAGCGCAGCAGATTCCGTTATAGCGTCTTATATAGCGCAGCAGATTCCGTTACAGGTTGTTATATAGCGCAGCAGATTCCATTACAGCGTCTTATATAGCGCAGCAGATTACGTTACAGTGTCTTATATAGCGCAGCAGATTCCGTTACAGTGTCTTATATAGCGCAGCAGATTCCGTTACAGTGTCTTATATAGCGCAGCAGATTCCGTTACAGCGTCTTATATAGCGCAGCAGATTCCGTTACAGCGTCTTATATAGCGCAGCAGATTCCGTTACAGCATCTTATATAGCGCAGCAGATTCCGTTACAGTGACTTATATAGCGCAGCAGATTCCGTTACAGCGTCTTATATAGCGCAGCAGATTCCGTTACAGTGTCTTATATAGCGCAGCAGATTCCGTTACAGTGTCTTATATAGCGCAGCAGATTCCGTTATAGCGTCATATATAGCGCAGCAGATTACGTTACAGCGTCTTATATAGCGCAGCAGATTCCGTTACAGTGTCTTATATAGCGCAGCAGATTCCGTTACAGTGTCTTATATAGCGCAGCAGATTCCGTTACAGCGTCTTATATAGCGCAGCAGATTCCGTTACAGTGTCTTATATAGCGCAGCAGATTCCGTTACAGTGTCTTATATAGTGTCTTATTTTTTAATTTTTTTCTATTCAAATGCCAACACATGTTAGCCACGCCCCCAATTCATTACAGGGGGGGAGGGGCGCAAAATATGCCCTTGCTCCGGGCACCATGGCACCTAGCTACACCGCTGTGTGCAAGTGCGTCTCATGCACAATGAATGACGCATTTTCCAGTGCTCCATGTTACATACTGGCAAATTCCTCCATTTCAAACCTCTACTATCCACGTAAGCTCGAAGTGTGGCGAGCCCCGTGAGGGGATGCGGTACACGTCCTCCCGACTTGTTCATACCCCACTAACCACGTCGGCATGGAGTTAATTTTATAAAGTGTGGTGAGCGCAGCAAGTCACCGAGCCCAAAGCGTGGCAAGCGGACACGGATTACTTGATGTGTGTTCCGCGTCCGCTTGCCACGCTTCTGGCTTGATAGCTCACTACGCTCGCCACACTTTATAAAATCAACTCCACACTGATGTGGATAGTGGGGGTATGAACAGGTCAGGAGGATGTGTACAGCAATCCCACACGGGGCTCGCTACGGTCGCCACACTTCGGGCTGGCATGGATAGTGGGGGTGTTTCAGGAACACATTCACACCAGTCATGTCAGGCAGGTTAAAATGGTCAATGGTTCCCACACAATGTAATAAGCGCAGACTGACTATGATAACTGCGTAACGCTGACTGACTACGCTAACTACATAAGCTCCGGCTAGCCGTGAACGGGCGGGAACACGACGTTGATACTGACAGAGACGCCTGACTGACTACGCTAAATACGTAAGCTCCGGCTAGCCGTGAACGTGCGGGTACACATTTATTATATAAATGAAAACAACACCTATTCAGTAGCGCACGCAGGGGGGGTTTCCGAGTACCCAGAACCCCCCCCTGGAATATAAGGGCCATTGTCTGAAAGCTGAGGGTCACCTCTTTCCAAGAGTACAAGAATTTTTAAAATCGGACCTTGGGAACCGGAGATATCTGACTTCAAAGCATTGGTCCCCATCCAAGCCTGTTAATTGCTTTTCCCAGTCAGATATTTCAGGTTCTGTCTGACATAGAGTTTTTCTGAGGATATATTCCAAAATCTGTGACTCTCTCCCTTTGAATGACACTAGAAACTTGTCTCTACTGTTCCCAGAACCAGAGATATCAGCCTTCAAGCAGCTGGTTACTGCTCCAGCTCCACACACCTGGTATGTAGTTTTATATTCTCGTTGGCAGATTGCTCTGCCTCCTGAACTCTGATCCCCTAGTCCCCAGTACCATTTGGTAGGGGGGATTCTCTAGTTTTTAATACCATTAAAATCTAAGAAATCTATTTCTGGGAACTGGAGATATCTGCAGTCAAGCAAGCTGTCCTCGCACCAGAAAATTATAAATAATAAGCCCACTCCACTATACACCCCTCCTCTGCATATTAAACATCCCCTACCACCCTGGAAGTTATGTATCAGGGCCCCTTCATTCAGCCCAATGTCCCCTTCTCCCACCATCTGTGCAGTAAAGGGGTAATTAGTGGAAATTACTGATCCAGGCCCTACATGCTGAGCGGTTGATAAAATATATAATATAATACCCCCTACCACCCGCGGGACATCAAAACATATACTGGGTCACCTAAGTGTCCATCTCCGTACTTTGCTCCGCACCTCTGGAAACCCCCTTCTGAAAATCCTGCGTTTGCCCCTGCTATTATGACAAACTCACTTGGCCCTCAAAGTGACACACCACTGCAATAGCCACCTCTCTGACCATGAATGCAGACAAGGGCCCCAACTCACAACTGATGCTGCTTTCATACCGCAAAACCTGCTTAGACCAGGTATTTAAAACGGGTCAGAGCAAGTTTAACCCCTTTAACATCGCATGTAAATATCTGGTCTAAAGCAGGTTTGCGGTGTGAAAGCAGCATACCAGCAGGAGCTCCCGCACTGTAGGCAGGGAGGAGAGCTGCAGGATACTGGAAGGGTAAGGGTAGGGAGTCTGACACTGAGCATTAGCTGGTCCGCTCTGAGCCAGTGCAGTGCATATTTAATGAGCCGGCCGCTCATTACATATGCAAATATGTAACGAGCGGCTCATTACATATGCACATAAGTAATGTGCAGCCGGTTCATTAAATATGCACTGGGCTGGGTACCAATAGTGCTCACTGCTGCCTGGGTACCGTTTCAGACCCGTTCAGACAGCCAAAAAAACGGTCTGAAATGGGTAGGACTCTGCTTTTTTACCGTTTCCAAAAACCATTTTTTTGGAAACGGTAAAATCACTCTGCATCTTTCAGACCGCACATATTACCATTTTAAAAGGGTTAAAAATCTGCAAAATACAGGTTTTTTTGTGCGGTCTTAATTGCTTTTTCAATCATTTTGCTTCTTGCAAATGAGTGGGCTCCTTTCAGTGCTCCGTCCTTGCATGTGATTTTTAGTACATTCTGGGCATGTGGATTTCTTATTGCCACAAATAGCTGCAATAAAAAAAATCGAATTATTTGGTAAAATAAAACAGCTCATCTGCTATGGGAAATGTCCCAAATGAGCCTGCTCTTACAAGAAAGATGTAACCCGTACTAGTTACAATATTGTCAGGTGATCAACAGGTAATGACAAAAGCAACACACTGTGTTTCTTATATAAAAATAATGGTAAGACTTGGTGGGCGACCATAGTGTTCCAACACCTTGTAAGAATTTACATTTAAATTGAGATGTCAAAAAGCATCAAATACAAATAAAAACAAGATACAAGATTGCATTGCATTTTCAGATTTTGTTATGAAACTGAAATATAAAATCCTGCTGGGTGCAAACTTGGAAATATAGATATGTACCAAAACAAGTATTTATAATATATTTATATACTTTATTTAAAATGTATTAAAAAATGTTTTGTTAATTTAAGTTACATTTTACATGTAGTAGTAGCATCATACTTGCCTACTTTTGAAAACAAGTTTCAGGGAGATTATAGTTGGTAGCAGAATTTTGCACAGTGCCCCATTGAGGGGACGTGTCAGGCTCCACAAATCGTGGGAGGGGGGCGCGGGGGGCTAGCGTATCACTGGAGGGGTGGTCGCGGGGTTCCGCGAATCGCGGGAGGGGGGTCGCGGGGTTCCGCGAATCGCGGGAGGGGGGTCGCGGGGGCCTGCGAATCACGGGGGGGGGGGGGTGCGTAGGGGTGCAGTGAATCGCGGGAGGGGGGTGCGGGGGGTTGTGTGTGTCACCTGCTGGCTGTGGAGTAATGGTGGATAGTGGGCATGTTCTGTAGCCCTGGCTTGGCGGGGGGAGGTGATGTCAAGGGGTTGGTGGTGTGGATCACACTGGTCTTTTCCTTAGGGGGGCAGGTTTGTGTAGAACGCTGGGAACGTTATATACACAGGGGATGAGTGACAGATCTGGCTAAATATATAAGATATATATATATATAGAAAACGGCAATTGAGTGGCACTCTGGATACTTTCTTTCAAATAAACAGCAGACACTGTAGTCAGTTTCAACGTTTCATTTCTTTATAGAAATTTCGTCAGGATACAAATAGAGCTTACATTTACACCTTATATACCAGCAACCACCAATCACCAATGTGCAGAAATCTCCCGATTCCCACGCTGCGGGTACAAACAGATGACGTCATCAAGCCTCTCCATGGCGCTCGTTCGGGTGCGTCAGGTCTGTTGTCATGGAGACAACACCACGCTAGCCCTTCACTACCGCCGGGATTTTAACTCGATCACGTCCAATTGTCAGTACCGCAGTAGGGCCAATAGGAGTTAGAGCAATATATACAAAATACCATAAATAACCAAAAACTAGGAAAATAATTACAGAGGGCACAAATGTGACAATGAATAAATATACAATGCATTAATTCATAAAAAATTTCATAGAAAAAATTCATAGAAAAAATTCATAGAAAAAATCTTTTACATACAGATGCAAAAAATCTTTAAAAAAAAGATTTAAATTAGATTCAATAAAGTTTAATGCAAAGAAAACTTTTTAAATAAACTTTAATTCATAACAGCAATAACCATGCAAAAAATTATTGGTTCAAGCAGTGTCAAGATCCGGTCCAATCGATACAATGAACCAATTTTAGAGTAAATATTCCACTGTTAAGCAGAAAAACATTAAGAAAATATGAACAAGTATATAATTGTGCATACATGCAAACAAGAAATCAAATGGAATGATTTCTAAAGAGTAGATGGTATACATTGACTGATGCTGGTAACAATTATTTAAAACAAGACAGTGTCATATTTTCATTCAGACCGCCTGAAGAAATTACTTTAAGGCGGTGTATCCAAGAGGTCTCCAAACGGAGCAATGCCGCATTCCTATCTCCGCCACGTAGGGACGGGGCTATCCAATCTATCATACGATATTTTATCGCATGTAGATTGTGCCGTGCCTCGACCCAGTGGCGGGCTACTGGTTGTTCACTACCACCTTTTTCAATAGCGCCCCTGATCGCTGACCGATGTGCTGTCATGCGATCTTTGAATTTACATACAGTTTTGCCGATGTAAGTCAAGCCACATGGGCAGATTAATTGGTAAACCACATGAGTGGATTCACAAGTAAAATGTGTTTTTATTTTATACGCAAGTCAATGTATACCATCTACTCTTTAGAAATCATTCCATTTGATTTCTTGTTTGCATGTATGCACAATTATATACTTGTTCATATTTTCTTAATGTTTTTCAGCTTAACAGTGGAATATTTACTCTAAAATTGGTTCATTGTATCGATTGGACCGGATCTTGACCAATACCAATACATTTTTTGCATGGTTATTGCTGTTATGAATTAATGTTTATTTAAAAAGTTTTCTTTGCATTAAACTTTATTGAATCTAATTTAAATCTTTTTTGAAAGATTTTTTGCATCTGTATGTAAAAGATTTTTTCTATAAATTTTTTCATTTTTTTTTTTTTCAGAATAGTTTTTATTTAATCAGTACAAATTGTGAACATGAGGTACTTTACATAAGGCCACAACATAAATTAACCATGAATTTATGAACTCATTTGTACCTTACATTACTATACCGACGTATTTATCAGGCCAGAAGGTGAAGACTCTGGCCAATATAAACAAAAGGGGGGGGGGGGGAGGGGGACTAGACATAAGACAGGAATATAAAGACATGAAAACATAGGTAGTAAGTCGCATAGGACAGACACACAGGGGAAGAAACATGTGGTTAAGTGGTAGGTAGGGGAAGGGAATCCAGGGCACTCATTCAAACATCGACAGAGACATTTAGTATCGAGGCAGGGTCCATCTGGAGGGAGATTCCTAGTGGGAGGTTTCTTTTCTCTCTATAGGTAAACCACTTAATCCACTTGGATTGTGTAGAGTTGGCGGAAGAGGAAAATTTGTAGTCGATCGTTTCAAATAAATAATGTTTATGAATTTTACCCAAAATGAGGTGGATATCAGGAGTCTCCGGGGACTTCCAGTACTGGCCAATCGCTGCTTTAGTGGCAATTAGGATCTGACCTATCAGGTAGCTATCTTGTTCTGGGATGGAGGGAGATAAATGGAACAGCGCGGTGACTGAGTCCATGGGTAAATGAACCCCTACAATTTATCTCAACAGGGCAAACACTTCCCCCCATATCGGCCGTAGTTTTGGGCAGTCCCAGAAGATATGCAGGAGGGACCCAACAGATCCGCACCCTCTCCAGCAGAGGTTAGAGACTGTCGGCCAAATTGTATGCATCCGCCGAGGGGTGAAATAAGCTCTATGGCATAGTTTATAATACATTTCCGAATGACTTAGACATTTTGAGATCTTAAAGCAGGAGAGTGCGATACAATCCCATTCTTCCCTAGTAAGGGTCCTACCCAAATCGGTCTCCCATCTGACCTGGGATAATAATTTGTCCGACTGTAATCTATTTACTAGTATGTTGTACCATCTAGAGATGCCCCCTTTATTGTTCTGTGAGGTCAGGGCTAGGACCAGTCTTTTTGGGAAAGAGAGTGACACTACAGGTCTACCAGCAGGTGCAGTCAGCCAGTGTCTTAGTTGCAGATATTTATAAAAATCTTGTCGTGGTATAACAAATTTCTCTGAGATTTCTGTAAAGGACATAAGATTACCTACTGGACAAATATCTCTGAGCGTGGTTATACCGTTTGTTACCCAGTTGTCTAATTTTAAATTGGGGATGAGGGAAGCTATAGTCATGATGGCCAGGTCTGGACCAGGCAAAGAGGCCTCCGCTTCTTTTGCTATTAAGTCATGGCAAGTTAGTAGGGTATCTCTAATAGAGATGGACCCCCCCAAGAGGGAATTTCCCCCCTTGGCAGCCAGAACAACTCCGACAGGCAGATTTTAGGCAAAAAGGACTGCTCTATAGACACCCATGGTTTCACCTGCCCAGTGGCGAACCAGTCCCTTGCCTGGTTCAGTGCACAGGCTGAGAAGTAACTCCCCAGATCCGGGTATGCCACCCCACCCATTTGCTTGGAAAGAATAAGGACTTGTTTAGCTATGCGAGGTCTAGATCCTTTCCAAATGTATCTGGTGAATAGTTTATTAAATTCCAAAAAATAGGATTTAGGGGGGTATCCTTGGAATGGCTCTAAACATATATAGTATCTTCGGGAGTAGTACCATCTTGGCTGCTGCGATGCGGCCCAGCCATGAGATTTCATGAAAACCCCATTCCCCTATCAGTTTATCTAACGCTCCTAGTAGAGGCTTATAGTTGCATCGAAAAATATCAGGGGACCCAGCGATTTGGACACCTAGATATTTAATCGATGTCAATTGCCAGGCATATCGGTATTGATCTTTCAGCCGCTTAACTCTCTCTAAGGGAATGTTAATAGGGAGAGCTTCCGTCTTGGTGGTGTTCAACTTGTAGTATGATACACTAGAGTAGAGGGACAGAACTTTGTGAAGCTCGCATAACGAGGCCTCCGGATTAAGTAAGCACAGCAAGACATCGTCTGCGAATAAACTAATTTTATGATTTATCCCTCCCAGTTCGGGTCCTTCTATGCGGGCAGAGTTCCTAATTTTCTCCGCGAGAGGCTCCATAGCTAGGGCGAATATGAGTGGAGAAAGGGGGCAACCCTGTCTGGTGCCATTTGTTATGTTAAACATATTGGATAAACAACCGTTATTAAACACCCTCGCGGAGGGAAAGGAATAAAGTGCAAAAATGGCATCTAGAAATCTACCAGAGAATCCATATTTAAGCAGAACTGATCTTAGGTACCCCCAATGTAATCTGTCAAATGCTTTTTCAGCGTCTAGGGACAGAATTAACAGAGGGGTCTTTTTGAATTCTCAACTCTCGACAATATTAAGTACTCTACGGATGTTGTCCGGGGCCTGCCTGCCCGGCACAAAGCCGACCTGATCCGCTGCGATAAGTGATGGCAAAAGGGGGCCTAGTCTATTTGCTATAAGTTTAGCATACAGTTTGAGGTCGCTGTTCAGGGGGGCTATTGGCCTATAATTTTGTACTGCCGTGGGGGGTTTGCCCGGTTTGGGAATAGTGACAATTCTTGCCTCTAGCATCTCTTTAGGGAAGTTGCCCGCCTCGGAAGCTTTATTAAACACTTTAAGGAGAATTGGGGCTATGATTGATTTAAAATGTTTATAAAAATTAGAGGGGTACCCGTCTGGGCCCGGGGCCTTATCTCTAGGCAGAGAGTCAATGGCCGCTTCAAGCTCCGCTAAACTCCACGGAGAACAGAGAGTATTGGACATTTCAGGCTCCAAACTCGGGAGGGAGACATCTGCCAGAAAATTATCAATCTCAGATGTCGTAGGCTAGGGGGTCTCAGCGTCAGATTTCAGATTATAGAGCTCAGCATAATATTCTGCGAATGTGTTAGCTATTTCAAATGGGTCAGATATTTTTAACCCCCCTACGTTGTGAACACTATGTATCCTAGCTTTCGCCTGCCGTCCCCTGAGTTTTCTAGCCAGAAGGCGCCCTGCCTTATTGCCCAGCACATAAAATCTCTGGTTTAATTTAAACAAGTTCTTCGTAACTGTTCTAAGGGATAACGCATTTAACTTTTCTCACGCGCTATGCAGAGAGTTGAGGGTTTGCGAGGCCCTCGGATGGGCTTTATGCTCTGCCTCCAACTTAATCACTTCAGCCTCACATTGCCTAGCCTCAACAGATTGCGCTCGTTTGATCCTAGAAGCAGCTTGAATGGCCGATCCTCTTATAACAGCTTTTAGCGCACACCAGTGATTAAAGACGCTGGTATCGTCCGGGCTATTGGATGCAATATAATTCAGCAGAGAGGACTTGATGGCATTACAAGCTTCTGGGTTAGCCAATGTATGTGCACCCAGCCGCCAGGGACCCGGGGGGACTTTGCGGGAGTTCAGGTCATATTTGATCAGTAGAGGGGAATGGTCTGACCACGTCATTGGTAAAATGCGGGCCTTGATAACAGACTTTAAGGTCCATTTGTCAGTTAGGACTAAATCTATTCTAGAATACGTGTGGTGGGGATTGGAGAAAAAAGTATAGTCTCTTGTCGATGGGTTTTTGGCCCTTCAAGCATCAAATAATCCATATTCCCCTAATAGCTGTCGAAATCCGAAGGATTGGGAATGTGGGGATGTGGGCTGGGGGCGACCTCCAATAGGCTTAGATTTATCAACCGTGACGTCAAGCACCATATTAAAATCACCCATTAAGATAACAGCTCCTCTGGAGTGCTGCTTAACTATAGCACATAATTTCCTGCAGAATTTGAGTTGCCCGGTGTTAGGGGCATAACATGAGACCAATGTTACTTCAGAGTCTTTTAGCTTTCCAACCAACACTAAGTATCTGCCCTCCGGGTCTGCCACCTGAGACTCCACTGTAAGGGAGCTTTTAGAGGAAACCAATATAGCGACTCCCGCTTTTTTTAGTGGTCCATTCGCCATGTAGCACTGGGGGAACCTGTTGTCAAAGAATTTGGGCGGGGCCGAATTAATGAAATGGGTTTCCTGCAGTGCAACGATATCGGCTTTCATTTTAGAGAAGGAGTTTAAGGCTAACCTCCGCTTCTGCGGGGAATTTAGCCCCTTAACATTTAAAGATATAAGATTCACCATGGGGCAGTCCGGAAGGCAGATTTGACCCAACGTAAATTGATTGACCTGGAGTGAGGGTGGGGGGGAGGGACTGCAAGGGAGGACACCAAACATGAGGGTAGGGGACACATAGACATAACAAAACGGCTCTATACAGAGTCGGAGTGAGATGCCAGAAACAGGGCGCCGCACCAATCATACTTAAGGGGGGGGGGGGGGGTAGTGGCAACCCACCCCACAGTGTCAACAGAACAATATTACAAACATCATATAACTAAATAAGAAAGGCAATAACAACATGCAAACGAGTCGAACATATCCTAATTTTCGAAGTTGAGGGGGCAAATGAGGCAATTTTAGCAAATTTCTGCTTATCCGGGGCATTATCCTAAACATAAGAGAAATAGGCAGAGGGTACCACCGTTAGCGTCTAAGCCTGAACTAGAATTTATACAATAATTCAGGTCTTATATGGCAAAGCGGGTATCAGGTAAATTAACTATAATCCCCTCGTCTCTCCACCAACAACCAGTCCTGCTGTAGACGATGATACGGAGAGGAGGGGGGGGGGGGGTTCAGGTACCTCAAAAGATATGGGAACACGTAAAGACAGATAAGCACATTATATTATAACTTACTAAGGATAAATCCCCCAAAGGGCTACATATAGGTCCCATACTGTAGTTTAGGACCCTTTCTCATCTTTGGTAAATAACAAGTATCAACAGTGCAACTTCACCTAGAGCTTGGGCTTTAAGCAGAGTCAGTAAAGCAAAACAATGGGAGCAGTAGCTAGAGGACTCCGGTTCCCTCACTTCTCCACCACCGACCAGTCCTGCTGAAGACGGTGTTCAGGGGAGGAGGATGTCGGAGGGTCCCCCAAGTTCCATTTACGAAGCAGTTTCATCCCCTCTTCAATCTCAGAGACAACAATCGTAGAGCCGTCTCTGGGGATTATCAGTTTTGTGGGGAATCCCCACCTATACATAATATTGGCCTTTCTGAGCACACTTGTTATTGGGTAAAAGGACCGTCTCTTGTTTAGTGTGTCCCTGGATGAATCTCCAAAAAGTTGTAAGGAACCCAGTGCTTCAGCTGTGTCTGAGGAAGGTCTGGCGGCCTTCAACAGGGCTTCTTTAATGTGAAAAAAATGGACACGCATCAGGACGTCTCTGGGGGCACCCTCTGGGGCGCCACAGGGTTTAGGGATTCTGTGAATTCGATCGAGTATGAGGTCTGAGTTAGCCGCCGAGGGGAGAAGCTTCCGGAAGACGTTCAGAGTGAAGTCATGGAGGCTGCTGTTGGAAATGTTTTCGGGGACCCCTCTCAGCTTCAGATTGTTCCTCCTGGATCTATCCTCCAGGTCGCTGATTTTATCACGTAAGGCCGCCACTTCTCCCTCCAGGGCTGCATGGGAATATATAAGGGTATTGTGCGATCCAACCATTTCGCCCATTTTGTTCTCTAGAGAATTTATGCGGTCGCCAAGGTCCTCAATTGACCGCTGGCATGACTGGAAGGAGGCACGAAATTCAGCTGACATGTCTTCTTTAAACTGCTGGAGTACCTGTTTCAAGGTCCCAACAGTCAGAGCGGCATTATCCTCTATCCCGGGAGTTGCCAGGGCCCCTGTGAGGGAGGCACAGGAGGGGTCGCAAGCCCTCACAGATGGAGAGCCATCTGTAGCAGTTTCCGCGGGTACGGACCTGCAAGGGACTTGTGGGACCGTTTTGGGCACTTTATTTCTTTTGGACGGCATAGCTGAATAGCTGAAGTGCACAGAAGTAGTTGTATAGTAAATAACCACAGAGGCAGCGCTTACAAATGCAGGAGAAGGACCTTTATCCAAGTGAGCTCTCTAAAAGAGGGCAAGTTGTAGATTTTAAGCACACATCATATACTATGTAGACACTGCAGGGTGGTGCATGTTAAGAGGCTAGCACCAGAAACCCATCTCTGCAGCCAGTTCCAAAGAAAAAGGGTGTCTGCAGCACAGGGAGGTGCAGGGACCTGTGTACCACATCCAGCTCCCTGTATAACAATATAGGGCAACAATATAGGGCAAGCCCTGTGTGGGGCTACTGTGTCTCAGGGAGAGCTTGCTCCTGTGCTCCCAGATGTGCTGTATGGTTCTGCTGCCCCAACCAATATGGCCACCACGTCTCTGTTAATAGTGCCACAGAGAGCGGGTGTCCGGCCCACTAATGCAGGGCACCTTATAGGGCTGGGCAAGGCTCTCTGAGGGGGCACCTGGCGGAGTAGCGCTGCTATAGTGCGCCCGGGGCGGCTCAGGCGTGCAGCCGCGGCAGCCCCGAAATCCAAGATGGCCGCCGCTCGGACGGAGCGGGGCTCCGGCGGCTCCTACCTTGCTGGGGGGCTCAGCGCGGGCAGAGGTCCAGAGGCACCAGGGGGTCGCCCGGGTAGTGTAGTGACTCCGGGCGCCCACCTCAGGGCTGTAAATCGGTGGTCGGCTGGACGGGTGTTCGGCGGCGGCCTGGCGGTAAACTCGAGGTCCCGGCTCCAGGGGGTACTAGGCCGCAATCCGCAAGGACCCGAAATCGGGACCCCCGACTCCGCGGCTGTTCCCCAGCAGGCTCCCCGAAGGTTAGGGGGTGTCTGCAGGGCTGGAGTAGATTGGGGAGAGGAGGCTGCGAGCAGTATTAGCAGTTTTCAGGCTCAGGGGATCAGAGCTCCAGAGCTGTGCTGCCTTCCTCGATCCCGGTCAGGCCACGCCCCTATGAATTTTTTCTATGAATTTTTTTCTATGAATTTTTTCTATGAAATTTTTTATGAATTAATGCATTGTATATTTATTCATTGTCACATTTGTGCCCTCTGTAATTATTTTGCTGGCTTTTGGTTATTTATGGTATTTTGTATATATTGCTCTAACTCCTATTGGCCCTACTGCGGTACTGACAATTGGACGTGATCGAGTTAAAATCCCGGCGGTAGTGAAGGGCTAGCGTGGTGTTGTCTCCATGACAACAGACCTGACGCACCCGAACGAGCGCCGTGGAGAGGCTTGATGACGTCATCTGTTTGTACCCGCAGCGCGGGAATCGGGAGATTGCTGCACATTGGTAATTGGTGGTTGCTGGTATATAAGGTGTAAATGTAAGCTCTATTTGTATCCTGACGAAATTTCTATAAAGAAATGAAACGTTGAAACTGACTACAGTGTCTGCTGTTTATTTGAAAGAAAGTATCCAGAGTGCCACTCAATTGACGTTTTCTACCTATCCTTGCTTGGAAGTGGGGGCACCGGATCAAGTATCCCTCATCTTACACAGTGCCGGGTCATCTATCTACTCTACATTGGAACAGCCCTTTGTGACACATGGACTGAACCAGACCAAGGCACGTGGAATCATTATTTGTTCGCAGGACCGTCACTCACTGTGTGATTCTTCTCTCCTCATATTACTCCAAGGTGAACACGGGTGTTACCCAGCCTCAATAATTCTCGGGATTAACCTGCTAAAAATTACACTATGGCAGAACCAAGTATGGATCCCAATGAACAATTTAACCCCTTGCTGGTCCCCTTACAAGAGTTCTTCAGCTATTCGCGGTCTGATACGGAGCCCACCCTGCGGAAAAAACAACTACTTGAAGTGGCAGAAGCCCGCACACCTGAGTCATTATTTTTTGACCTGTTGCGGATGAAGAAAAAATTAATTGACTTTTACTTTCATGCCATCACTCTAAGCGATTATTTTCCCTCCAAAAAAATCCCAAGGGGCTTGAGAATCCGGAATTGCCCCACAATTGGCAGAACAGACCCCGCTTTTTGTCGGAAATGGATCTCGATCCTTAATAAATGCTCATCGGATCTGATCCTTCTGATCATTGATCAATCCAACAAAGAAGTGGCGAAATCAGAAGCTAAGATCAACAAATTTGAGCAAGAATTCCTGCCTATTCTATCTACAGACAAGGAGACTGCCTGGCTTGAAAAACTAGAATCCCAATTGACTGTATATAAACAAAAAAGAAAAACTGTTGAAGGTGGAAAAAGATTACGATAACCATCAAGTCTATCGGTGGTTATCAGGAAATAACAATGAGAATAACTGACGCCCTTTTTTTCGCCATCACAGAGCCCAAAGAACGGCCTTTGATACTGACACCTCCACTGAATGTCCAAGTACTGCTAGTGAAGGAGAGAGTAAACGGAGTCGACGCAGAGGCCCCTCTGTCCCTTTAGGGGTTCTTACATGCAAAAAGAGCAAAGGAGACCTACCAGACATGGAGGGCAAAACCGTCGGCAGAGGAAAGAAACCGCCAGCAGGTCAGAAGAAGTAGTGTTTAATTTATCGAGTTATGAACTTAGTAAAAATGAATTGAGTTTATTGGCCAAAGGCCTATCGTTTGTTCCATCGGAACAATTTAACGATTTGAGATGGGACATTGAGAAACAACAGCTACACCGTAAACTCAAATTGAAAGAACACTTCTTTAATAAACCTGCCCCTCCTCCTGTCAGTATGACGACCACTCCTGTTGTGAAGTTACCAGACAAATTGAGACAGTTTAAACCTCCGTCTAAATTTGACCCGCTCTCCAACAATGCAGTGATAAAGACATTTATGAAAATGATTGATAAGGATGTCAAGGACTGCGTCAATACTTCTCAGAAGGTACCCTCTAATCTTTCAGCAGAGGAAAGAAAAGCACTTTGTACTTTGCGATCCAATGACTCCCTAATTGTCTGCCCGGCGGATAAGGGGGGAGCCATTGTGTTACAGGATATTGAGGATTATAAAAAAGAGATTGTTCGCCAACTTGAGGAACCTGGGGTATATGTCAGATTGAATGGGGACCCCACTGTTGTTTTCACTAGAGAACTTAAGGAATTGTTGATTCTTGCGAAAGATGCTTGTTTAATCACTGATGAGATTTTTGATATTCTGATACCTCCTTTCCCTTTAGTCCCCTTAATGTATACGTTGCCCAAAATACATAAGGGTGTAAACCCCCCACCTGGTCGGCCGATCATATCGGCGAGGGGGAGTCTGCTACAACCTACCTCTATTTTTCTTGATACTATCTTACAGCCTCTGGTTCAGAATCATCCAAATTTTTTATTAGATACGACCACATTGCTCAATAAATTGTGTATGTTACAATGCAGACTGGATGATGTTTGGTTAATCACCGCCGATGTAACCAGTTTGTATACGGTGATACCGCATCAAGCTGGGTTGCAGGCGGTTCGAAGACTTTTGTCATCTAGTAATAACACTTTTATTGGTAAGCTGCTCAATCAGAGGTCTGTCATTCAGGTGCCAACAGGGAGGGGTAAATCTGGTTAGGAAAGAAAAACAGTTTGTATCCCTATTGCACACTGAATGAGAAATATACATATAATAATCAGACAATACAGAGATCTTGGTTGCATATATCTGCAGATATAGGGTTAAGCCCCCAGGCCGTACGTCAAGGCGTCTCTGTCACTGGGGGTCCCTAACACTGGGTATGGGTCTGGGGTGTGGGCCCCCAACATGCCGACACAGGCTGACTACTCCAGGGCAGCACACAAATGAAAGTTAGTAGTGTTAAATAAGAAGCACATAAGTGCTATGTAGGGAGGTGAAGGTGTGATTAAAATAATACATACAATAGGGAAAAAACATAAATGTTAATAAAGTGTTAGGGTGTGCTACCCTGGAGCAGACCAGCCATACCAACAAAGGGGGAATCACACTCCCAAACCCATCCCATGCACAATAACAAATTTATGGGCCTAATAGCCCAGTGTAAGGCCACATGATAATGGCTTACAACATCTGAGAGCCAGCTTACCTGGAGATACCCCTGGCTTCTCCAATGGCACTCAGGTGTCAGCAATCCCTCCTATTGCTGACCCATCTATGCCTCTCAACTGCACAACACTTTTATTGGTAAGCTGCTCAATCAGAGGTCTGTCATTCAGGTGCCAACAGGGAGGGGTAAATCTGGTTAGGAAAGAAAAACAGTTTGTATCCCTATTGCACACTGAATGAGAAATATACATATAATAATCAGACAATACAGAGATCTTGGTTGCATATATCTGCAGATATAGGGTTAAGCCCCCAGGCCGTACGTCAAGGCGTCTCTGTCACTGGGGGTCCCTAACACTGGGTATGGGTCTGGGGTGTGGGCCCCCAACATGCCGACACAGGCTGACTACTCCAGGGCAGCACACAAATGAAAGTTAGTAGTGTTAAATAAGAAGCACATAAGTGCTATGTAGGGAGGTGAAGGTGTGATTAAAATAATACATACAATAGGGAAAAAACATAAATGTTAATAAAGTGTTAGGGTGTGCTACCCTGGAGCAGACCAGCCATACCAACAAAGGGGGAATCACACTCCCAAACCCATCCCATGCACAATAACAAATTTATGGGCCTAATAGCCCAGTGTAAGGCCACATGATAATGGCTTACAACATCTGAGAGCCAGCTTACCTGGAGATACCCCTGGCTTCTCCAATGGCACTCAGGTGTCAGCAATCCCTCCTATTGCTGACCCATCTATGCCTCTCAACTGCACAACACTTTTATTGGTAAGCTGCTCAATCAGAGGTCTGTCATTCAGGTGCCAACAGGGAGGGGTAAATCTGGTTAGGAAAGAAAAACAGTTTGTATCCCTATTGCACACTGAATGAGAAATATACATATAATAATCAGACAATACAGAGATCTTGGTTGCATATATCTGCAGATATAGGGTTAAGCCCCCAGGCCGTACGTCAAGGCGTCTCTGTCACTGGGGGTCCCTAACACTGGGTATGGGTCTGGGGTGTGGGCCCCCAACATGCCGACACAGGCTGACTACTCCAGGGCAGCACACAAATGAAAGTTAGTAGTGTTAAATAAGAAGCACATAAGTGCTATGTAGGGAGGTGAAGGTGTGATTAAAATAATACATACAATAGGGAAAAAACATAAATGTTAATAAAGTGTTAGGGTGTGCTACCCTGGAGCAGACCAGCCATACCAACAAAGGGGGAATCACACTCCCAAACCCATCCCATGCACAATAACAAATTTATGGGCCTAATAGCCCAGTGTAAGGCCACATGATAATGGCTTACAACATCTGAGAGCCAGCTTACCTGGAGATACCCCTGGCTTCTCCAATGGCACTCAGGTGTCAGCAATCCCTCCTATTGCTGACCCATCTATGCCTCTCAACTGCACAACACTTTTATTGGTAAGCTGCTCAATCAGAGGTCTGTCATTCAGGTGCCAACAGGGAGGGGTAAATCTGGTTAGGAAAGAAAAACAGTTTGTATCCCTATTGCACACTGAATGAGAAATATACATATAATAATCAGACAATACAGAGATCTTGGTTGCATATATCTGCAGATATAGGGTTAAGCCCCCAGGCCGTACGTCAAGGCGTTTCTGTCACTGGGGGTCCCTAACACTGGGTATGGGTCTGGGGTGTGGGCCCCCAACATGCCGACACAGGCTGACTACTCCAGGGCAGCACACAAATGAAAGTTAGTAGTGTTAAATAAGAAGCACATAAGTGCTATGTAGGGAGGTGAAGGTGTGATTAAAATAATACATACAATAGGGAAAAAACATAAATGTTAATAAAGTGTTAGGGTGTGCTACCCTGGAGCAGACCAGCCATACCAACAAAGGGGGAATCACACTCCCAAACCCATCCCATGCACAATAACAAATTTATGGGCCTAATAGCCCAGTGTAAGGCCACATGATAATGGCTTACAACATCTGAGAGCCAGCTTACCTGGAGATACCCCTGGCTTCTCCAATGGCACTCAGGTGTCAGCAATCCCTCCTATTGCTGACCCATCTATGCCTCTCAACTGCACAACACTTTTATTGGTAAGCTGCTCAATCAGAGGTCTGTCATTCAGGTGCCAACAGGGAGGGGTAAATCTGGTTAGGAAAGAAAAACAGTTTGTATCCCTATTGCACACTGAATGAGAAATATACATATAATAATCAGACAATACAGAGATCTTGGTTGCATATATCTGCAGATATAGGGTTAAGCCCCCAGGCCGTACGTCAAGGCGTCTCTGTCACTGGGGGTCCCTAACACTGGGTATGGGTCTGGGGTGTGGGCCCCCAACATGCCGACACAGGCTGACTACTCCAGGGCAGCACACAAATGAAAGTTAGTAGTGTTAAATAAGAAGCACATAAGTGCTATGTAGGGAGGTGAAGGTGTGATTAAAATAATACATACAATAGGGAAAAAACATAAATGTTAATAAAGTGTTAGGGTGTGCTACCCTGGAGCAGACCAGCCATACCAACAAAGGGGGAATCACACTCCCAAACCCATCCCATGCACAATAACAAATTTATGGGCCTAATAGCCCAGTGTAAGGCCACATGATAATGGCTTACAACATCTGAGAGCCAGCTTACCTGGAGATACCCCTGGCTTCTCCAATGGCACTCAGGTGTCAGCAATCCCTCCTATTGCTGACCCATCTATGCCTCTCAACTGCACAACACTTTTATTGGTAAGCTGCTCAATCAGAGGTCTGTCATTCAGGTGCCAACAGGGAGGGGTAAATCTGGTTAGGAAAGAAAAACAGTTTGTATCCCTATTGCACACTGAATGAGAAATATACATATAATAATCAGACAATACAGAGATCTTGGTTGCATATATCTGCAGATATAGGGTTAAGCCCCCAGGCCGTACGTCAAGGCGTCTCTGTCACTGGGGGTCCCTAACACTGGGTATGGGTCTGGGGTGTGGGCCCCCAACATGCCGACACAGGCTGACTACTCCAGGGCAGCACACAAATGAAAGTTAGTAGTGTTAAATAAGAAGCACATAAGTGCTATGTAGGGAGGTGAAGGTGTGATTAAAATAATACATACAATAGGGAAAAAACATAAATGTTAATAAAGTGTTAGGGTGTGCTACCCTGGAGCAGACCAGCCATACCAACAAAGGGGGAATCACACTCCCAAACCCATCCCATGCACAATAACAAATTTATGGGCCTAATAGCCCAGTGTAAGGCCACATGATAATGGCTTACAACATCTGAGAGCCAGCTTACCTGGAGATACCCCTGGGGTGAAATGTAATAGGATGAGAGATTCAGAAAGTGAGAGATTTGGTAAGAAATCTCCAGTTTTTTTAAAGTGGCAATCATTTACACAGCAAAACCAGTGTGATTTTGCAGTGTAAATGATTGCCACTTTAAAAAAACTGGAGATTTCTTACCAAATCTCTCACTTTCTGAATCTCTCATCCTATTACATTTCACCCCTGGCTTCTCCAATGGCACTCAGGTGTCAGCAATCCCTCCTATTGCTGACCCATCTATGCCTCTCAACTGCACAACACTTTTATTGGTAAGCTGCTCAATCAGAGGTCTGTCATTCAGGTGCCAACAGGGAGGGGTAAATCTGGTTAGGAAAGAAAAACAGTTTGTATCCCTATTGCACACTGAATGAGAAATATACATATAATAATCAGACAATACAGAGATCTTGGTTGCATATATCTGCAGATATAGGGTTAAGCCCCCAGGCCGTACGTCAAGGCGTCTCTGTCACTGGGGGTCCCTAACACTGGGTATGGGTCTGGGGTGTGGGCCCCCAACATGCCGACACAGGCTGACTACTCCAGGGCAGCACACAAATGAAAGTTAGTAGTGTAAAATAAGAAGCACATAAGTGCTATGTAGGGAGGTGAAGGTGTGATTAAAATAATACATACAATAGGGAAAAAAACATAAATGTTAATAAAGTGTTAGGGTGTGCTACCCTGGAGCAGACCAGCCATACCAACAAAGGGGGAATCACACTCCCAAACCCATCCCATGCACAATAACAAATTTATGGGCCTAATAGCCCAGTGTAAGGCCACATGATAATGGCTTACAACTTCTGAGAGCCAGCTTACCTGGAGATACCCCTGGCTTCTCCAATGGCACTCAGGTGTCAGCAATCCCTCCTATTGCTGACCCATCTATGCCTCTCAACTGCACAACACTTTTATTGGTAAGCTGCTCAATCAGAGGTCTGTCATTCAGGTGCCAACAGGGAGGGGTAAATCTGGTTAGGAAAGAAAAACAGTTTGTATCCCTATTGCACACTGAATGAGAAATATACATATAATAATCAGACAATACAGAGATCTTGGTTGCATATATCTGCAGATATAGGGTTAAGCCCCCAGGCCGTACGTCAAGGCGTCTCTGTCACTGGGGGTCCCTAACACTGGGTATGGGTCTGGGGTGTGGGCCCCCAACATGCCGACACAGGCTGACTACTCCAGGGCAGCACACAAATGAAAGTTAGTAGTGTTAAATAAGAAGCACATAAGTGCTATGTAGGGAGGTGAAGGTGTGATTAAAATAATACATACAATAGGGAAAAAACATAAATGTTAATAAAGTGTTAGGGTGTGCTACCCTGGAGCAGACCAGCCATACCAACAAAGGGGGAATCACACTCCCAAACCCATCCCATGCACAATAACAAATTTATGGGCCTAATAGCCCAGTGTAAGGCCACATGATAATGGCTTACAACATCTGAGAGCCAGCTTACCTGGAGATACCCCTGGCTTCTCCAATGGCACTCAGGTGTCAGCAATCCCTCCTATTGCTGACCCATCTATGCCTCTCAACTGCACAACACTTTTATTGGTAAGCTGCTCAATCAGAGGTCTGTCATTCAGGTGCCAACAGGGAGGGGTAAATCTGGTTAGGAAAGAAAAACAGTTTGTATCCCTATTGCACACTGAATGAGAAATATACATATAATAATCAGACAATACAGAGATCTTGGTTGCATATATCTGCAGATATAGGGTTAAGCCCCCAGGCCGTACGTCAAGGCGTCTCTGTCACTGGGGGTCCCTAACACTGGGTATGGGTCTGGGGTGTGGGCCCCCAACATGCCGACACAGGCTGACTACTCCAGGGCAGCACACAAATGAAAGTTAGTAGTGTTAAATAAGAAGCACATAAGTGCTATGTAGGGAGGTGAAGGTGTGATTAAAATAATACATACAATAGGGAAAAAACATAAATGTTAATAAAGTGTTAGGGTGTGCTACCCTGGAGCAGACCAGCCATACCAACAAAGGGGGAATCACACTCCCAAACCCATCCCATGCACAATAACAAATTTATGGGCCTAATAGCCCAGTGTAAGGCCACATGATAATGGCTTACAACATCTGAGAGCCAGCTTACCTGGAGATACCCCTGGCTTCTCCAATGGCACTCAGGTGTCAGCAATCCCTCCTATTGCTGACCCATCTATGCCTCTCAACTGCACAACACTTTTATTGGTAAGCTGCTCAATCAGAGGTCTGTCATTCAGGTGCCAACAGGGAGGGGTAAATCTGGTTAGGAAAGAAAAACAGTTTGTATCCCTATTGCACACTGAATGAGAAATATACATATAATAATCAGACAATACAGAGATCTTGGTTGCATATATCTGCAGATATAGGGTTAAGCCCCCAGGCCGTACGTCAAGGCGTCTCTGTCACTGGGGGTCCCTAACACTGGGTATGGGTCTGGGGTGTGGGCCCCCAACATGCCGACACAGGCTGACTACTCCAGGGCAGCACACAAATGAAAGTTAGTAGTGTTAAATAAGAAGCACATAAGTGCTATGTAGGGAGGTGAAGGTGTGATTAAAATAATACATACAATAGGGAAAAAACATAAATGTTAATAAAGTGTTAGGGTGTGCTACCCTGGAGCAGACCAGCCATACCAACAAAGGGGGAATCACACTCCCAAACCCATCCCATGCACAATAACAAATTTATGGGCCTAATAGCCCAGTGTAAGGCCACATGATAATGGCTTACAACATCTGAGAGCCAGCTTACCTGGAGATACCCCTGGCTTCTCCAATGGCACTCAGGTGTCAGCAATCCCTCCTATTGCTGACCCATCTATGCCTCTCAACTGCACAACACTTTTATTGGTAAGCTGCTCAATCAGAGGTCTGTCATTCAGGTGCCAACAGGGAGGGGTAAATCTGGTTAGGAAAGAAAAACAGTTTGTATCCCTATTGCACACTGAATGAGAAATATACATATAATAATCAGACAATACAGAGATCTTGGTTGCATATATCTGCAGATATAGGGTTAAGCCCCCAGGCCGTACGTCAAGGCGTCTCTGTCACTGGGGGTCCCTAACACTGGGTATGGGTCTGGGGTGTGGGCCCCCAACATGCCGACACAGGCTGACTACTCCAGGGCAGCACACAAATGAAAGTTAGTAGTGTTAAATAAGAAGCACATAAGTGCTATGTAGGGAGGTGAAGGTGTGATTAAAATAATACATACAATAGGGAAAAAACATAAATGTTAATAAAGTGTTAGGGTGTGCTACCCTGGAGCAGACCAGCCATACCAACAAAGGGGGAATCACACTCCCAAACCCATCCCATGCACAATAACAAATTTATGGGCCTAATAGCCCAGTGTAAGGCCACATGATAATGGCTTACAACATCTGAGAGCCAGCTTACCTGGAGATACCCCTGGCTTCTCCAATGGCACTCAGGTGTCAGCAATCCCTCCTATTGCTGACCCATCTATGCCTCTCAACTGCACAACACTTTTATTGGTAAGCTGCTCAATCAGAGGTCTGTCATTCAGGTGCCAACAGGGAGGGGTAAATCTGGTTAGGAAAGAAAAACAGTTTGTATCCCTATTGCACACTGAATGAGAAATATACATATAATAATCAGACAATACAGAGATCTTGGTTGCATATATCTGCAGATATAGGGTTAAGCCCCCAGGCCGTACGTCAAGGCGTCTCTGTCACTGGGGGTCCCTAACACTGGGTATGGGTCTGGGGTGTGGGCCCCCAACATGCCGACACAGGCTGACTACTCCAGGGCAGCACACAAATGAAAGTTAGTAGTGTTAAATAAGAAGCACATAAGTGCTATGTAGGGAGGTGAAGGTGTGATTAAAATAATACATACAATAGGGAAAAAACATAAATGTTAATAAAGTGTTAGGGTGTGCTACCCTGGAGCAGACCAGCCATACCAACAAAGGGGGAATCACACTCCCAAACCCATCCCATGCACAATAACAAATTTATGGGCCTAATAGCCCAGTGTAAGGCCACATGATAATGGCTTACAACATCTGAGAGCCAGCTTACCTGGAGATACCCCTGGCTTCTCCAATGGCACTCAGGTGTCAGCAATCCCTCCTATTGCTGACCCATCTATGCCTCTCAACTGCACAACACTTTTATTGGTAAGCTGCTCAATCAGAGGTCTGTCATTCAGGTGCCAACAGGGAGGGGTAAATCTGGTTAGGAAAGAAAAACAGTTTGTATCCCTATTGCACACTGAATGAGAAATATACATATAATAATCAGACAATACAGAGATCTTGGTTGCATATATCTGCAGATATAGGGTTAAGCCCCCAGGCCGTACGTCAAGGCGTCTCTGTCACTGGGGGTCCCTAACACTGGGTATGGGTCTGGGGTGTGGGCCCCCAACATGCCGACACAGGCTGACTACTCCAGGGCAGCACACAAATGAAAGTTAGTAGTGTTAAATAAGAAGCACATAAGTGCTATGTAGGGAGGTGAAGGTGTGATTAAAATAATACATACAATAGGGAAAAAACATAAATGTTAATAAAGTGTTAGGGTGTGCTACCCTGGAGCAGACCAGCCATACCAACAAAGGGGGAATCACACTCCCAAACCCATCCCATGCACAATAACAAATTTATGGGCCTAATAGCCCAGTG
This sequence comes from Crinia signifera, assembly GCF_055691185.1. Taxonomy (NCBI): domain Eukaryota; kingdom Metazoa; phylum Chordata; class Amphibia; order Anura; family Myobatrachidae; genus Crinia; species Crinia signifera. The sequence goes on from NC_139224.1 coordinate 62,681,612, forward strand.
TAAGGCCACATGATAATGGCTTACAACATCTGAGAGCCAGCTTACCTGGAGATACCCCTGGCTTCTCCAATGGCACTCAGGTGTCAGCAATCCCTCCTATTGCTGACCCATCTATGCCTCTCAACTGCACAACACTTTTATTGGTAAGCTGCTCAATTAGAGGTCTGTCATTCAGGTGCCAACAGGGAGGGGTAAATCTGGTTAGGAAAGAAAAACAGTTTGTATCCCTATTGCACACTGAATGAGAAATATACATATAATAATCAGACAATACAGAGATCTTGGTTGCATATATCTGCAGATATAGGGTTAAGCCCCCAGGCCGTACGTCAAGGCGTCTCTGTCACTGGGGGTCCCTAACACTGGGTATGGGTCTGGGGTGTGGGCCCCCAACATGCCGACACAGGCTGACTACTCCAGGGCAGCACACAAATGAAAGTTAGTAGTGTTAAATAAGAAGCACATAAGTGCTATGTAGGGAGGTGAAGGTGTGATTAAAATAATACATACAATAGGGAAAAAACATAAATGTTAATAAAGTGTTAGGGTGTGCTACCCTGGAGCAGACCAGCCATACCAACAAAGGGGGAATCACACTCCCAAACCCATCCCATGCACAATAACAAATTTATGGGCCTAATAGCCCAGTGTAAGGCCACATGATAATGGCTTGCAACATCTGAGAGCCAGCTTACCTGGAGATACCCCTGGCTTCTCCAATGGCACTCAGGTGTCAGCAATCCCTCCTATTGCTGACCCATCTATGCCTCTCAACTGCACAACACTTTTATTGGTAAGCTGCTCAATCAGAGGTCTGTCATTCAGGTGCCAACAGGGAGGGGTAAATCTGGTTAGGAAAGAAAAACAGTTTGTATCCCTATTGCACACTGAATGAGAAATATACATATAATAATCAGACAATACAGAGATCTTGGTTGCATATATCTGCAGATATAGGGTTAAGCCCCCAGGCCGTACGTCAAGGCGTCTCTGTCACTGGGGGTCCCTAACACTGGGTATGGGTCTGGGGTGTGGGCCCCCAACATGCCGACACAGGCTGACTACTCCAGGGCAGCACACAAATGAAAGTTAGTAGTGTTAAATAAGAAGCACATAAGTGCTATGTAGGGAGGTGAAGGTGTGATTAAAATAATACATACAATAGGGAAAAAACATAAATGTTAATAAAGTGTTAGGGTGTGCTACCCTGGAGCAGACCAGCCATACCAACAAAGGGGGAATCACACTCCCAAACCCATCCCATGCACAATAACAAATTTATGGGCCTAATAGCCCAGTGTAAGGCCACATGATAATGGCTTACAACATCTGAGAGCCAGCTTACCTTATTTAACACTACTAACTTTCATTTGTGTGCTGCCCTGGAGTAGTCAGCCTGTGTCGGCATGTTGGGGGCCCACACCCCAGACCCATACCCAGTGTTAGGGACCCCCAGTGACAGAGACGCCTTGACGTACGGCCTGGGGGCTTAACCCTATATCTGCAGATATATGCAACCAAGATCTCTGTATTGTCTGATTATTATATGTATATTTCTCATTCAGTGTGCAATAGGGATACAAACTGTTTTTCTTTCCTAACCAGATTTACCCCTCCCTGTTGGCACCTGAATGACAGACCTCTGATTGAGCAGCTTACCAATAAAAGTGTTGTGCAGTTGAGAGGCATAGATGGGTCAGCAATAGGAGGGATTGCTGACACCTGAGTGCCATTGGAGAAGCCAGGGGTATCTCCAGGTAAGCTGGCTCTCAGATGTTGTAAGCCATTATCATGTGGCCTTACACTGGGCTATTAGGCCCATAAATTTGTTATTGTGCATGGGATGGGTTTGGGAGTGTGATTCCCCCTTTGTTGGTATGGCTGGTCTGCTCCAGGGTAGCACACCCTAACACTTTATTAACATTTATGTTTTTTCCCTATTGTATGTATTATTTTAATCACACCTTCACCTCCCTACATAGCACTTATGTGCTTCTTATTTAACACTACTAACTTTCATTTGTGTGCTGCCCTGGAGTAGTCAGCCTGTGTCGGCATGTTGGGGGCCCACACCCCAGACCCATACCCAGTGTTAGGGACCCCCAGTGACAGAGACGCCTTGACGTACGGCCTGGGGGCTTAACCCTATATCTGCAGATATATGCAACCAAGATCTCTGTATTGTCTGATTATTATATGTATATTTCTCATTCAGTGTGCAATAGGGATACAAACTGTTTTTCTTTCCTAACCAGATTTACCCCTCCCTGTTGGCACCTGAATGACAGACCTCTGATTGAGCAGCTTACCAATAAAAGTGTTGTGCAGTTGAGAGGCATAGATGGGTCAGCAATAGGAGGGATTGCTGACACCTGAGTGCCATTGGAGAAGCCAGGGGTATCTCCAGGTAAGCTGGCTCTCAGAAGTTGTAAGCCATTATCATGTGGCCTTACACTGGGCTATTAGGCCCATAAATTTGTTATTGTGCATGGGATGGGTTTGGGAGTGTGATTCCCCCTTTGTTGGTATGGCTGGTCTGCTCCAGGGTAGCACACCCTAACACTTTATTAACATTTATGTTTTTTTCCCTATTGTATGTATTATTTTAATCACACCTTCACCTCCCTACATAGCACTTATGTGCTTCTTATTTTACACTACTAACTTTCATTTGTGTGCTGCCCTGGAGTAGTCAGCCTGTGTCGGCATGTTGGGGGCCCACACCCCAGACCCATACCCAGTGTTAGGGACCCCCAGTGACAGAGACGCCTTGACGTACGGCCTGGGGGCTTAACCCTATATCTGCAGATATATGCAACCAAGATCTCTGTATTGTCTGATTATTATATGTATATTTCTCATTCAGTGTGCAATAGGGATACAAACTGTTTTTCTTTCCTAACCAGATTTACCCCTCCCTGTTGGCACCTGAATGACAGACCTCTGATTGAGCAGCTTACCAATAAAAGTGTTGTGCAGTTGAGAGGCATAGATGGGTCAGCAATAGGAGGGATTGCTGACACCTGAGTGCCATTGGAGAAGCCAGGGGTGAAATGTAATAGGATGAGAGATTCAGAAAGTGAGAGATTTGGTAAGAAATCTCCAGTTTTTTTAAAGTGGCAATCATTTACACTGCAAAATCACACTGGTTTTGCTGTGTAAATGATTGCCACTTTAAAAAAACTGGAGATTTCTTACCAAATCTCTCACTTTCTGAATCTCTCATCCTATTACATTTCACCCCAGGGGTATCTCCAGGTAAGCTGGCTCTCAGATGTTGTAAGCCATTATCATGTGGCCTTACACTGGGCTATTAGGCCCATAAATTTGTTATTGTGCATGGGATGGGTTTGGGAGTGTGATTCCCCCTTTGTTGGTATGGCTGGTCTGCTCCAGGGTAGCACACCCTAACACTTTATTAACATTTATGTTTTTTCCCTATTGTATGTATTATTTTAATCACACCTTCACCTCCCTACATAGCACTTATGTGCTTCTTATTTAACACTACTAACTTTCATTTGTGTGCTGCCCTGGAGTAGTCAGCCTGTGTCGGCATGTTGGGGGCCCACACCCCAGACCCATACCCAGTGTTAGGGACCCCCAGTGACAGAGACGCCTTGACGTACGGCCTGGGGGCTTAACCCTATATCTGCAGATATATGCAACCAAGATCTCTGTATTGTCTGATTATTATATGTATATTTCTCATTCAGTGTGCAATAGGGATACAAACTGTTTTTCTTTCCTAACCAGATTTACCCCTCCCTGTTGGCACCTGAATGACAGACCTCTGATTGAGCAGCTTACCAATAAAAGTGTTGTGCAGTTGAGAGGCATAGATGGGTCAGCAATAGGAGGGATTGCTGACACCTGAGTGCCATTGGAGAAGCCAGGGGTATCTCCAGGTAAGCTGGCTCTCAGATGTTGTAAGCCATTATCATGTGGCCTTACACTGGGCTATTAGGCCCATAAATTTGTTATTGTGCATGGGATGGGTTTGGGAGTGTGATTCCCCCTTTGTTGGTATGGCTGGTCTGCTCCAGGGTAGCACACCCTAACACTTTATTAACATTTATGTTTTTTCCCTATTGTATGTATTATTTTAATCACACCTTAACCTCCCTACATAGCACTTATGTGCTTCTTATTTAACACTACTAACTTTCATTTGTGTGCTGCCCTGGAGTAGTCAGCCTGTGTCGGCATGTTGGGGGCCCACACCCCAGACCCATACCCAGTGTTAGGGACCCCCAGTGACAGAGACGCCTTGACGTACGGCCTGGGGGCTTAACCCTATATCTGCAGATATATGCAACCAAGATCTCTGTATTGTCTGATTATTATATGTATATTTCTCATTCAGTGTGCAATAGGGATACAAACTGTTTTTCTTTCCTAACCAGATTTACCCCTCCCTGTTGGCACCTGAATGACAGACCTCTGATTGAGCAGCTTACCAATAAAAGTGTTGTGCAGTTGAGAGGCATAGATGGGTCAGCAATAGGAGGGATTGCTGACACCTGAGTGCCATTGGAGAAGCCAGGGGTATCTCCAGGTAAGCTGGCTCTCAGATGTTGTAAGCCATTATCATGTGGCCTTACACTGGGCTATTAGGCCCATAAATTTGTTATTGTGCATGGGATGGGTTTGGGAGTGTGATTCCCCCTTTGTTGGTATGGCTGGTCTGCTCCAGGGTAGCACACCCTAACACTTTATTAACATTTATGTTTTTTCCCTATTGTATGTATTATTTTAATCACACCTTCACCTCCCTACATAGCACTTATGTGCTTCTTATTTAACACTACTAACTTTCATTTGTGTGCTGCCCTGGAGTAGTCAGCCTGTGTCGGCATGTTGGGGGCCCACACCCCAGACCCATACCCAGTGTTAGGGACCCCCAGTGACAGAGACGCCTTGACGTACGGCCTGGGGGCTTAACCCTATATCTGCAGATATATGCAACCAAGATCTCTGTATTGTCTGATTATTATATGTATATTTCTCATTCAGTGTGCAATAGGGATACAAACTGTTTTTCTTTCCTAACCAGATTTACCCCTCCCTGTTGGCACCTGAATGACAGACCTCTGATTGAGCAGCTTACCAATAAAAGTGTTGTGCAGTTGAGAGGCATAGATGGGTCAGCAATAGGAGGGATTGCTGACACCTGAGTGCCATTGGAGAAGCCAGGGGTATCTCCAGGTAAGCTGGCTCTCAGATGTTGTAAGCCATTATCATGTGGCCTTACACTGGGCTATTAGGCCCATAAATTTGTTATTGTGCATGGGATGGGTTTGGGAGTGTGATTCCCCCTTTGTTGGTATGGCTGGTCTGCTCCAGGGTAGCACACCCTAACACTTTATTAACATTTATGTTTTTTCCCTATTGTATGTATTATTTTAATCACACCTTCACCTCCCTACATAGCACTTATGTGCTTCTTATTTAACACTACTAACTTTCATTTGTGTGCTGCCCTGGAGTAGTCAGCCTGTGTCGGCATGTTGGGGGCCCACACCCCAGACCCATACCCAGTGTTAGGGACCCCCAGTGACAGAGACGCCTTGACGTACGGCCTGGGGGCTTAACCCTATATCTGCAGATATATGCAACCAAGATCTCTGTATTGTCTGATTATTATATGTATATTTCTCATTCAGTGTGCAATAGGGATACAAACTGTTTTTCTTTCCTAACCAGATTTACCCCTCCCTGTTGGCACCTGAATGACAGACCTCTGATTGAGCAGCTTACCAATAAAAGTGTTGTGCAGTTGAGAGGCATAGATGGGTCAGCAATAGGAGGGATTGCTGACACCTGAGTGCCATTGGAGAAGCCAGGGGTATCTCCAGGTAAGCTGGCTCTCAGATGTTGTAAGCCATTATCATGTGGCCTTACACTGGGCTATTAGGCCCATAAATTTGTTATTGTGCATGGGATGGGTTTGGGAGTGTGATTCCCCCTTTGTTGGTATGGCTGGTCTGCTCCAGGGTAGCACACCCTAACACTTTATTAACATTTATGTTTTTTCCCTATTGTATGTATTATTTTAATCACACCTTCACCTCCCTACATAGCACTTATGTGCTTCTTATTTAACACTACTAACTTTCATTTGTGTGCTGCCCTGGAGTAGTCAGCCTGTGTCGGCATGTTGGGGGCCCACACCCCAGACCCATACCCAGTGTTAGGGACCCCCAGTGACAGAGACGCCTTGACGTACGGCCTGGGGGCTTAACCCTATATCTGCAGATATATGCAACCAAGATCTCTGTATTGTCTGATTATTATATGTATATTTCTCATTCAGTGTGCAATAGGGATACAAACTGTTTTTCTTTCCTAACCAGATTTACCCCTCCCTGTTGGCACCTGAATGACAGACCTCTGATTGAGCAGCTTACCAATAAAAGTGTTGTGCAGTTGAGAGGCATAGATGGGTCAGCAATAGGAGGGATTGCTGACACCTGAGTGCCATTGGAGAAGCCAGGGGTATCTCCAGGTAAGCTGGCTCTCAGATGTTGTAAGCCATTATCATGTGGCCTTACACTGGGCTATTAGGCCCATAAATTTGTTATTGTGCATGGGATGGGTTTGGGAGTGTGATTCCCCCTTTGTTGGTATGGCTGGTCTGCTCCAGGGTAGCACACCCTAACACTTTATTAACATTTATGTTTTTTCCCTATTGTATGTATTATTTTAATCACACCTTCACCTCCCTACATAGCACTTATGTGCTTCTTATTTAACACTACTAACTTTCATTTGTGTGCTGCCCTGGAGTAGTCAGCCTGTGTCGGCATGTTGGGGGCCCACACCCCAGACCCATACCCAGTGTTAGGGACCCCCAGTGACAGAGACGCCTTGACGTACGGCCTGGGGGCTTAACCCTATATCTGCAGATATATGCAACCAAGATCTCTGTATTGTCTGATTATTATATGTATATTTCTCATTCAGTGTGCAATAGGGATACAAACTGTTTTTCTTTCCTAACCAGATTTACCCCTCCCTGTTGGCACCTGAATGACAGACCTCTGATTGAGCAGCTTACCAATAAAAGTGTTGTGCAGTTGAGAGGCATAGATGGGTCAGCAATAGGAGGGATTGCTGACACCTGAGTGCCATTGGAGAAGCCAGGGGTATCTCCAGGTAAGCTGGCTCTCAGATGTTGTAAGCCATTATCATGTGGCCTTACACTGGGCTATTAGGCCCATAAATTTGTTATTGTGCATGGGATGGGTTTGGGAGTGTGATTCCCCCTTTGTTGGTATGGCTGGTCTGCTCCAGGGTAGCACACCCTAACACTTTATTAACATTTATGTTTTTTCCCTATTGTATGTATTATTTTAATCACACCTTCACCTCCCTACATAGCACTTATGTGCTTCTTATTTAACACTACTAACTTTCATTTGTGTGCTGCCCTGGAGTAGTCAGCCTGTGTCGGCATGTTGGGGGCCCACACCACAGACCCATACCCAGTGTTAGGGACCCCCAGTGACAGAGACGCCTTGACGTACGGCCTGGGGGCTTAACCCTATATCTGCAGATATATGCAACCAAGATCTCTGTATTGTCTGATTATTATATGTATATTTCTCATTCAGTGTGCAATAGGGATACAAACTGTTTTTCTTTCCTAACCAGATTTACCCCTCCCTGTTGGCACCTGAATGACAGACCTCTGATTGAGCAGCTTACCAATAAAAGTGTTGTGCAGTTGAGAGGCATAGATGGGTCAGCAATAGGAGGGATTGCTGACACCTGAGTGCCATTGGAGAAGCCAGGGGTATCTCCAGGTAAGCTGGCTCTCAGATGTTGTAAGCCATTATCATGTGGCCTTACACTGGGCTATTAGGCCCATAAATTTGTTATTGTGCATGGGATGGGTTTGGGAGTGTGATTCCCCCTTTGTTGGTATGGCTGGTCTGCTCCAGGGTAGCACACCCTAACACTTTATTAACATTTATGTTTTTTCCCTATTGTATGTATTATTTTAATCACACCTTCACCTCCCTACATAGCACTTATGTGCTTCTTATTTAACACTACTAACTTTCATTTGTGTGCTGCCCTGGAGTAGTCAGCCTGTGTCGGCATGTTGGGGGCCCACACCCCAGACCCATACCCAGTGTTAGGGACCCCCAGTGACAGAGACGCCTTGACGTACGGCCTGGGGGCTTAACCCTATATCTGCAGATATATGCAACCAAGATCTCTGTATTGTCTGATTATTATATGTATATTTCTCATTCAGTGTGCAATAGGGATACAAACTGTTTTTCTTTCCGTCATCTAGTAATACTTTTGATGGGGTACAGATTGATACTCTATTGCTTATGTTGGAAATGATTTTGACAAAAATTTTTTTCATTTTTGATGGGCGGTTCTACCTCCAGACACGTGGGTGTGCCATGGGGGCGGCGGTGGCACCGGCCTATGCCAACTCCTACATGTTTGAGGACGAAAATGCCATTTTTTTCTCTGATGTCTCTATTTCTAATAACATTCTGTTCTACACCAGATTCATCGATGATCTCATGATGATCTGGGGAGGCTCTGATGTGGAGTTCATTGAGCTTATCAATCTGCATAACCAGAGCGATAGCCCAGTGAAACTTACGTTCAAGATGGACCGCTTTTCTGTGGACTTTTTGGACGTAAGGATCTCCAATGTGAATGGTCAATTACACACCACTGTATATATACCAAAGACACAGACAGAAATTCGTTCTTGCAAACCACTAGCTGTCACCCCAAAAACTTTAAATACAGTCTGCCCTATTCCCAGAGGCTACGTCTGCAACGTATTAATGATGACTTCAAAACAGCTTCTGATCAGATCGATGTACTAATCTCTCGATTTATCGAGAGGGGGTACAACAAATCTGAGCTTTTGCAAACCAAAGAAAAAGTTCTTGATATACCAAGAGAAAAATTATTAAAGAAAAATCCATCTAAAGTTTTAACCAATAAATTTCCTTGGGTAAATCAATACAATTGCCAATCTAATCTAGTCATTAAAAATGTTCATAAGCAATGTTAAATGGCCCACAGAGGCCAAATAGCCACCCTGAAGTGTGAAATGGCCCCCACAATTGTTAACGCCACCCCACGATCAACATCAACTTGAAGCGTGGCGAGCGCAGCGAGCCCGCGAGGGGCGGCGGTACGCGTCCTACGACCTTTTCATACCCCCACTATCCACGTCGGCGTGGAGTTGAGAATAGAATAGTGTGGCGAGCGCAGCGAGCCACCGAGCCCGAAGCGTGGCGAGCACAGCGAGCCCCGCGAGGGGACGCGGATACCTTCACAGGTAAACGCGTCCCTTCGCGGGCTTCACAGGTATCCGCGTGCCCTCGCCACGCTTCGGGCTCGGTGGCTCGCTGCGCTTGCCACACTATTCTATTCTCAACTCCACGCCGACGTGGATAGTGGGGGTATGAAAAGGTCGTAGGACGCGTACCGCTGCGCTCACCACGCTTCGGGTTCACGTTGATCGTGGGGTGGCGTTAACAATTGTGGGGGCCATTTCACACTTTAGGGTGCCTATTTGGCCTCTGTGGGCCATTTAACATTGTTTCCTATGGAAAAATCGGGTCAATTGAGGCATTGAACAGAAAAATCGGGTCAATTGAGACATTTAACATTGTTCCCTATGGGAAATCGCGGGCATCGCGTCGGTCGCGTCGCACCCGATTTTTTAGTGCATTCTATGCCCGCGATGGCCGCCGTGTTAGGTAAAGAGTACCCATCTATCTACTCTCTCTCTCTCTCTCTCTCTCTCTCTCTATATATATATATATATATATATATATATATATATATATATATAGCTATAGCGAATAGTCCGTTTTTTAGGCCAGAGAGGGCACTCACCACCACAGCAGGTAAAAATGCTTTTTTATTCAAGGATTGTAGACAGGCATGGTCAACGTTTCAACCCCGGAGGGCCGTTTTCAAGACAGCTACAGAAGGTCAGTGTGTCACCACAGCAAGCCAGGCATACACTGAGACTACCATGGAGGCTATTTATACCTTAGCCAATTGTGGCTTGTTGCCCATATTCAAAAATAATTAACAGGTGTGTAGATCCTCCTTGTACACACCTACTCGATAATGATTGGTCAAATCCAATGCCAGCCCTATCTAGCCCATAGACATACTAGACAAACAAACATAAAACATTAAACATTGGTCATATATAAATATACATACTGCCAGCCGGAGTTTTGTACATATACAACCTGCATCATCATATAGTTAATCGTGTTCCTGCACCTGCATGGCCTGGTGCACGAGGATGCCAGCACACGCTGGCGGCACCCGTACCCGGAAGTGTGCGGTCCACAAGCGTTCCACGTTTGGATAGGTCATCCCCAGTCAGCTTTGAGCTGTCACGTGGGGCGGCAGGTACGGCCGGACCAAATGACATATAGTATACTAGAATGAACATGTTGTTCGGGCATGTTATAAGGTGTCTCTGCTGGACTCAATGCATGCTAGGGGCGCCTGAGTAAGCCTGAGTTAGCCAGTGTTTCCCGGAAGTCATGCGGGTCACCAGCGTTTCATCTGCCTTAAAGGCACACGGTATCATATATCTGGAAGACGTGATTCCATAGTGAATGACATACAAAAAGTAAAGACAAACACCATTTAACATATATGCGCTATGTGTCACTTAAATGACTGTGACCTTTCAGCTCACAGCATCCACAACATAAAAGGTGGCACAAGGGTGGCATGGAATACTAATAGGAGGTCCATAGGTCTACGTGTTAAGTTTTAGTGTCAATATAGACCTCATAGTACACTTAATTACAGGGCCAGGTAGAAATAGATCCTCAATGGTAGTTTACAAAAAGCAACATTGTATTTGTCCTCCCAGCTTCCCATATGGAGATTGGCGAAGCTGGGAGCGAAAACCCTACCCATAGCGGTCCCAACCTCTTGTAAGTAAAATGTATCTAAAAACATAAAATTATTTTTACTTAAAATGAATTTAATCAATGTGCAAATGAATTCTTTCAAGGTATGGGACAATGTTGGGTCATTATCAAGAAATTCACGGCAGCTGGCTATTCCCTTGTCATGTGGAATGGATGTGTACAATGATTGTACATCGATTGTTACCCATTTATAATTCTCTTTCCATTCTACATTTTTCATAATTTGTAGGACTCTGGTAGTATCTTTTACATAAGATCTTAAATCTTTAACATATTTGTTTAAAAAGACCTCTACATACTTGGAACACCCAGAGGTGAGCGAATCTATCCCCGCCACTATTGGGCAGCCAGGTGGGTTATCAAGTGTCATGTGCACCTTGGGCAAACAATAAAAGGTGGGTATAATCGGATTATTTTTAATTAAAAACTGGTATTCATCTTTATCTATTGTTTTGTAGCGCATCCACTAGGATGACTCGAAGTTCTTCTACAAATTGATTAGTTGGATCAGAATTTCATTTTCTATGAGAAACCGCATCCCCTAGGAGTCTCTGTACCTCTTTTTCGTAATCTCGTCCTGTATAACAAGGCCTCCGCCTTTATCGGCCTGTTTGAAAACCAGATGTTCACTATTTTTAAAAATTTTTTAGTGATTCTCTCTCAAAGTTGGTTAAGTTGGAGTTTTTTACAGTTTTACTTTCCAAATAGCATAAATCTTTTTTAACCATTTCATGGAAAGTTTCTATTTGGGTACTCCTGGATTCTATTGGATAGAATTTTGATGGGAGTTTTAATCCTGACTTGGATTTATCTGACTCATAATTTTTTATGATGCCACTATCCTTTTTAAAAAAAAAGTGCCGTATCAGGGTTAGCTGCCTCATGAATTTATTCAGGTCCAAATACATTTGGAAATTGTTAGGTTTAGCCGTTGGTGCAAAGGACATGCCTTTGCTGAGTAGATTTGTATCAGATCTTGTGAGTGCCTGTTTTGATAAATTAAAGATACCATTTTTTCTGAGTGTTTCATTATCTATTGGTATTTCTGGTTTATTTTTTTCAGATTTAGTCCTTCCTCCTCTTGTCCCCCTCCGTCCCCTATTTTTCGTTTTGGCGGGGATGCTAATTTTACTGTCTCTTTGAATAGGTATTTTGTGTAGCGGTCCCGAGGGTGTGGAGTGAAGTCAGGGGTTGGACAATCTGAATTTTCTTCAGACTCCAGCCTACTCAGAGCTGTGAACCTATTTCTCTGTGGAATAGCATCAAATTTTGGTGAATTAGTATAATGTTTTTGTCTCTGTCTCAATCTTGATGGAACACGAGTCCATTCATTTTGTTTCAGTCTATATGGCTTTCTAAAATTTGTCATTTCACTCTTATTATCTCAGTTAAATACTTTTTTATTCTGGTAATCTAGTTTATCACGTAAAAATTTATTTTCTTTGGTTTTTGTGACCTCTGTTTCTACTACTTCCAATTTTTTATTTAAAACTATAAGATTATCCTTAAAATCTGTGCTGTTCTTATGGGGTTCCATTAGGGTTTCTCTTTGTTTTATTTCAGTCTCCAAAGCGTTTAATTCGCTTTTCTTCTCAGCAACTATAAGTTGCATTAACCGTGTGGAGCATGAATGGAGAATTTGTTCCCATTCCTTCATGAAAGCTTCATTATTAAGACCAAAAGTTGTTTTTTTTAGTAATTCTAAGGCCCCTAGGGATCCTTCCAACTTTTATATATTGTTCCATGATGGCAACATCCCACCATGTGCGAACTTCCTTTATTAGGATTTTTTCCAGATCCCAGAAGCTATCATCTAGTGTGTTATGAGTAGGGATCGTTTCTTTTGTATTTTCCTCATTAAAAATTCTGGAACATATATCAGACCTAGAACCTCCCAACGAATGTATTCTAAACATATTTTTAGACTTCGAATGGGGTTAGATGGGGAGCTGCTCACAGTCATATCAACAATACAGTTTTGGAACAAGGGGGGTACTGTATAGCGCTGCTACCCAAAGGGTACTGAATTGTTCCACACGTGATGTCCAACAAGTGATTCCTGATTCCTTCAGACGGGATATATATATATATACCCCCCGACACCCAAAGCGGCTCAGCTGACCCCGCACTTCCGCTGACGTCACCAGTCGGGTGAGAGCGGATGGGAGATGGAGCGGACCGGGAGGAAGCACGCTGCACGGAGGAGGAGGGGGAGGAGGCGTCACATGTTTGATTTAAGGTATTTAAACACTGTGTTTTTCTGTTTGCACTATCTTGTTGTTTTTTCCGGCTTGAGAAAGGGGCGCTGCCCCGAAACGTTGCCATCACCTGCACCATTAAAAACTAAAGTTTTTTGGTTTATTGTATCCATTGGAGTGCCGTCCCGTTTTTGTATATACCATTGGGCAGGAGTCATCCTACACCAGAGGAAGGCACCCTAATAATCACCTATCAGCAACACTGAGTGCCGGACGCCAGAGATTGATATATATATATATATATATATATATATATATATATATAGTATGTCCGGGGTGCGGCACTCAGCTATAAACATACGCTCTGGGAGGCGACGGTTAAGACAACGTTTCAGTTCTTTAATAAACTGTTTTCAAGTCAAGTACAAAGAAAGTGACTGTGCATACCTTAATTTATACTTACAACCCAGTTGATGTGGCGCGTGAAGCCGCACGCCGGCGGGGAAGGTCTGTGCTCCGTTCTGCCGTGGCCAGTATGGATGACGTCACGCCGCCGGACGTCGGGGCTCACGCTTCCAATGGAGTTGGTTGTCAGAGCAACCAAGACGCTATGGGACATCAACACAAAACATGCCGTGAATAAGTGAGAAAAACACATAAAAAGACAAGAATGACATGCATAAGTCGCCTGGATTTTGCACTGACATGGCATCTAAATAAAGACTGAACTGTGCATGAGTAATATGCATGCAAGGAATCCATAAAAATATTCATACAAAAATGTACATAAAAAATTACAATAAATTACAAAAAATGCAATTAATGAGCATGGAGAATTTCGAAGAATATAAAGAGGGTATTCTAATGGAAGCATCCATAAGAATTTCCCTCATTTAGCCCTTTAGGAGCAACCACATCTAGTCTTGCAATCCACCTGCTTTCAAGTTGTAATAATTTGAGACCCCTGTCTCCTCCTCTGATGGATGGAGGGACTGTGTCGATCATCCTATATCGTAGGGTATTAAGTGGATGTTGGTGGGTGGCAAAGTGGCGAGCCACCGGTTGCTCGCTGGAACCTTTTTCTATGGCTAGTCGTATGGCGGATCTATGGGCCGTCATGCGATCCTTAAATCTGCACTCGGTTTTACCGATATACATAAGGCCGCAGGGACAAATTATTTGATATATGACAAAGGTAGAGGTGCAATTAAACCTATGTCTTATTTTAAATTTGTACCCCGAATGAGGGTGGTTGAAAGAGTCTCCTGCCAATAAAAATTGGCATGGTACACAACCACAACGGAAATTGCCGCATCTATCATTTTGTAAGAACGATTTGCTAACTTTAGGGCATTTTAATTTAGCAATATCGGTCTTGACTAGCCAGTAGCGTAAGTTTTTGCCCCTCGAGAAACAAGGCATGAGTCTGGTGTTACCAAGGCCCAAATTAGGGTCAGTAGCTATGGTTGGCCAGTGTTTTTTTGCTATTTTTTTAATTTGGCTGGCCTCTGTGTGGAATTTGCAGACCCATGGAATGATGGCCTCTTTGGGGCCCTGGGAGTGGGATTTGGGGCTAAGCAGATTATCCCTGTCTAATTTTAAGGCCTTTTCTTTTGCCTCTAACAGTGATTTGTGAGAATACCCACGGCTTCGCAATTTATTAATGAGCGCCTCTATTTGGAGGATGGCAGTATTTTTATCACTGTTGATTCGACAAATGCGGACCATCTGGGAAAATGGTAACCCGCGTATCAGAGATTTTGGGTGACAGCTGCTAGCCAACAGCAATTGGTTGCGATCTGTTGGTTTGCTGTACACCGAGGTGGTGAATTGGCCCCCGGTGATGCTGATTTTCACATCCAAAAAATTTAACTCCAATTGACTCATGGTGTAAGTAAATCTTATGGGACCTGCCCGATCATGATACTGTTCTAACAGTTCTTCAAATTCAGATTTCTGACCCCTCCAGACCAGAATGAGGTCGTCTATGTAGCGACCCATCATAACTGTATTAGACACCATAACATCGTCTCCATAGAAGAGTTCATCCTCTATGGAAAACATAACTATGTTAGCATAACACGGAGCTGCGGATAATCCCATCGCGCAGCCCCGTGTTTGCAAAATGAACCTGTCATCAACGATCAATTCAGTCTTACACCCGCTTCCAGGCTTCCAGCTTCACTCTGCAAGCACAGTAAGCCAGCTGTGGATTCCCTTTACCCATCCCTATTGCACTGTATGCACCAGCACCTCGGGTGTCTACAAGTTTGCACTTGTATAAGAAGCGTGGACACGCTAGTCGACATGGCAGCAGAAGCCGCAGAAGATCTATCCGAATATGTGAGTCAGCTCACTGTTCCTGCAGGGCATATATTCACATATTCGGAATCAGAGGCAGAAGCCATTATATGTGCTACAGGCATAGAGGATGAAATAGAAGGTCATTCAAGCGACTCCATATACAGAGACCTTTTAAGGTTGAAGAAAAAAGAGGTCGACTTTCACTTGCATTGTTTGTCTTTAAGTGACTATTATAAACTCAAGCATATTCCACGAGGATTTAGAGTCAAGAATTGCCCCACGATTGGTCGATACGACCCCATTTTTTGTAAACGGTGGATTGGCATCGTCAATAAGTGCTCCCTTGATCTAATCCTGCTCGTAATTGAACATTTGACAAAAGAACTGGAGAAAATTAGAACCAAAATCTCTACCTTCGAAACATCCCATATGCCTACATTAATAGCAGATAAAGAAGAAGACTGGCTCGCCAAATTACAGGGTCAAGTAATTCAATACAAACAAGAACTTTTGAAGTTCAAAAAAGAAAAAATGCAAAAAGTCAACATGGACTACGAGCGACACACCGTTCACCGCTGGCTTGCCGACCCATCATCCAATGAGGGCCGGCGTCAACCTTTTTTTAGAAGAAACAAAAAACCTTTTTCCCGATTCGAAAATGACAGCTCACAGGATTCGGCTAGCAGCAATTCAGAGCAGGACAGGAGACGAGCTCCTGCGGTCCCTTTAGGAGTGGCAACACGGGCCCATATCGCCGGCGCAAGCGCCAACACACGCGGCGCGGCGGGCAAAACGCAAGGCAGAAAAGCCGGGCGTCCCCCGAAAGCGAAGTAAGCCCCATATACAATTTATCATCCCATGAATTAACCCCAGGTGAACATCAACTCCTGAGTAAAGGGTTATCATTTGTACCATCCAACCACTTCGATCCTCTACAGTGGAACATCGAGAAAAATTCGCTACATCGCAAATTAAAACTCAAAGAGTTCTTCCACGCCCGACCACCAGACCCCAACGTAAAGAAGACACATTCACCACTTCCAGATAAACTTCAACAGTATGCCCCAAGGTCTACATTTGACCCTTTGTCAAACAGTGCAAGCATCAAGACTTTTGTCAGAATGCTTGACCAAGACGTGACCAATGAAGTGAATAAGCCTAAAACTCAGCACCTTAACCTTACTCCAATCGAGAGAACGGCCCTCAGAAGTCTGTCCACCAACAAGCAAATCACCATACGTCCGGCGGACAAAGGTGGAGGTATAGTCCTCCAGGACTTACAAGACTACAAAGCAGAGGCAGAATTACAATTAAACGACTTGGAGGTATATATACCTCTGTCTCAAGACCCCACAGCCACTTGTAAAAAGAAGCTGATCCAGGTATTACAAAGAGCCATCGCAGTGGATCTCATTGATGAGGATTGGATGAAGGCCCTTGTCCCGGTACATCCCGTGGTCCCGTTATTCTACCTAATCCCAAAAATCCACAAAGATTGCAACAAACCCCCTGGTCGGCCGATAGTGGCTGCAAGAAATTCGTTATTCCAGCCAGTAGCCACTTTCCTGGACTCTATCCTTCAACCGCTTATTAAACAGGAACCCAGTTTCTTGTTGGACACTGGCCACTTTCTCTCCAAATTGGCTCTCGTTCCCTGCATCCCTGTGGACAGTTGGCTAATAGGCATCGATGTCGTGAGCCTATATACATCTATCCCCCACTCATTTGGACTAGCAGCTGTCAGGCGCTTCCTTACTGGAAAGCCAAATTTCACTGAGGCACAAATCGATTGCATTATTGATCTGTTTGAATTGATTCTAACCAATAACTTTTTTCTTTATGATGACAGGTTCTTTTTGCAAACACGGGGCTGCGCGATGGGATCATCCGCAGCTCCGTGTTATGCTAACATAGTTATGTTTTCCATAGAGGATGAACTCTTCTATGGAGACGATGTTATGGTGTCTAATACAGTTATGATGGGTCGCTACATAGACGACCTCATTCTGGTCTGGAGGGGTCAGAAATCTGAATTTGAAGAACTGTTAGAACAGTATCATGATCGGGCAGGTCCCATAAGATTTACTTACACCATGAGTCAATTGGAGTTAAATTTTTTGGATGTGAAAATCAGCATCACCGGGGGCCAATTCACCACCTCGGTGTACAGCAAACCAACAGATCGCAACCAATTGCTGTTGGCTAGCAGCTGTCACCCAAAATCTCTGATACGCGGGTTACCATTTTCCCAGATGGTCCGCATTTGTCGAATCAACAGTGATAAAAATACTGCCATCCTCCAAATAGAGGCGCTCATTAATAAATTGCGAAGCCGTGGGTATTCTCACAAATCACTGTTAGAGGCAAAAGAAAAGGCCTTAAAATTAGACAGGGATAATCTGCTTAGCCCCAAATCCCACTCCCAGGGCCCCAAAGAGGCCATCATTCCATGGGTCTGCAAATTCCACACAGAGGCCAGCCAAATTAAAAAAATAGCAAAAAAACACTGGCCAACCATAGCTACTGACCCTAATTTGGGCCTTGGTAACACCAGACTCATGCCTTGTTTCTCGAGGGGCAAAAACTTACGCTCCTGGCTAGTCAAGACCGATATTGCTAAATTAAAATGCCCTAAAGTTAGCAAATCGTTCTTACAAAATGATAGATGCGGCAATTTCCGTTGTGGTTGTGTACCATGCCAATTTTTATTGGCAGGAGACTCTTTCAACCACCCTCATTCGGGGTACAAATTTAAAATAAGACATAGGTTTAATTGCACCTCTACCTTTGTCATATATCAAATAATTTGTCCCTGCGGCCTTATGTATATCGGTAAAACCGAGTGCAGATTTAAGGATCGCATGACGGCCCATAGATCCGCCATACGACTAGCCATAGAAAAAGGTTCCAGCGAGCAACCGGTGGCTCGCCACTTTGCCACCCACCAACATCCACTTAATACCCTACGATATAGGATGATCGACACAGTCCCTCCATCCATCAGAGGAGGAGACAGGGGTCTCAAATTATTACAACTTGAAAGCAGGTGGATTGCAAGACTAGATGTGGTTGCTCCTAAAGGGCTAAATGAGGGAAATTCTTATGGATGCTTCCATTAGAATACCCTCTTTATATTCTTCGAAATTCTCCATGCTCATTAATTGCATTTTTTGTAATTTATTGTAATTTTTTATGTACATTTTTGTATGAATATTTTTATGGATTCCTTGCATGCATATTACTCATGCACAGTTCAGTCTTTATTTAGATGCCATGTCAGTGCAAAATCCAGGCGACTTATGCATGTCATTCTTGTCTTTTTATGTGTTTTTCTCACTTATTCACGGCATGTTTTGTGTTGATGTCCCATAGCGTCTTGGTTGCTCTGACAACCAACTCCATTGGCAGCGTGAGCCCCGACGTCCGGCGGCGTGACGTCATCCATACTGGCCACGGCAGAACGGAGCACAGACCTTCCCCGCCGGCGTGCGGCTTCACGCGCCACATCAACTGGGTTGTAAGTATAAATTAAGGTATGCACAGTCACTTTCTTTGTACTTGACTTGAAAACAGTTTATTAAAGAACTGAAACGTTGTCTTAACCGTCGCCTCCCAGAGCGTATGTTTATAGCTGAGTGCCGCACCCCGGACATACTGTACAAGCAGCGGAGTCTCCGCTTCAGTGAGGGCACCAGCAACAGTTCATTTTTTACTTTGGAGTGCCGGACCACGCAACTTCTATATATATATATATATATATATATATATATATATATATATATATATATATATAAAGAGAGAGAGAGAGAGAGAGAGAACAGACTCCTGGGTACTCTTTACCTAGAAGGGCGCCAGCGCTTGAAATCGCGGTCGTCGGGGGTAAAAATCGCGGTCATCGCGGGTAAATCGGGATGGCCGCGATGCCCGCGATGACCGCGATTTTCCCATAGGGAACAATGTTAAAAAGGCTGATTGACCGCGATTTGACTGTTAAATGCCTCAATGGACCCGATTTGGCCCTAGGAATCAATGTTAAATGGGCCACAGAGCCCAAATAAGCACAATTAACCCTTAAATGTCCCCCCCAATTTTTAATGCCACCCCACGATCCACGCGAACCCGAAGCGTGGCGAGTGGCGGCGGTACGCGTCCTCCGACCTTTTCATGCCCTACTATCCACTAGGGCGTGGAGTGAGAATATAATAGTGTGGCGAGCGCAGCGAGCCACCGTGCCCGAAGCGTGGCGAGCGCAGCGTGCCCCGCGAGGGGACGCGGATACCTTCACAGTTATACGCGTCCCCTCGCGGGCTTCACAGGTGTCCGTGGCGACGCCGACACCTGTGAAGCCCGCGAGGGGACGCGTCTACCTGTGAAGGTATCCGTGTCCGCTCGCCACGCTTCAGGCTCGGTGGCTCGCTGCGCTCGCCACACTATTATATTCTCACTCCACGCCCTAGTGGATAGTAGGGCATGAAAAGGTCGGAGGACGCGTACCGCCGCCCCTCGCGGGCTCGCTGCGCTCGCCACGCTTCGGGTTCGCGTGGATCGTGGGGTGGCGTTAAAAATTGGGGGGGACATTTAAGGGTTAATGGGCTCTGTGGCCCATTTAACATTGATTTCTATGGCCAAATCGGGTCCATTGAGCCATTTTACAGTAAAATCGGGTCCATCGCGCCTTTTAACATTGATTCCTATGGGAAATCGGGAGCATCGCGTCGCGGGCATCGCGGGTACAATTATGGCCGGCCGCGACGCGACCGACACGATTTCCATGTTTAACATGGGTTTCAATGGGAAATCGCGGGCATCGCGTCGGTCGCGTCGCGGCCAGACATAAATGTACCCGCGATGCCCGCGACGGGCGCCCTTCTAGGTAAAGAGTACCGACTCCTTTTTTGCGCCACAGATTTTAAGGTTACTGTGTCCGGGCTGCCTGATTTACAAGATCCCCTGTTGGATGGGGGAAGTAAGGGAAAGTGTGGGTAGCAGTTGTAAGATGGCACCCTTTTGGTGACCTTAGTAATTAGATCAACATAGCCTTGTAGTGAATCGTAAAACAAGCAGAGTAAAGTCCAAAGTTTCTAAACATTAATTAAATAGTAGGGGTATGAAAAGGTCGGATGACGCGTACTGCCGCCGCTCGCCACGCTTCGGGTTGGCGTCAATCGTGGGGTGCCGTTCACAATGGGGCCATTTGAGCCATCAGGGGGGTTAAAATTGGGGTCTGGGGACAATTTTACATTGAATCCAATGTAAAATAGGGTCCCAGGGATGTGAATACATTTGATTCAATGTAAAAATCGGGTCCATCGCGTCGGTCGCATCGCATTCGATTTGGTCGCATGCGATGCGATCGACGCGATTTTTCAGACCCGATCAAAATCGGTGTGGCCGTTCTAGGAAAAAAGTACCATATATACTCCTCACCTCTATGAGGGGAAGTGCCGCCATTGAGGCTACCTGACAGATCAGTTATTTATCAAATAACTGTGTGGAGCTTTTGCAGGGATACTGTTTTAAACTTGCTGGCTATGGAGAGAGGAAGCTGAAGAAAGGGACTGGAGCTGGGAGCAGATAGGGACTGGGGGTGGAGCGGAGAGTTTGTGGGCTAAAAACGATCACAGCTCAAAGTGAAAGTAAATATGTGACAGCTCAAATTGAAAGTAAATATGTGACAGCTCAAAGTGAAAGTAATTTTGCCTTGCTTGTTACTTGTGCATATAAAATCATACCTCCCAACAGTCCCGATTTTATCGGGACAGTCCCGATTGTCAGGGCCTGTCCCGATGTCCCACCCACAGGCGGCAGTGTCCCGCGGTGTGGGGGGGCTGTTGGGAGTCCCCCCTGTCAGCTGCTAAGCAGCGGGGAATAAATGCTGTGCGTCTATTCCCGCAGCCAGGGGACTGGGGGCATGGCTAGAGGCTCACAGAGCCTCTGGGTCATGCCCCCATAGCGGCAAAATGGGGGCGTGGCCTCACGGAAGAGCCGCAAGTATAGGCCACGCCCCCAAATTAGGCCACGTCCCCCGAAAACTTCGGCGCGCCTCCGGCGCGCAGGAGCATCGTCCCGAATGCAGAAGTTCAAAAGTTGGGAGGTATGATAAAATGTTGGAAGCAGAATGTTGAAATATGGATTAGTCACAAAAGGGGTTAAATAAGGTGTTCTTTAACATTTTTAAAGCTACATACACTTTGTGGGTGATTCACTTTGGTTTGCAAAGCACATTTGGTTTTCTAATGGACAAAACCATGCGCATGGCAAATGTAACGTACAGAGAGAGTTAGATTTGGGTGAGTTATTTTATTTCTGTGCAGGGTAAATACCGGCTGCTTATCAGTTTGAAGTACAAACCCTACCCAAATCTAACTCTCTCTGCCAGGGTGCAAGGTTTCTTGGCAAAAATTCTGCCTACTGCACGCTGCTGCCTGCGATGCGCTGTCATAGAGTATGACAGGCGCAGCAGCAGCAGGGTCAGCAGAGTAGGGAGCGCACCTGTAGGCTCTGTTAAGCTCCCAGCACCGCCGGTTCTTGCTGGCGAGCCTGCTCTGGAGCCCATGCAGTCATCAGCAGTGTGCTGTGCCGCCCTTCAGTGGCTGGCTAGTGGTGGCTCCGCCCCTGCTCTCTGCACATATTACATCTGCCCCACCTACAGTGCACATGGTTTTGCCCATTAGCAAACAAAATGTGCTTTGCGAACCAACCTGAATCACCCCCTTTGTTCATATCGGTTTTCATTACACTACATATCATGTGCATATACAGTAACTTTTACAGCAAATATGGATGATTGGCAGTGTGCATTGTGCATTATTAAATAGACATATACCATACCTTCCAACATTATACTGTATGTCCTTAAGCAGGGACAATGTGCGTGTCACAGGTGCGCAGCAAAATTTTGTGGGTGTGGCCTAGTGGAAAGGGGCATGGCCTGTAGTTGCGGCTTTGCGGCGAGGCCATGCCCCATTTTGCTGCTGAGGGCATGCCCAGCAGCTCTGTGAGCTGCTGGCTATGCCCCCAGCCTCTCTGTCTGCAGGAATAGACGCTGTGCGTCCCCCTGCCCTGGGACACTGCCGGCCCCGGGCAGGATGCGTGGAGGTTCCCACAAAAAGTGGGACAGGTCGAAGGTATTATATACATTAGTTACAGGAAGGATGTAGTGTAGTTTCAGTTGCAGTGTGGCCCTACAATATGTTGACCTGAACGGTCCCGAATCACAATTTACACACAATAAGCAATAGCTAATACTGCACACTGTATATGTGATGTTGTCAGACTACGTGCAGGTGTGTGACCGTTACCTGATGTTCCTGTTCTCCTCTCGGCACTGCTTGGCTGCTACCTGACTGCTTCACTTGCCTGCAATTCAGAGGGCGGAGGGACAAAGGCACCATAGGAAGACAATACCCAACACAACCACACAGAATGGTCACCACACGTGAGGACGGTGATCAAAAAGGATTTATTTTTGAAGCGAAAAGGACTGTGAATCACCGCTATGAAAATGACGAAACAATGCAATAACAATGATAACAAATTGGCAGTTTATGAAAAAAACCAATTCTCCCTCATGATATTGTGCGCGATGGGGTCACTGTGGCACCATAGGCCGCACTTCGCACAATACACTGCAGTAAATGCAATACACTGTTCAACAATAAATTCAATTTAGAGATGAAAGAATAAAGATATTCTATAAAGAAGATATCGTGCGCGATGGGGCCACCTGTAACACCTGCAGGCCGCAATTCGTGTAACCAATTCAAATCATCAGACAAGACATGCAATAGCTTTCACATGAATGAACATAGTATGCAGTACTTATACCTTGCATAAATAACCATAAGTGTCCAGGCTAAAAAGAGCGAGTCCCTGAACTGCGCAGTTACAGTATTTCCAGAAATAAGGTACCTGTTTGGCCTAGGTGCACCGTGTCTTTTAAACAGCTAGTAATGGGATTTGTAATCCAAGGCAAAAGAGGTGTCTGTCATTTTGGCACAATGCCAACATTGAAAAGGGACTTTGCTGAAGAAAAGGCCTGGGTCCGGGTTCTGGCTAGTCAAAGGCACTTGGTTGAATAAATGGGTTATCCGGTTCCAAGTAAGGAAGGGTGAGGGTAAAGGCAGTCCCTGTATGCTGGGCCGTGCCTCAGGCTAAAATGGCACTGTGCTGGGTTAACTTGTGGCAGAAAAAGAGGACAGGCCACAAGGCCATTGGGGAAGGTGAGATGGGTAACTGGTATGTGGGGTGTTGTCAGGGTACCTGCACATCTGTTGCTGACTCCTGTCAGGGCTTTCTGGGGACACACAGGATCTGTGGGTGTCCTGCTGTGCGGGGACTCCTCTACACGAGTGTGGGCTGCAGGCTCTCTCTCTCCCTCTCTCCCAACCAACAATCACCACTGGGAAGCTGCTGCAGAGGTCTCTCTCTGGCTGCTCTGTCCTGCCTCTGCTCCACTCTTCACCACTCTCCTCAGCACGCCCAGCGTAACGCGCTGCTTACTCCTTACTCTCAGGCACACTTCTGACTGACTGCCTTCCTGGTTCCTCTCACTGCTCACAGCAAACTGGTTACACTCCAATCTGCCCAGCAACAGGCAGGTCTCTAACTTCCTGCTTCTCCCAGCACCTTGCTGGGTCCTAAAGTCCCTGCTGTCCTCCTTGCTGCTGCGGGGTGGTTGCCTAGCAACCCCCCGAAATCCTGTGTATTTTTAGGCAGCCCTGGCCACCAATGATTCTGTGGCACCAAAAAGGGGGTAGCCCAATTCTGGGATGCCACATGCTTCCCCGCTGGAAGAATGCCAGTCCGCGGGCATTATGTCGGAGACAACTAAAGTCCTGGTACAGTCTCTTGTTAAAGAACAAAGCATTTCAAGGTAACATTACCTATAAACTGCAAAACATTTCTACATTTCTGCCTTACATCTATACATTAAAGCATTTACAATTACATTCAGGGCTGGTTACCTAAGCCGTGTAAAAACCTGTTAACTATGGGGCCTGGGTTGTGCAGAGGCATGTCCCCCCCGGGTTCCCTGCTCCTCCGCCTCAGGCAAGTCTTTTCTCCTGTTCTTCAGCAGTGTTCTTCGACTGCACCTTAAATCACTGCGTGCGGTCGGCAATGAGCACGTGCTTCCTCTCTCTGCCTTTTCTTGGACCTGTTGATGGCCTGTTGCATCAAGAATAGGAATTTTTCACTCGAAATCGTTGTGTACTCATACTCGCTTCCAGGCCTCTCTTCCTTAGACTGGGCTTCGGCCTTCTCGACTTCCTTTGGGGTCTCTGTAGGGACATAGGGTTTAGACGGTGGCATAATGGGTTCTGAGCCCTTCGGTTCCATGCGGTCCATCCTTTCTTCCGCTGCCACGTGATGCACGGTTTCACTGCCACTTCCTCGGTTGGTCGCTCCAACGTCTGTTAGTCGAGGGTTGGCTTCTCCGTCATATGCGTCTTCCATTCCTTGTGTAGCGGCACGCTTCTGCTCTGGAGAATGTTGTGGACTAACCACACCTTCCATGCACTGCTGCTCTGCTTCGCTCTGAGTCATCACAACTGGTCTCTGGCTCGTTTCCAGCCATTCCCTCTTCCTGGGGACTTTAGGTTCTGGTGGTCTGGGCATCTGCTCAGGTCGCGGAGAATTCGTGTTAGGCCTGTCAGTCTCGCCAAGACCTTCCTGTAGTCTTCTTTCCCTTTGGTTCTGCTGACCATATGGTCGGTGGCTGTGTGGGTTATCACAGTGATGCGTGAAGCGTCTGCGTTCACTCTGGCCTGTGTCTCTGTTGCCTCTTACCGCAGCACCACCGGGGCCTGTCACGTTAATGGCCTTGACGCCTCTCCTTCCACTTGCCATTTCAAATTCGACCCACTCTCCATTTGCTAGGGTCCGGAAGCATTCATTCCGATGGGTCTTCTGGATGCCTGTATAGTGGACATATATACGGTTCTCCCATTATCTGTCCTTCGGATAATACCATAGCCACGTGCTACGTCAAACCACATCACTTGGCCTGTTAACTTTCTTGTTCTGATTCGCCAATCCACAGCGTCGGATGGCACATTCACTTGGACTTGGTTCTGAATTATTGTTTTTGGGACTTCTCTTGAAAGTCTGTCTCTTGCCTCGGGATCCTCTTGTCTGGAGGTGGCGTTTGGGCAGTACCTCACAATGTGCCCACTCTCGTGGCACCTTCTGCAAATCGGTCGGCCTTGTAGATCATACTTGTTGGTGGGTCGTCGGTTCGATTCTCGGGTCACCTCCCGCCACGGATGGTTCCTTGTGTCACGGTCTTGACGCCATTTTCTGCGTCGGTTTCTGCCTTGATTTTTGTCTAGGTCTTCCAACTTTTGCGCCATGCGCGTCATATTACACGTTAATTCAGACATCTGGCGGGTTAGCACTTCCAGTGGGCCCGGTTCCATGGGGGCTTGTGTCTGTTGGGTGACTGCTCTGCTCAGGCATAGGGTGTCTGCAATTTGCCCTTTTGAGGCCTGGTGGCAGGCTTCCCCTTCCGCTGAGTCCTCATCTTCATCCCGACCACTCTGGTTCAGGCCCAGGATTTGTAGGACAGTTTCCTTAAATTTGGCGAAGGTGCTGTCAGGTTGTTGTTGTCTCCACATGCGCAATTGGGACTTGACTGCCTCCTCCTGCGCTCCTTCGATGAACAGGTTGGTTAGTGTTTCATCCACTTGTTCCTTTGGTTTCTTTTCTCTCAACTGTATGGCCTTCATGGCTTCCTGTAAGCTTAGTGCATACTCCCGCAGTGGTTCATTCGGTCGCTGTTTTCTCGAGTACAGGCGGCTCTTCAAATCTGCTATTGTCCTTGATTTAAAGATCTCTTGCAGCTTTTCAAAAATTTGCTCCACCGTTTCCTTTTCTTCGGCCTCCCACGTTCTTACTTCACGTAGTGCTGGGCCTCTCAGTTGCCCCACCAGTATTTCAATCGCTTGTTCGTTGCTGAGCCGGTACAGCTGTGTCATGGAGAGTATCCGGTTTTTGAATTCTTTCAGCGTTTGCGTCCCCGGGGTGTTGTTTCCCGAATAAGTCGGTACCCAGGGCGCGCCATAATAGTATGGCATGGTGATTGGTGCCGCCGTCATTGACACTGGATTTCCTTCTCCAGGTGATGCAGGAAGTCGTCTCCTCCTTCTGGTCAATGTGGGAGCTTCTGCTTGGTCTGAGTCTGACATCGCTGAATCCTGTTCGCGGACGCCAAGTGTGATGTTGTCAGACTACGTGCAGGTGTGTGACCGTTACCTGATGTTCCTGTTCTCCTCTCGGCACTGCTTGGCTGCTACCTGACTGCTTCACTTGCCTGCAATTCAGAGGGCGGAGGGACAAAGGCACCATGGGAAGACAATACCCAACACAACCACACAGAATGGTCACCACACGTGAGGACGGTGATCAAAAAGGATTTATTTTTGAAGCGAAAAGGACTGTGAATCACCGCTATGAAAATGACGAAACAATGCAATAACAATGATAACAATTGGCAGTTTATGAAAAAAAACAATTCTCCCTCATGATATTGTGCGCGATGGGGTCACTGTGGCACCATAGGCCGCACTTCGCACAATACACTGCAGTAAATGCAATACACTGTTCAACAATAAATTCAATTTAGAGATGAAAGAATAAAGATATTCTATAAAGAAGATATCGTGCGCGATGGGGCCACCTGTAACACCTGCAGGCCGCAATTCGCACGGTATACTGTCGTGTAACCAATTCAAATCATCAAACAAGACATGCAATAGCTTTCACATGAATGAACATAGTATGCAGTACTTATACCTTGCATAAATAACCATAAGTGTCCAGGCTAAAAAGAGCGAGTCCCTGAACTGCGCAGTTACAGTATTTCCAGAAATAAGGTACCTGTTTGGCCTAGGTGCACCGTGTCTTTTAAACAGCTAGTAATGGGATTTGTAATCCAAGGCAAAAGAGGTGTCTGTCATTTTGGCACAATGCCAACATTGAAAAGGGACTTTGCTGAAGAAAAGGCCTGGGTCCGGGTTCTGGCTAGTCAAAGGCACTTGGTTGAATAAATGGGTTATCCGGTTCCAAGTAAGGAAGGGTGAGGGTAAAGGCAGTCCCTGTATGCTGGGCCGTGCCTCAGGCTAAAATGGCACTGTGCTGGGTTAACTTGTGGCAGAAAAAGAGGACAGGCCACAAGGCCATTGGGGAAGGTGAGATGGGTAACTGGTATGTGGAGTGTTGTCAGGGTACCTGCACATCTGTTGCTGACTCCTGTCAGGGCTTTCTGGGGACACACAGGATCTGTGGGTGTCCTGCTGTGCGGGGACTCCTCTACACGAGTGTGGGCTGCAGGCTCTCTCTCTCCCTCTCTCCCAACCAACAATCACCACTGGGAAGCTGCTGCAGAGGTCTCTCTCTGGCTGCTCTGTCCTGCCTCTGCTCCACTCTTCACCACTCTCCTCAGCACGCCCAGCGTAACGCGCTGCTTACTCCTTACTCTCAGGCACACTTCTGACTGACTGCCTTCCTGGTTCCTCTCACTGCTCACAGCAAACTGGTTACACTCCAATCTGCCCAGCAACAGGCAGGTCTCTAACTTCCTGCTTCTCCCAGCACCTTGCTGGGTCCTAAAGTCCTTGCTGCTGCGGGGTGGTTGCCTAGCAACCCCCCGAAATCCTGTGTATTTTTAGGCAGCCCTGGCCACCAATGATTCTGTGGCACCAAAAAGGGGGTAGCCCAATTCTGGGATGCCACATATATACAACACGTAATAGTGACTAATACTGCCCACTGTAAGCACACATACTACACAAAAAGAATAGTGTGTATACAAAAAGAACACACATTAGGCAGCACTGCCTTGCATATCACAGGCAGCAGGTTCGGCAGTGCAGGTGCAGCGGATGCATATCAGCAAGTAAATGTGGCCTGGCTGTGGGACTTGGGAGGTTATGAGCCCGTGGGTGCTGATCATTTTTTGTGGGTGCTTGGGCCCCTGAGCACCCACAGAATCGGAACCTATGGTTCTGTTACGTCTACTGTAAGGCCTAAAACAAAAAAAGCATTTTTAATTTGTCACAAAAAACAATAGAGTATATCAGCTCTTAAGAATGTACTTATGACATAATTGTGGTTATAGGAGATTTCATACATACTAGTATGCATCATTTTGTCTAGATACTCCTCTTATATTGGGGTGACGTTGTCAATCATCCGGAAGTGCAGAGAAGGTAAAGGGTGGTGCATAACCAAAAAAGTGTCTGTATACCAGGAGCTCACTTTTACCACTGCTAAGTGCAGCGCTGCTTGAATTGTGAACCTATGGAAGGTCATCCTCTCTTTAAACAATCTTTTGTTCTTACCAATATAGGTGGCCTCTCTTATATAACTCTACTGTCATGGTGCTCCCTCTGCCATTTTGTACTGGATCCACCCCTGCTTACCAATATAATACTGATTAGCCCATGTGCTCTGTGGTAAGACTAGCAGCAGCTCCACCCTGAAGTTTTACAACATAAATTAGGATAGAATTCCCAGGCAGCGCATCCACAAACCCTAATTTCCAAATTCATAAAAAAAAGCTAAATTGCTACTGTCTGTAGAAACAATACACAATTCAATTATGAAATGCAGACAGTGGCAAAACTATCAAGGGAGCAGCTGCAATGAGGCCCGAGCTGTCTCTAGGGCCCACAGCTCCCCCTGCACCCAGTCTCGCTGCACTACATAACTACATACTGCTGTATAAAAATATCTCTCTGCTGGTGCATAACTTATTATACTGCCGTATATATAATATCTCTCTGCTGGTGCATAATTATACTGCCGTATAAAAATAATACCTCTCTACTGGTGCATCTACTGCCATATAAATAATATCTCTCTACTGGTGCATCTACTGCCGTATATATAATACCTCTCTACTGGTGCATCTACTGCCGTATATACTTGCACTCCAGTGGTGCTGTCCTGTGGTGTAATATATTGCAAAATAATGGAGATCCAAAATATGGAGAATCAAATAGAGAAAGATGAAGGGCTGCTTCCTCTTACTTCTGAATCTGCTGCAAATGCAAGTAGTAATGATGACATACTGTAGATGATGATATGCCATCAATGTCATCTGCCAAGGCCGATGTCCAGTGTCAAAGTACGGGGCATGTAAAATCCAAAAAGCCAAATTTCAGTAAAAGGAGGTCCAAAAAAAATAAATTCAAACCATTGGAAGGGAAATGTAAAATTGTCAATGTGCCATTTACGACACGGAGTGGCAAGGAATGGTTAAGGCCCTGGCCTGTATTCATGACTGGTGGTTCAACTACACATGACCATGCAAGCCCTCCTACTCCCCCCTTTAGAAATTTGAAGAGATTTCAGCTGTCATCAAAAACACAGCAAACATCTCTGCCTACTTAAGAAGACAGGTTATCACAAACTCCAAAGGAGTGTCCAAGGGTGTTGGTGGTTGTGATGCCTGACCTTCCCATCTCTGTATGGGAAGAGGTGGCTCCTTCCACCATTTTCAGCACTTCCTCTGCATATGCTGAAAGGATCACCCACAGTGCAGTTCCTGATTTAGATAATGAAGGTGCCAATGTTGTAGACTGAGAGGAGGATATTGATGTAGCTGACGCTGAGGAGTAAGTTGACGAGGAGGTGCTGAGGTGATTTGCTTAAATGAGGCACCAGGGGCAGGGCCTTCTTAACAGCAGTGTGGGCCCCTGGGCAAAGCAATGAGGCACCAGGGGCAGGGCCTTCTTAACAGCAGTGTGGGCCCCTGGGCAAAGCAATGCACTGGGGCCCTTACCCATTCTCCCCTCCTAGGGGTGGGGGGTGCTATCAGCAGCAGCTTTGATGTCCCACGGGTGGCAGGGGTTGCTCTATCTTCCATT
Organism: Crinia signifera; assembly: GCF_055691185.1. Classification (NCBI taxonomy): domain Eukaryota; kingdom Metazoa; phylum Chordata; class Amphibia; order Anura; family Myobatrachidae; genus Crinia; species Crinia signifera. Next base: position 62,711,942 of record NC_139224.1, read on the forward strand.
CAACATATAGGACCTGGAGCAGTAACTTCTGCTAATTACTCCTTTACTGCACTTCTAGGACTTCCGGGGAGGTAGGGGGTGTTTTATACGCAGGGGAGGGTTGGATAATGGAGTGGGCTTAATATTGGTCATTTTCCGGTGGAAGGGCAGCTTGTTTGACTGCAGATATCACCATTATCTGGAAAAAGATTTCTTAGCCTTCAATAGTATAAAAACCTAGAGTCACAACTTTCAGGAGGTGCTGGGAACTTGGGGATCAGAGATCAGTAGCCAGAGCAATCCATTGACAAAAATATAAAACTGTACACCAGACCTTTGGAGCTGGAGCAGGGACCGGCTGCTGGAAAGCTGATATCTCTGGTTCTGGGCATGATAGAGACAAGCCTCTAGTGTAGACAGAAAGGGGAGAGTCCCAGCTTTTGGAATATACTCTAAGTCAGAAAAAACTCTGTCAGAGAGAACCTGAGAAATATGACTGGGTATTGCAATTAACAGGTAAGATGTGGACTGCTACTTCGAAGTTGGATATCTCCAGTTCCCCAAAACTCTGGTATCCCTTAAAAAATGGGATCCTCAGCTATCAGCCTAGGGCCCATATGAAAAGACAGCCCTGCCGGGGGGGGGGGGGGGTTGAGACAGTTGTTGTCCATGGGATGAAAAGTCCCATCGTCATGCCTGGGCAGAGGACCAATAAATCCACCTCCACGGTCTGGAATTTTTTTTATCCAAATCCGGACAACAAATGTATTGCCATATGTAGCTTATGTAAATCTCCAATATGCAGGGGTAAGGATCTTGCCCACCTAGGGACATCCTCCCCTATATGTCACCTGAAGACCCTTCATATATCAGTGTTTAGTTCAGGAACTGTGGCTAGCAGTCCAGGGACACCTAAATCCCTTGGTCCTCCTGTTGGAGCCAAGTGCCTGAAAAGCACACCACCAACTCCCTCCTCATCAAATTCCTCCTTGGTTCGGATTGGGGGGAGTCCTGCAGGCCATGTCACCAGCATGACTAACTCCTCTTTTATCCAAGATTCCTCTGGAGGATCCTGCATCACTATGCCTACTACTGCCGCTGCTGCTGGGAGTCAGTCATCATCCCAGAGGTGAAGTTGTAAGGCTGCTACGTCTTTCACTAAGCAATTGACTGTCCAACAGTTGTTTGCCATAAGGAGGACAGCAGTCATCCTATGGCAAAGTGTATAACTGCAGCTTTGACAGCTATTTTGGTGTTAGATGTGCGTCCGGTGTCCGCCATCAGTGGAGTGGAATTTAGATGGCTGATGGAGGTATTGTGTCCCCGGTACCAAATCCCATCTAGATTCCACTTCACTAGGCAGGCGATACCCGTGATGTACAGGGACGTCAGAAAAAGTGTCCTCAGTGCCCTGAAAAATGCAGCTGTACCCATTGTCCACTTAACTATGGACATGTGGACAAGTGGATCAGGGCAAACTGAGGACTATATGACTGTGACAGCCCACTGGGTAGATGCATCACCTTCCGCAGCAGTAGCAGCATCTCCTGCATGCAAGCTCTTTCCAAGGCAGGCTATGCTGTGTATCACCGGTTTTAGGAAGAGGCACAAACCCGACAACCTCTTAGAGAAACTGAGGTAAATCATATCCCATCTCCCCCTTAGACTCTCCTGGGTATTTGTGGTGTCGGACAATGCCAGTAACATTGTTTTGCCCACACAATAAATTTGGTGGTGCAGCATTTCATCAGAAGTGACAGGAGCGTGCAGGAGATGCTTGTGGTGGCCCGCAAAATTTGAGGACACTTTCGGCATTCTGCCACTGCTATGGGGCGCGGGCCTTTGGGGCCCCCATAGCAGCTGTATTCCCTACACCCTCTGTGCAGCATGGGCAGAGGCTCTGTGCAGCATGAGCAGAGGTTCTGTGCAGCACCCACTGTGCAGCATGGGCAGAGGTCCCTTCAACGACCTGTCAGGAGTTCGGTGCATAGGAGAGTGGTGGCTGAGCTCCCTCAGCCGCTTGCAGAGTGGAGGGGAGCGGCGGATGCCAGAGCTGCTTGCAGGACCCGGTACTGATAGCTGATGATAGGGAAGGGGGGGGATAATATCCCTGTCAATGTCCCTTTCAAACTCCTACTGTCCATCCTCTCTGCCTCCCCCCTAACCCCCCTGCCTTGCGTTTCTCCCTCATAACTCTCACATCTTTCCCCTTTTTCTACCACCCTCTCTTTCTTTTTTTTTTGCTGTTTCTCCATCCCCTTTTCTCTCTCCCTTTTTAACCCCTACCCTCTCTCTCCCTTGCTCTCTCTCCCTTGCTCTTATCTTTCTCTCCACATGCACCCTCTCTGCTCTCTGTTTTCCCTGCCCCTCCATCTCACCTCTCTCTCTCTCTCTCTCTCTCTCTCTCTCTCTCTCTCTCTCTCTCTCTCTATATATATATATATATATATATATATATATATATATATATATATATATATATATATATACAACAACAAAATTCCTGGAATTTGCGCTATCAGTAGATGGTCGCCAATAACACTTTGCTCCCTACTAGCGGAGCTTTCTCTACCCAATATAATAGTCACCATCCTTTCTTAAACAGGGATTACTGTATAAATATCTTTACCCCTGATGAAGTCTTGTTAAAGACGAAACGCGTTGGGTTTCATCTGTAAAAACAAAGATTGTACTTCTATGACAAGAAGAACCTGTTTTAAAGAAATTTGTGTTTTAATAAACAGTTTTATATGTAAATATATGTATGGTTCTTGTGAAAAATCTGTAAGTAAGGAAAGACAAGAATAACCATTACAACAGAGGGCGCCTAACACTATTGTGGCGCCTAACACTATTGTATATAAGTGAGATATATAAGAACTTGGCAAAAAGCAGGGTCATATATATATATATATATATATATATATATATATATATATATATATATATATATATATATATATATATATATATAGACCAGAACGGAGGTGCCAATAGGCCTGGACACACCACCAGCAAAGGTCATGTATCCCATATATAGAGTCCAATAGGCCGGCACCCTCCTTGTCCCAACTGGGTAACAGCAAACACTGTGGTGCCCAGCCAAAGTAAATAAATACAGACCAGTCCAATAGGCGGCACCCACGGATTTTTCTTCATCAAGTACTCAGACACACGTCAAGGTAGTGCAAGCTTTCAGGTTTTATTACCCTTCTTCAGGCAGCATACAACATATGGATACAATTACATCAGTGTAAATGCTCCCCTTAAATACCAAATGTGGCGCCAAAACCGCAGCGTGTCACAGGTGCATCGTGTTTTTTGTATTCATAAAATTTTTTGTACATATTTTTCTTAATGTTTGATGTTTTGGTGTTCTATTACGCCATTATAGCGTGTGTTACTATGGCAACAAAATGAAGGAGTCCTCCCCGCAGTATGGCGGCACACGTGACAGCGCTCTGTGGGTGTGTCTGCGCTCTGTCCGTGGAATGACGCGCACAATGCTGAGTGTTCACGACATTGGTGCGCGCCAGATCTCCATGGTGATGGGACGCAGCACACAGACCCGGAAGCGCTGAGCGGTGATGCCGGCTATGACGTGGTGGTGGATTACCTGATGCTGCACCTGTGACACGCTGCGGTTTTGGCGCCACATGGTACGAATGAAAATGAGCTGACACCACACACAGCTAGAGGTGCTGACTAGTTTCGGATTTAATAATCCTTCGTCAGAGTACAAAGAAAAAACAATGAATGACTTACCTAAATAGATTTCCCACCCCGTGCACAGACAGACGACAGGTACTCCATAGTCGGGCGCCGTCGACCGGTGATGACGTCACCATGACGCTCACCTACACGGAGTAGACGCGTCGCTATGGTAACCTGTTGAAACACATAAACAAAGTGAAAATAGCTAGCTGTGTGTGGTGTCAGCTCATTTTCATTCGTACCAAGTCCCCACCGAGTGCCGCCAGCACCATCTTCTACGCTATATATATATATATATATACAGTGGTCGAAGTGGAAATTTTGAAGTGGGGGTATGGAAATTTTGAAGTGGGGGTATGGAAAAGTAAAGAGTGAATATAGTGCGCACCTTCGGACACCCCCCTGTCCATCAACGTCCCCTGCCAGACTGCCCCGTTGTACAGGGGTATTACAAAAGCACAATATGCGCTGCTGAGTGATCAGAGAGCATCCTAAGGGGGAAAAAAAACTTTTTTTTTTATCTTCAGATTAAAGTGGGGGTATGCCATACCCCCGTATACCGCCCCACTTCGACCACTGTATATATATATATATATATATATATATATATATATATATCTGTATCTGGGTTGCGGCCCGGCACTCACCCCTCCTGATTGACTGCCCGGGTGCCTGTGCAAGTGGATGGACGATAGAAGAAAGAAAGGACTGGCACTCCTGGGACTTGTGAAAAAACTTTTGTATTCAGCAAATAACGACCACAATATATATATATATATATATATATATATATATTTTACCCAATAGTGGTATGGCGCCAATAATTAGAACATAAATGTCCAAATAACAGATCCACATCCAATGAAGCACATAGGAGATAGCTTCCAACACTTATTTATTTGTCTTCATAGGATTATCAGAGTAAAATCGCATGTAGATAGTTTCCAATGCGTTTCGTCTCATAGAGACTTCATCAGGGAATACAATAATCTACAAGTATAAAAACTGTATCAATGTACATTTACATAATAAGAGTTTTTTACATAATGAGAGTTTTTTTTCCTCTATACAACTGAAAATTAGCAAATAGTCCATAAAAAAAGATAAGAACAAGGACTATTTATGGACTATTTGCTAATTTTCAGTTGTATAGAGGAAAAAAAAACGGGATGGGGAGACAGCGAAAACTACGAAAGACTGGTGGCGTCGAAAGGATTGAGAAAGCATGGGGGACAGAGCAGAGGTAATGTGTGGGGGAGGGTAAGAGCCTGAGGAGGAGAAGCAATGGGGGTTGAGGGGACGAGGGAAAGGGTGGACAGCAAAGCATTTAACAGGTATAACTTTGTCCCTCCTTATCCCCCTCTCCCAGTACAAACGGCGATGTATGCATCTGTCAAGTCCACTCACCAGCTGTCACATCCACCATGGCGTTTGCCAAAGATCCCTGTACTGTGCCCAGCCCTGGACCCTCTAGATGCACTAGTAACCATGGCGCTCACCTCTGCTATGTCTCTTGCTCCACTGGGGTACATGTGGCCGTGTTGTCATCGCGTGGTGACACTGGTGTATTGTGCTCCAGCTCCATGCAGGACATGAGTAGCATATCACCATGTGTGTTTGTGCCTGGTCTGTGTCTGTGTAAAGGCCGGTGCTTGTGCAGCTGCATACAATCAGGGCTTCCCAGCCTCTCCTGCATGGCTCCGCCTCCCTCTCTGATTGCCTGACCAATCCCAGCACAGCTCACCTGGTAAGTACTGGCTGCTCAGGCTAGTCCAGCAGTCAGTACAATGATGTCGATCCCGTAGCATCATTGCTCCTACCTGGCTCTGTAGTACTCACTACAATCCTGAGCTTCTGCTCTCACCTGGCTCTGTAGTTCCCACTACAATCCTGAGCTTCCCCTGGAGAAGATTCTGCTGGCCGTTTACTGCATCAAGTACCACCAGACTCTGCTTACCGCCTATGTGGACAGCGAGGACAGATCCTCAAAGGGGTCTCACCTTACTATACTCCCGACGGTCACTTCCAAAGGTTACCTCTGGCAGCAGCCACGACCATATACTGCAAGGATTCCTCTTTTTCAGTTATCTTCATTTATTATCTTCCAACCCTCCAATCCGCAACCAATCATCCAATCTTCAAATCATCATCCACATCACCCAATCATCCAATCTTCTAACCTTCATCCATTCATCCAACCTTCATCCAATCATCCACATCATCCAATCTTCCAACCTTCATCCAATCATCCAATCTTCCACCCTTCATCCAATCATCCACATCATCCAATCTTCCAACCTTCATCCAATCATCCAATCTTCCAATCTGCAATACAATCTTCATTCGTTCTTCAAGTCATCCAATCCACAATTCCTTCTGCAACCCTTAAGTACTACTCCGGTTTATATTCTATTCCACTCTTCAATTATATTGCAATATTCTTCAAGGACCAAGCTTCATCATCTATTATAATAACTTACTGGACAATTGACTTTATATTTGCATACATGCCATATACCGTTTTTATCATCATTATCACTGTCTGCAATATCTTCATTAAATTCATTATATTTTATCCTCCTTGTTTCACTCCCTTCTGTCGTGGATGCAACCACCATACGTTAAAGCACCCAGCCTCCGTTACTCTCCAGCTGGTGCTTCTAAGAGCGTGACACCAGCCGCCCATTGAACCGCAGTGTCTCCACTCCTATGCTGGCCTTCTGATGTGAAGTCCGGCCTGGTCTCTGAAAGATGGAGTCACGTCAGGTATCTGACCTGATACAGCACCAGTACTGGTGCATCTACTGCCGTATATATAATATCTCTCTGCTGGTGCATCTACCGCCATAATATAATACCTCTCTGCTGGTGCATCTACTCTACTACCGTATAAATAATACCAGTCTACTGGTGCATCTACTGCCTTAGATAGGGTGTTACAGGTGTCTCCGGGAACCCATTCTGCAGAGTTGTTAATAAAGGCACTGTACCTTAAGCACAGATAACACATACATGACTGTGTGCCATTCTGCCACTGCCTGCTAAAGGCTGCCGAATCGCCCACTGCTCCTTGGCTGGTGGTAGACATGATCAAACCAGGCTGGTCATCGCCTATGGTTAGAAGGTTCCACTCCTTTACAGCTATTGCAATGGTGCACGAATCGCCCACTGCTCCTCGGCTGGTTGTCGCCTGGTTATATCTGGTCAGAAGGTTCCACTCCTTTGCAGCTATTGCATTGCTGCACAAATCACCCACTGCTCCTTGGTTGGTGGTAAACATTATCAAGCCATCACCATTCATTAATCCCACTGCTGAGAGTTATTCATATGTGGGATAAGTGGACTCATCTTTAAACGCATACAACTGTTTGCGCTCAAGTGGTAATAATCACAGAGCTGACCAATCCCACTGCTGAGAGTAATTGATTGCTGCACAAATCACCCACTGCTCCTCGGCTGGTGGTAAACACGATCAAGCCAGATAGGGGTCTTTTTGGGGCCAGAAGTGTATACCCCTGGGCATAGCAATGTATTGGGGCCCCTACCGATCCTCCAGTGGTAGGGGTGGGGGATGCTTTGATGTCCAGCGGGTGGTAGGGGGTATTATATCAACCGCTCAGCATGTAGGGCCTGGATTAGTAATTTCCACTAATTACCCCTTTACTGCACAGATGGTGGGAGATGGGGTGGGAGAAGGGGGCATTGGGCTGAATGAAGGGGCCCTGATACATAACTTCCAGGGTGGTAGAGGATGTTTAATATGCAGAGGAGGGGTGTATAGTGGAGTGGGCTTATTATTCATAATTTTCTGGTGGGAGGACAGCTTGCTTGACTGCAGATATCTCCAGTTCCCGGAAATAGATTTCTTAGATTTTCTAAAACTAGAGAATCCCACCTACCAAATGGTATTGGGGACTAGGGGATCAGAGATCAGGAGGCAGAGCAATCTGCCACTGAGAATATAAACTACATACCAGGTGTGTAGAGCTGGAGCAGCAACCAGCTGCTGGAAGGCTGATATCTCTGGTTCTCGGCACAGTAGAGACAAGCTTCTAGTGTCCATCAAAGGGGGAGAGTCCCAGATTTTGGTATATACCCTCAGAGAAAGTCAGACAGAACCTAAAATATCTGACTGGGAAGAGCAATTAACAAGCTTGGATGGGGACCAGTATTTTGAAGTCAGATATCTCTGGTTCCCAAGGGCCGATTTTTGAAATTCTTGTACCCATGGAAAGAGGGGACCCTCAGCTTTCAGTCTGGGGGGGGGGGGGTTTCTGGGTACTCAGACACTCCTGGGGGGGTTCTGGGTACTCAGAACCCCCCCTGCGTGCACTACTGCTTAGCATAGTTATCCAGCTACCTCGGTGCAACCTTTTTCCCTAAAAACAATATTATGAGGTGTTCAGAATAGACTGAAAATTAGTGGAAATGAATGATATTGAGGTTACTAATAGCGTAGGAGCAAAAAAAAAAAAAAAAGGAAAAAATATGAACACAAAACCCAAAACATTTAGGGGGTGTTTTGGCAAAACCCATTAGAACCCAAAACCTGAAGGTAATCAGAACCCAAAACGTGAAAAGTGGCCGGTGCACATCCCTAGTGTGATCGTCTTGGCGACAGTATTACTTGCCAAAGGCGTTTGCACTGCGGGTCTGCACATGCGTATTTTCACTGATACACACGTGTAGACCCACAACATCGGACCATGCAGCGAATTCAGATCTTTCCGAGCCAACATGAATCAGTGCCCATGTCACCTTGCTACTCCTCTGTGCATAATACGTTGGTGCTATATAAACAAGGAAAAATAACACTGTGAAGAAGAAAAATGACATTGCACATTAGTAAAGTTTAATCACAGTGGCAGTGAACACTACAGACAACAGGCACAGCCAGAAGACTTTTAGTATATTTTTTGCACACAGTACTGTATATCTTTAAACACTGCCTGACTTGCCCAAGCAATAAGTTTCACACATGTATTAACTGCTCCCTGTGTGATGTATATGCAATTGCTGACAGTGATGGTATGTAACCTTGTTCCTTAGTGTTTATCACTCACCTGGTTCTCTGTGGCCTCACCCTAAGGTGTAGTCTCTTGGCATCTGCAACAATGTCAGGTATTGTAGTAAGTAAAATCCTGACCTTCTCCCCTCCTCCCCACCCTGACTGCGCAAACACAACAGGAATTTCAATGATCTGGAGCAAAACTGGGAAAGAAACATCTAGGGTGACATTTAATAGGATGCGATTTTTAGTAACATTTTGAAATCGCACCTTATCGCACTTTTTAAAGCCACTTTTTAATGAGGTGAGTATTCCGGGCAAAAAAGTGCAATTAAATGCGATAATGTGCGATTTTTAGTCATGAAAATGTGTGAATTTGAGGAAATGTGGGGCATTAATGGGCCCGCTGGGACTTGTAGTCCACCTGTAAAAAGAATGTTAAAATAAAACACACACACAGAAAAGTATAACTGGTACTTGTGTATTTTGGCGGCGCCCGTCGTGGGCATCATGTGCCTTAACTTTAAGGCACAGGACGCGACGCGATGGACGCGATTTCTCCATAGGCTTCAATGTTAAAATATTTTTAACATTGAACCCGATGGAGAAATCGGGTCCATCGCGTCGCGTCGTGTGCCTTAAAGTTAAGGCACACGACGCGACCGACACGATTTCTCCATAGGCTTCAATGTTAAAATATTTTTAACATTGAAATACTGTCGGTCGCGTCGGACTTGTGCCATTATAATGGCACAAGATCAAATGTAGTTGATAAAGTCCATCTAACATAGAAAACAATGGGAAATGGGCCAATATGGCCCATTTCTCATTGTATATGGTCCCGTCATGTCCAAATAAAAATGCCCCCCATTGTTAGCGGCACCCCAGTATTGACGCCAACCCGAAGCGTGGCGAGCGTAGCGAGCCCGCGAGGGGCGGCGGTACGCGTCCTACGACCTTTTCATACCCCTACTATCCACGTCGGCGTGGAGTTGAGAATAGAATAGTGTGGCGAGCGCAGCGAGCCACCGAGCCCGAAGCGTGGCGAGGGGACGCGGATACCTTCACAGGTATCCGCGTCCCCACGCGGGCTTCACAGGTGTCCGCGTCCCCTCGCGGGGCTCGCTGCGCTCGCCTCGCTGCGCTCGCCACACTATTCTATTCTCAACTCCACGCCGACGTGGATAGTAGGGGTATGAAAAGGTCGGAGGACGCGCACCGCCGCCCCTCGCGGGCTCGCTGCGCTCGCCACGCTTCGGGTTGACGTCAATACTGGGGTGCCGCTCACAATGGGGGGTCAGTTATATTTGGACATGACGGGGACATATACAATGAAAAATGGGCCATATTGGCCCATTTCCCATTTTATTACATGTAAAATGGACTTTATCAAGTCCATCTTATCTTGTGCCATTATAATGGCACAAGACCGACGGGACCGACACGATTTCAATGTTAAAATATTTTAACATTGAAGCCTATGGAGAAATCGGGTCCATCGCGTCGGTCGCGTCGTGTGCCATGTTAATGCACACGACGCGACGCGATGGACGCGATGGACCCGATTTTTCACACACGATGGACGCGATCCTCATCGTGGGCGCCGCCAAAATACACAAGTACCGTATAACTTTATGAAGCACACAGCCACACACCTCACTTTTACACCAACATAGTTACCAATCCAGGGTCCAGCGCTGGTCTTTATGCTACAGAGCCAGCTCACCCCGCACTGACAGCGGGGTGAGCCAGCTAACACCTTCTGTAGCGCTGTCCCAGTGCTACAGAGGCTGATAGCGTAATTGGCCGATGCGTCTCCATGGAGACGCAAAGCTCAGCCCTGATTGGCTGAGCTATGTGTCTCCATAGACACGCATAAGCCAAAGACGCTATCAGGAACTGCAGCTCTGGGACAGTGCTACAGAAGGCTGTTAGCTGCGCAGGAGAAAGCCGGCTCACCCCGCTGTCAGTGCGGGGTGAGCTGGCTCTGTAGCACAAAGACCAGCACTGGACCCTGGATTGGTAACTATGTTGGTGTAAAAGTTATACTTTTCTGTGTGTGTGTTTTATTTTAACATTCTTTTTATAGGTGGACTACAAGTCCCAGCAGGCCCATTAATGCCCCGCATGCTGGGACTTGTGGTTCTTCAAGTCGCAGCATGCGGGGGAGGTCTGCTGGCACTTGTAGTTCACCTGCATAAAGCAATGTGAGGATTGTGTGATTTAACCCTATCAGGCCGGACGTCAGTGACAGCCCTGGGTTTCAGCCCTGGACAGGTGAAGCCTGGGGGGGGGGACCCCTTTATTGTGGGGGTCCCCACTCCTCCAGGTACACCGTCCAAGGCTGACCAGCCACGGTGCTCATGTTTTGGCTGGGGACCTTATGTAAAAAGTATCCCCCAGCTGTGGCATGACACCGTGGGCTGTTGGAGCACTTTTACCCATTCTTTTACACAGGACCATGCACAGACCGCAATGATCTGTGCAGGGTTCTGGCCAATTTGCCTGTCAGAACCTGGTCTACATATGTGGCGAATTTTAGACACATTTTCCCAAATGTGCATCTCATTAAATCTGCAAATTGTATACTTTTCAATTGGAAAACATCTGGATGCGAGTTCCGGCGCCACTAAAACTTGCACTTTCAGAGTGTGCGATTTTGCGGCAAAATCTGTGCCTTTTTCGCATCTCATTAAATATGCAAATTCGGGGGAAAAGTGCAATTTCGGCCGTTTTTGGCACAAAAACAAAATTGCAAAACTCAAATTTTTCCATCTCATTAATGTCAAACCTAGTCCCTCTTGTGAATGGAAAAAGTGATCTCATCCTGTCACATATTTCTGGACACTTATGTGGAATTAACACAACTTTAAACTAGAAATGAATCTGTACAGTATGTACTGTAGATTGAAGAATACTGTATTCATCTGCTAGCAATGAAAGATGAATTGATAAAAACCACAGACTTTGTATGACAAATAACGTATTCGATCCACACATAAAAATAAAGATGGATTCTGTGAAAGTTGTGATAGATATTGTATTAGTGATGTGAGATCAGGTAAATGGTGTCCATGAGAGTGATTGGTTTAAAATGACACATTGGACCTTATTCTGGTCCACTAAACATCTCCTGCCACCCGCAGCGCCGGCCCTCCCCCTTCGCAACCACGATCGCCCGCACAGCTGCAAATGGATGATTTGCATAATCATCCTTTCACAGCCTTGGGTGCGGGGAACAAACCATTCGATGGTCGGCAACCATCTAATGATTTCTGCAGCGCTCGCAGATCAGAGCCACCTCTATGGTGTCTCCGATTTGTGAGCACCCTGTGCAAGAAGAGGGTGAGCAGCTGACTTCCACTGACATTGGCCGCCTGCCCCCCTCCCCCGTATCCCTGGGCAATTACCATGGCAACGCCCAGCATTTTCATGGAAACCCATTAAAATCTCTGGGGGTTTACATGGGCTGTGCCCCCCCGCCGGTGCCCCTGACTGTGACATACTGTATTAAGAAACGGTGCACCTGAATCTGTCCTGGCCTAAAATGTATTTTCATAAGATAACTTTTATGTTTAAGTCACATTTTAGTACTTTCTTAAGGTATTGTTGCAACAGTTTTTGTCAAAAACTGCCCCAATCCCATTATTTCTTATTTTTGTAGTAATCACATTGTATTTCCCATTCAGTACTTACCATATAACAGTAAAACAGAAGAAGGTATAAAATGAGGTGCAATTTATTACATTCAATACAATATACAATCAAACATTAACAGGACCAGGAGCATCCTGGGTAGGTGGAAACAGAGGGCAAATTACCAGTCCTGCAGTTCAGCAATGCTTTTTGGACCTTATTCAGGTCTGTTTGGCTGTTAAAATGCGTTTGCATGTGTCTGATGTTTTTGCAATGCGCATTTCTGCACATGTGCATGCGCCAGGAGCATGCGGCCATGGCAAACAGACCGTTCATTGGGCACACGCACCAAACATTGCGCAGAGTGGGGAGGCGGGACAGGGTTCTCCCCACTGGAACGCTCAGCGGTTCATGGGCATTCCCATGGAGATTGCCCAGTTCCTCCCAAATGTGCACGAATATATAAGTGACCTGAGAGAGTTTCCCCCCAGCCTGCGAATGAATGTGTATGTAAAATCTATTCACAGACATGGAAATGTGCGTGGTATGCGTATGAGGGGCGGGTGGCCTCCCATTTGCAGGGCGGGTTCTGGTGGACTTGCAAGGGTGCAAATTTGCATCCGAGCGAGTCAACCAGAATAACCCCATAGTGTAAAGTCCAAACTTCCATTAACACCAGATGACAACTGAAACTGCCTCTCAGGGTCTCCTCCTATGAACGACTTACACATTTCGACTACTGCTGGAGCTCGATTCTTCAGACCAATCAGGTTAGCTTTTACAGGAATCCAAACTCAGCAGACCTTAGGTTATATAAGGGCACTTGCTATCTCTATACTCAAGTCACCAGTGTAACCTTAGTCACAGTCAGGGTGTGTGTGTGTGTTCTCTGTCTTCCTCATCATGTCCAACTGTTCCTATTCCGCTGCTCACTTTTTTGGTAACTCCTACATCAATCAAATTCCAGGGACTCTGGCAAGGGCGTAACTATAACTTGGCAGGCCCCCTAGCAACATTTTGAATGGGGCCCCCCTAGCATTGTCACGAGAAAGAGATGGTGTGAGTGATAGAGGGTGTGAGGGAGAGATTGGGAGAGACAGAGAGTGAGAAACAATGTCAGGGAGAAACAGGGACTGAAATGGAGTGAGAGAGAGTATCAATGTCAGACGAACTCTGACATTTTTTTTAAAGGGGCAATCACTTGCAAGGCATGGATTTGCCTTGTAAGAGATTGCCCCTTTAAAAAATGTCCGACTTTGTACGGCACCCCCCGCACGGCCACCGAACTCGGACTTCATTACATTCTGTCCAGATGGTGAGAGAGGGTGTCAGGAAGAGAAGGGGGAGAGACAGGGAGTCAAAGAGAGAGAGAAAGTGTCAGGTAGAGAGAGAGTAAGAGAGAGGCTGTGAGGGAGAGAGAGGGGGTGTGGGAAAGCAAGAGGGGATGTGAGAAAGGGGACACGGGAGAGAGAGAGGGGGTGTGGGAGAGGGGACACGTGTGAGAGAGGGGACATGGGAGAGAGAGGGGGTGTGGGAGAGGGAACACGGGAAAGCATGAGGGGGTGTGAGAGAGGGGACACGGGAGAGAGAGGGTGTGTGGGAGAGGGAACACGAGAGAGTGGGGGTGTGAGAGAGGGGACATGGGAAAGCAAGAGAGGTGTAGGAGAGGGAACACGGGAGAGAAAAAGAGGAAAGACAAAAGGGGATGGGGAGACAGCGAAAACTATGAAAGACTGGTGGCGGCGAAAGGATTGAGAGAGCCAGGGGGACAGAGCAGAGGTAATGTGTGGGGGAGGGTGAGAGCCTGAGGAGGAGAAACAATGGGGGTTGAGGGGACAAGGGAGAGGGTGGACAGCAAAGCATTTAACAGGCATAACTTTGTCCATCCTTATCCCCCTCTTCCAGTACAAACGGCGATGTATACATCTGGCAAGTCCACTCACCAGCCGCCCATTGAACTGCAGTGTCTCCACTCCTGTGCTGGCCTTCTGATACGAAGTCGGTTCTCCTGATGGGGCGCCGGCGCTCTCTGATGTAGCGCCTGGTCTCTGAAAGAAGGAGCCACGTCAGGTATCTGACTTGATACAGCACCAGTGCTCTTTGATGTGGCGCTGGCCTGGTATCCCTTCCTGTGTGGCAGCCCGGCTCGTGTTCCGGGTGTCCTGTGCGCGGCGCAGGCAGTGGCGTGTAACTGCCTGCGCTGCCTTATTGTAAAAAAAATCTAGGAAAAAAGTTAAGGGGGTGCAGGGGATTGCTTGCAGGACCTTGGGGCCGGAGGCCGGGCCCCCAAACCCCGGGCCCCGTAGCACAATTACATCAGCTGCAACCTCTCTAGTTACTCAACTGGACTATGGCCCAGCTCATCAAGTTATTCTCCAATCCAGTTCTCGTCATTGGCATTGTTCTTGTTTCTTCAGTAACTCTGGTCCAGACAGCATAACTCTGTAATGACTGGAGCAATTTACAAAAAACTTTGTACACATATCAATTACAGTCTGTGAACAAGTATTGTGGGGGTAACACAGCCATAGCACCCCTAGGGGCGGGGCAGCAGCAAAGACTATATCAGGACATTCATGATATGTCAGTGATGACAGGGCTGAATGTGACAAGGAAAGTGACATGATAAACATGAAATCACACACTCAGAGTTATAAAGTGGCATTAGCAGGGTCCCCCAGCAGCACAGAGTATATCAGTAGATGCAACAACCCAATAGTAAGACTTCCTGTGCTCTGCCTCTGCAGTGCTGAGCATTCTGCACACGTGGGTGGCTGTGTGCACTGAAGGAGCACTACAGCCAGCAATACCAGCACTCAGATAGGAAATTGTATTTTTATTAAGGCAAGTGTAACTACTGCTTGAAAAAGTCTCCAGTGCCTAGGAGATGAAACGCGTTGCCCCTTCCGCCAGAACTGTTTGCAGACTTGGTATCGACTTCCGCTTACTTCCCCAGAGACTGGAGCCGCATCTACATCCGGCTACGCTTCCGCCCTCACCCAGCGTGGACGCCGACGTCTATTTCCTGAAAAGCAACTCACAGAGGTGCCGCTCCTATCCGCAGAGGTGCCGTTACTTCTCCGCAAAACCAGTGAGTGTTACCATACCCGCTATTACAATATGGGCTGCCTGTAATTTAGGCTAATTACTAACTGTGTCTACCTGCCTACTAACACGCTGGTACAGCAATCTGCTATAAAGCCATTACCTGCATGAACTTACTGCGTGTCAGCTTACCCGCTAACCCAGGTCCGGCTTTGGCTTAATTTCTCATCTGCTGCTTCAAACCTCTCTTAACCGTGTGTACACTAACTGGCTTCTCTCTGAGGGGATTTCTCCCATTTTGACCCTGAAATATTACTCCCGCTGGGACGCCAGCATATTCCTATACATGATCATACCAAGTCTGCTTTTTCATCATACAGTAATTGTACTGGCCTAGATATAAATGTTTTATATTATTGTATAAGTATATGTCTATGTGCTAATTATATTCCAATTTGTGTTTTTATACCCACCTGAAACTTATTATTATTTTTTTGTCTATATAAAATTCAATCGTTTTAATCACAGCGTGTCCTCCTTCATTGTGCTTGGTGTGCTATATACCTCAGACCATCTAAATTTGTATTGTCCTGACTGACAGCGCAGTGGGTAAACCCAACAAAATATCAGTAGATGCATAGAAAATCCTGGGCAATGCCTTTTACTCCAGCTAGGTCCATAAATATTGGGACATCGACACAATTCTCATATTTTGGGCTCTATAAACCACCACAATGGATTTGAAATGAACCAAACAAGATATGCTTTAATTGCAGACTTTCACCTTTAATTTGAGGTTATTCTATATGTGCCTCCCACTTTTTAAGGGACCAGAAGTAATGGGAAAAACGAAACAATCCTAAATCAAACTTTCATTTTTAAATACTTTTTTCTAAATCCTTTGCAGTCAATTACAGCTTGAAGTCTGGAACGCATAGACTTCACCAGACGCTGGGTTTCATCCCTGGTGATGCTCTGCGAGGCCTCTAATGCAAATGTCTTCAGTTCCTGCTTGTTCTTGGGGCATGTTACCTTCAGTTTTACATACCTCCCAACATGACCCTCTCAAGGAGGGACACATTGCTCTGCTTCTGCACTTCCTTCTTAATATATGATTGCCATCACCTGTGGTGGAATGCCTTTCTTACAATTAACCTGTTCAACACAGATGAGGGTAATCATACATAAATAGGAAAGTCCAGGAGCAGAGCACATACTTGCCTACCTGACCCTCTCCATGCGGGAGAAAATGCTCTGTTCCTGGACTTCCCTGGTAATGTATGATTGCCATCACCTGTGGGGGGCTAGGTAAAGGTGTTTCACCACAGAAATAATTGGGTTTTTATAGTGCTGCGCTCTGCCTAAGTATTAAGGTGTGTGTGTGGTCAGAATAACAGTACGTTATTGAACTTGAAAAAAACACACTTTACTGATAAATCAAGGTGCAAATTGACATATACATGCAAGATTTAAAGATAAAATATAAATGAAAGTCAATTCATACACACATTGTCTGCAAGTATAAGTGAATAATAATTTAAATAGGCAACAGTTGCCGATATGTGCACAAACTCCCAAGGAGTCAGATTGGTGGTCTGTCCTGGTTGGGCAGTGTGTACGCTCTTGCGGAGCTGTTGTTTTGAAAAGTAAATTTCACGTCAGAGATGAGACACAACCTTAAGTTGTTAATAGCAACGGGGGAAGGTGAGTTGCAGATGGTAATTGGCAGTCTCGGAATGGTACTGAGCGCGGCGTCCCGCTAACTCAGATGTACTTTGTCAGATCTTCAGGTACCCCTTTAGATGTTAAGAGTGTGTTGGTTTTCGGAGGAGCTGTGGATGGTGCATGTAGGTAAGCCAGGTGGGCTAGTGCACCCACCGATGTTTGCTGTGCGTGTGTGGAGACACAACGCACAGCACCTCGGTCCTTTGGTGACTGCCTGTTTCAAGGATGTGGACCGCGCCGCCTGAGTCACCTTCGGTTACTCGTGCGCCGCGCACCGACCTCCTTGCCTGGGAGTCCTCCTGCCTCTCGTCACACTGGTCTACCTCCTACTTACCCGTCCTCACAGTAACTGCTTCCGGCTGTCTTAGCTTCCGCTCCGTCTCCGTTCTGTTTGCAGCTTGTCAGTTTGCTGCAGCACCGCGGGAAATAAAAATTTAACATCACCCCCCGGCAGACCAATAATATCAGGTATCAATTCATTAACTTCAAACCTATCACAATATCTGGACACCTTCCTACAGCCATACGTACAACAACAGCGATCATATATCCGAGACACAACACATATTCTAAAAATACTACAAAACACCTCATGGGGAGACAATTTTTGGTTAGCAACATCAGACGTGAGTTCATTGTATAGTGTAATAAATCACGACCAGGGTGTCAACAGCATTGCATACCATTTAACAAAAGACCAAACAATCCCACAAGACCAAATTGAATTTATTTTGCACAGTATTAATTTCATTTTAAAACACAATTATGTTTGGTTCGAGAACAATTTCTACCTGCAGACAACTGGCACAGCTATGGGCACGAGATTCGCCCCGGGATACGCAAACCTCTTTATGAGCTGGTGGGAGGACCAGCACATATGGGGTTCGGACGGCCCGGGGGAGAATCTCGTGCTCTGGAATAGATTCATAGATGACGTCATATTCATTTGGAGAGGGGACGAATTATCACTACAAAATTTTCTGACATCCATGAATAACAATCACAACAATCTAGTTTTCACCACGCAGTACAGTAAGACCAATGTACAATTTTTAGATCTGAACATCTTTATAGAAAATAACCAAATTCATACCAACACATTTAGGAAATCAGTTGATGTTAACAGTTTCATAAGGTCAAGCAGCTGGCACCACCCGAGCTGGCTACAATCAATACCAAAGAGCCAATTCATAAGAGTAAAACGTAACTGCTCGAAACATGAAGACTTTATAGAACAAAGTAGAATAATGGCAGACCAATTCAGAGAGAAAGACTACAAAGAGAAAGACTTACAGCTAGCGATACAAGAAGTAGAAACTTCAGACAGAAAGGACCTTCTAAGCTACAAAAAAAAGAAATCAGACACATACCAAGAGACATTATTTATCACACAGTATTCTAAGGAATCCAAAATACTACAAAAAAGCCTTAGGAAACACTGGCCCTTACTATTGGAAGACGAAACACTATCTGACATTTTGCCTAAACAACCCAGAGTGGTATTCAGGAAAGCCCCAGACATCAGGAGTAAACTTGTCACCAACCACATTCCCCCCAAGACTAAAACACAGACAACAATAGGCACTAGCCAACCCAGTAAAGGCTTCTTCCACTGCGGGACATGTGTAGGATGTACCAACCAGCAAATAAAATCAACAAAACCTATTACTGAATTCAAATCATCCATCACACAAGAGTCATTTATAATCAAGAACATGATAACATGCAACAGTAAGGGGGTAATCTATCTTATGGAATGTGGGTGCCACAAACAATACGTAGGCAGAACAACAAGGACACTCAAAACCAGAATAGCAGCACATGTACGCAACATAAAGAAAAAACATGAGGAACATAATCTCTCAAAACATTTCTGTGACCACCACAATGGGGACCCTAGCAGTTTGAGGTTTATAGGCATTCAAGAAGTGAAACAAAACTGGAGAGGGGGCGACTTCACACTTAAAATTAACAAGCTAGAACTAAAGTGGATGTATACACTAAAAACCTTGAAACCCAGAGGCTTAAATCTAGATAATGAGGTAAAAGCAATAGTAGGTAAGAAATGATTAAGGTGTTGCAGCAATGCATAACTAGAACATAGTCCAACTTTCATTAAAACAGTACTTATAAAACCAATTTTTTATGACTAAATGTTTAAAATGTTAGGATGATGAATACAAAGCACAAGTTTTCATTTACTTGCCACCAGAATGTGAAGACAGCCTGTCATGGCAATCTACACACTGTGTAACTAATCAACTGATTAGCAACACACCTTAACATGTCAATCATGATTGACATATGACCTAACCAATCTTGCACAAGCATGGAAATTAACCAATGAGAACATACGGAAATGAACCAATGACAGCTTGTTTAAATGGAGGGACAGATAAAAACCACAACTTTGGACATACATCTATCTCCCTAGAAGAAGGCTAATAAGGCCGAAACGCGTTGGAGTGATATCCATTAGACATTTGGACTGTTCCACACCAGAGAGGAGAACATCAAACCATCCCGCAATTTCCCGCGGTGCTGCAGCAAACTGACAAGCTGCAAACAGAACGGAGACGGAGCGGAAGCTAAGACAGCCGGAAGCAGTTACTGTGAGGACAGGTAAGTAGGAGGTAGACCAGTGTGACGAGAGGCAGGAGGACTCCCAGGCAAGGAGGTCGGTGCGCGGCGCACGAGTACCCGAAGGTGACTCAGGCGGCGCGGTCCACATCCTTGAAACAGGCAGTCACCAAAGGACCGAGGTGCTGTGCGTTGTGTCTCCACACACGCACAGCAAACATCGGTGGGTGCCCTAGCCCACCTGGCTTACCTACATGCACCATCCACAGCTCCTCCGAAAACCAACACACTCTTATTATCTAAACGGGTATCTGAAGATCTGACAAAGTACATCTGAGTTAGCGGGACGCCGCGCTCAGTACCATTCCGAGACTGCCAATTACCATCTGCAACTCACCTTCCCCCGTTGCTATTAACAACTTAAGGTTGTGTCTCATCTCTGACGTGAAATTTACTTTTCAAAACAACAGCTCCGCAAGAGCGTACACACTGCCCAACCAGGACAGACCACCAATCTGACTCCTTGGGAGTTTGTGCACATATCGGCAACTGTTGCTTATTTAAATTATTATTCACTTATACTTGCAGACAATGTGTGTATGAATTGACTTTCATTTATATTTTATCTTTAAATCTTGCATGTATATGTCAATTTGCACCTTGATTTATCAGTAAAGTGTGTTTTTTTCAAGTTCAATAACGTACTGTTATTCTGACCACACACACACCTTAATACTTAGGCAGAGCGCAGCACTATAAAAACCCAATTATTTATGTACAAGCAAAGGATTAGTCACCCTTAAAGTGCAGCTGCTAGCCGAACAAGATTCAGTGCGCTGATTACAAACCCATTTCTTAGTGTTTCACCACAGGTGATGGCAATCATACAGTACCAGGGAAGCCCAGAGTATGGCAGAGCACTGTGTTCCTCCTTGAGAGGGTCATGTTGGGAGGTATGCCCTATGGCTTGTGACCACATTGTTTAAACAGAAATTGTAGGGGGCTCTGAACACACTAAATTAACTGATATTAATAAATAGTGGAGATTTAGTTCATGAATTGATCAATGCATTTAAACCTGCAGCCCCCTTCACGGGACCCCACTTTTCTGCAGGTCCTAACACTATTGCTCAAAATGGCTACAATACACATAGCTATCACATTAATGTTTGATTCCAGGCATGCTATCTGGTCTAAAGCTCACAGCAGACTGTGCTTTTATAGGTTTAGAGAGTGCAGAGCCCCCTGCAATATATATATATATATATATATATATATATATATATATATATATATATATATATATATATATATATACATATCTACACACACACACATTGCCAGGTTGGGTTGCAGTGACCTGTGCCCGCATTGTTTAAAAAACAAAACAAAAAACATAGGGCTTTGCACTTACCATAGGAAACTCTGGTTTCAAACTCACATACAGGGTTCCACTGCATTTTCCATTCCTCTGGACACTGCACTACAACTTCTTAATGTGAGTTAGCGATTACCATTTTTGTGATCACAGATTTCTCATGCTATGTGAGTTATAAACCAAGCTGGATATACACATACTGATTTTGAAACACTGTAGCTTTGCAGGTACCTGCTAGTTTGTGAACATTACTGTATCTTCCTGCATACTTTAAGCAAGGTCCATCTATAATATTGAGCAAACATTTTGTAAAACCTCAATCGACGCTATTTGATATGGCAAATGGCTGAGCCTGTTTTCATGTTTTGTGCTATAACAGAAAAATAGATGCATTATTTCACAAAGTACAAAGAGAGGCTCTAATGTTACTTTGTAAATGACTCCTATGCCACATTGTAATTGCGATCAGCTTTGTCAGCTGTATAAAGCAATCCTTTCTCTGCTTCGGAGAATATATTGAGCTTTGTCAATTAAATTACCTGTTGGCTGCTAGACGTCAAATGCAGAGAAGAGCAAGAACTTTGTTTTTGTCAATTCAGGCTCAATTGGCCTCAATTACAGTAGGTCTGTGCATGATTTATAGTGGACTCAATCTCGTTATGCAGAACAGCATTGTTATATGAGAACAACTATCTGTCATACTATAGGATAACCTTTCACCTTGGAATGTTCAGAGAATCTGTAAGGAGTTTCCTCTGTAAAATATATTAAGTTAATGTAATTTGTATTTCACTTTAAGCTTCTTCTAACTGAAATACTCTAGTTACATGCAGGGGCGGATTGGGGAATAAAAATGGCCCTGGAAAATATCTGGAAGTGGCCTCATGTGGGCGGTAGCAAATCATTAATGGGCGGAGCCAGCATAACATTTAACCCATGGGGCAGCCCGGCGTCCCACGCTTTTCTCTGCCCCCCCGCACGCCGTCATGGGTGCGTGCACCCGGAAAACCGAAAGTTCACCGTGGGCCAGGAGAAGTGTGTTGTAAGCAGGCCCCTTTCCTTAACTGTGACCCAGCAACTGGCGCATGTGCACTTGCACATACAAGACGATGCCTGGCACAATTAGCAGCGTCTGCCTGGCACCATCACAAATTTGCTGCTCTGGTGAGTAATAACTGCTGGGCAGAGTGCAGTGTGTGTGCTTCCTAACGTGTGTTCTTTTTCTATACACACTGCCCTTTTTGTGTAGTATGTGTGCTTACAGTGGGCGGTATTAGTTACTATTATGTGTTGTGTGTATACAGTGTGCAGTATAAGCTATTGCTTATTGTGTGTACATTGTGATTCACCGTTCATTTCAGCATATTGCAGGGCCACTCCCCCTCCCCAAATGACATGCCCCTTTTCATGAGGCCACACCTCCTTGAGCACCATCCAGCAAAAACATAAATCAGCACCCCTGCCAACAGGAGTAGCGCTGCTTATACGTAAAGCTCACAACAGTTTCTGACAGTAGTAGCGCAACTTATACATAACACCCACACCAGTTGCTGACAGGAGTAGCACTGCCTATACATAACGCCCACACAAGTTGCCGTCAGGAGTAGCGTTGCTTATACATAACCCCCACACCAGTTGCCAACAGGAGTAGTGCTGTTTCTACGTAATGCCCACAGCAGTTGCCGACAGAGGTAGCGCTGCTTATACGTAATGCCCACAACAATTGCCTACAGTAGTAGTGGTGCTTAAATGTAACGCCCACACCAGTTGCTGACAGTCGTAACACTGTCTATACATATGCCAACACCAGTTGCTGACAGTAATAGTGCTGGCTATACATATGCCCACACCAGTTGCTGACAGTAGTAGTGCTGCCTATACATACGCCCACACCAGTTGCCAACAGTAGTAGTGCTGCTTAAATGTAACACCCACACCAGTTACAGACAGGAGTAGCACTGCTTATACGTAACCCCCACACCAGTTGCCAACAGGAGTAGCGCTGTTTATACGTAACGCCCACACCAGATGCTGACAGTAGTAGCGCTATTTAAATGTAATGCCCACACCAGTTGCCGACAGAAGTAGCACTGCCTATACACATGCCCACACCTGCTTCCGACAGTAGTAGCACTGCTTATACATAATGCCCACATCAGTTGCTGACAGCAGTAGCGCTACCTATACATATGCCCACACCAGTTGCAGACAGCCACGGGAACCTGACCGGCAAAGAGGCAGGTCTGTCTTTTTTCACTAATAGGGATGATTGATCTAATAACAAAGCTTTACTTTTGGCATTGAGCAACATCTGTTCTGAATAGCCATGGATGTGGAATTTAGTCATTAGAGCTTCAATCTGTTTGATAGCGGTCATCTGATCACTATTGATACGCAGAATGCGTATCATTTGGGAATAAGGCAACCCCTGTTTTAGACTGCGTGGGTGACAGCTGGTATATGATTGGGGTTCATTCCTGTCAGTGGGTTTACGATACAGAGTGGTAGAAATTGCATGCTGTTTTGACTTGCTGTATAAGTAAATTTAATGGGATTGGAAGATTGGTTGTGGCACTCAATCGTTTCTGCGAATGATTCTTTGGTGGATGCCAGATGACAAAGACATCATCTATATAGCGACCTAGAAAAGAAACATTAGTCATAACACCAGGATTGTTGTAAAAAACAGTGTCCTCAATGGCATACATTACAAGATTAGCATAGCTCGGAGCTGCGCTTGATCCCATCGCACAGCCCCGAGCTTGCTGGTAAAACTGACCATCATATAGAAAGAAGCTATTGGACAATACCAATTCTAATAAATCGACCAAAACATCAATTTGTGCTACAGTCAATAAGCTCGCTGCCCCTGACCGCGAATGTGAACCCCTGTGGCAGACACCGCAGGGAGCCTGAGGATGGCGGCAGGCAGGGAGATGGAAGTCTCCCTGTCTGCCCCAGAACGTATGTGGGGGGAGGTGGGCTCCCTGGGACCAAGGCAGCACAGGCTGCCCCCCGGGAGAGCCAGCAGGGGACCAGGTATTCACTGCACCCGATCGTGCATATGTAATGATCGGGAGCAGTGAATATATGAATATCCAATGAGCGGCTCTCGGCTCCCGGCCCCCTGCTGGCTGCTATGTGTAAAAAAATATATATTTTTAAATGAAATATATATTCATGTGCTATAAGCACATGAATAAAAATAGCATGCCCCTTCTAGGAATAAAATGCCTGATTTTTTTGACACCAAATGTAAAACAACAACAACTTTATTTTAAAAGTTCACTTTCCACTTTACCATGAAAAGATGGCGATTTGCTACACGGCGACACACGGCGAAAATCACTTCGAGAAGTGCACGTTGAATAGGGTGATTCACTTTCTGACCCAAAAAAATCACCTTCCAACGCGAAAATAGCACAAATTCGCTGTGAAACAGGGCGAATTATCCTCATTGAATACTGCCCATTGAATACTGTGTCAGCGAGGGCTGGCAGCGAGGGCCCCAGCCCTCCGGAACACGGCAAATGTGCAGCGAATCCTAAACAGGATCCGCTGCCCATCGCGATAAGGGACATTGAATACTTCCCTAAGTGTTTCTAGGTTACTTAAATATCAGCTGCTATTACCGATATAATAACAAGTATTCCTATTACTCATGTATTAGTCCTCATCTGAATAAACAGCTAGATGTATTATTTACAGATGGGGCAGGCCTCTTCCTTGCTGGCGAATCACCAGAATGTCAGCGCTGGCGATCCGCCAGCGGCCTGCCCAACCATCCGACTGAGACGCACGTGCGTCTCACACGAGTCTCAATCTCCGTCGGTGGGGCGACGGGAACCCTTTCCGTCTCCGCCTCAGGGAGACGGACAGGGTTAGGGGGGGGGGGTGCGGGCAGGCGGCGGTGCCGACAAGCCGTGGTCACCCGGGGGAGCGGCTGGAAGCGCCGTCAGAAGGGGACGCACTCGTCGCCATCGCCATCCCCTGCCAAGATGGGACCTGCCCCATCTGTAGGTTAAATTAAATGGTAGATTCTAATACAGGGTCTGAAAATTGGGGTAATCGATACCAGAAGTGATGAATCGCTGCTTTTTTATTTATTTTATTTAATTATTTACACTTTCTTATATAGCACAGCAGATTCCGTTGCGCTTTACAATTGTAGACAGTGATAAAACAAACTGGGTAACAACAGACATACTTGGAGGTAGGAGGGCCCTGCTGCAAGCTTACAATCTATAGGGATATAGGAGGGAAACACAGGGACAGGCACCAGTAATAGCATAGCAGTCCCCCCAAGTTGCATGTCCAGAAGGGAAGCTATCTTATGTGGTTATGTGGGTGGTACCTAAATTTGGGGAAGTTCTCAGTTCTCTTATTAAAGATACTACCATTGTACGGAAAGCAGATAAAGAGGGGGGGATCCAGGATAGGACAGAATATGTTCAAGAAGCTTAGACAATTAGAAAATGTTGGTTGCTATTGCAAGCTGACTGCTGATTCTACATTGTCTTTTGTTAAAGAATGTAGATCTTTATTAGTCAAAGCTTTGTCCAATAATATAATTTCTAAAGATGAATTTTGTTTTTTGTTTATTGAGCACCCCACGATCCCGGTGTACTGTCACTTCCCTAAGATACACAAGACCCTCACCTCCCGGGCTACCCATAATTTTGGGTGTGGATTCTTTGTCTTCTAATCTTTCACATTATGTTGACACTTATTTGCAGACACAAGTTTCTACACTGAGGTCCCACATTAAAGACACAATGTACTTCTTAAATTTGATTAAAACTATTGAGTGGCAGGATGCCTATGGCTTCCTTACCCTAGATGTACAGAGCATCTATTCTAACATCCCCCATAAATTTTGGAGTGGAGGCAATAAGGAAATGTTTGAAATCAGGATGGAGATCAGTGTGGAACATATTCATTTTTTGCTTGATTCCTGTTTCCTTAATACTCAAACACCTTTTATTTACAAATGATGGGAACAGCCATGGGGACGATATTTGCTCCCAGTTACGCCAATCTCTGCATGGGAGAAATGGACAACCACCATGTGTGGGATGGAGATGGGAATGTGAACCTGGTCCTCTATGGCCGTTACATTGATGATCTGTTTATTATTTGGGAAGGGGATTGCACTTCAGCACTTTCTTTTGTTTCTCACCTTAATTCTAAAGCATTTCATTTGGTGTTTATTAACAATCAACTTGAGATTGACTTTTTAGACATTATCAATACAGGACAATAGTATAAATACGGCCACCTATCGAAAAAAGAGGTTAATACAAAGGCTTACCTCTGGTATGATAATGCCCACCATCCGGCTTGGATTAATAATATACAAAAGGGCCAAATGCTACGGATTAAACGCTACTGTTTAGACCAACTGGTTTTTGAAGAACAGGCCGCAGAGCGCTCTCAATCCTTTTTAGATCGGGGTTACCCCGATAGATTGGTAATGAAGCAGCTCAAGCAGCCAGGGCGTTAGATAGAAATGATCTATTGATAGGTCGTCCGAAGAAGCCTTCGAATTTTGAGACCAATAGCACACCTTTAATTTCTATATGGAATAGCCAAACCATAGATATAAAGAAATATTTCCAAAAAACTTTAACATTCTATGTTAGGACCCACATTTATGTGACATTTTACCAAAATATCCCACTTTTGTGTTCCGTAAAAACAAATCATTAAAATGTTTTGGCTCCTAGAGAGAGGATCAATCAATGTCTACAAAAAGTGTTTCTCTAAACTGGATACCAAGACAACTTGGTTACTTGGTTTATCATTTTTGTATTATGTATATGTGATTTGGATTTTTACATGTATCAGGTCTGTCTCCATGTTTTTCACATTGTTTTTTATGCTGGATAAGTGAATTGATCTTTTTAATGAGATTATTTCCAGCCGATTGAGAAGGGTATTTATACCCTGGTCAAAGCCTATACAAGTCACCTTGATAAAAGTACCTCTTCAGGTGATGAAACATTTTGGTGTTAATTCTTGGGACCCCACTGTGTTCTATTGGGACGCTATCTTGCTCCATACTCCGGACCTTTACCTGCTCATTAATCTGGACCGTTTCCACCTTTATCCCTATTTGGAGTATCCTTAACCTTGGGTAAACAGCTGTCTACTAGTGAGGAACTGCTGGATTCCACACAGCCCCTCATCTGGGATCATAATACCTCCAATGGCACCAAGTGTATATACCAACAATTGGACTCCATCTATCTGGGAATTTCCATTCATCGACCCAGTGCACGTTTAGAACTTCCACCGATCCCAACCAGGGTCCCAAGTTTTGTTTTGATTTATATTCTATATTATATTGTAATATTATTTGATCAATCACTTGTCAATATTATTTAATTGGAGCGCTCTTCTTTCTGCTCTTGTATCTTTTGACTTTGTGATCTGACTAATCCCGTGAACAGCTGCTCCCCCTGAGAAAACAGCCCTAATGAGAGCTCAGAACAGTATTTACTGTTTTCTCTTTTCCCTGATGGATAAGTGGGTATAGGAAGCCACAAGATAAAAAAATGGGATAGAAAAATAATTTATTTTTAAAAGGGCCAAGATGGTGCTGAAACAGGAAGTGGCGGTGTCCCACAATAATGCTCCCTTTCCATTCACAATATAGAGCATAAACATGAACAAGGTTCCTCCCCACTGCAGAGAGGACTCTAATAATAATACAGAAGTATGATAACAAGAAAATACAAATATCCTACTACAAAAAGGACTCTATTGATAATGTAGTGGAAAACAAATAATAATAAAAAGAAACATAATGGAAAAAACATAATATTACAAATTAAATCTAATAGTATTAATATTTTGCATGTTGACTGAATTACATTATTTTTTCTAGATGACTCGTATTTGATATTCAGATTGACGAAGACAAGACATAGGGCCTTATTTTGGTTCACTCTTTCTGACAAAATCCTTCTTAGATGGACAAAACCATGTGCACTGCAGGGGGGCATATGTAAAATATGCAGAGAGAATTAGATTTGGGTGAGTTATTTTGTTTCTGTGCAGGGTAAATATAGACTGCTTTATTTTTACACTGCAATATAGATCTCACTTTGAAGTAAAACCCCACCCAAATATAATTCTTTCTGCATAAGTAACATCTGCCCCACCTGCAGTGCACATGGTTTTGTCCATCTAAGAAGGATTTTGTCAGAAAGAGTGAACCAAAATAAGGCCCATAGTCAGAATTCCATGATAATATAACTGGAATAAATTGGGAAATAGATAAATGTTTACAGAAACCATTTCAGTTCGAAGTCACAGTTTAAACCAGTGGTTATAAGGGTTTTAAACAAATGGATAAGATTAATTTGGGTTTTTGCAAGTCTAATAGCTAAGTTTCTGTCTCTCAGACTGGATTTAATTATAAGGAGACCAAAAAAAACCTGTGATATTAGTGATAAAGCAATCAAGTACTTCTTTAAAGTGTAATGAAAGTGCGTGAGTGATGAGTCCTTTTTTTAAATTGTGGAAATGTTCACTAATTCTCACTTTTAGTTGTCTTGAGGTGTATCCTATGTAAAATTTATCATTAATGGGCACTTTCTCAGTTTTGCCAGTTGTGTTTCTGCTAACATTTTTGTACTACTGACAACATGAACACTTGTAGAATCCTTTAGATGTGATAGTGATGGCTTTATTGTTAGAGGGTAAAGCACTAGAAACCAACTGATTTTTTTAGGTTGGAGGCTTCGGGGGGTTAATACATCGGCCTATAACGTTTCATTGCTTCTCCACATTATGTTGGAGAAGCGGGACTCGTTATTAAAAAAAAACGTCATAGGCAGATTGATACATTTCAAAATATTGAATAAAGATTTGAATGGGCATTTATTACAATACCTAGTAATAAATGCCCATTTAAATATTTTTTTATTATTTTGTGATTTTCTTTCTTTTGGTTAGAGTAGTTTTTCTGTGTCTGATTCCATAACATTTTTTAAGTTTTGTTAATTCGCTCTGTATTATATCCATAATTCTCAAACTTGGTGCACATCTCCTTTGCCTGAATTTCAAAGACTGCTACATCTGAGCAATATCTCCTTAGACGTTTTAGTTGTCCGTCAGGTATCATCTGTAACCAGTTCCTACGATGGCAACTAGATGCTTCTATGTAAGTCCCAGAGTCCATTGGTTTAATTACATTTTGGGGTGTAGTTTTCCTTCTTGTATATACACTGTAATATCCAAAAAGTTGATGGAATTATCACTGAAATCGAAGGTTAATTGAATATTCTTATTGTTCTGATTAAGTGTATGGCAGAAGTTATCCAGTTGGCTGCCGTTCCAAAAATAAATATGTAATTAATATATCTAACAAAGGACACCAGGTTCACCTCATATGGGTTATTACTCCAAATGGAATCCCAGTTTCCCATAAATAAATTAGCATAGCTAGGGGCGAACCTGGTGCCCATTGCTGTTCCCGTCTTTTGAAGAAAAAGTTAATCTTAAATTAAAAAGAGAAAATCGCAACTGCATTTGCACACAAATATGAATATATCCTTCACAGTACTAAGTAAGTATCTACAAGAAGGCTGCAGTCACATGTGCAGTAATATATTAGACTGGAAGACAGACCTTCCTGGATCATTCTTCCTAGCATGACCTGCCGAAGGGTTAAAGGAGGTGCAGCACATGGTTCCTTTCACAATGCAGGAGCCGGCACTGCAGCCACAGCTGTCTCTGGAGGCAGCCAGCATCTCCGGGACCCTCAGAGTGATGGAAATGGGGGGTGGGTTAATAAATCCCCTCCCTTTATGAAACCTTGCCTCTTTCACAAAGCCTCACCCTTTTGCAGCAGCATTTTGGCTGGATTGAAGTGGTGGGTGCCTGATAGAAGGTTTCAGTAGTCAAGCCAGGAATCAGTGCCTGATTAACCAATAGGCCAAACAGGCTGCAGCCTAGGACACCAGGACTGGGATGGGCTTGTAGGTGAAAACCGAGGCCTAATTTATTCCATGCTTGTTAGATATCACCTCTCGCGATGTACTGTGGGGGGTAAAGATCTTAAGGTAACTGCCAGATGTCTTGCAAATGTAACTTACTGAAATTACATTGTGCTATGGTGCCAGCTAGGCAGCATAAAGCCAAAGCCTCCTTCACACGCCACAAGCATTAGATCCTACATGCCAGTTGTATAACCTTTATTATATACTTATTATATATGTATTATATCTGACTGGTGAGTCCCTGAGCACCCATACACATGTGTTTTGCAGCATTACAAATGGAGCTACATGTGTATTAGCCATGGGCACCTGGAACCTTTAACCAGGTCCTATATGTAACAAAATGGCATATTCTCTCAACATTTCAAAGATGATGTTAAGATGATGTGTTTGGATGAAGACATAGCCCATAAGGGGAGAGGTCAGGTGAGATCAGTAGATTTTGTTGTCATTATTAAGCGCAACAGAATTTAATAAATAAATCAGTTTAGAGGGGTATCAGAGGCTGAATGAGCTAACTGGTTCCCCAATAGAAGATATGAACAATAAGAAAAGTAAAGAACCAAGATCAGAACTTAGGATCCCAACAGATTGAGAGTTGAGACACTAAGGGTACATGTTACTAAAAATTGAAAAAATTCAAAGAAGTGATATTGCCCAAAGCCACCAATTGGATTCTGCCTATAATTTTCTATGATGCAATAGAGAAATGATAAACAGAATCTGATTGGTTGCTATGTGCAATATCAACTGGTAATGGAGCAGTTCTATAGGTCGAAAATTAACCAGGTAACTGTAAGTACTACTTCATGAAGGCATGTGCAGAAAAAGAGGAGATGAACAGTGTTAAACCCAGCATAGGCCCAGGAAGATGAGTATGAAGAAGCAGTCCAAAGCCTTTGTGATAAATACGATTTGAATTGCTTTTAGTGTAATGTGAAATGGAGCCCAATTTCAAAATGCCAAGAAAATAGTGAGAGTAGACAAATTTTGGTGGTAAACAAGAAACGATAAATACAACCAACAAAGAGAGAAATTCTGGGTCAAACAATGCTTGTGTACAGTATTTCAAGGATAACAGAAATGTGTAAGTAAATAGAGGAAGGGTATACAGTACATTTGGGGAGAGAGAATGTAGAAGAAAGAAGGAATAAGGTTAAGTGTACAGGTTTTAGGATGAGTGTAAAGACTTTGGGCCTGATTCAGACCTGCTTGCTGGGCTGCGAGTGTTCGGAGCCAGGTGAGTAGGTAAATGTCACCCCGCCGAACGCACGTTCCTCTCCCCTGTGCACAGCTGTGTACATGTATGCAGCCGTGCACACAGGGGTGAAAATCATTCACCATCGGATAATTTTCCTGCTGCTCGCAGAGCCAAGTAAGTCTAGACTCACTCTGTGCTGTGAAGGTCGCTGGGAGAAGGACGACACTGATGAAATCAGTGGCTTTCCATTTCAACAGCCATAGAACACGTGCATTTTTGGGGGGTTGCCCAGAAAATTCCAGTGTCACGCCCCCAAATGCCAGCTGGGTGTCAATCACCCTGCGAGCAGTGAATGAAGGCTAGCCTTCACTCACTGCCTTCGGTTGGACGGCTGGCACATGTGCACTGCGTACCCTGTGCATGCATGGCCATTCGATAATTGCTCGGGCTACAATTTCAAAGCCTGGTGAGTGGGTCTGAATCAGACCCCTTGTCAACAGTTAATGGGGATAAGTACTGAGGATACATTGGTAGTGGAGTGGTGGGATTTGGTATTTGACAATATCTTGTTATGGGCAACATCCCATCATCAATAGTACTCCTATCTAAGTGAATTTACCCTATCATGTCTACATGGATGGTATGTCAACATGATATGTTGACTAACGGTCCCTGGTGATCTAGCAGAGACCTTGCCTGCAGTGTCTTCTTCAGACCCACTGTGATTATGTAAGGGTCAGATCCGTTGGTAATGTCTCAGTGGCTGCATTCCAGTATTTCCTCCGCTATTCCTAATACTAAACCCCTTACCCTTCCCATGGTGCCTTAACACCTCTCCCTGCAGCCTAGTCATTACCCTACTTGCGATAACTAACTGCCGGCATCCTTGGACTGTCAACATTTCACATGGTGACAGTTCAAATGTTGACACTGTAAACATGTTGACATTCATCTCTCTGGACTCAATCCTCACAACAATAATGAGATATGAGAACCTTTATAGGCTGCTAGTATTTTTTATGACATCCCATTAAAGTGGTATTGTGCATTTGCAATTATATTTATTTTCATTTATTCTATACCCCTGGGAGGATGTTTCATAATTTATTTTATTTACAGTATATCATTTATTGCATGTTTTTGTTATTACAAATTGTTTCTTATGTATATCATTAAGCACCACATTATTTGAATATTCCGGTTGGCATTTCTCCCTTGGTTTCTGAGGTATATATCATACAGCCGCTTATCCTGGCACTTTAAGACATTTTTACTATTAATGTTGACATTCTGAGTATGTTGACAGGATGCCTTTCTATGTTGGTATTATGGACTCGACATTATGAAAGTTGAACCTCCTGTCCAGATACTCAATAGACAAAGTTATTCAGCAACTAGCATTTATGCAAGGTTAAATCATTTGCAAATTTATGATGCTGAAAAGGAAAATGTTTCATACCCTTGGAAGTTATATAAATATTTAGCAATGTAAAGTGTATAGTCCTAATGTAATAAATGTTACAGTGACATACATTGTTTTTGGTCTCTGGGGTGGTTTAATTCTATAATCTATTTTAATTCAAACATACTGTAAGGTTCATACTGCCCATATTGGTCAAAGTGTAAACAAAGGCCCTTATTCTGTTTGACTCACAAGGCAAATTCCTTCTCAAATGGACAAAACCATGTGCACTGCAGGAGGGGGGCAGATTTAACTTGTGCAGAGAGAATAAGATTTGGATGGATTTTACTTCGAAGGGAGATCTGTATTGCAGTGTAAAAATAAAGCAGCCGGTATTTTCCCTGCACAGAGACAAAATAACTCATCCAAATCCAATTCTCTCTGCACATGTTACATCTGAAACCCCCCCCCCCCCCTGCACTGCACATGGTTTTGTCCATTTGAGAAGGAATTTGCCTTTGCGAGTGAACCAGAAAAACCCTCAAAGTGTAATGGTGAACACAGACAGCTAAATACATAACATAACAAGCAACAACTCTTGCAAATTTTCACTGTAGATACATTGTAAAATTTTGTCTGAGCAAATCACCACATAAATTGGAGAACTGCAGAAATGTGACTGGACTACTTGCAAGTCATCCTGAACAATACCTGCAGCAGCACTACCTGTGCTAACTGAAACCACCATTGACAAATTTATGGCTGCCCTCTAAGGGTGGGATGCTCTAACATCTGCCAATCTACATCGCTCCCCTTGCCCGGGCTTTGCATTCTTAATAAATCACATATGCTCTTGCAGATGCGATTATTAACACAAGGGACAGCACTTGTGTGATGAGCTGTCCCTTGCGATCATAGGCCTTCAATCTGGATCCATATGGGCTAATTGGTTCCAGGGATATTGAGGTTAAACCGTTTTTTTTCATTTCTTAAATGTAATTTCATGACTGTTTATGTTTTTTGAGGGCAGATTTCTCTGGAACCAAACAGCCCAGTTTCACGAGACCAAAATCATTCGAAGCCAACTCAAAAGTTCTTCAATTTGATACTGGTCTCATGTAAATGGGTCAGTTGGTTCCGAAGATATAGCTGGTTGATTAAAGGGGGGTAGGGAGAGGGGAGTGGTTGTCTCTCCCTCTCACACCAGAAAATGCAGTGACTAGGCTGGTGTATAAGGGGTCAGCCTGGGAATGTCCCTGCATGATCCTGGGACCATATTCTTGGGTAAATCCCTGCATTTTCTGTTGTGAAAGGGGTATTATTTCAAACAGCCGTGACCTGCAGTGCTCTGAATACAGCCGTGCAGCCCCCTGCTCTCTGCCTAGCTGTCAATGACTGTCACCCCTGCAGCTTCTGCTCCAATTCTTCACCTCAGCCCGCCCCCCTTTAATCATGTGGTGCCGGCGCCTGGCGTGCTCCCCCGACATCATGCACAACAACAGCGCGCACAATATTTCAAATGTCCACTCGGCTAGAGGAGACACCAGGAGGGGATTGGGAGCGTGCTCTGCACTGCACTCTGCTCTGCTCCTATACCCATAGAAGCTGCTGCACCGCTCTCCATCTCTCCCTGCAGCAGCAGCAAAGGCTCATATAAAAATTTACAGTAAGTGGCACTTTTGGGGGCATTGCTTAAGGGACGCTACAAGTGGCGGTATGTGGGGGCATTACTCATAATGTGTGGCTTAATGTGTAAGGGGCATTACGGTGTGCAGCATCATGTGTAAGAGGCATTATGTGGGCAACATCATGTGTAAGGGGCATTATGTGTGCAGCATCATGTGTAATGGGTACTATGGTGCGCGGCATCATGTGTAATGGGTACTATGGTGTACGGCATCATGTGTAATGAGTACTATGGTGTGCGGCATCATGTGTAATGGGTACTATGGTATGCGGCATCATGTGTAATGGGTACTATGGTGTGCGGCATCATGTGTAATGGGTACTATGGTGCCATCAAGCAAGAACCCCCTAGCAATGATCACGTAGGTAGGCAGCACTTATGTGGCAAATATGTAATGGGCATTACGGTTTGTTATATAGTATGTAATGGGCATCATGATGTGTGGCACAATGTGTAATGGGCATTATTGTGTGTGGCCTTATGTGTAATTGGCATTACGGTGTGCAGCATCATGTGTAAGTGGCATTATGTGTGCAGCATCATGTGTAAGAGGCATTATGTGTGCAACATCATGTGTAAGGGGCATTATGTGTGCAGCATCATGTGTAAGGGACATTATGTGTGCAGCATCATGTGTAAGGGACATTATGTGTGCAGCATCATGTGTAATGGGTACTATGGTGCGCGGCATCATGTGTAATGGGTACTTTGGTGTGCGGCATCATGTGTAATGGGTACTATGGTGTGCGGCATCATGTGTAATGGGTACTATGGTGTGCGGCATCATGTGTAATGGGGACTATGGGGCCATCAAGCAAGAACCCCCTAGCAATGAGCACGTAGGTAAGCAGCACTTATGTGGCAAATATGTAATGGGCATTACAGTTTGTTATATAGTATGTAATGGGCATCATGATGTGTGGCACAATGTGTAATGGGCATTATGGTGTGTGGCCTTATGTGTAATTGGCATTACGGTGTGTGGCTTTATGTGTAATGGGTATTACTGAGTTTGCTAAAATGTGTAAAGGGCATTACTGTGTATGGTCTAAAGTGTAATACTACACCCCTTTTTGTGATGACACGCCTCCTTCCTGTGCGGCCACGCCCTCTTTTTGCCGTGCGACTACGCTGCGCAAAGGTCCCCCTACTATTATGTCTAGATCTGGGACCACCCATTACCATAATTCTAGATTCGCCTCTGCTTGCGATGCAGCTCTGGTGCTGGACTTCCGGGTCTAAGACTTGGGAGTCCCTCTGTGCATGCGCTGCAGTAAGAAGCCAACAGGCTTCTGCAGGGCATAGCCAGCTGACACTGCGGAGAGCATACAGAAATGCGGTAAAAACCCAGATAACAGGGTTTTTACTGCTTTTCTGGTTTAGAGCATCCCGCTGTAAGTGAGAGGACATCCAGATCGGCAAAGCAGGGAGTGCGGCTGGCGTGATACAAATAGGTGGGGGGCAGGACTCGCATGAGAAGGCTGTACAGGGGGCTTGGCACACACGATTGCATCATCCTAACCACACCCTGCTGCATAATGCTAGTAATAAATGGATTCAACATGCATCGTGTCCCTTAATTACCACCCTCACTGAATTGCTTCATTCTGGACCCACCCCTTGTGCAATGCCTGTAATGCTAGACTTGCCCATGTTTCTGGGGAGACACGAGGGGCACTTGATTTTCAGGAGCCTACAACCCATTTCGAGAGGTTAGGTAAGTATGACAAAACTTCCTGTGTAACAAAACACTTCCTGTATGACAAATGAATAGCAGTGATGCAATCCACATACTGTACAACCTACAACTACAGCCCACATATTCAACAGATGCAGCAGTAGACAAGTTTGTGGGTGTAAGACTGTGTGACAGGTAAGAGATGTCAGAACAGTGACCTTGAAATACAGTTACACTATTCTGATGTTTAAGCAATTATCAGTGGTCTTGGTCTGCGAATGTATAACTGCCACAATATGCATGCCCTGCAATCAAATTGAAGTGACTGTGCAGTGTAGTTTTGTATCAGCTACTGATAATGTGTATAAATAGATCTCTGACATCTCAATTGCCATGGTCAACTGAGAGATACAGGGAGGGGGCTTGCTGAGAGACATGGAGTAAGTGGGGGCAAAGTTGAGTGACAGTAAAGGAGGATAACAGGCAGAGAGAGAGTGGGGGGTGGATGCTGAGAGACACAGAGTGGGGGGGGGGTTGCTGAGAGACAGAGAGTGGGAGTGGTTGCTGGGAGACACAGAGTGGGGGTGGTTGCTGAGAGACACAGAGGGGGAAGGGTTGCTCAGAGACACAGAGTGGATTGTGGATGGTGTAGGTTGAGTGACAGTGAAGTTGAGAGACACAGATTGGGGGGTTGGCTAAAATACAGATAGTGAGTGGACAGCTTGAGAGCCAGTGAAGGGTATGAGGCTGAGAAACACAGAATGTAAAAGGGCAGTCTGAGAAAAAGTGAATGGTATAAGTAGGATTACCAACACCCATTAAGACTAATTAAGACCAAAGTCCAGAGGGGTGGTGTTCCCGGACTATACAATGTTCTGAAATACAACTGAATAAAGAAATTGCTTGCTAAGACGCAAGCCAAAAGTGCAAATGTGGTCATATTACATTATATACTAAAATTATTATCTAAATAACCATTGGTCTGTGCGGATCCACCCCCTACTAATAATAATGTTCTGAAATAGGCAGCTAGTAGCTGTCTAATCCTGGACATTGTATAGTCTGGGAAAGCCACCTCTCCAGATGCCAATCTTAATTATTGGAGATGATGGTTTGTCTGACAGACGACATTGTTAGGCGCTCCATGCACTGCTGCCCGGGTCCTCCCTCCAGCAACATGTCACTCACGCCGCCGGAGGCTCGGGGACTGCGGGCGGGGACCATCTTCCTCCGGTTTCAGCCGGGCATCCAGGGCGGAAGTGTCGGGCCATTGCTAAGCCCCGAACTTACGTCCTGCACTGACGGGGGCGGTGGCTAACATCACGAGCCGCTAGGCGGCACCTTTTGAATATAAGGCCGGCATCTGCTGGGAACAGACACCGGTTATAGTTCTGTTCCTGTCATTTGGCCAGTGCAGAGTGTTCCCGGTTCCCAGGCCCTTCAGCCCAGCGGTCCTTGTGCCTGTCAGCATCACCCAGTTCTCCAGCTTGTTCCTGGTTCCTTGGTTCTAGCCACAGTCAGTCAGCCTGCTTATCCCTGGACAGCCTGTGAAATTCCATCTTCCAGATAAGTCAGGAGTTGCATACAGTTATTATCTTTCCGGTTTCATCTTGTGCATTGTTGCATTCCTGCTATTGTTATTCTCTTAATTACGTTTCCATCTTGTGTATTGTTACACCTGGTATTTTGTATTTAGTGTGCTATCTTTTAAGCATTGTTGCTTCACCAGGGACTATGGGGGTACCCCTTCCTGTGCGGGTCCTTAGCTAGAAATCCTCTTGCGATTTCCCCGCCTCAATGAACATGTTGTCTCACGTAAGGCCTGGCGGCATCGCGGTTGGAGCCGGCATAACCAGTTCCTTCGAACGCGGCTGTTAAAGGTGCAGCTTAGCACCGCGCATGTCTGTCAACCACAGGTAGAGGCAATAGAGTTTAGGGTTCAGGTTTGGTGGTGCCTCCTGGAGTCCTAACAGACATTGATCAGAGATGATGTGGTGGCTGAGAGACGACACACATACGAGATGATGTTGTGGCTGAGAGACGATACATACATGATGGTGTGGCTATAAGACAATGCAGCACAGCACTGAGGTCATAGGTTCAATTCCCACCATGGTCCTAAATTTGTGGAGTTTGTATATTCTTCCTGTGATTGCGTGGGTTTCCTCCAGGTACTCTGGTCTCCTCCCACATTCCAAAAATATACTGATAGGCTAATTGTCTCCCAACAATAATGAACCCTAGATTGTATGTGTGTGCGGGTACATGTTATTGGGAATAGTGTGTAAGCTCCTCTGGGGCAGGGACTGATGTGAATGACCAAATATTCTCTTGAATACTGTATGCATGTGCTATATAAATAACATAATAAATAAAGAATAACACATTTTGAATGGTATTATTCTTTCCTTTTCACCCATCATTAATAGACTATTTTAAAATGTTGTGTTTAATGATTTTTTAAATTCTATCATATAAATAACATATATTTGTTCTCTGAACTCTATAACATTTGCATAATAATTTTATTCGCCCATTTCTATTTAATTATCTTGTCTTTTTATTATCTGTGTCTCTCGGTAATTGCACACACATACTTCTAAATTTAAACCAAACACATTCCTGCATTGTTTCACCTTCTGCAATGTGTACACATCTCACTACGTAGCCAATCACAGTGATTTATTACATACCAATTGCATCTTCACTGCTACATCTGCTTATTAATGAACTCACTTTCAGTTGTTCCTACCAGGCAATGCTTCCTTTCATATCACTTCACACAGTAACTGATTACTGAAACCCATGCCCCATATCGCATCGTGCAACCGCCCCACCAGAATACATATTACATTCCCAACCATCCTCTACTATATTAAAACTAGAGATGAGCGGATCGGATTCCTTACTCCAAACATCCCCGGCCCGACTGCCCACGAGCCGCGCTTATATTACAAGCAATTAAAAATGGTTCCGTCTTTGTTCGGAATCCCAAGCGCGGCTGAACTCGGGGATCTGGCGTCGGATTCTCGCGAGCCCCTGAGTCTATCAAAGCTCGGCGTCCCGAGAATTCGGCACCATTGCACCCTCACGGTTTCAGCTGCGCACAGCTCTGCTCGTGCCCGGCGGTAGTTGAACTTGTGCTGCATGCAGGAACCTGGGGTCGAATCATCAATCACTTGTCAATGTCAGTCACATCAATTCAATTAGTGTACAGTACATAGGGGCAGGGGCTGGCTGGCAACTTTCAGCCTGGGGGGCAACACAAGCAAGTGGACCATCATCATCGCCATCGTTTCACCACCCTACCCTCTCCTCTCTAGTATGCAGCAAGGATTAAACAATCCTTCCCCACCACACACATACACCAGAAATGGGGACAGTGCGCACTGAAGGCGCATTGCAAAAATTTACACTATAATGCCCATTACACATAATGCCACACACACCGTAATGCCCATTACACATAAAGCCATCACTGTAATTTCCAAACATAATGTCACACACCGTAATACCAATTAAATATATTGTCACACACTGTAATGGCCATTACACATAATGCCAACATCGTAATGCCAATTAAATATAATGCCACACATCGTAATGCCCATTAAACATAATGCCACACACGTAATGTCCATTACACATAATGCCAACGTCGTAATGCCCATTACACATAATGCCAACACCACAATGCCAATTAAATATAATGCCACACCCCAATAATGCCCACTACACATAATTCCAACAATATAATGCCCATGAATTATGCCACATGCCGTAATGCCCAGTACATATAATGCATAGGCTGCTCCCCTGCATAACAGGAGGACACCAATGCCTGCTCCTACTTAACAGGAGGACACCACAGGCTTCTCCTCCTGCATATCATCGGGACACCACAGGGGGCTGCTCCCCTGCATACCATCAGGACACCACAGGCTGCTCCCAATGCATAAAAACGGGAGGACACCGCAGGCTGCTCCCCCTGCATAACATCAGGACACTGAAGGCTGCACCACTTGCATAATAACAGGACTGAGGAGTCAAGACACCACAGGCTTCTCCAGAAGCCTGTGGTGCCCTGACTCCTCAGTCCCGTTCTCCCCCTGTAAAGATGCTAATACTGTACCTGTGGTAGTGAGGCTGATCTCGCCGCCGCCGGATGAGAACAGAGGCTGCAGGCCTGCAGCACTAGTAAGGGGAGAAGTACACACGCGCAGGCCGACTGCTGGAAGTATGGTGCCTTAGATAATCGGCAGAGGCTGGATTCCTCGTGTCTGCTCTGGCCCCCCCTCGTCCTCGTCCCGCCTACATCCAGCCCACAGCCCTGCCCAGTGCCCTTTGTAGCTGCCTCCTGAGTCCTGCACTGTCTTATACATGTCCTCAGTGCAGGAGGACGGCAGCCATTTTCTTAGAGCCCCGGCCAGCACGGTTGACAGTAGGAGCCGGAGGGCTACTCACTGGACCACCAGGCGGCCCTTACTGCTCCGGCCCGCAGCATTAATTGATAAAGCGGCCTGGGGGGCACAGGGCACCCTGCCCCCCGGCCCAGCCCGCCTCTGCATAGGGGTGTTGTGCAGAGGGGTGCAGTGCAGAGTGCAGACAGAGGGGTGTTGTGCAGTGCAGACTGCAGAGGTGTTTGGGCTGTGCAGACTCAGAGGGGTGTTGTGCGGTGCAAACTAGAACGGTTTGTGCAGTGTGTAGAGGGGTGTTGTGCAGTGCAGAGGGGTTTCTGCTGAGCAGAGGGGTTTGTGGCAGTGCAGTGCAGACTCAGCAGAGGGGTTTGTGCAGTGCAGAGGGGTTTGTGCTGTGCAGAGGGGTTTGTGGCAGTGCAGTGCAGACTCAGCAGAGGGGTTTGTGCAGTGCAGAGGGGTTTGTGCTGTGCAGACTGCAGAGGGGTTTGTGTGCTGGGATATATAATATACTTATTATTAGCAATTACTAATTGTACTGGTCATGTGTTAGGCAGGCTGTATATTGGGGTACACAGGCAGGCTATCAGTCAGCTTTTTATTGTTCATTTTTTTTCATTGTGCATACCTCCCAACTTATATAGCAAGCGACGCGGGACGGATGCGCGCCGGAGGCCACGCCCCGAAATTCGGGGTGTGACCTAATCAAAGGGGCGTGGTCTATACTCGTGGCTCTCCCGTGAGGCCATGCCCCCATTTTGCTGCTATGGGGGCATGACACAGAGGCTCTGTGAGCCTCTAGCCATGCCCCCAGCCCCCTAGCTGCGGGAATAGACGCTGTGCGCATGCGCACAGCGTTTATTCCCAGCTGCTCAGCAGCTGACAGGGGGACTCCCAACAGCCCTCCCCTCGCCACGGGACACTGCCGGCCGCGGGAGGGACGCGGGAATGTCCCCGAAAACCGGGACATTCCCGCTGTAATCGGGACTGTTGGGAGGTATGATTGTGGTGTGTGGTCACTGTGGTGAGCTGCACTGCAATCCAATACACCATACATAATATATACTACTGTCAGAAGCAGAACAAGTTCCGTGTGTGATAGTTCTGCCTCCACGGTCCATGCAGTGTTATCCAAGGCCCATCCATAAAAAAATACAGTATAAAAAAAAAATTGCTCTTCTTTATTTTTTTGCTGTATACTGCACCCCAATAGTATACACCACAAGTTCCATGTGTGATTGTCCACTCAGCGTTATACAAGCTGCGCATTAAATATAATTGAAGTAAAAAAATCCAAATCAATTTTTTTCTTCTTTATTCATTGTTTGTGTGTACTGCACCAATAGTATACTGTCAGAAGGTGCGTGTGTGATTGTTCGGCCTTCACCCGACATTATATAAACTGCGCATTAAAAACAAATTACATTTATTAAAGTAAAAAAATCCAAATCAATTTTCTCTTCTTTATTCAGTCTTCCGTGTGTTAATAACCAGCCAGCTTGCTATAGACCTTGGTCTAAATTGAATGAAAACAATATTGGGGGTTATTCTAGTCCATTCTTTCTGACAAAATCCTTCTTAGATGGACAAAACCATGTGCACTGCAGGTGGGGCAGATGTAACTTGTGCAGAGAGAATTAGATTTGGGTGGGGTTTTTCTTTAAAGTGAGATCTATATTGAAGTATAAAATCATGCAGTCAGTATTATCCCTGCACAGAAACAAAATAACTCACCCAAATCTTATTCTCTCTGCACATGTTACATCTGCCCCCCCTGCAGTGCACATGGTTTTGTCCATCTAAGAAGGATTTTGTCAGAAAGAGTGAACTAGAATAAACCCCATTGTGAGCTGTAAAGTGGTAAAAATTGTCTGGAAAGGGCTGGAAATTCATGGTAATGAGGTCAATAGAGCAAAAAAAAATGCAAAAATTATGCAATTTGGACGCTTTCGACCATTTAAATAAAACATTCCAAATCCCAAACCTTTCACCGCTGTGTGACAAAGCCAAATCCCGACGACGAATCCAAATCCAAATCCTCGGCCCTGGCGCTCATCTCTAATTAAAACAAGTTTCCCTAAACAATAATAAACCATAACAATGATAAAGCACCAGTTGATATCAGTGGTACATTTGCAACAAGCAATAACAAATTGTTCGTTAGTGTAAAAGGGATGACACATAGTCATTTTGACTCCCTTAAAGGACTTTTCCACCAGCCCAGCGCTAGTGATTTTTAAGGTCCCTTTTTGCAATAGAACAGTCCTCAGATGCCCACACAAACCCTAGTTGCTATATTGTTCTCCCCACAGAGCAGTATTTTATAGCACAAAAACAAAGGTTTCAGTTAAAGAAAGGGTTTGTTCTTATTTGTTAGGGGCTTGGACTCTGAAGTGACTTGACTTGGATTTGACATTTACACAAACTGCTCTTCAAACTTTCCAACTAAGGGTACTTCTAATCTGCGGAGATGTCTTCTGAGAGTGGAGAATAAACATGCATGAGTGCCACCTTCCCACGCACCAGGATCAAACCACAGAGCTTTGTAGTGCATGGTCTGTGCTCCTTGAAAGTCATCACATGTGTTTTAAAACTCTTAGTAAAATTCTTACTGTACTATACCTCCATCTAGACTATTCGCTTCTATCTCCCATGACTATACTGTACATATGGATGACAATGGAGGAAATTCCGACATGAGTCAGGTAAGTATACTAATCCTCCCCCTGCCCCACCCAAACCTTCCTTCTAGTAGCCTTACCCTCCCACCCCTGAAGCCTAACCCTAACCCTCCCAAGTAGTGCCTAACCCTAACCTCCCGCACCGCACTGCTTAAACCTATCTCCCCCTGAGCCACAGCCTAACACTAACAACCCCTTTTAGGAGCCTAAACCTAACCCCCCTCCCTGCAGCCTAATACTAACCTTTCTCTGCCCCCAGCCTAACCCTAAGCTGGATGCCCGCTAGCTAGCCTCCCATACTCACCTATCAGAATTCCGGCTGTTGATATTCCAGTGTCGGGATCATGATGTATTCGGAGATCCGGTCCCATTAGTGCAGTTGGGATGTCAGCATCAGTAGAGTGAACGCAGGCATCCTGACCACCAGAATTCTAACCACTTTCCCACCTATGTTAGTATAAGAAACTTCCAGTTACTAATAATAGTATTACCACAAAATGTATGCATTGCATACTGTAATGCAATGCAAATGTATGCATTGCTGTACAGAATAAGAATACAACACATTTTATATTAACAGGGAATTAACTATGCTATGTTACTAAGTAGCTGGAGGGTCCTGGCCTAGCACCACGGCTCCTGTTTTGCCATTTTGGGGGCATGCCCAGTGCTCCGTGAGCAGCTGGACAGCACCCGGCTCCCCTCGCTGCACTATATCTATTCAGTGACTGGCTCCACCAACTCACTGTACCCCCATACCCCATGGGACACTGTGACCTACAGCTGGGGACATTATCCAAATAGTGGGAC
The DNA here is from genome assembly GCF_055691185.1 of Crinia signifera. Lineage (NCBI taxonomy): Eukaryota > Metazoa > Chordata > Amphibia > Anura > Myobatrachidae > Crinia > Crinia signifera. The sequence continues at coordinate 62,755,889 of NC_139224.1, forward strand.
TGTCTCGCTCTAATCGGGACAGATGATATGTATGAGACTGCAGTAGAACACTCCACTTTCAATACTTGGAAGAAGGACTAACCCCTAAAGCAGTCAGAGGGGGAGATGCCGGGGGGGGGGGGGGGGGGGGGGTTGGGTAGATGTGCTGGCGGGTGTTGGGGGTGGGTGTGGGCAGTGAAGCTGGTGGGATATGTTGGGGGGGAGGGGATGGTAGCGGGTGGAGATATTGTGGAGGGGGGGGCCTGCGGAGATGCTGGTGGGAGGGTGTGGTCCGGGTGGAGATGGGGGGGATGCGTGCGGAGATGCTGGTGGGAGAGGGGGGTGTGTGGCTGGATATGCAGGTGGGAGGGGTGCGGGTGTAGATGCTGTGGGGGAGGGGTTGTATGCGGGCAGAGAACATCCCGGGAGAAGGGGGCGGTGGTGGGGGACGGAGATGCTGCCGGGAGGAGGTGTGGTGCTGGTGGCGATACAACTCCCATACTCTACGCTTGGCCTCTGCGTCCTGGCTGAGAAGCGGCTTCTCAGCGCGACAGTGCGGGCAGTGGGTGTGGTGGAAGAGGACAACGGGCAACTTTCCTGAGCTCCTGCCCCAATACCCCACAAACTCCCTCTTCTGCTGCCCTGTGTGCCCCTCCTACCCTCACAACCTACCCACATCACTGCCACCAGTTCTTCCGGAGCCGGCGGGTCACTGACGCAGAGCCGGGGAATGTTAAGCACACTCCTGTCAGTTGGGGCCTACCTGCCATCCAGAAGCCGGGGCCTCGATTTCTAACTGCCGCCTGCCGAAAGTTTGGTCTGGCGCCCCGCAGCGGCCGCTCCCGGGACCACAGACCCCACCCGGGGATAGCCGGGCAGGCCTGCTCCCCCTGGGGCTACCACAGCACACTGTCACCTGGCTGGTGCGGGTGGCAGGTCCCGCAGAAGGTAGAAGCCGGTGGTTGGCGGCCACCCTCTTGCCAACCACCCCACTGCAGACTGTGGGCCTTATTTTGGTTCATTCTTTCTGACAAAATCCTTCTTAGATGGACAAAACCATATGCACTGCAGGGGGGGGGGGGGCAGATGTAACATGTGCTGAGAGAATTAGATTTGTGTGAGCAATTTTGTTTCTGTGCAGGGAAAATACTGACTGCTTTATTTTTACACTGCAATATAGATCTCACTTTGAAGTAAAACCCCACCCAAATCTAATTCTCTCTGCACAAGTAACACCTGCCCCACCTGCAGTGCACATGGTTTTGCCCATCTAAGAAGGATTTTGTCAGAAAGAATGAACCAAAATAAGGCCCTGTGTAACACATGAGTGACAGATAGTAGTGCTGCTGGACTCTGTGTAACACTGGGCGGTGACTGTGTAACTCCGCCCAGCGTTATACACACATGATTGACAGATCTGGCTAAATAGACTCTGTGTGTGCATAACACTGGGCGGTGACGGTAACTCAGCCCAGCGTTATACACACACATGATTGACAGATCTGGCTAAATATATAAGAGATATACACTCAAAGTAAAAATGGTCAACAGGGGTAAAGAGGTTCCAGAATATTACACATAATATATATGTAATAATCTGGTAAATTATCATAAATATAATATATAAAATAAAGGGCCTCAGTCCATGCACTCTCTAATGGTAAGTCAAGTTCCTGTTTTTGTTTTGCCACAACTCCTCTGGAGAACGGCCTCTGCATTGCCTTGGTGGTCCCTTCATGCCCCATATGTAACCATGATCCAAATTGTGGTTTTCCAAGATTGGTGGATTATTCCATACGAATATTACACTATTGTAGCATTTCTAAAAATATTGTCTACACATAGAAATGAGAGGAGGAAAATGACATTAATAATACATTCAAGGTTACATTATAGCCATGTGAATTACAGACAGAGGGCGGGATGTACTAAGGGGAAAATGCGGTGAAACCCCTGTTTTACCGCATTTACCTATTTATTAAAACCCCGCCGCCATGTTACCGCATTGTAGGGTATCACCACCTTTGGGTGGCGATACCCTATAGAAGCCTATGGGCTTCTTTTTGGCGCCCGACGCCTCCACCGCAAACCCGCCGACCCCCCTCTCCCCCTCCCTCTGGCTTACCTTAGTTCAGGTCCTCTTGGACCCAGAAGGTGAGCCTTTCCTCCCCATAGTAACGCAGCCGGACATCCTTCCGGCTGCAGGGGGGGAGGAGGAGGCGCCGGGGACAGCCTGCTTAGCTATCCCCGGCGTGAGGGGAGAGGCAGGTGGCAGGGAGATGATGGAAACCCCCCCCGCACACCACAGTACAGGTATCGCGCGGGGGGGGGGGAGGGCTCCGTCAACGCACAGCGATGTCAGCCGCATATGTTAGACCTTATGTGCTGGCATTGCGGCGGGCAGGCGGCGATGTATTTTAATACGTCCCGCCCATAGGGTCTAGATCAGGTTTGCCTACCCTCCCTCCCGGAATTGCATGGGAGGCACTTGAAATCGGGTCCCCCTCCCAGCCCCCTAGATAGGTGGGCATTCCTCCTAAATACAGGCGCAAGGCAACCCCCCGCATCTCCCCTAGTGGCAGCGTTAATTTTGCCTTATTTGCTGCTTTTGCCGGGGGACGGGGCAGGGGAAAAGATGCAAATCGCATCTCCCGGAGAGGAGACGTTAAAAGTAGGCAACCCTGGTTTAGATAACTATTTTGGTATGATAACATGATGGGACGGCAGCAGTTGACTGCAGCCATTTGTGTTGTATTTGCGGTACATTTTAGTGGACTACTGTGAATAGACAAATGCTGCATTAGAGACTGCTCTGAGAAGGATTTAGTATTTCGGTTGCATATCCTGCTTTTCTTCCTTAGTGAATATGACCCTTCTGCAAGTATATATTTTACTTGTTAAAACAAACCTAATAAAACATACAGTTATGGCCTGGTACATCGTGGCTGCGTTGCGCATAAAGTGCGCCATGCAAATCGCGCCTGGATCGCGCCTGCTCCTTGCGCTATAGTCCCGTTATAGATCGCGTTATAACGTAACGTAATCTTGTAAATGTAACCTGCACTTACACTCATTGACCACCAGATGTCACTTTTCCCAAACAGTACAGCGCATGCGTAAAAATCTCTTCTACAAAACAGTGGCCGCCACGACTTTTCACTACGGATTTTGTCCTTACTTTACGGACAGATTGTTTTGTATTTATTCGCAGAAGCAGCTACGTACGGTCATTTATGTAATTGGTACAGAAGCCATGCTAACCTTTGCTATTGCTGGATGACTACTTAAAACATTATTTGAGGACCTACAGTATCATACTTTACACTACGGATTTTGTCCTTACTTTACGGACAGAGTTATTTTCGTTTATTCGCAGCCGCAGTGACGTACTGGATGGTCATGAACTGTATTTGATTGGTGCAGAAGCCATGCTAACCATCTGCCAGGAGTAAAATCACAGGCAATAGTGGCCTAGCGGGTAGAGGCACGGCTTCACTATCTCAGTATCAGTAGTTCGATCCTCAGTTGGTTACATTATATTTTTATTTTTTAAACGTTTTTTTTTCGCAAAATAGATTTAGCTTTTCAGGTAAAACTCCTTGCCTTGAGGACCGTGTTTCGGGATTAAATTCGCTAACCATTGCTAACCAGCCACTTTTCACTACGGATTTTGTCCTTACTTTACGGACAGATTGTTTTGTATTTATTCGCAGAAGCAGCTACGTACGGTCATTTATGTAATTGGTACAGAAGCCATGCTAACCTTTGCTATTGCTGGATGACTACTTAAAACATTATTTGAGGACCTACACATCATACTTTACACTACGGATTTTGTCCTTACTTTACGGACAGAGTTATTTTCGTTTATTCGCAGCCGCAGTGACGTACTGGATGGTCATGAACTGTATTTGATTGGTGCAGAAGCCATGCTAACCATCTGCCAGGAGTAAAATCGCAGGCAATAGTGGCCTAGCGGGTAGAGGCACGGCTTCACTATCTCAGTATCAGTAGTTCGATCCTCAGTTGGTTACATTATATTTTTATTTTTTAAACGTTTTTTTTTCGCAAAATAGATTTAGCTTTTCAGGTAAAACTCCTTGCCTTGAGGACCGTGTTTCGGGATTAAATTCGCTAACCATTGCTAACCAGCCACTTTTCACTACGGATTTTGTCCTTACTTTACGGACAGATTGTTAGTACAGTATTTATTCGCAGAAGCAGCTACGTACGGTCATTTATGTAATTGGTACAGAAGCCATGCTAACCTTTGCTATTGCTGGATGACTACTTAAAACATTATTTGAGGACCTACAGTATCATACTTTACACTACGGATTTTGTCCTTACTTTACGGACAGAGTTATTTTCGTTTATTCGCAGCCGCAGTGACGTACTGGATGGTCATGAACTGTATTTGATTGGTGCAGAAGCCATGCTAACCATCTGCCAGGAGTAAAATCACAGGCAATAGTGGCCTAGCGGGTAGAGGCACGGCTTCACTATCTCAGTATCAGTAGTTCGATCCTCAGTTGGTTACATTATATTTTTATTTTTTAAACGTTTTTTTTTCGCAAAATAGATTTAGCTTTTCAGGTAAAACTCCTTGCCTTGAGGACCGTGTTTCGGGATTAAATTCGCTAACCATTGCTAACCAGCCACTTTTCACTACGGATTTTGTCCTTACTTTACGGACAGATTGTTAGTACAGTATTTATTCGCAGAAGCAGCTACGTACGGTCATTTATGTAATTGGTACAGAAGCCATGCTAACCTTTGCTATTGCTGGATGACTACTTAAAACATTATTTGAGGACCTACAGTATCATACTTTACACTACGGATTTTGTCCTTACTTTACGGACAGAGTTATTTTCGTTTATTCGCAGCCGCAGTGACGTACTGGATGGTCATGAACTGTATTTGATTGGTGCAGAAGCCATGCTAACCATCTGCCAGGAGTAAAATCACAGGCAATAGTGGCCTAGCGGGTAGAGGCACGGCTTCACTATCTCAGTATCAGTAGTTCGATCCTCAGTTGGTTACATTATATTTTTATTTTTTAAACGTTTTTTTTTCGCAAAATAGATTTAGCTTTTCAGGTAAAACTCCTTGCCTTGAGGACCGTGTTTCGGGATTAAATTCGCTAACCATTGCTAACCAGCCACTTTTCACTACGGATTTTGTCCTTACTTTACGGACAGATTGTTTTGTATTTATTCGCAGAAGCAGCTACGTACGGTCATTTATGTAATTGGTACAGAAGCCATGCTAACCTTTGCTATTGCTGGATGACTACTTAAAACATTATTTGAGGACCTACACATCATACTTTACACTACGGATTTTGTCCTTACTTTACGGACAGAGTTATTTTCGTTTATTCGCAGCCGCAGTGACGTACTGGATGGTCATGAACTGTATTTGATTGGTGCAGAAGCCATGCTAACCATCTGCCAGGAGTAAAATCACAGGCAATAGTGGCCTAGCGGGTAGAGGCACGGCTTCACTATCTCAGTATCAGTAGTTCGATCCTCAGTTGGTTACATTATATTTTTATTTTTTAAACGTTTTTTTTTCGCAAAATAGATTTAGCTTTTCAGGTACAACTCCTTGCCTTGAGGACCGTGTTTCGGGATTAAATTCGCTAACCATTGCTAACCAGCCACTTTTCACTACGGATTTTGTCCTTACTTTACGGACAGATTGTTAGTACAGTATTTATTCGCAGAAGCAGCTACGTACGGTCATTTATGTAATTGGTACAGAAGCCATGCTAACCTTTGCTATTGCTGGATGACTACTTAAAACATTATTTGAGGACCTACAGTATCATACTTTACACTACGGATTTTGTCCTTACTTTACGGACAGAGTTATTTTCGTTTATTCGCAGCCGCAGTGACGTACTGGATGGTCATGAACTGTATTTGATTGGTGCAGAAGCCATGCTAACCATCTGCCAGGAGTAAAATCACAGGCAATAGTGGCCTAGCGGGTAGAGGCACGGCTTCACTATCTCAGTATCAGTAGTTCGATCCTCAGTTGGTTACATTATATTTTTATTTTTTAAACGTTTTTTTTTCGCAAAATAGATTTAGCTTTTCAGGTAAAACTCCTTGCCTTGAGGACCGTGTTTCGGGATTAAATTCGCTAACCATTGCTAACCAGCCACTTTTCACTACGGATTTTGTCCTTACTTTACGGACAGATTGTTAGTACAGTATTTATTCGCAGAAGCAGCTACGTATGGTCATTTATGTAATTGGTACAGAAGCCATGCTAACCTTTGCTATAGCTGGATGACTACTTAAAACATTATTTGAGGACCTACAGTATCATACTGTACTTTACACTACGGATTTTGTCCTTACTTTACGGACAGAGTTATTTTCGTTTATTCGCAGCCGCAGTGACGTACTGGATGGTCATGAACTGTATTTGATTGGTGCAGAAGCCATGCTAACCATCTGCCAGGAGTAAAATCACAGGCAATAGTGGCCTAGCGGGTAGAGGCACGGCTTCACTATCTCAGTATCAGTAGTTCGATCCTCAGTTGGTTACATTATATTTTTATTTTTTAAACGTTCTTTTTTTTTTTTTTTAAACTAATACAGTTACAGTAGTTGGTGCTTATCAAAATCTTTCGGACTTTTCCACAAACAAAAACGATAGTTAATACCCATACTGTACATACTGTACTGCGCTACAGAGAACGTTTTTTTTCAGCAACAATAGATTTCTCCAAACTCAGACACAGACCGACACCTCAGACAATGGCCCTTATTCTGGTTGGTGCGGCCGGAGCCGCACACGGTGCTCCGGCCGCACAAACCAATCCCCGCCCACGAGACGGATCGCCACGGCCGTCCGTACACGGACGGCTGGCGATCCGCATAAAAATGGTGCGGCGTACGCCTCCACCATGGTGGGAGCTGCCCCCTGCATTCGATGGTCGTCGACCATCGAAGGCAGGGCCGCACGCCACAGCAGCTCCCGCAAGCTGAGACCACACGGACAATCGTCCGTGTGATAGCTTGTATGGGGGCTGAGAGCTGACATCCGGCGACGTCAGCTTTCCGCCCCCATCAGTGGCGTCATACCCTGATTAGCATGCATACGCCCCGCGTTTGCATGGGAACGCCCATGAAACGCGGGGCGTATACATAGGGAAATGAGGGTATGAAGCCCCTCACGCCCCTATACGCCCCCTTTGCGGCGGGCGAAATACGTCTGCGGCGAATGGGGCTGCACATGCGCAGATTGACCTCTGCGCATGTGCAGACTAAAAACATCGGCGGTACGGCCGCACGCGGGCCGTACCGTCCGATTCAGAATAAGGGCCATAGTATAAGATGTTGATTGCAGTCATACAGTATGTTAATTTCAGTCTGCCTTTTTGTTTCGCTGGTAATTGTACATAATTCAAATGCACCTATCAGCTTCATGAAGGATTTCCTTTGTCTCTGCCAGCATAAATTCAGCTACAGTACATTAAAATTGTCAAACAATCCAGTTTGTTTTTCTGCATCTAAACCGTGTAGAATTGCTACGGATCGTCTCTTCATCTCTTGCCTGTATACAAGCACGAGATTGTACCTGTACACCTGGACTATTCATTCTGCTGAATCCAAAGTCAAGTTGTTGCTGCGTTCGTGTTTCTACCGTTTTACCATCATACTGCCTTCCTTCCGCAAGAACACTACTGTATCTTCTCGCTGGAGCAGTAAGTACACTATACAGTAGTACAGTCATTTGTACATTTCACTGATTGCTGCATTACAGTATACAGTAAGCAGCACTACAAAACGGTCCCTGCGCGGAAGCGCTCGGTTCCCACCCTTCCCTGAATGAAGATGTTTCCCTTCTTTCCCTACTGTTCAAATGCACCCGGTGCAGAATACTGTATACAAGTGCCATTGAGAATACAGTATTGTACAATGTGTTAAAATTGCCTGGTGTGTATGGGCCGCAAATCCCCGACTAGCGATGACAGTACTCTATTAGGGTGGGCTACTGTAGGCTGCTAAATACTAGTTCTCTCCGTAATACCATTGGTGTAATACCGTAAAACACGTATTTTTTCCTCAAACGAGGGGACCAGTGTTTTTCTCATGTTTACAGACTGTTTCGCAGAGTCAGTCAGTAATAGGAGCACATGTGATACAGTATCGTGATTTTCAGCCATGTTGGGAATCGAGATGGCTGCACAGTGCAGTAGAGATAGCGCCATGTGGAATATTGTACAATGTGTTAAAATTGCCTAGTGTGTATGGGACGCAGATCCCCCGCTACATTTGCGAGGGCAGGATCAACTTTCCCTCCCCCTTACTGCACTTCTGCTTCAGGTACTGTACCATACAGTAAGTACCATAATGAACAGTGCATGATTCTCTTGAGGATCATACAGTACACACTAAACGTTTTTCATCTGAAAATTGCCTGGTGTGTATGGTCCAGAGTTCCCCGACTAGCGATGAGAATACTTTATTAGGCTACTGCAGGCTGCCGCTATGGGTATTGTCCGTATAATGTGTAATAAATCCTGGATTGGGGTATTGTCAGTAATATTGTTGTAATACCGTAAATAACGGATCATTTCGCATTTTTTCCCGCATACTGTACTTGTAATTGAAGTAGTCACAGCAATAGGATCACGTGGTATCGTGATTTTCCGCCATTTTAGGGATCAACATGGATGCCACATACAGTACAGTGCAGTGCAGTAGAGATACTGTAGCGCCATTTAGAATATTGTACGTGTTAAAATTGCCTGGTGTGTATAGGCCGCAGATCCCCGACTAGCGATGACAATACTCTATTAGGGTGGGCTACTACTGGCAGGCTGCTACTATGGGTATTCTCGTATAATCTGTGCAACTGTAAATACTGTTGGTGTAATACTGTAAATACTGTATAGTAACGTATTTTTTCGCAGTTTGGGGGATTTTTGCGCATATTAATAGACTATTTCGCAGACTCAGTCATACTGTTTGTGTAAAAAATCCCCTAGCTGTGTACAAAATCCCCTAGCTGTGGGTGTTCGTATTGTAATACTGTACAGTAATTACTGTACAGTAATACTAGATTACAGGTATCCGGAGAACCAGAATACTGTACCAGTTTATTTTTTGATTTTTTTTATTACATTTTTTATTAATTCATTGCATTATTATTATACAGCAGGAACAGCATGTGGTGTCATTGCATTATTATTATTACAGTATACAGAGGGAGCAGCCTGTGGTGTCATGGCATTACTTTTATATTATACAGGGGGAGCAGCCTGTGGTGTCATGGCATTATTATTATACAGAGGGAGCAGCCTGTGGTGTCATGGCATAATGCCATGACACCACAGGCTGCTCCCCCTGTACAATAATAATTATGACACCACAGGTGGCTCCCCCTGTATAATATACAGTAAAATGAATGCCATGACACCACTGGCTGCTCCCTCTGTATAATAATAATAATGCAATGACACCACATGCTGTTCCTGCTGTATAATAATAATGCAATGACACCACAGGCTACTCCCGCTGTATAATATACTGTACAGTAACAATAGTAATACCATGACACAAATTATTATACAGGGGGAGCAGCCTGTGGTGTCATTGCATTATTATTATACAGAGGGAGCAGCCTGTGGTGTCATGGCATTACTTTTATATTATACAGGGGTAGCAGCCTGTGGTGTCATGGCATTATTATTATGCAGAGGGAGCAGCCTGTGGTGTCATGGCATAATGCCATGACACCACAGGCTGCTCCCCCTGTACAATAATAATGACACCACAGGGTGCTCCACCTGTATAATATAAAAGTAATGCCATGACCACAGGCTGCTCCCCCTGTATAATAATTTGTGTCATGGCATTACTATTATTAATAGTAATGCCATGACACAAATTATTATACAGGGGGAGCAGCCTGTGGTGTCATTGCATTATTACAGATACTGTATGTCGTTTTAGATCATGTTAACTTACTACTATCCTGTGTTTTATCCTCGACCAGGCTCCTCCTGTCCTGCTGCGGCTCCACAAATTTCTGTTCCCCTCTCTGCGGCCTCCTGAAGCGTCCCCCACGAGTTGCTCTGCGGGCGGCCCCAGCCTTCCTCCAGTCTCTGAGTGCAGACGCGTGGGTGGGAGGCGTCAACGTCATGACGTCCACACCGCACCCAGCGTCTGCCGACTGCCACTGAGGATAAGAGGGAACAGGCTGCCGGCCGGAGCCCTCCTCCACGTAGCCGTGGAGGCCGGCGGCCATGTTGCTGTGGCCTCAGACATCATTTAAAAAACCACAGGAACATGGCCGCCGGCAGTGAAAAAAAAAACAAACGGCAATGCGGCCTCAGAAACGGGCGCGGCGGCGCGGCCCGCAGCACACCTGCCAGAGCGGCCTGGGGGGCAGATGGCACCCTGCCCCCCGGCCCAGCCCGCCCCTGCCTCCACCCCTCCTAGTCTGTCTGTCTAAGCCCCATCTGTTAACGTACTGTACTTTTGTTTATCGCTTCATCCCTTTTATTTAAAAAAAAAACCTCATGTCTATGCAGTACGGTCACATAATTTTCGGTACTTGTGACTTACAGTATCTGGGCAGCCAATGTTGAAATTGTATGCCAGTACCCTAAGCATGCGATTTGATGCGATTTCCCTTGAAATTCCTTTGAAGAGAAAATTGCTGTTGCATTGTATGCTATTGTATTGCATGCGATGCGATTTGATGCGATTTTAATACTGTACTGTATGTACAGATGTACCCAGATGCCTGTTTCATACAGTATGTGAAATGGCCCCCCAGACCCCATTTTTAATTGTATTCCCACCCTGATGGCTAAATGCCCCCATTGTTAACGCCACCCCACTATCAACGCCAACCCGAAGCGTGGCGAGCGGCGGCGTTACGCGTCCTCCGACCTTTTCATACCCCCACAATCCACGTCGGCGTGGAGTTGATTTTATATAGTGTGGCGAGCGCAAGTGGGGTGGCGTTAACAATGGGGGCATTTAGCCATCAGGGTGGGAATACAATAAAAAATGGGGTCAATTGTATGATTGTATGCGATGCAATTTGACGCGATTTTAGGTGCGATGAAGAAAATCAGGCGCCCAAATAAGTCACAAGTACTGTACCTACTGTAATTTTCACTACTGTAATACCATAATACAATACTGTATGCTACTGTATTGTACTGTAACTAATGTACTGTACTGTACAGTATGTACTGTATTAACTTGAATCTTATTGTTGTGTATTGTAGAGTGCACTGCCTACTGAAGATGGTGAAAACAAAAAAATTCTATTCTGGAGAACCTACACTTGCATGTCCCAAGAGAATGGCTGCATTAGTGCCAAACATTAAAAATAATATCGTTAAGAAGAAAGCAGGAAAAGAAAATATTCCTGTTGTCAAACTACGGAAAAATGCCAAGGCCAAGAACAAGTCTTTGTTCGCGACTATAGGAGAATCTCACGATGACTGTCTGGTGCAAGACATTAACACTGATGCACAGCAAGACATTAACACAGTGGGCGGGATGCTGGTATAATCGCGGCGAATGTGCATACTTACCGCAAGGTGACCGTCACTACTTCGCGGCGTTTCCGCTCTTCTCATCTCCATATGCTGTAAGAATTCAGTTACCGCAATCTGTTTGCGGTAACTGACCCCTGCGCGATCTCCGTTTTTAGTCTAGTGCGCATGCGCCCGCTGTGTGCATAGCGGACATGCGCACTGGGCACCTTCCTGGACGCTGCTCAGCTAGAAGTGCGCGTCTTGCATAATTGTGTCAGGGCAGCCATTTCACTCGGGGACAAGTAAGTTTCCTATGTATTATGGCGCCCAAATATTTGTGAAACGGGTCATCGTGTGGTATGGGTCACCATGGTTTAAATGTATGTATATGTACATTTGTTCTATTACCGCTGGCCTCTCCGCCAGCCAAGGGAGGCGAGTTACCACACAGCTTGTACTAGCGCGGCGGATGTAACAGCATAGGGTGCGCGCGCTTCTCCTGCACAACCCTATGGGGAGAGCAGCGCGCACCGATAACATCAAGAATGCGGAAGTGCTGAGAGAAGCACTGATCCGCCTGAGGATATAACATACAGCGGCGCAGAAAAACACCCGGGGCCGCGGCGGTGAGTCATATAGCATCCCGCCCAGTGACAGATGTGTCAGTTCCCGTAGATAATGACTTGCACCCTTTGGAGCTTCACATTACACCTCTGGAACAAAAATCTCAATCACCGTCCCGTAGGAAACTTAACTTTCTGGATCACAAACCACCACAATGTAGCTGCACAGGGCTGGTGAGAGACATTTTGGGCAAGATGACCCGCCTGGAAACCCGAAACAATGGACTGTCTGTACATGTGGATGAACTGAAAGCGGAAATTCATGTACTGACAGGACAAATTAAAGTGCTGTCAGGAGGTCTGATTGACATGCTTGCTCAAGCCAAACAATGGCAAGCTGCTACAGGGCCACCGCCAGAGGGAGGCCGCTGATTGGCTAAGAGTGCTCTATCTCAGCCAATCAAAAGCTGGACAGTCATTCGACACATTATTTTAAAGTTGTAATAGCCGCCGCTGCGGCGGTGCACACTGATGATCATTTGAGATCCGCCGCAGCCCGCCCCCACTGCTCCTCACAGGAACCGCTGCTGCCCCATGCCTGCTCCTCACCGGCACCGCTGCTGCCCGCCCCACTGCTCCTCACCGCCCTGCAGCTCCCCGGTTTTGTAATTGCACATCAAGGGCCAAATTGTTTGTGAGCCTCCCGGGGAGCTGCCGGGAAGCTCGCAGGAGAATTGGGTCCGAATTGTCCTTAGGACAAGTCGGTCTAATGTACAGTATGGGGGCCTTTAGCCAGTGTGCTTGGTGCCAGCCTGCAATGTCCCATAGACGCTTTAGCCAGTGTGCTAGGTGCTAACCTGCATTGTCTCAGTGGCACATCCAAATTTACATCAGATAAATCACATGTGATTTATCTGACGCAAATTGGATGTAAAGAATGGCACATCTAGTGTCAAATTGTACAGTACTGTACAGTATGTAGGCCTCCTGGGAAGCAGCCGGGGAAATTCAAGGGAAATCAGATGCAATTTTACAGGTACAGTAAGATAAATCTCATAGTGCATGGGGGCCTTTAGCCTCTGCTTGGCAACATCATGACGTCAGGCCATCTGCCAGTCATGATTCCTCTTGGCCTTTTTGTGCCTTGCTGAATGCAGGAGCTTATAAACACTGTAATAATGTTTACTGTAAAGTACTCAACTTGTATTATTGTTCTAAAACTGTTCATTTTTTTTTATTTTCACAGATGCCATACGAAGTGAAATCGGGAGACTCATTGGGGCAGAAAATCAACTCTTTGATTATATTGTAAAAAATATATAAATAATGAATTTTGTTTTAAATGTGCAGTGCTATTTATTTGTGTTACTATCCATCTTAGTAGTAGACTACTTTTTGGGGGGGGGTTGATCACCCCGCCCATGGAAACGGAGCCACCAGGGCAATCCCTGGCCCGCCAGAAGGCCGACCACAGCGCGCAGCATGTCACTTGCCATCTCCCCGGCACTGGCACAGTGGGGGTCATGCAAAGCAGCAGAGATTTGGAGACAGGGAAGTTATAAAACAAGTCCCATTCTACCCACCCCCCCACCCCCCCTTAATGGAATTACAGTACTGCGGTGAATTACAAGGTGAGCAGGAGCCGGACAGCCAACACAATAATCTCCCCTGGTCTCCTTCACACTGCCGGACAGTCTCTGCACTAATCCACGCTGGTCTTCCACGCAGCCACACATCCCAGAGCATGGGCTCTGCCGACCTGCAGCAGCGGCAACGCTGCTCTCTCCCCCCGGCTGCTGAAGCTCACGCTCCACTGGAAGCACCCTCCCCCTTCACCTCTCCCGTGGTCATCTTCTTCCTCCCGGGTTCCATTGGCAGCACAAAGAAGAAGGCTGGCTCTATACCTAGCAGCTACAGTAACTGCGGACCACAACAGACACAGGTACTCCCACTCGCCTGCTCTCTCTCACACTGTGCATCTACAGTATACCATGCTCTCTCTCACACTGTGCATCTATCCCCTGCTCTCTCTCACACTGTACACCTACAGTATCCCCTGTTCTCTCTCCCACTGTCTCCCTATCCCCTGCTCTCTCTCCCACTGTCTCTCTATGGCCCCCATTTATCATTGATCGCATTTACAATGCGATCTGGGCGGAATATTACAGTACCTCCAGGATCGCATTGTAAAATGCGATCATACAGTATCACCGGGATGTACTGTATCACCTGCTGTGCGCAGGGACAGGGCTCCGAAAGGGGGGCTGATACATCGGGCAGCTTCGCATCCCCCATAGAAACCTATGGGGGATGCGGCCGGCGGTGCTGCAGGGGGGGATCGCAGCAGGGATCGGAGATTCCTGCTGCGGTCCACCTTAATACTGTACATTTCAGTGCTACAGTACTTAATATTTGTGCATCTATCCCCTGCTCTCTCTCCCACTGTCTCTCTATATCCCCTGCTCTCTCTCTCACACTCTCTCCCCAATGAACCCCGCCCCCCCCAGCATTACACACACACACACACACACACACACACACAAAAGCCAAATACTGTACTACAGTACAGTATATGCACCCGCACCCCCTGACACACTTCCCAGGTCACAGCACAGACACACAGGTGTACTCATTACTCACTGACACACTTCTGCAGAGTGCGCACAATGCCTGCTACCCTCTCCAGCCGCGACCTCCAAGCTACAACTCCCCTCACAGCCGCAAAGCCGCCTACTACCTCCGCAGTGCCGCTACCCTGACACCCACCACTGCACTCAACTCTCCGCCGCTGCCTGCTACAGTACTTCAGCACCTGCAAGGACTACCGGTACTTTATTGACAAAACACAGCATTGACCAAAAATATTGTACAGTACATTACAGCACTTCATTTTTCTTAAAACATACAGTACAGTACAATACAGTGCAGGAGAAGTGTTACAGTATTTACAGTATGCATGTACTGTACATTACATTACATTTCATTCAATGACGTCAGGCAAGACCCTGTACAGATGGTTTGCAGTTTGTCTGGGGACTTAACGTAGAATACAGTATAATAATAAAAAAGTACAGTAATTCAATCAGTCCTAACACAGTATTTTAAGTAAAGTACAGTACAGTATTTTACAGTAGGTGACAAGAAAGCTTTTTCCAAGGCAGTGGGTCTCTCTTTTGTCCCAAACACGCTTGATTTTGCTCATGGTAGAGTGGTATGGGGAGAGAAGAAAAAAAGAATAGCGTTAGTACTGAATGGTCACAAGGATTTCAGGGGGGGGGGAGGGGAGGGTAGACACATGTTGGCAGGGGAAGAGGAGGGGATAGAGGGAGAGAGATACAGTAATGTACAGTAAGATCATTGGTGACATTTACAGTATTAGAGATCGATGGTGGGTTTTTGGCGATTTTTATCGCCAAAACGGACGTTTTTTCATTGTTTTCCCAAATCCATTTTTGTAATGGGTGGCGATTTGCGGCATACTGTAAATCGCACTTTTCTAAAAGTGCGATTATTTTTAACTCCGGAATTCGCATTCGTGTGCTTTATTTTAACATTCTTTTTACAGGTGGGCTACTAGTCCCAGCGGGCCCATTAATGCCACGCATGCTGGGACTTGTGGTTCCCCAAGTCCCAGCCTGCTGGGGAGGTCTGCTGGCACTTGCAGTTCTCCTATATTAAGCAATGCTAGGAATGACAATTTAACCCTATCAGGCCGGCGTCCAATGGCCAGGGACGCCGGTGACAGCCCCAGGCTTCAGCCCTGGACGGGTGAAGGCTGGCGGGGGGGGACCCCTTTATTGGGGGGGTCCCCACTCCTCCAGGTACCACTTTTCATGCCGGAATACACACCTCATTAAATATTCTAGTTCTGGAAAAAAAAGCGATTAAAAAAAACGGCGATAAAGGGCGATTTGAGCAAAAATCGCATTTTCGGAAAAACGGTAAACACAATAAATCTCGCCCCATAAACTTACTTTTTTCCATTTCATTGCCTGTCCTTTGCTCTCTGTCCCAAACACGCTTGATTTTGCTCATAGTATAGTGGCATGTGGTGGATAAGGGGAGAAGAAAAAAGAATAGCGTTAGTACTGAATGGTCACAAGGGTTTCGGGGGGGGGGGGGGGAGACACATGTTGGCAGGGGAAGGGGATGGGAGAGAGGGAGAGAGATACAGTAATGTACAGTAAGATCATAAACGTACTTTTTTTCCATTTCATTGCCAGTCCTTTGTTCACTGTCCCAAACTCGCTTGATTTTGCTCATGGTAGAGTGGCATGTGGTGGATACAGTAAGGGGAGAAGAAAAAAGAATAGCGTTAGTACTGAATGGTCACAAGGGTTTCGGGGGGGGGGACATGTTGGCAGGGGAAGGGGATGGGAGAGAGGGAGAGAGATAATGTACAGTAAGATCATAAACTTACTTTTTTTCCATTTCATTGCCAGTCCTTTGTTCTCTGGCCCAAACACGCTTGATTTTGCTCATGGTAGAGTAGAAAAAATAATAGCGAGGGAGAGATACAGTACACATGACAATCTGTAAGAGTGTTGTACAGTAAGATCATAAACTTACTGTACTTTTTTCAGGCCAGTGGTTCTTCCTTGTTCTCTGACCCAAGCAAACTGCAATGTGTAGTACATGTCAAGTAAACATTGAAGGGAGGGAAATACAGTAAGTTGTGAGGTGGACAGCGAGTAAAAGGAGAGGTACTGTACTGTACAGTACAGTATACTGTACTGTAAGAGACTGCTGCGAGGGGTTCATTTTTACAGGTACAGTACTTTATACTGTATTATACAGTACTGGAGAATCTACTTAGCAGTTGCATGCCCATTTCGCTCAATGACGACAGGCAAGACGGTGTCCAGATGGTTTATGTACTTAATACACTGGACACGTGTCAGTTTTTTTTCCCAAAAAGTCCTGATCCCATCCAAAAGTTCTTGTTTATTTTTCGGTTTCACTTCATTCCTGATGAACTTCTTCATTTGTGCCCAGACCATTTCAATTGGGTTCATGTCCGGTGACCTAAAGTATACGTAGTACAGTACATACAAAAGTTAAGTACTACTGTATTAACATACTGTACAGTACAGTAGTAATAAAATCACGACTGTACAATAAGTAGTGTACTGTAGTTCAGTAAATGCTGTTCGAATAATACTCACTCTGGTGGTGTGCGTTGCCAAATTATTCCTCTCTCTTCCATGTATTTTGCAGAAGCAGAATGTTTTGGGTCATTATCTTGGAATACTCTGTGTCCAGATGGATAGTATTTTCTGATAAATGGCACCAAAACACGATCGACTATTTGTTCTTGGAAGAAGATCTTATCCATAATCCCTACAGAGATACAGTACAGTAAGATGCCATTAACATGTACACATTTCAGGGTTCTGAGTTGTTTAAAACTACAGTACAGTAGAAATGTACAGTACAGTACCTTCAAAAACTAACATAGGTCCAGCACCCCTGCGAGATATACCTCCCCATACGTGGACTTTTAATGGAAACTTTGCTCGTGGTTTCAATGAGATAAAGGTAGGTTTGCAGAAGGACATTCTTGAGAACCTCTCCATAGAAACAGAAGTTTCATCTGTGAAAAGTACATCATTAAATTTTTCGGCACTGTCAATCCACTGTTGAGCTTGTATCACTCTCTTTTCTTTATTGACATCTCTTATCATGGGATGCAGCCTAGAGGTACAGTAAGTAAAGAAAAATTAGGACCATTGAGGCATTAAATGCTTATGACTTGCAGTATACAGTATTGTAAAATTAAGGTTGATGTACTGTACAGTACAGTATTTTACATTACCTTGTGCGACAATATCTCCATCCCATTGTTCTTCGCATCCGTTTCACACTGGAAACTGAAACGTCCATATCATAGTCCGAATGAAGAATGTTTTTTATTTTTCCAGCAGTACGCTCATCATCACCACAAGTTAATTCTTCTACAATCTTTTGGACTTTCCTATAGTATAACACAGACAAAAATGATTGTACAGCATACTGTACAGTACAGCAGGCATGCCCAAACTGTGGACCTCCAGCTGTTGTGAAACTACACATCTGTATCTTTCTCTAATAGCAAATCGATGGCACAGCATGATGGCAATTGTACAGTAGTTTCACAACGGCTGGAGGGCCACAGCTTGAAGCCGCCTGGTACAGTACAGTATACAGTAGTAATGTACAGTACAGTAATTATAGAATCTGCTAATACTGTATAGAGTACTGTACTTACAATGTGCAGTGAGAAGAAGTTCTGTATCTGGGGCGCATCCTCATAGAAGCATGATTGCGCACAGTCTGTAAATGAACTTCAGTACCACTTTCTTTCAGCCAAGCCTGGATCTCTCGTGTTGTCTTGTTATCTTGCTTCATCTTGACGATGATCTGGCTCATTTCTTTGGTGATTTTTGGCGGCATGTTTAATCTCAGGAACTGTGGAGACAAGATACTGTACAGTAATGTACCGTAAATACAGTACTGACCAGTAATGGAAATTTTGGTACTTCGGCAACAAGTCGACTGGCTGTCAGCCGGGCAGGCAGGAGTGAAGTTGGGGCCGGACGTGCTGCCAGTAGGGTTGCCTTCCCTTAATTAGTGGTATGCGATGCGATGATAATAGACAAGTACCAAATACAGTACAGTCTCCAGGATTAAAGGGATGAGGTGGCAACCCTAGCGGCCGGTAATGTGTGGCTCATAACAACACAGAGCAGGGGGAAGGAGCAGGGACAGGAGAAGGGGAGGCGCAGAGGCGGTCCGCAAGTTGAAAGCACGCGCGGTGTACACACACACACAGCGATGATGGATGAAAAATTATCCATCATCGCTGGCATGCTGGTCAAATCAGCAGACGGGAGACTTTGCTAGTGTTGTGTCTCCCATTGGTGGCCTACACTATACACACTTGGAGATTTACTGTAGATCGGAAAATTGGCAAAAAGTAGCATGATTAAAAAAAAATGGGGTACTTGTGTATTATCAAGGCGCCCACCATTTCCATCGCAGGGCATTGTACAACCAAAAATCGCATCGCATGTGATATGAAGCGATAGGACCGATTTTTAATTGTACAGGCAACCAGATGAGTACCCTGATGGGTAATGACTATTTTAAATGCACCACCATTGTTAACGAGACCCCATTATCAACACCAACCCGAAGCGTGGCGAGCGCAGCCAGCCCGCGAGGGGCGGCGGTACGCGTCCTCTGACCTTTTTATACCCCCACTACACACGTCGGCGTGGAGTTTGGAGTTGATTTTACAGTACAGTATATAGAGCGCAGCGAGCCACTGAACCTGAAGCGTGACGAGCGCAGCAAGACCCGTGAGGGGACGCGTAATACTTGTGAAGTAATGCGCGTGCCCTCGCGGGGCTCGCTGCGCGCGCCACGCTACAGTGTATACTGTACTGTACAGTAAGATCAACTTCACGCCGTCGTGGATAGTGTGGGTATGAAAAGGTCAGAGGATGCGTACTGCCGCCCCTCGTACTTACAATACGAACACCCACAGCTAGGGGATTTTGTACACAGCTAGGGTATTTTTTTACACAAATACAGTATGAGTGCAAAATAGCGAAAAAATACGTTATTTACAGTATTACACCAATTGTATTACGGAGAGAACTAGTATTTAGCAGCCTAAAGTAGCCCACCCTAATAGAGTACTGTCATCGCTAGTCGGGGATCTGCGGCCCATACACACCAGGCAATTTTAACACATTGTACAATATTCTCAATGGCGCTATCTCTACTGCACTGCACTGAACGTGTAAGGCATCAAAAATCACGATATCACTACCACTGTAGATACTGTATACAGTAAGTCTGCGAAACAGACTCTAGTATTTATGGACAGTGGGGCAGGTGTATTAAGCTTTAACAAGAGGTACTGTAAATCCAAGGGTGATAAGGAGAGATAAACATCCAGCCAATCACCTCCTAACTGCCATGTTACAGGCTGTGTTTGAAAAAAGTCAGAAAGGAGATGATTGGCTGGACGTTTATCTCTCATTATCACCCTTGGATTGAATCTCTTGTTAACGCTTAATACTGTACATCTGCCCCAATACTCATAGCGGCAGCCTGCAGTATCTGAATACAGTATACACAGCAAGCGATGGTATACAGTATTCTGCACCGGGTGCATTTGAACAGTAGGAAAAGAAGGGAAACAGCTTCATTCAGGGAAGGGTGGGAACCGAGCGCTTCCGCGCAGGGACCGTTTTGTAGTGCTGCTTACTGTATACTGTAATGCAGCAATCAGTGAAATGTACAAATGACTGTACTACTGTATAGTGTACTTACTGTACTGCTCCAGCGAGAAGATACAGTAGTGTTCTTGCGGAAGGAAGGCAGTATGATGGTAAAACGGTAGAAACACGAACGCAGCAACAACTTGACTTTGGATTCAGCAGAATGAATAGTCCAGGTGTACAGGTACAATCTCGTGCTTGTATACAGGCAAGAGATGAAGAGACGATCCGTAGCAATTCTACACGGTTTAGATGCAGAAAAACAAACTGGATTGTTTGACAATTTAAATGTAGCTGAATTTATGCTGGCAGAGACAAAGGAAATCCTTCATGAAGCTGATACTGTAGGTGCATTTGAATTACAGTATGTACAATTACCAGCGAAACAAAAAGGCAGACTGAAATTAACATATGACTGCAATCAACATCTTATTGTCTGAGGTGTCGGTCTGTGTCTGAGTTTGGAGAAATCTATTGTTGCTGAAAAAAAACGTTCTCTGTAGCGCAGTACAGTATGTACAGTATGGGTATTAACTATCGTTTTTGTTTGTGGAAAAGTCAGAAAGATTTTGATAAGCACCAACTACTGTAACTGTATTAGTTTAAAAAAAAAAAAAAAGAACGTTTAAAAAATAAAAATATAATGTAACCAACTGAGGATCGAACTACTGATACTGAGATAGTGAAGCCGTGCCTCTACCCGCTAGGCCACTATTGCCTGTGATTTTACCGCTGGCAGATGGTTAACATGGCATCTGCACCAATCAAATACAGTTCATGACCATCCAGTACGTCACTGCGGCTGCGAATAAAAGAAAATAACTCTGTCCGTAAAGTAAGGACAAAATCCGTAGTGTAAAGTATGATACTGTAGGTCCTCAAATAATGTTTTAAGTAGTCATCCAGCTATAGCAAAGGTTAGCATGGCTTCTGTACCAATTACATAAATGACCGTACGTAGCTGCTTCTGCGAATAAATACTGTACTAACAATCTGTCCGTAAAGTAAGGACAAAATCCGTAGTGAAAAGTGGCTGGTTAGCAATGGTTAGCGAATTTAATCCCGAAACACGGTCCTCAAGGCAAGGAGTTGTACCTGAAAAGCTAAATCTATTTTGCGAAAAATAACCGTTCTCTGTAGCGCAGTATGTATGGGTATTAACTATCGTGTACTGTACATGGAGACCTGCCATTGTGAATTTTTGTTTGTGGAAAAGTCCGAAAGATTTTGATAAGCACCAACTACTGTAACTGTATTAGTTTAAAAAAAAAAAAAAAAGAACGTTTAAAAAATAAAAATATAATGTAACCAACTGAGGATCGAACTACTGATACTGAGATAGTGAAGCCGTGCCTCTACCCGCTAGGCCACTATTGCCTGTGATTTTACTGCTGGCAGATGGTTAGCATGGCTTCTGCACCAATCAAATACAGTTCATGACCATCCAGTACGTCACTGAGGCTGCGAATAAAAGAAAATAACTCTGTCCGTAAAGTAAGGACAAAATCCGTAGTGTAAAGTATGATACTGTAGGTCCTCAAATAAAGTTTTAAGTACAGTAGTCATCCAGCAATAGCAAAGGTTAGCATGGCTTCTGTACCAATTACATAAATGACCGTACGTAGCTGCTTCTGCGAATAAATACTGTACTAACAATCTGTCCGTAAAGTAAGGACAAAATCCGTAGTGAAAAGTGGCTGGTTAGCAATGGTTAGCGAATTTAATCCCGAAACACGGTCCTCAAGGCAAGGAGTTTTACCTGAAAAGCTAAATCTATTTTGCGAAAAAAAACGTTTAAAAAATAAAAATATAATGTAATCAACTGAGGATCGAACTACTGATACTGAGATAGTGAAGCCGTGCCTCTACCCGCTAGGCCACTATTGCCTGTGACTTCACTCCTGGCAGATGGTTAACATGGCTTCTGCACCAATCAAATACAGTTCATGACCATCCAGTACGTCACTGCGGCTGCGAATAAAAGAAAATAACTCTGTCCGTAAAGTAAGGACAAAATCCGTAGTGTAAAGTATGATACTGTAGGTCCTCAAATAATGTTTTAAGTAGTCATCCAGCAATAGCAAAGGTTAGCATGGCTTCTGTACCAATTACATAAATGACCGTACGTAGCTGCTTCTGCGAATAAATACTGTACTAACAATCTGTCCGTAAAGTAAGGACAAAATCCGTAGTGTAAAGTATGATACTGTAGGTCCTCAAATAATGTTTTAAGTAGTCATCCAGCAATAGCAAAGGTTAGCATGGCTTCTGTACCAATTACATAAATGACCGTACGTAGCTGCTTCTGCGAATAAATACAAAACAATCTGTCCGTAAAGTAAGGACAAAATCCGTAGTGAAAAGTGGTTAGCAAAAATCCGTAGCGTAAAGTCTTAACGTGGAGCATTAGTCACCCAGTGGTTAAACTATGTATTGCATGGCGTGGTACATAACGCAGGACATAACGCGATCTGCAACTCGCGAGTCAGAGCCCTCAATGGCGCGTTGTAAACCACGATGTACCAGGCCATAACTGTAGGTGCATGCGTAAAGTTTCTTCAGGTTATAAACCCCATATCTTTGGGGCACTGAAGACATACAGTACTGTATATTTGCCCTTTCACATTATCTAGTTCTATAGGTTGACTTGGGAGTTTGCAATATGTAAGCTGCTCCTCTTGCAGAGACACACAGCACCAGTAATGTCTTCAACACTTTATAGTACAACATTAAGACAACCGAAGCAAGTTTACTGGTGGCCATAAATGTCTTCTCGTGCCCCTCAGCACAATTTAATGGGACTATTTCAAACTTGGTACTTGGATATTGTTAAATATTAATAGAGATTTAAAGATAGCGCTCCACACCTTTTTCTCTCTCTTTTTTATTCTTTTTACAATATTTCTATAAAAGGTGGGCGAGAAAAAAAATGGTGTAAACGAAAAAAAAAATATATATATACTATTCCACATTCTGTAAAAAGTGGTTCTTTCAGTTTTTTCCTTGTCCAGCTGTGTGAAAGTAATGCTAAGGTGATGAACATAAATAGAATAAAACTGTTTTTTAAAAGTGTAAACTGCTTTTAAAATGAATAATGTTCGATATATATATATAACATTTATTATGAAAAATGTCTTTTTTACTTCTCAAAAAACCAAAGACGCCCAAAACTTTGTATAAATAATTGATGCTGTCTGCCCTGTACAGATGTGCATTTTATTGGCATAGACATACCTCCCAATTGTCCCAATTTTCAAGGGACTGTCCCGGTTTTTTGCAAGTCTGTCACATGT
Source organism: Crinia signifera (assembly GCF_055691185.1). Taxonomy (NCBI): domain Eukaryota; kingdom Metazoa; phylum Chordata; class Amphibia; order Anura; family Myobatrachidae; genus Crinia; species Crinia signifera. The sequence continues at coordinate 62,779,518 of NC_139224.1, forward strand.
CCCACCCTGCGGGCAACAGTCTACTGCGGTGAAGGGGCAGCTGGAAGTCCCATGCTATCAAGTGCTCTTGGGGGGAATAGATGCTGTGTGCATGCGCACAGTTTCTATTCACAGCAGATAGATGGGCTGGGGGCATGGCTAGCATCTTACAGAGCCGTAAAAGTGATGTAAGCAGAAGGTATGGCTTACAGGAGCTTCATTCCTACTAAGTCCCGCCCCCTTTTCAGAGCAGGTGCGGCTACACCGCGCAGAAGTGCTGACTTCCGGGATTGAAATGTTGGGAGGTATGCACTATATGTAATTCAAGCATTAGCCATTATGTTTTGGTAGGAGTAGAGGTTAACCCGATTAAATTGAGATTAAAAGGGAAATGAATTCAGTGATTTAATGGGAAATTGCGCCCACTTTCTGTGAACTACCATCTCTCTACCACTCCCTCTGCACATGTTACATCTGCCCCACCTGCAATTCACATGGTTTTGTCCATTTTGAGAACAAATTTGTCCTGCGACCAGGTCTGAATTGGGTCAACATTGTCTAGGTTGACAGTCACTAGGTTGACCACTAAGGGTCGACAGTGACAAGGTCGGCACCTAAGAATGGTCAACATAACTTAGGTTGACATTGACAGAATGCCGACATAAGCTTAAGGTCAACATGGACATGGTTTTTCACTTTAAAAAAAAAAAGGTGTTTTGTTATACTTTACTATCCTAGTGGGTATAGAGTGAGAATATAATTGTGTGCCCAGCGCATCAAGGCACCGCGCCTGAAGCACGGCAAGTGCAGCGAGCAATGCGAGGGTACACGGGACACTTATATGGTGTCCATGTCGATATAGACACAAAAAACATGAAAAACTCCTGTCTACCTTTTTTATGCCAATCATGTCCATGTCAACCTAAAGCTTGTGTCAACATTCTTTCAATGTTAACCTAGGGTATGTCATTCATTCTTAGGTGTCGACCATTAGTGGTTGACCTAATGACTGTGGACCTAGACATTGTCTATCATTTATACTTTAACCCTGAATTAGGCCCTAAATGTGTATATTCACTCATATGCAGATGTATACACGTCTGTGACCAGAACTCCCCTATCCATACAGTTGGTCTGATACCCATATCATAATTATTATATTTACTGTGCACTTGATCATGGACTGCATTTAAGGGCATATTAAGAGAAGGTACTTGTTTCCTAGCACGGCCACACCGATCATGATCGTGGGCATCGTTAGCAAAAATCGGGGGCATCGCATGCACTAAAAAATCGGGTGCGATGGTACCGACGCCATGCCCGCGATTTCCCATAGGGAACAATGTTAAATGCCTCAATTTACCCAAATCATCATAGGGAACAATGGTAAATGGTCCAGAACCCCCCAAAAACACCCCTGAACAGTGAAATGGCCCCCCAAAATTAGTTTACGCCACCCCACGATCAACGTGAACCCAAAGCGTGGCGAGAATAGAATAGTGTGGCGAGCGCAGCGAGCTACCGAGCCCGAAGCGTGGCGAGCGCAGCGAGCCCCGCGAGAGGACGCGGATACCTGTGAAGCCCGCGAAGGGACGCGTTTACCTGTGAAGGTATCCGCGTCCCCTCGCTGTGCTCGCCACGCTTCGGGCTCGGTGGCTCGCTGCGCTCGCCACACTATTCTATTATCAACTCCACGCCGACGTGGATAGTGGGGGTATGAAAAGGTCGGAGGACGCGTACCGCCGCCCCTCGCCACGCTTCGGGTTCACGTTGATCGTGGGGTGGCGTAAACTAATTTTGGGGGGCCATTTCACTGTTCAGGGGTGTTTTTGGGGGGGTTCTGGACCATTTACCATTTTTACCTATGATGATTTGGGTAAATTGAGGCATTTAACATTGTTCCCTATGGGAAATCGGGGGCATCGCGTCTGGACCATTTAAGCCTTTTTTAGCCGTCTGCGATGCGACCGACCCGATTTTGACTTTTTTCAATGGGAAATCGGGGTTATCCCGTCGGTCGCGTCGCAGACCACTAAAAATTACACCCGATGCCCGCGATTGTGGCCGTGCTAGGAAACAAGTACCTAAGAGAAAGCCTGTGTGCAGTCTCCACCCGAACCCCGAGTCCTCTCTAGCCAGTTGCATAATCTGTGAGAGTATGCATGTGCAGGTCTCCGGTATTGGCGCGGTGGCCATTTCATACCGTACCAATGGCTTACACATCTGTCTCCTATACACTCCCACAGACAAAAAAATCATTTGATGGTTGCTTACCATCTAGTGATATTTCCTCTGTTTGCTATAAGCCAACACTTACTTTTTAGTTGAACTGTTATGGCCGAATTGAAGGCGGGCGCTGACGTCATGTGAGATCACCCGCCTCCGCCGTGCAAGCTGGGGAACGGCTGTGTTTGCTGGGGTCCACCCAGCATTTCTATGGGCACGTACATCATTTTTGTGAGCACGCCCATGAAACACCAGGTGCCCACCCTGAAATGCCCCTTGCCCGTTAATCAGGCAGCGAGTGCCCCGGTGAATAAAAAATTCACATTATCTCCTATGTGCATGCACAGACCCCCACTGTCAGGGACGTGACTGAATTTGGACCTGTCTGAACTGGTCTGAATCAGTCCCAAGGAGTGCTGTCATTCCTCGTCTTGTAAGTGCTCTTATCCTGCTCTGCAAACCCCTGTGCTTCAGTATAAACCTAGGTGCTCTTTCTTTTGATTTTGCACTTCACTTTGGCCACTTTGTGCTTTGTAAAATGCCTCCATAGAGTACTAGACACAGAAGTGCTATTAAACTTTCACTAATATTTGACTTTCATTTCAAGTCTTTGCATCGTACAGAAATATAAAATGCTAATATATAAAGATTGCACAGTATTTGTACTACTACATACATATTCTGTACATTACTGTTACACTACTATAGTATAGATATACAGATGTGGCACTTGACATTGCATGTGGTTGATAGCTGTTAAATAAATATAGATACAGTGCCATCTAGTGGCTAGAAATTAGTATTATACGTATTATTCAGAGTAGCTGCACAATCTTAACCACATTATGGTGCCGTGATTCCAAAAAAACTTTATTTGAATCACGGCACCATAGAGTATCAGAATATTTTTCACTGACATACAGTAATCAATAGTAACATTGAAAATTACTGTGGAGTCCAATAACTTACCCACAGAAGAATACTGAGATCAGATAGGTATGCTAAAATATAAAGCATAATCCAATAAGAATGTCATCTTCCTGATCTCATTATGCATGTATGTTTGTATGTACTGACGTGGCATATACAGTGAGAGCACAAATTGGTAATTGGCTGCATTGGTAAATGTAATTCCTGGTTGCACAGTGATTGATTTGTGCATTGTACAGCCGACAAAGCAATAAAATGAAAAAGAACATTATCAAAAGAGGCAGGTAGAATGCTAATAGGATCATCCAGACATTGGGTCCACATGCATTAGGACTAGGTCAATAGGTTGACCATACCTCCCAACCATGGCCCTAACTGTGCAGAGTTTGTATATTCTCCCCGTACATGTGTGGGTTTCCTCCGGGTACTCCGGTTTCCTCCCATAATCCAAAAATATACTGGTAGGTTTTTTTACTCCTCCCAAATTTAACCCTAGAATGTCTTTGTGCGCGTATACATGTGGTAGGGAATGTTCAAATATTCTCTGTAAAGCGCTATATAAGAAACTGTTAATAAATAATAAGTAAAATATCCAAAGTGGGACCCACCTCAGGGCCGGATTAAGGATTGGGGAGGGGCACTTAAGACAGAGGGGGGTGGGGGGGGTGTGTGTGTGTGTGTGTGTGTGTGTGTGTGTGTGTGTGTGTGTGTGTGTGTGTGTGTGTTTTAAAATAAATATCTTCCAACATGGCTCATTCCAGGAGGGACATATGCTCTTTAAATCTTCACTCTAAATTGGCATCTCCTGTGTTGAATTAATTGATAAGAGAGATGTTTCACCACAGGTAATCATAAATTAAAAGTGAACGTCCAGGTTGAGTGGATTTCATTACATGAAATAATTTTACTTACATTGCTCATTGTGCGCTGTCTCCCATTCTTTCTTGGGCCTGTTTCTTGGTCTGGTTCACTTGCAAAAGCAGCAAATTCTCTATCTAATGGACAAAACCATGTGCACTGCAGGTGGGGCAGATGTATTATGTGCAGAGGTGTTATTTTGTTTATGTGCAGGGTAAATACTGGCTTTATTTCTACATTACAATATAGATATCAGTTTGAAGTACAAACACCAGCCAAAATTCCTCTCTTTGCACATGTTACATCTTCCCCCCGGCAGTGCACATGGGGGGTTATTCTAGTTAATTCTTTCTGACAAAATCCTTCTTAGATGGACAAAACCATGTGCACTGCGGGTGGGGCAGATGTAACTTGTGCAGAGAGAATTAGATTTGGGTGGGGTTTTTCTTCAAAGTGAGATCTATATTGCAGTGTAAAATCATGCAGTCAGTATTTACCCTGCACAGAAACAAAATAACTCACCCAAATCTAATTCTCTCTGCACATGTTACATCTGCCCCCCTGCAGTGCACATGGTTTTGTCCATCTAAGAAGGATTTTGTCAGAAAGAATGAACTGGAATAAACCCCATGGTTTTGTCAATTAGAGAGAGAATTTGCTTTTGCAAGTGAACAGAATAAACCCTTTTGTCCCTACTGGAAAGCATCACATGGGGGGGGCATTTGCTGTTCTAAGCAGTGACAGAATCCCTACATCGGTCATAATGCGTGCACCTCGTGTGCACCGCGTCACCTTCCGGCATACAGATGGGGCGGGGCAGGGGATGGCGGCTGGCGTCGCCATCGCCATCGCCTGCAAAGATGAATCCCGCTACATCTGTACTTGTTCTTTTTCTCTATTTGTACACATATATATATATATATATATATATATATATATATATATATATATATGTCTAGTGGTGCTGCTGTATATACTGTAAGTCCAGTGGTAGTGCTGTATATAAGTCCAGTAGTGCTGATGTGTATATAAATCCAGTGGTGCTGCTGTATACAGTATGTAAATGCAGTGGTGCTGCTGTGTATATATAAATCCAGTGGTGCTGATATATATATAAGTCTGGTGTTGCAGCTGTATATACTGTATAAGTCCAGTGGTGTTGCTGTTTATATAAGTCCAGTGGTTTTGCTGTATATGCAGTAAGTTCAGTAGTGCTGCTGTATATATAAGACCAGTGGTGCTACTGTATATAAGTCCAGTGGTGCTGTTGTAGATATAAGTCAATTGGTGCTGCTGTATATATCAGTTCAGTGGTGCTGTGTATATATACTGTGAGTCCAGTGGAGCTGCTGTAGATATAAGTCCTGTGGTGCTGCTGAATATATAAGTCCAGTGGCACTGCTGTACATCAGTCCACTGCTGCTGATGTGTATATATCCAGTGGTGTTTCTTTATATATAAGTCCAGTGGTGGTGTGTGTTGATACAGAAATGGAGGAGGAACCACTTCCTACTACTGTCGTAGAGGGCGTGAAAAACCAAATATCAAAATGTAACACTAATTTAAAAAAGCAAAGTCAGTTAACGAGAAACTTAAAATTGGCACTAGGCCATTCACGACACAAAGTGGCAAGAAAAGGCTAAGGCCTTGGCCTATGTTCATGACTGGTGGTTAAGATTCTCGGCAAGATGAACACCATCCTCCCTCTCAAAAAAAAAAAAACTGGTTAAAGCACAGATATCACAAATCCCCAAGGAGAGTCCAAGTGTATCCATGGTTGCATGACCATCCCAACACTGTATGGGAAGAGGAGGCTCCTTCCACCATTTGCACACCTTCTGCAAATGCTGGGAGGAGCACTGCCAGTCCAGTTGCTGACATTGAGGAGATTAAGGGCGCACTATGAAAAAACACATAATGGGCTTAGTAGTAGTAGTAGTATGTTTATTTATAAGGCGCCGCAAAGTGTACGCAGCGCCGTACATAGCAAACAAAAAACAAATGACAAGGTAACGTACAGGGTGTGTTGAAAAATACAGTATAAATAGGGGTATAGCTGGTAGAAATAAAATCAGCATCAGTTCAGAAGTAGGTGTCAAAATTGTCGAGGAGACTGAAGATGATGTAGAGGAAGGGAAGAACAGGACAGGAGCACAGGTGAGGTAAATAGGTAGGGTGAGTACGTGGGGCAGGAGGACCCTACTCATAAGAGTTAACATACTAAAAATAGGTGGGTGGACGAACGAAAAACAGGATAAGTAGGAACGGAGGGGAACGGAGGCAGGATAGGAGGATCAAAAGAGGTTAGGAGGAGGGATAGGCTAGTCGAAAAAAGTGGGTTTTGAGGGAGCGCTTAGTAGCAGCAATGCCATATCTAGACATTTTGGTGCCCTGTGCCAGAAAATAAATTGGTGCCCCTGTCCCCCTCACCCCCCTCCCATACACACATACATACAAAACCAGCGCATGGCAAAATTTACACCGTAAAGCCTATTACACATTATGGCACACAGCGTAGTGCCCATAACACATTGTCACACACCATAATTCCTATTACATGTTATATCCCACTGTAATGCCTATTACACATTATGCCACAACCGTAATGCCTATTACATATTATACCACATGCTATAATGCCTATTACATATTATACCACACACCGTAATGCCTGTTACATATTATGCAACATAAGTGGTGCTTACCTACGTGCTCATTGCCAGGAGTTACCTGCTCGTTGCCAGGGGTTTATTGCTCAAATACAGGGGTTACATGCTCCTTGCTAGGGGTTTCATTACATTTAATTTGTGTGGTTTTAGATAAGCATAGGTTTCCCTAATGATCTAGGGTGAAAGCACTCAGCAAGTATTTATTACCACACAACCTACCCCTCCCCCCTTTCCCAGCAGTTACCCTAGACAGTGAAGAGAAAGCAGGGCTGGTCCATGCTGTTGCTGCAGCTCCAAGTCACACAGGCAGCACAAAGCACAGCAACAATGCACCTGCCCCAGCAGTGTCCAGGCTATTGCTGACAATCCTGGAAACTGGATGGACTCCCGATGGGGAAGACCCGATTAAGCAATAGCCGATGCGGTAGAGTCAGCTCTGCATTTTTGCTTCCGGCACTGCTGTCTGTGTGACAGGTGCAGTACAGGAGGCACCCGGCAGAAGCAGAGTGCATGGTAGTGCAGGGAGAGACTGAGCACCTCTTCAGCTCGGCGCCTCCCTGCACTGCAGGAGTCGCTGAGTGGGTAGCGCCAGCTCTGTTGAGGACCTATGAGAAAGTCATAAGGTTTACGACGAAACATTTTAGGCAGCACTTGCACTTTCTAACTGATTTTGGACTCTAAAGGTTGCACTGGACTTTCTGCTACAATCCTCTCCTTGCTCACCCCAGGGCCACACCTTTGGAAGCCATCTGAACTTTCTAACATCACACGGGATATCACCACCAGCTCATTGTGGATTACAAATATCGCACAAATTGTGAGGATATCTCCAATATTTGAGAATAAAAATTCATCCTCCAATGTTATTTAAATATCCGGCATGGTATATGGACCCTCTCAATCAGTTTATGGCATAATTTGGCCAGTGGAGAAATGAGCACACCATTTCTACAGGAGTACGATATGATTGAGCAGGACTCCAGCACTCCTAAGTATACACCTTTATTGTCTTTTTCCAATTTATTGGTACACACACAGCAATCCATTTTTTAAATGTTTGATTGATATATAATTTTATTATCCATTTCTGTTGATTAAAAAAAATATATATTATTCATATTGTAATATCCTATTGATCCTCATACTCTCAGCACTCCACACACACATATATATATATATATATATATATATATATATATATATATATATATATATATACATACACTTTTTCTTGTTTATACCCTTTTAGGGGGTGACACCCCATCAGTTGGAGCAGCTTGACACAACACCCCACTAGGAACCCGTTCTACTCTGAGCTACACAATCTTGAGTATACCCCCTCTTTTTTGCATTGAGATTGAGGATATCACTATAGAAGTACACCAGGATGAGGAGGATATTGGTTTAGCTGGCACTTAGGAGGAAGTTGATAATAAGGGTTCTGATGGTGATGTGGTCTGTTTGAATAAGGCAACGATGAAGACAGTTGATGGCCGTGGGAAGAAAAAGCCAATTGTCATGCCTGGCAAAAGACCCAAAAAATCCACCTCTTCGGTCTGGATTAATTTCTATCCAAATCCGGACAATAACTGTCTTGCCACCTGTAGTCTTTGTAAAACTATAATACTTAGGGGTAATGATGCTAAACGCCTAGGAACATCCTCCCTTATACAGTATGTCACCTGCAATGCATTCATAATAAGTCATTTTCAAGTTCAGAAACATTGGCGAAGAGTGTAAGTAGTCCAGTGACACCCAAATACCTTTTTCCTATTGTAATCACATTTGCAAAAATGACGACGTCACTTCCTCCCTATGCTTGCAGTCTCCACTTCTTCCCCCACCAGCTGGCCTGCCGCATCCCTCGCTACACGAGTCGCCTCTGCTTGGCAGCAGCTGTGGACTACAGTACAGCGGTCAAGGTAACCACCCGCCCGTTGATGGCTCTGCGGGTGCACTGATTGCAGGCTATTCATCAAAAGCAAGCGGTCTGAGAAGCCGCCCGCCTGACAACAATTCAACAGACTCACCTGTCTTTGGACGCTCACTACCATCCATAGGGTTGAGCCGCAGATTTGTCGGGTTCCCTGTCCTCCTATTTCAATAATACCAACCACGGAGGGTGAGATATCAAACTAATATCATCATATGTCGTTCTAATTGTACTATTGCCTAACAAACTGCTTTATGTGTGTTTGCTTTACACGCTAATTGGCTCTGTGCATCTGCTTTTCTCACTACAATTACCTGCTTGACTTACAACTTGTCATTACTAATCCTCATGAATGACTGGAATTAACCCCTAACTAACCGTATTGTCTGGATACACAGAGACCCTCTTTTTTGCAAATGTGATATTTCATATTTGTGCTGCTTTTATTTTATACTTCATATACTTTTAGATGTATTATGTGTACTATATATAATGCTCCTTTAAATGATTAAATAATCATATGTGTTTTTTTTATATAAAAATCTATTTCTTTATGGTTCGTCCAGTGTACATTCTGTTCAGTGGAATTCTCTCAGAGTGGTTCACTTACACAGCAGCGCATGGTGTTTAAAACCCCATTATTTCTGTTTTTCTCAAGTGTGAGCTCTAGCCAACTCACTTAAACACCTGCAGCAGCACTGGATTTAGTTATGTCTAATTGGGGGACAATGGGTCTATTAATATCGGTGGTCTACAGCTCCACCTAATAATAAATTGATTAGCTATCATCAATGGAGGCGTTTTTTCACTATTTGACATGCCCCTGATATCTAGTTAAAATGAAATATTAATAGGCTTTATCCTACTTTTGGAATATGAGTTTAATATCGGGTCAGCAGGGAAGAATTATTTATGATGATGATGTCATTGACTTCATTGTTTAGTACGTACTATTAATTTAATCATTTTTCATATTCACTTATTATTTTTTATATCCCATATAGTCTCTGCATAATATGACCATTACTATAACATCTCATTAACTCTCCATAGAGGTGAACTCTTATTTTGCCCGTTGGAACGCGGAAGGAATAGTGTGGAACGCATTCTGAAACACTTTCCATCCCATTAGTGATGCCTCCTGATACATATATAGATATCCGGATATGACATGTGCGTGGAACGCATTATCATCATCCCCCTTCGTAGTTATAGTCTGTAAAGACACCGCTTGGAACGCATATTGGACGTATTTTTATGACGTCACGTGTCACACACGTGACCTATTATCTCTGATTCTTCTGCTATATGCTTTACTAAATGACGTCATCGTTTAGCACGCATTATCTATTTAATCATTTGTCCCATGTAGTCTCTGCAGAATATGACCATTATTATATCTAATGAACCCTTTTTTAGAGGTGAATTCTTATGTTGCCCGTTGGAACGCGGAAGGAACAGTGTGGAACGCATTCTGACACACTTTCCATCCTAGTGGTGACGCCTCCTGATACGCACAGGGATATCCGGATATGATATGTGCGTGGAACGCATTGTCATCATTCCCCATTGTAGTGGTAAGCTGTAAAGCCGCTTGGAACGCATATTGGACACACTCTAATGACGTCACGTGGCACGCACGCGACTTATTATCCTTGATTCTATTATTATAAATTCACTAAATGGCGATGTCTTATTATGACATGGATCGCTAACACTTAGCTGTTTGCTAAAGGTTAAGCCCAGAGTGTATGCTGAAGGTTAAAGCACTAAAATATGTCTTTTCCTTAACTTCCCTAACCGGAAGTGACGTATTGCTGTATCCCTATATATACCTGGCCAGTTTATCCACCTGTTACCTGCAGTTGGTTAATTTTAGGCTTGCTGTGTTCCTTGTTCAGAGGTATGTTAATGGTTGAGATTTACTCTAATTGTCTTTTGGCTTGTTAAATAGATTATGCATTTAGCGATGCCTGATGTGGCTAAGGCACTGCAATATGCAAACTTTTTGAACTGTAACATGCATCATATTATCCAGTTGGATTTATTGTTACAATACACTGGAATGTCCGGGGTAACTTTGCCCCTCGTTTCTCTCATTGATGGTTATACATATCATGAGATACTGTATCAAAATTTTATCAAATTACATTAGAATGTCTCTTTTTGTCTTATTGATGGCTATACACATCATGAGATATTATATTGATATGTAACACTTGTATTGAAAATATTGAATGTTATGGGAATATCCTCATGTATGACTATGATTCTTGCTAGCACTGCCCCCAAAATGTTGGTAGTGTATAGTATTTACAATTTTTAATCGTATATTATAAATATTAGAAAGTATTTTTCCAATTTAATATGATTGATCAGCCCTGACCCATTGGTTCTATAGGAGTCCTCATACTTCTAGAATCTTCTAGGACCCTCAAATGTTGTCAGACTGAATTTTGGTAGGTGCTGGATCTGTTTGAATCTATATCCCCCTTTTATTTTATCCCACTTTTTACCTCATCCTACTCGTTATTATAAATTATATTTACCGTTTACATTATAGATGCAGCGGTGCTTTAAATCATAAATATTAAGATCCTCTACAGGATTTGACCCTCTAGAAGGATCTCTACATTTTTGATCCATATTCAAAATACAGTTGGAACTCGGTATGTGTTAAAAAATTGCACCTATTCTCCTTATATCCTCCTATCTTCTCTTGCTCTCCTCCTTTTGTACCAATATATTAATTTATTGATTATTCATTATCTACATTATAGATGCAGCTGTGCACTATATATTAACTATCCGCATAGGATCCGTTTTTTTAGAAGGTTTACATACAGGGAGTGATTATTCTCACTACCCACCAACATACGGGTATGTACCTGTCCATTTATGAATTTTATAAAAACATTAAATTTTTTAAACTGTTATATAGCTAATTAAGTTTTCTCTACCACCATAGAAATTTTACCCCTGAGGAAGTCGTATCGACGAAACGCGTTGGGTGTATTTCCATGTTTCTGTATGAATTATACTGCACAGATGAAAACTACATGTTTTTAATAAATGTTGTATTAAATCAATAACTGTGATTTTTGTGCTGGAATTACCATTGATTCTCTGGCTATTGGTTATATTCTGGTTGTGGATTTTATATTAGGGGCGCACTCTGTTTTTTCTTTTTTCTCCATTACTTCCACTTCCCTCACTAACAGGAGGGACTAATAGAGTTGCTGCCCCGACAGATAACGTCTGGCGCATTGAAAGGGTATTTCTCTTGTTCTATTTCTATTGTCTGTTAGCTACCCCGTGATTTGCTGCTTGTAAGGGCATAATGCCTTTGTTTAATGACAGATCTAAGAGATCGGCAAGAGCCAAAAATATCTTTCTGGAGGATGAGCAAGTGTTTGTTTCGGAGGATGAAGATTATTTTAATCATTTGAATAATGTTGAGAAACTGGCCGTAAAAGAGCTGAAAAGCTGGTACGATATAACTACACTAGAGAAATATCTAGAAGTAAAACGAATACCAAGAGGCCTTAGAATTAATAAGACACCTACATTTGGGAATGGGAATGAGAATTTCATTTCTTCATGGAATGCAATACTTGAGGATTGTTCAAACAGATTAATGGCATTACTAATAAATGAAAGGAAGAAAGAAATGTCGAGGATAGAAATTGAAATTAACAAAATTGAGAAAATGGTTGAAAAATATAATGACAGTGAGGAGTTCAAAAGGGATCTATGCGACCTCCAACAAAAATTAGACAAAACAGAAAATGAAATTATTCAAAGAAAACAAAAGAAGTTCATACGTGACAAGAATGACTATGTTAATGGCCAAATTTATAACTGGTCCAGTAATAATAGGATGGAACAAGACCCTCATAGAGGACCTAATAATAGATTCACTCAACCATATAGACCCTATAGAAAACCGCAATATCAACGTCGAGATTCTGAAAGATATCAAGATCGCAGATGGCAACAACCAGTCTACAATAATGAAAGGGTCGACCATTCTCCAGCTAGGTTCCAGAGGGACCACTACCCTAGACAAAGATATAACTCATACCGTAATAGAGGACCTCCGGAATATGAAAGGAATCCTTATCAAAGAGACCGAATACCTTCCCATAGAGAGAGGACAAGAAGATATAGAACTCCCTCACAAGAAAAACTCAACCTAAACCAACATCATTTTTTAGGAGAGAGGAAGACCTCTTACCTCCAGAAAGAGGACATATTATACGACAGACTGGACTCCCCTCAAGGCACAAAACGTGGGTTCAACAGCGGCGAAGAGGGTGCAGAGGCGGCAGAAGTAAGCCCAAAAAGGAAATTCCCGAATCTACAAGGGAATCCAAAACCGGGGTTGTTAACCTCTCTCAGAAGGACCTTTCCTCCACAGAGATCTCACTACTAAACAAAGGCCTGAAGTTTGCTCAGGATAATCATACAGATAAGTTCAATTTATTCATTGATTTGAACAAATACCTAAGAAATCTGACATTACAAAGACATTTCTTGAAGAACCCGCCAATTGAATTCAAAGAGAAAATTCCACCACGAGTGTCTAATCATTCCAAATTTTATCCAATTGAATCCAAAGGGAGTAATTTAGACATCTTTTACAACCTTGTGAACGACGACTTCAAGAAAATCAAGTCTTCCAATACTAAATATCGAGGGAATCTAAATCCGCAAGAAAAAAAGGCTCTTCAAAATTTAAAGAAAAATGAAAATCTCATCATAAGGAATGCGGATAAAGGAGGAGCAGTGGTGGTGCAATCCAGAGAATTATATCTAGAAGAGGCCACTAAACTCCTTTGTGACGGCTGCACCTACACTGAACTTCCAGAAAACCCTACTGAACCATTTCGTGATGACCTCTACAAATTATTGTATAATGCTAAGACCAAAAATCTAATCACCAATGAAGAGTTTGAGTACTTGTATGTCAAACACCCCCTAACCCCCATTTTCTACCACATACCAAAAATCCACAAGGATAGTCAAAAACCTCCTGGACGTCCGATTGTGGCTGGCATTCAGTCCTTAAGCAGTAACTTATCTCATTTCATAGACCTACTTCTCCAGCCTTATGTGTTAAGGAACAGATCGCATCTGAAAGATTCCACTTCACTTTTGAGAAAGTTGAGCGATTTTAAATGGGAAGAGAATCTCCTCTGGCTCACTATTGACGTTCAAGCACTATATTCGTCGATACCGCATGAAAAAGGGATCGAAGCAGTGGCTACTATTATGTCAGGTTATACGGACCATACCCCAGAGGAAATACATTTTGTGCTTGAAAGTATGAGGTACATCCTTACCCATAACTACTTTGAGTTTAATGGAAAATACCATCTCCAAACCACGGGCACGGCGATGGGGACGAAATTTGCCCCATCGTTCGCCAACCTCTTGATGGGTGTTTGGGAGGAGCAGTGTGTGTATGGGTCTAAGTTTAAAAATCACATTAGATTTTACCAAAGATACATAGACGATTTGATCTTAATCTGGTGTGGAGACCAAACCAGCATAGATTTGTTCATGGAGCATTTACAAATTAACGATTTCAATTTGAAGTTCACACAACAATCGAATGCAACCAAGATTGAATATCTGGATCTCGAATTGACCGGCGTAGTTGGAGAGCACATAAACACAAAAACCTTTTTTAAAAAAGTCGATACTAATAGCTTCATCCCATTTAGTAGCTGTCACCACCCTAGGTGGAAAAATGACGTTCCTTATGCGCAGTTCAACCGCATCAGACGGAACTGCAGTAAACTTGAAGACTACAATGACCAGTCCCAGATGTTATCTGAACGATTCTTGGAGAAAGGATATGACCCTTTAAAAACTGAAGAGGCCCGTCAACGTGCAGCGAATATAAACAGAGACGAGATTCTCAAAGCAACCAGTACTCAGGCTACCTCCATCACCCAGTACAAAAGACCATTCATCACCCAGTTCTCAAGAGAAAGCAATACCATTAAAAGAATCTTGACTAAGCACTGGGACATTTTGCTTAAAGATCAAATTCTTGGCCCACATCTTCCTCCCAGACCCAATATTGTCTTCAAAAGAGCAACCAATTTGAAGAGTCTGGTGGCTCCCAGTAGATTAAAACTTACTCCTAAAACTAATGAGAAGAATAAATTTCTGGAGAAAGTTAACAGATGCAATCCCTGTAACAGGTGCATCTGTTGTAAGCATGTAGATAAAAAAGCCTTCAAATGCACTATCAACCAAAAAGATTACACAGCGAACTCTGCCACTACATGTAATTCCACCTATGTGGTATATAGGATAACGTGCAGCTGTAACAAGACCTACATAGGCAAGACAAAACGCCAGCTGAAGATAAGAGTACAGGAGCATGTACGCAACATAAAACACAAAGTGTTAAATCATAGTCTTTCCAGACATTTCCTTGAATTCCACAATTCATCAGTTGACACTCATAATTTCATTTTTACAGTTCTTGAACAGATTTTTCAAGATCCAAGGGGTGGCGACAGGGACCTCACCTTGTCTAGGAGGGAAACCTTCTGGATTTACTCCCTCAATTCTCTCATGCCACAAGGCCTCAATGAAAGCATTGATATCGTGTCTTTCTTGGGATGATTCTTTGAAAATTCAAAAAAGTGAATGAAATATTTTCTTTTGATAAAACTCTATTTAGCTATTGCAACCACTGGTTTCACACCCTACTATATATGGGTCACTTATTGTTGTATGTTTCTTTCTTCTCTTTACCCCCTATGAATGGGGAATATTAGAAATGTCTATCACTAAGGGACTATTAAATTTAATATGTCACTACTCACTTGAACCAAAAATTTATTCACTCTAATTGTTTGTGTAATCCACATAATATTTATAAATTATGGGTCGGTACAAATAATATCTTTCTGCACCCACCGATCTAGTATTGCTCACCTACTGATACTTTTGTTCTCACCTAAGTACACTATCTCTATTTCACATAATTCTGTTTAAACAATGGAAATGTCGCTAAGATGGTTTACCTTTTTGTAAATGATGATTTTCATTCTGTAAGGCCACAACATATGGCCCCATCATCACAATGATACAAGAGTAATCACTGTAATAGAGTAAATCTCATACCATGCTAACACCTCGACTCCTACTTACACACTTGGTCAGAATTATTCTTTTTCATATAAAGCTGTTTATTATATTATCAATTTATGTCTAATTGGGGGACAATGGGTCTATTGATATCGGTGGTCTACAGCTCCACCTAATAATAAATTGATTAGCTATCATCAATGGAGGCGTTTTTTCAATATTTGACATGCCCCTGATATCTAGTTAAAATGAAATATTAATAGGCTTTATCCTACTTTTGGAATATGAGTTTAATATCGGGTCAGCAGGGAAGAATTATTTATGATGATGATGTCATTGACTTCATCGTTTAGTACGTACTATTAATTTAATCATTTTTCATATTCACTTATTATTTTTTATATCCCAAATAGTCTCTGCATAATATGACCATTACTATAACATCTCATTAACTCTTCATAGAGGTGAACTCTTATTTTGCCCGTTGGAACGCGGAAGGAATAGTGTGGAACGCATTCTGAAACACTTTCCATCCCATTAGTGATGCCTCCTGATACATATATAGATATCCGGATATGACATGTGCGTGGAACGCATTATCATCATCCCCCTTCGTAGTTATAGTCTGTAAAGACACCGCTTGGAACGCATATTGGACGTATTTTTATGACGTCACGTGTCACACACGTGACCTATTATCTCTGATTCTTCTGCTATATGCTTTACTAAATGACGTCATCGTTTAGCACGCATTATCTATTTAATCATTTGTCCCATGTAGTCTCTGCAGAATATGACCATTATTATATCTAATGAACCCTTTTTTAGAGGTGAATTCTTATGTTGCCCGTTGGAACGCGGAAGGAACAGTGTGGAACGCATTCTGACACACTTTCCATCCTAGTGGTGACGCCTCCTGATACGCACAGGGATATCCGGATATGATATGTGCGAGGAACGCATTGTCATCATTCCCCATCGTAGTGGTAAGCTGTAAAGCCGCTTGGAACGCATATTGGACGCACTCTAATGACGTCACGTGGCACGCACGCGACTTATTATCCTTGATTCTATTATTATAAATTCACTAAATGGCGATGTCTTATTATGACATGGATCGCTAACACTTAGCTGTTTGCTAAAGGTTAAGCCCAGAGTGTATGCTGAAGGTTAAAGCACTAAAATATGTCTTTTCCTTAACTTCCCTAACCGGAAGTGACGTATTGCTGTATCCCTATATATACCTGGCCAGTTTATCCACCTGTTACCTGCAGTTGGTTCATTTTAGGCTTGCTGTGTTCCTTGTTCAGAGGTATGTTAATGGTTGAGATTTACTCTAATTGTCTTTTGGCTTGTTAAATAGATTATGCATTTAGCGATGCCTGATGTGGCTAAGGCACTGCAATATGCAAACTTTTTGAACTGTAACATGCATCATATTATCCAGTTAGATTTATTGTTACAATACACTGGAATGTCCGGGGTAACTTTGCCCCTCGTTTCTCTCATTGATGGTTATACATATCATGAGATACTGTATCAAAATTTTATCAAATTACATTAGAATGTCTCTTTTTGTCTTATTGATGGCTATACACATCATGAGATATTATATTGATATGTAACACTTGTATTGAAAATATTGAATGTTATGGGAATATCCTCATGTATGACTATGATTCTTGCTAGCACTGCCCCCAAAATGTTGGTAGTGTATAGTATTTACAATTTTTAATCGTATATTATAAATATTAGAAAGTATTTTTCCAATTTAATATGATTGATCAGCCCTTACCCATTGGTTCTATAGGAGTCCTCATACTTCTAGAATCTTCATCTTCTAGGACCCTCAAATGTTGTCAGACTGAATTTTGGTAGGTGCTGGATCTGTTTGAATCTATATCCCCCTTTTATTTTATCCCACTTTTTACCTCATCCTACTCGTTATTATAAATTATATTTACCGTTTACATTATAGATGCAGCGGTGCTTTAAATCATAAATATTAAGATCCTCTACAGGATTTGACCCTCTAGAAGGATCTCTACATTTTTGATCCATATTCAAAATACAGTTGGAACTCGGTATGTGTTAAAAAATTGCACCTATTCTCCTTATATCCTCCTATCTTCTCTTGCTCTCCTCCTTTTGTACCAATATATTAATTTATTGATTATTCATTATCTACATTATAGATGCAGCTGTGCACTATATATTAACTATCTGCATAGGATCCGTTTTTTTAGAAGGTTTACATACAGGGAGTGATTATTCTCACTACCCACCAACATACGGGTATGTACCTGTCCATTTATGAATTTTATAAAAACATTAAATTTTTTAAACTGTTATATAGCTAATTAAGTTTTCTCTACCACCATAGAAATTTTACCCCTGAGGAAGTCGTATCGACGAAACGCGTTGGGTGTATTTCCATGTTTCTGTATGAATTATACTGCACAGATGAAAACTACATGTTTTTAATAAATGTTGTATTAAATCAATAACTGTGATTTTTGTGCTGGAATTACCATTGATTCTCTGGCTATTGGTTATATTCTGGTGGTGGATTTTATATTAGGGGCGCACTCTGTTTTTTCTTTTTTCTGGATTTAGTTATATTAATAATTTACTTGTAATTGATTATTTTTCTATACATAAGCGCCAGAAATTGTAGTTTGTGGGAGGTTTCTAGACCTACACACTACATATCCCTTTTCTTTTTCTTGTTGTATCCAAGCACATACAATTGACACCACCAAATCCCTCATTATCAATTTCCTGAAGGCCATGTCACTAGCATGACTGATTCCTCTCCTATCCGGGATTCCTCTGGAGGATTCTTAAGTTCTATGCCTACTACTGCCACTATTGCTATTGCTGCTGGGAGACGGTCGTCATCCCAGAGAGCAAGTCTGAAGACCACTTCTACTAATTTAACTAAGCAATTGACTGTCCAACAGTCCTGTGCGAGGAAGATGACAGCAGTCACCCTGTTGCAAAGCAGATTACTGAGGCCATAACAACTTTGTAGTGCAGCAGGGTTTAGATATTTGATTGATGTGCTGTGTCCCAAGTACCAAATCCCATCTAGATTCCACTTCACTAGGCAATCGATCCCCACATTGTACAGGGACACTAAGAAAAGTGTCCTTATTGTCCTATAAAATGCCATTGTATCCACTGTCCACTTAACCACAGACATGTGGACAAGTGGAATGGGGCAAACTAAGGACTACATGACTGTGACAGCCCATTGAATTATATATATTGCCTACACACCAACAACAGCAGCAGCACCAGCAGCATCTCACAAATACCAATTCATTCTTCGGCAGGTTTCAGTAAGAGACATACCACTGAGAACCTCTTAGAGAAACTCAGGGACATCATCGCACAGCGGCTTGACTTGCTAAGACTCTCCTGGAGATTTGTGATATCTGGCAATGCCATCAATAATGTGAGAGCTTAACATCTGCGCAAATTCCAGCACGTCCCATGTTTTACTCACATAATTCATTTGGTGGTGCATATTTCTTTTAAAAAATGGAAGGGGCATGCAGGAGATGCTGTTGGTGACCCAAAAAATTTCAGGACATTTTTGACATTCAGCGACTGCATGTGGAAGACTGGAGTGCCAGGAAACCCTGTTGAACCTGCCTTGCCATCACCTGAAGTAAGAGGTAGTAACGGCATGGAATTCTTCATAGGATGGAGGAGCAGCAAAAGGCAATTCAAGCCTAGACATCCACCAATGACATAGGCCAAGGGGGGGGGGGGGGGATGCACCAGACTCAAGCGCAGTGGAGAATGATTTCGGTGTTGTGCAAGGTTCTCCAACCCTTCGAACTTGTCACATGTGAAGCTTAAATCAGGTCATTCTACTCATCAGGCTTTTGCAGAAGCAGATGGAGAAAGAGAAGGAGGACCTAAAACGGAGCAATTGCGCTAAGTATGTGGGACACTTGTAGATGGAGCCCTTCATTCTATTGCCAGGATTCAAAGGTGGTCAGTCTGTTGAAATCCGACCACTACATTTTGGCCGCCGTGCTCAATCCTACGTTTTATCGCTCTTTCCAGCGGACACAAGTTTGCAGAGGTGCAAAGACCTGCTGGTGAGAAAATTGTTAGCTCAAGCGGAATGTGACACAGTAACAGCTACTCCCTAAACTCTCTCACAAATGGCACTTCAATGATAAATCTACATTTTAACAGCAGAACTGATGGTGGTGATGCAGGGCAGTCAGGAGTAAGTTTGGACATCTGGTCTGGACTGAAGGCGCTGCCTACAATTACTGACATGTCTACTATCACTGCATATGATGCTGTCACCATTGAAAGAATGGTGGAGGATTATATCGGTGACATCATCCAAGTAGGTATGTCAGACAGTCTATGTCTGACATCTCCAGTGTGCATGCAAATCTCATTCAGAAATAGAAGCAATGCCCATTACCCAAGTGATTTGTGTCTGCATTACAGATGCTGCTCAGAACTCTGGAGGGGTAAGTATAATATATGGCTGCAGTGTGTGCGGTGTAGGCCCCCCTGCATAGAATTTATCCCTAGTTTTTTGTACAAAATATAGTTTGCATGCTTCATTGGGTCAGAGAGAGATGTTAATGACTAAATATTCTCTATCAATTGCTATTTAATATGTGTGTTATATAAATAATTGTTGATAAAATAAATACTGTAGGGCATGTGTGGTTTAAAGTGGAATTGGCTGTCTCAATTTTGGAGAATTTCCTGATGGAATTTGTCATAGTTGACAAATCCAATGAAGCCTTGAACTGCTTTGACATTTTCTGAAGTAGCCTACTCCTCAGTGGTCTCAGCTTTGACAGGATCCATTTGTAATGCATGCGGAAAAATTATGCAACTAAGGAACTTCAAGGATTCTTGTTCAAAGGAACAATTCCTGCAAAAATGAAAATTAGATCACCCAAAGTGCTAAATTTGCATTTAATAGAACAATTATCTAATCAAATGGAGCTGCTGCCAACACTGACTGTGTAATCTGTATAATTATTCAAAGCTAAGATAAGAGAGATAGGTATGGCTGGGCTCCAATTTATCAATAATAAAACATATATAAAGCTTACTCAAATCAACTAACAATGAATATACTGTATCAAAAATGCAATAAAATAAAACCATTTATCACATTTAAAATATAAAAATAAACAACATCATTCTCAGATAGTGTAAGGGACAATTTTGAATAATTAGCTGCATGCTTGATGAAGATTCAAGAAAACAGATTAATTACTGCTCTGATAGTATAAAGGATCTTAACCCTTTGAGTGCCAAGGGAATTTGTCAAAATACAGTAGGTGTGAAAATTGCCCAGTAAACCTCTTTATTAACCCTTTGAGTGCTAACGTTGCTGTGAGAGATCCTCAGAATAACCATTAAAAATGCCAGCGCTGTGCACAGCGACTCTCTTTTTGGGGGTACAATATTTAATTAAACTTTGGTTAATTGTCTTGGCTGTATTTGTATTTATTTACTAAAGGAATAGTCACTGTGAGCGACGCTGTCATTTTTAGCAGATATTGTTAGGCTCACTCAAAGCAACGTTAGCACTCAAAGGGTTAAGGAGATAAAGATTATGACAGTCCTCAAAGTGAATGTAGTGTACAGTGAAACAGGATCAGGCCCTATTTTCAATTCAACAATAGGGGGGGTACTCAATCCAGGATCATGGCTGTCGATCCCTCCCAACAGCCGTGATCCTGGCCCGTTTGCGGTCTGATCGACAGCTGAACGACAGGCCAATCGCCGCAAAAGGGGCGTGGCTGTGAAAAGGGCTGTGGATTGTGGCCTGGGATCGCGACAACCCACAGCCATTATCGGCAGAATGGGACTGACAGCTTCTAAAGTCAGGCCCGTTCTGCCGTGATCCCGCTTCAATGCTGTTGCTAAAGACATAATTGAATAGGGAGCCACCGCTGTTTCCCACGTCGGGAATAGTAGCGGCATATTGAATACCCCCAAAAATCTGGTATTCTAATCTTATCACCATTGTAAACAAGATATATATTTGTCCAGAAATTTCCCTTCAAATGATTAACTCTCTATATTTTGAATTGAACATTAATATTGATCAGGCTTTTAAGATGATCTTTGTAACATTTCCTTGCCACTTGGTGAGAAATCTGACCACCCACCGTCTCTGTGATGTTACTTCATGGTCTAGACTCAGAGCCGCCCCTAGCCTACATGACGCCCTAGGCAAGGTTTTAGCTGGTGCTCCTTAGCACCACCACTAGTTCCACCTCTGACCCTGCTCCCCTTTCCCAGCACCATCAACCCTCATCATAGCAGTCATCATTTTGGTGCTCCTACCCCGCAATATTTTAGATAGAAACAGTGCACTCATTCAGTGCACAGCCCAAACATGGGTGTTCTTGCTGGGAAGGGGCATGGCCACACAATAGTACCCCCAATTCAAATTATAACACACAGTAGTGTAACTTTATTCACATTTATCATGCGATGGTGTCCCTTATTCACGTTACATCACACAGTAGTACCACTTTACCTTATATACATTACTCCTCACATTATTCACATTATACCCTTTGAAAAAATCCTGAGAAAATATTGTATTTTAAGCACCTCCATGGCCACACTGTAACCCAGCACAAAGCAGTGTGTGCTGGGCAGAGGAGAAGAGCTGCAGCTTCTGCTGTCACTTAAGGGGAGGGGTCCCAGGGTCCCCACTGGGCCCTTACATCAGACTTTGACCTGGGTAGTTTGTACCCCCTACCCCTTTCTCTTGGCACCCCTGATAATACAACACAGTAATGCCCGTTATGTTGGCGTTTCTGCAATGGAATCTACCAATGATGTATGCAGCGGTCAGCTTCACATAAAAGATGGTCACAGGTGTTACCTTGCAATCAGATAGGATGAGTCTTGTAAAGGTATAACTTCTTTATGTATAACTGAGCAACAGGATCAATATAACATTACATAATATCAGCATTCAGTGGTATCTTGTTCACATAAGATGTCTGCTACATGTGCTTCTCCATTCCTCTCCTTAAGACAGCAACAACAGGAAACATCAGAGAGATACAGGAATATAACAGCAGACAAACAATACATATGACAGTATATCACCATCTACTGTCCCTCCAGTGTACATACACATGTATATGTATATGAGTGTAACGTCTGTTACACATATTTCAATACGTTACACATGACACACATTATTAATGTCCTTATAAACATAATGCCCCTTACACATTATGCCAAGCTGTATTAATGCCCTTCATATGCATAATGACACACATAATGCCCTTTACACATATGTTGCACATTATTAATACCCTTATTCACATGACACACATAATGCCTATTACACATATGTTGCACATTATTAATGCATTTATACATGACACACATAATGCCCCTTACACATATGCCGAACACTATTGCACAACCAACCCACCCGCAGACAGCACTCGTACAGCCGCTAACACTGTGACCTCTGCCTCTGCTTGGATACAGATGTTTCCTCATACATCTTGCCTCAATAGGCCATGCAGCTCCTGGCCAGTTCTGCTAACGTTGGGTGCCTTTTTTAATGAAAATTCGTCTTATTTGCATTGTTATGTGACCAGGACACACAATGAGCTTCCAATGATTAAAATGATATGCAGCATGCCTATATTCTGTATGTGACTGTGGCTGTACCTGCATACGGAATGCTATGTTACAGTGAATTCCATGAATACACTATTTCATATGCAGATACAGCCTCACTCACTCACAGAATATAGGCATGCTGCATATCCTTTTAATCAGCAGAAGCTACTGGTGCCCCTAGGCATTCCAAATGCCCTAGGCATTTGCCTAGTTTGCCTATGCCTAGGGCCAGCCCTGTCTAGACCAGGGCTGGGCAACACCGGCCCTCCATATGTTGATGAACTACACATCCCAGCATGCCTTGCATCAGTTTCAGCATGGCCACATATCAAAACTAATGCAAAGCATCCTGGGATGTGTAGTTCATTAACATCTGGAGGGCCAGTGTTGCTCAGCCCTGGTCTAGACTGATAGGCAAATCAGGCATTTTTATTGTTTACATTTCTCAAATGTCCATTTATTGCTGAGCACCAGTAGGAGTCAGTTGCCAGAAGATTGGGGAAACACAGCAACACATGAATGGGGCCATTATGCAGGCGTAGACTTTATAGCTCATTGGTGGTAAAAGTGTCATTAAGAGGACATAAATAGAGAAAGAAAAAGATCTTGCAGGAAGAAGACCAAAATATGCCATTGCAATAGGGAATCAGTGCACTGTATAGCAAGGA
This sequence comes from Crinia signifera, assembly GCF_055691185.1. Taxonomy (NCBI): domain Eukaryota; kingdom Metazoa; phylum Chordata; class Amphibia; order Anura; family Myobatrachidae; genus Crinia; species Crinia signifera. Next base: position 62,803,556 of record NC_139224.1, read on the forward strand.
GGTATTTGGGACACTCCACATTGATATGTGGACCAAAAGGATATAATGCTAAAAAGTCAGCACAAAAGATATAATGCTGAAAGTCAGGACTTTACATAATTTCTGCTTCAGTGTGATACCTATGAGACATTCAGCTTCTCTGATTTGGAGGCTGAGCATATCCTGCACAAAGAACTGTTTTTTTTGAGGAAGTAGGTGAAGTCCCTACGGATGAGATATACAGGGAGCTGTATCGTCTCAAGAAAAGAGAAATGGACTACCTGTACCACAGTCGGACCTGAACCGACCTTGTATAACGCATCCATTAAGACTTTTAACCGTATGTTGGAGAAGGAGGGTGCACAATTTCACACTAAGATGCAAAATAATTTAACGCCCTGCAGGCCTTGAGCAAAAGGGAAGACATCATAATACGCAGTGCCGATAAAGGCGGTGCCACCGTCGTACAGGACACTGTGGATTACATTAAGGAATGTGATCGGCTACTAGGGGATGTGGACACGTATGTCATCTTGGACTCAGATCCCACTTTCCAGTACCAAAAGGAACTGTTGGTGATTCATAAACAAGCTTGTGATGAGCAATTAATTTCAAGTCAGGTGTTCAATAAATTAAACAATGAGCACCCCGTAGTTCCGATTTTCTATAGCATTCCAAAAATACATAAAGATACCAAAAAGCCACCGGGCCGTCCTATAGTTCCGGCCAGAGGTTCCATCTATGAGGCCCTGGCCATCTATTTGGATGCAGACCTGCAGCCTTGCATTCAGCACCTCCCCACATATTTAAAAGACGTTACTACAGAAACTGTCAGAGTTTGATGCAGTCACCCAGGATTTAATCATGGCTACCATTGATGTCACCAGTCTCTATACCTGCATTACCCCATGAGGCTGGTTTACAGGCGGTAAGGAGACTGGTGACAGGTAATGGTCATTAGGGATACAGTTAAAATCCCGGCGGTCGGGATCCCGGCGTTCAGAATCCCGACGCCGGAATCCCGACCGCCGAAATCCAGACACTTTCTCCCTCCGTGGGTGTCCACGACACCCCTTGAGGGAGAATAAATTAGCATGCCGAGCGTAGCGAGGCACTGGGCCCGCTGCGTGTGAGCAGCACTATCCGGTTTTATAGTCTGTACCAGTGGGAGTGTCTATGTTTCCGGTGACCATTTTGGTTGTGGGCAAAATGTCCTTCATATAAGGTTCTTTAGGATTTTGGGGCAAGATTGTGTTTTTTATTGATGGGGGATATGTACAAGCACCCTGTATAGATGGAAAGAGGGGCCATCAATGTACATTTATTCAATCATTCATTTTCTGCACATTATATGCGCAATATGAAATAATAGTTATTTGTTGTACTATAACAGGTCCAGATATTAGTAGGTTGATCTGCATCTGTGTAGCACAAACATATTATCTGTAATCATCACATATGGGGTGCTAAGTATGAATGATACAGCCTGTGCTGTGCTATAGTCACACATCCTGTGGTATGTGTGGTATTGTATAAGGAGGAAATGTGTTAATTCAGTAATTGCTGATAGGCCTAACTTCATTATCAGCATTTTCAGCATTAAGCCCTCTGGGTATCATGGTTCTCAATGAGAAGATCCACTGTTTGGATAAACAGTGTGTTTCCATACCATTGGTTATATTTCTTATGTGTTCAGACTTACTTACTCTCAGTTTTCTAATGATCCTTCCCATGTACTGCAACCCACATGGGCAGCTGCCCCACAGTGAGAGAAGCCTCTATTCTGAGTGTCTCTTTCTCTGGTTTTTATATGGTTGAGGGCTAATTGTTGTTTCCGGTCGGACAATTTTTTGTAAATACTCCTCGTTTTGTTGGTAGGATGTCCCCTAAAAGCTCATCCCCCAAGAGGATGTGCCAGTGTTTATTAAATATTAGTAGAACAATCTATTGTCTGTGTTGTACTTGGTGATAAAGAACATTTTGAATCTGTAATTTCAGTTGGTTTGGTCTTGTACATCAGTAGAGTGTTTCTATTTATTTTCTCTACTTTCTCATAGGCATTGCGCACTGTAGTGCTATCATATCCTTTTTCCATGAATTGCAGAATTAATTGGATGGCTTGTGTGTGGTAGTCTATGAGATAGTGCAATTACGTCTGAAATTGACTGATTGGGATGCTGGACAACCAATAGGTATAGTGTCCACTGGTTGAGAGTACTGAATGTAACTGGTGACATCTACAGGTTTATGGTATATTTTTGTATGTATTTGATTATTGCCGATAAAGATGGGGTACTTGTGTATTTTGGCGGCGCCCGATTTCAGCATCGTTCGATGAACGTATCGCATCGCATCGCATGCCATGTACCCGATGGCATGCGATGCGATGCAACGCGATTTTGACCCCCTATACGATGAAAAATCATATAAGCACCCTAAAGGGTGCTTTTGAGCACCCTAATGGGTGCTTACAATGTTAAATGCACCCCCACGCCACCCCCCCACTATAAACGTGAACCCGAAGCGTGGCGAGCGCCGGCGGTACACGTCCTACGACCATTTCATACCCCCACTATCCACGTCGGCGTGGAGTTGAGAACAGATTAGTGTGGTGAGCGCAGCGAGCCACCGTGCCCGAAGCGTGGCGAGCGCAGCGAGCCCCGCGAGGGGACGCGGATACCTTCACAGGTAAACGCGTCCCTTCGCGGGCTTCATAGGTACCCATTAGGGTGCTTATACAATGTTTAATCGCATCGCATCGCACCCATTAGGGTGCTTATACAATGTTTAATCGCATCGCATCGTATGGCATTGTATGCCATGTACAATGGCATACAATTTGAAAATTGTATGCCATCGTACACTAACCAACGAAATCGTGTCGCATCGCATACCATCGCATGCGTTATGGTATGCGATGCGATGGGCGCCGCCAAAATACACAAGTACCAAAGATGGTTACTGTATGTCTAGGAAGTTGATTTTGGTTTTACTGTACTCTGTGGTGAAAATTAGATTACTGTGGATGACATTGATATGTTCTGTAAAGGTCTTGAGGCTATTTTCTGTTCCGCTCCAGATAAAGATGATGTCATCAATATACCTGCGCCACAGCACCAGATTCGCCACTGAGCTTGCCATCTTCCCAGATGTTACGGTCCTTCCAGAAGCTCATGAAGAGTTAAGCGTAACTAGGGGCAAATCTGGTGCCCATAGCTGTGCCAATTGTTTGTTGGTAACATCAGTTGCCAAACCACCATCTATATTACTGACAAACAACTGTCACAGCTATGGAACATGAAACACTGGGCATTCCCATATGGTAATGGGGCAGCCAGCCACCCCATGCCCCTCTCCATCCCCCGCCCGCAAGGTTGCTTGCATGCACCTGGTGAACAATCTGTTTGCCATGGCCGCACGCAACAAGCACATGCACAGAAATGCGCATGCGCATAGAAGAAACATTAGTCCCCGTGCGAACGAGCCCCTTGTGTGAACAGACCTTAATAAGAGCCTTTGTTTTTCTGTAACAAGTGAGTTTTAATAGCAGTGAAGACTTCCTCTTCTGAGATATCATCATTCAGTGCAGTGGGATAAGCCTAGGAGGTGACACTGGATCTCTTTTACAGAGATAAGTGATGTCCAAGAAGACAGAAAGCATTATATAGTTTGCTATAGTAGTGGAAAATGGCCTCAATGATGAGATTTGGGTTGCACTGAACTGAATTAACCCCATAGCTAATTTGGCACAATAAACATACTGTATCTTTCTTTCATAAGAAGCTTCTTGTATTAAAACAATATAACATTTTATATTCATATTAACATTTTACTTATTAAGGAACACTGTTAGATCATCGTAGCATTGATTAGTAAAAGAGAAATACTGTACTGTAGTAAATCATCTTTCAAAGCCTGATGCTTTCAATTAAAAGGTAATAAAGGTGCCTATGCATCAGTGGTCATGATTTTCCAATTATCCAACCTGCTGACCCGCTGGAAATGCTGATACACCAACCCACTGGAAGTGCCAATCGGAGGGCATCGACGATCAGCAATCCGGCAGATGATCAGGGACTTTAACCCCTTCCTGACACAGCCAGTTTTTGCCTTCCTGACAGAGCCCTTTTTTTCAAATCTGACATGTATCACTTAAGTGGGGATAACTTTTTTTTGCTTTTACTTATCCCAGTGATTTTGAGATTGTTTTCTCGTGACACATTGTACTTCAAGTTAGTGGTAAATTTGGGTCGATACAGTCTGTGTTTTTTTGTGAAAAATACCAAAATGTCGTAAAAAAAATGGAAAATTTAGCAATTTGCAAAATGTTAAATTTTCTGCTTGTGAGACAAATAATCATACCACTCAAAATAGTTAATAACTAACATAGACCATATGTCTACTTTATGTTTCCATCATTATTTCAACTTCCTTTTAATTTTTTTGGACACTAGGAGGCTTACAATATGAATAGCAAATTCTCAAATTTTCAAGAAAATTTCAAACACTGATTTTTTTAGGGACCAGTTCAGTTCTGATGTGACTTTGAGGGACTTGTATGTGAGACACCCCCATAAATGATGCCATTTCAAAAACTGCACCCCTCACAGTATTCAAAATAGCATTTTGGAAGTTTGTTAACCCTTTAGGTGTTTCACAGGAATTAAAACAAAGTGTAGGTGAAATTTCAAAATTTAATTTTTTTTGCAGATTTGCAATTTTAATACATTTTTCTAAGGAGCACAGTAGATTTTACTAGAGAAATGTGACTAAAAATTGATTCCCCCAATTCTTTTGTTTTCATAAATATCCTATATGTGGCCCTAGTGTGCACGTTGACCAAACCACAGGCTTCATAATAGAAGGAGCACCTACTTGATTTTGGAGCCTCCTTTTTATGAGATTATTTTTTAGGCACCATGTAGGTTTCTAGGCACTATAAGATGCTAAAATTTAGAAACCCCCCACAAGTGACCCCATTTTGCAAACTACACCCCTCAGAAAATTCATCTAGGGGTATAGTGTACATTTCAAACCCCCAGGGGTTTCACCAATTGTGGTACAATTGGGCAGTGAAAATTAAAAATTAAATTTTTTACACAAAAATGCAGTTCTGGCTCAAAATTTTTCATTTTCACAAGGAATGAAGGAGACAAAGCACCCCAAAATCTGTGCCCCAATTTCTCCCGAGTACGGCAATGCCTCACATGTGACCAAAAAATACCATTTGGGTGCATGGCAGGACTCAGAAGGGAAGGAGTGATTTTTGGATTTTGCAGCTCAGATTCTGGTGGAATGTTGGTGGGTGCTATGTCGCATTAGCAAGACCCCCCAAGCACCAATACAGTGGAACCCCCCCACAAGTGACCCCATTTGCAAACTACACCCCTCAGGGAATTCATCTAGGGGTATAGTGTACATTTCAAACCCCCAGGGGTTTCACCAATTTTGATACAACTGGGCTGTGCAAATGAAAAATTACATTTTTTACACAAAAATGCAGTTCTGGCTCAAAATTTTTCATTTTCACAAGGAATGAAGGAGAAAAAGCACCCCAAAATCTGTGCCCCAATTTCTCCCGAGTACGGCAATTTCTCACATGTGACCAAAAAATACCATTTGGGTGCATGGCAGGACTCAGAAGGGAAGGAGTGATTTTTGGATTTTGCAGCACAGATTCTGGTGGAATGTTGGTGGGTGCTATGTCGCATTAGCAAGACCCCCCAAGCACCAATACAGTGGAACCCCCCCACAAGTGACCCCATTTTGCAAACTACACCCCTCAGGGAATTCATCTAGGGGTATAGTGTACATTTCAAACCCCCAGGGGTTTCACCAATTTTTATACAACTGGGCAGTGAAAATGAAAAATTACATTTTTTTACACAAAAATGCAGTTCTGGCTCAAAATTTTTCATTTTCAGAAGGTATGAAGGAGAAAAAGCACCCCAAAATCTGTGCCCCAATTTCTTCCGAGTACGGCAATGCCTCACATGTGACCAAAAAATACCATTTGGGTGCATGGCAGGACTCAGAAGGGAAGGAGTGATTTTTGGATTTTGCAGCTCAGATTCTGGTGGAATGTTGGTGGGTGCTATGTCGCATTAGCAAGACCCCCCAAGCACCAATACAGTGGAACCCCCCCACAAGTGACCCCATTTTGCAAACTACACCCCTCAGGGAATTCATCTAGGGATATAGTGTACATTTCAAACCCCCAGGGGTTTCACCAATTTTGATACAACTGGGCTGTGCAAATGAAAAATTACATTTTTTACACAAAAATGCAGTTCTGGCTCAAAATTTTTCATTTTCACAAGGAATGAAGGAGAAAAAGCACCCCAAAATCTGTGCCCCAATTTCTCCCGAGTACGGCAATGTCTCACATGTGACCAAAAAATACCATTTGGGTGCATGGCAGGACTCAGAAGGGAAGGAGTGATTTTTGGAATTTGCAGCTCAGATTCTGGTGGAATGTTGGTGGGTGCTATGTCGCATTAGCAAGACCCCCCAAGCACCAATACAGTGGAACCCCCCCACAAGTGACCCCATTTTGCAAACTACACCCCTCAGGGAATTCATCTAGGGGTATAGTGTACATTTCAAACCCCCAGGGGTTTCACCAATTTTGATACAACTGGGCTGTGCAAATGAAAAATTACATTTTTTACACAAAAATGCAGTTCTGGCTCAAAATTTTTCATTTTCACAAGGAATGAAGGAGAAAAAGCACCCCAAAATCTGTGCCCCAATTTCTCCCGAGTACGGCAATGTCTCACATGTGACCAAAAAATACCATTTGGGTGCATGGCAGGACTCAGAAGGGAAGGAGTGATTTTTGGATTTTGCAGCACAGATTCTGGTGGAATGTTGGTGGGTGCTATGTCGCATTAGCAAGACCCCCAAAGCACCAATACAGTGGAAGCCCCCCACAAGTGACCCCATTTTGCAAACTACACCCCTCAGGGAATTCATCTAGGGGTATAGTGTACATTTCAAACCCCCAGGGGTTTCACCAATTTTGATACAACTGGGCAGTGAAAATGAAAAATTTAATTTTTTTACACAAAAATGCAGTTCTGGCTCAAAATTTTTAATTTTCAGAAGGTATGAAGGAGAAAAAGCACCCCAAAATCTGTGCCCCAATTTCTCCCGAGTACGGCAATGCCTCATGTGTGACCAAAAAGTGGCAGGACTCAGAAGGGAAGGAGTGATATTTGGATTTTGCAGCACAGATTCTGGTGGAATGTTGGTGGGTGCTATGTCGCATTAGCAAGACCCCCAAAGCACCAATACAGTGGAAGCCCCCCAAAAGTGACCCCATTTTGCAAACTACACCCCTCAGGGAATTCATCTAGCGGTATAGTGTACATTCCAAACCCCCAGGGGTTTCACCAATTTTGATACAACTGGGCAGTGAAAATGAAAAATTACATTTTTTTACACAAAAATGCAGTTCTGGCTCAAAATTTTTCATTTTCAGAAGGTATGAAGGAGAAAAAGCACCCCAAAATCTGTGCCCCAATTTCTCCCGAGTACGGCAATGCCTCATGTGTGACCAAAAAGTGGCAGGACTCAGAAGGGAAGGAGTGATATTTGGACTTTGCAGCACAGATTCTGGTGGAATGTTGGTGGGTGCTATGTCGCATTAGCAAGACCCCCAAAGCACCAATACAGTGGAAGCCCCCCACAAGTGACCCCATTTTGCAAACTACACCCCTCAGGGAATTCATCTAGGGGTATAGTGTACATTTCAAACCCCCAGGGGTTTCACCAATTTTGATACAACTGGGCAGTGAAAATGAAAAATTACATTTTTTACACAAAAATGCAGTTCTGGCTCAAAATTTTTCATTTTCAGAAGGTATGAAGGAGAAAAAGCACCCCAAAATCTGTGCCCCAATTTCTCCCGAGTATGGCAATGCCTCATATGTGACCAAAAAATACCAGTTGGGTGCATGGCAGGACTCAGAAGGGAAGGAGTGATTTTTGGATTTTGCAGCTCAGATTCTGGTGGAATGAATGGTGGGTGCTATGTGGCATTAGCAAGATCCCCGAAGCACGGTGAAATGATGAACCTAATAATCCATAGATGTGTGGTATATTTTAAAACACTCCTTTATACATAGGCTGGGTTTGTCGGGGCAAGTTTCACAGTGGAAAATAGTTTCCTTTCTTATTCCCTTTTTATAGCAAACTTTGCACCTTTTTTGTGTCCTGCCCTTTCTTGCAGTGGAGGGGATTTCGTTAGGAAAATGCTGCCCTGGTACAATACCGGGGCCAGTACTTGAAGTACTGGGGCCCTCTGCCTGCTGGTTCCCAAATATTAGGCCCTTTATGACTTCCTCTTGAAAGTGCATAAATGTCCCCCTCTGGCTGGTAGAACGGAATAGCACGTAAGCGTTATACAGTGCCATCTGGATGATATACACGGCCAGCTTCTTGTACCAGATTTTTGTTTTCCGCAGGGCACTGTACGGCTTCAGTACCTGATCTGAAAGATCCACTCCGCCCATGTACCTATTGTAATCTAGGATACAATTAGGTTTTGAGGTGTGGGTACTGGTACCTCGTACAGGGATGGAGGTGGTACTGTCTCCATGAATTGTTGTCAGTATAAGGACATCCCTCTTGTCCTTATATTTGACCAACAACATATTTTCGGTGCATATTCCCCTGCTTTCACCCCTTCTCATTACTTGGGCAATGTGCGTTTTTGGGAGGCCTCTTTGGTTCTTACGCACAGTACCGCAAGCTGCTGTACCTCTTGAACCAAGGGCCTTAAACAGGGGGATGCTAGTGTAAAAGTTATCCACATAGAGGTGATAACCTTTATCCAGGAAGGGGTGCACTAAATCCCAGACAATTTTTCCACTAACACCTACGAGGGAGGGGGGGCATTCTGGCGGTTCAATTCTTGAATCCTTCCCTTCATATACCCTAAACCTGTGGGTGTACCCTGAGGTGCTTTCACACAGCTTATTCATTTTTATGCCATACCTTGCCCTCTTACTGGGAAGGTACTGGCGGAATTTAACTCTTCCTTTAAAATGTATAAGGGACTCGTCAATACAAATAAATTTTTCAGGGATGTACATCTCTGCAAATTTGGCACTGAAATGATCAATGACCGGCCTGACTTTGAATAGCCGGTCAAAGGTGGGATCATCTCTGGGTGGGCACAGTGTATTATCGGTGTAATGTAAAAATTTAAGGATTATCTCAAAACGAGCACGAGTCATGGCCATACGGTAAAATGGGGTGCTGTACAGAACATCTGTACTCCAATATTGCCTAATTTCTGGCTTTTTTACTATGCCCATATGTAACACCAGACCCCAAAACGTCATCATCTCTACTGCATCTACAGGGGTCCACCTAGCAAATGATGACGTGGGGTTTTGAGCAATAAACTGCTGGGCATATAAATTAGTTTTTAAATTTATAAAATCATCAGAGAAAAATAATTTGAAAAAGTCAATTTCTCTGAGACCTGCTGAATCAAATTGGATTCCTGGGATGGCCAAAAACTCAGGAACCTGGGGCTCAAAATTGTCTGGTGGTGGGGTCCATACGGGATCAATCATTTGGGGGGGGGGGTCTCAGCTGCTCTACGGGGGCGTCTTTGAGGGGGTCCCTCATCAGCAGAGGAGGAAGAGGAGCTTAAGGCGAATCCTTCAAATTCCCCGCTTGCATCACTGGCTGTGTCAGAGTCAGAGTCAGAGGCAAGCATGGCATATGCCTCCTCCGCTGAATACATTCTTCTGGATGACTGGGATGACATTTGGGATGACATTTGGGATGATGCCATTTTTATTTTTGTGTTTCTGTAAGTGTAATGTTTCAACACGTGTATAGTGTAGGGGGGGTACAAACTTTATTTCAACACGGGGGGTATGTAGTGTGTAGTGTGTATGTAGTGCAGAAAAAAAATACTTTATACAGGAATTTGATCCCAATAAAAAAAAAAAAAATTGAAGGGGTTAAAAAAAAAAAAAAAAGGTCCTGCGCCAAAAATTGAGCACAGATGTTGGTCAGTAACGTCCGTCACTGAACAGCGCTCAAAGGCAACAGGAATTTGATAAAAAAAAAAAAATAGATCAACCCTGTGCCGAAAAAGCTGATCAGTGATGTACGTCACTGATCAGCGCACAGTGGCCACAGGACACCCACAAAATCACAGTGTGTGTAAAAAAAAAAATTAAAAAAAGACCCCACAGCACCCTCAAAAAAAAAAAAAAAAAGGTGATCAGTGATGCGACACTGATTACCAGTGAGGGGCAGCAGGTGCACAACCTTTGGTGCAACTGACAGTGCAACTGGCAGCAACTGACAGGTATATATAAAAAAAAAAAACCCTGCACCCCCAAAAAGTTGCTGATCAGCACAGATATACTGATCAGCACAAAAGGGGGGGTAGCAGACACAAAATATAGCACTCTCTATCACTCTCTGTCACTCTCTGTCACTATCTCTCTCTATCTCTCACTCTCTATCACTCTCTATCACTCTCTATCACTCTCTATCACTATCTGTCACTATCTGTCCCTATCTCTCACGATCTGTGACTCTATGACACTGCTGCAGCAGCACACACAGAAGTCACAAGATCCAGGAAGTATCCAGCTGCTGGCAGCACGCTACCAGCGGTGATCAGCGGTGATCAGGTAAGTTTCAGGCAAGGATCAGGTATGTATCACGACAGATTGGCACGGTGACCGCTCTGCACGCAATTCCAGACCGGAATGGCGTCTGCAGCGCAGTCACCGTTAGTTTAAATCACGCGCCTTGGCTGTGATTGGTCCGTGGGTCCCACGGACCAATCACAGCCTTGGGGGCAGGTGGGGTGAGGTGTCGTCGTCACCGATGACCCCCTCATGCCCCCTGACGCCCGGCGGTGATTGACACCTGTGTTACCGAGCGTCTGATTCGCCAGTAACACAGGAAAACGCTGTGAATGGCTGTTCACACTGAACAGCCAATCACAGCGATCGCCGACGGGGGGGCGGCATCGCAGCCCCCCTGGGCATGCAGGGACATGTCTGCTGTCAGGGACAGCAGACATCGTCCCTCTGTCACTGCGTCTCGAGACGCAGTGGCACTTTGAAGTCATGACGTATATATACGTCATGTGTCGGAAAGTACATCCCGGCCATGACGTATATATACGTCAAATGTCGGGAAGGGGTTAAACATATTAAAAATGTCCGATTACATGATCCCAGCTACTATAAGGGGATAGGGATTTTTAAACATGTTGAATATCAGGGGATTGGGGGGATCCAGATTTTAGATTTTAGATGTAGGGGCACCTTTATGGTAATTATAAATAAAATGTAATAATAATAATAATAATAATAATAATAAACCTTGCAATAGAAAAGTAACAGACTCCTAGGATTAAATATTGTGTACATGTATTGTTTATACCAGTGGTTCTCAACCTCGGTCCTCAAGGACCCCCAACAGTGCACATTTTCCAGGTCTCCACACAGAATCACAGGTGAAATAATTAGCTCCAGCTGTGATCTTTTAAAATGTGTCAGTGAGTAATGAGTGCAGCTGTGCACCTGCCGGGTGACCTGGAAAAGGTGCACTGTTTGCGGTCCTTGAGGACCGAGGTTGAGAACCCCTGGTTTATACTATATATTTCTAGACCTAAATAAAAGAGGACAGACAACCCTTACACATACAGTATATAGTGTTCATTCTAACACCTGTCATATTTGAAAATGTATTGCAGTTCCTCTTCCCTGCCTGGGGTGTTGCTGTCTGCTGTAGTGCTTCTAGCACAGTGTGGTCTGTATATTATTTATTTATTTATTTACAGTTTCTTATATAGCGCAGCAGATTCCGTTGCGCTTTACAATAGTAGACAGTGATAAGACAAACTGGGTAACAACAGACAGACTTGGAGGTAGGAGGGCCCTGCTGCAAGCTTACAATCTATAGGGATATAGGAGGGAAACACAAGGACAGGCACCAGTAATAGCATAGCAGTCCCACCAAGTTACAAGTCCAGAAGGGAAGCTATATAATACATAAGTGCCTCAGAGGGTTATGCGTGTAGAACTTAAATATGATAGGCTTGCCTGAAGAGGTGAGTTTTCAGGGAACGTTTGAACGTTTGGAGGCTAGTGGAGAGTCTTATTGTGCATGGAAGGGCATTCCATAGGATGGGAGCAGCCCGATGAAAGTCCTGTAATAGTGAATGGGAGCTAGTGATCCGTTCAGAAGAGAGACACAAATCTTGTGCAGAGCGGAGTGGTCGAGATGGGAGATATTTTGTGATAAGTAGAGAGATATATGCTGGTGTATATCAGCACTTATATGCATACCAGACATGTGCTAGAAACACCACAGCAGACAGCGACAACCCAGGCAGTGAAGAGGAACTGCATGGGTTTTCAAATATGGCAGGTGCTAGAACTAGTATATGTATATGCATCTCATGGGAATCAAAATTAATATGGATGTGAGGCAGGCCAGCCTGTGCGTGCATTGTGCGTGCTGTGCACATAGCGCACACTGACTGAGTAGCTCAGCAGCGGCCCTTCCGCCCATGTCCCACCGTACTCACCCTCCCTCATTGCCGGCACCGATACTGTGGGGGCATTTATGTACCTGCACTGTGGGGGCATTTATGTATTTGACACTGTGGGGGTATTTATGTACTTGGCACTGTGGGGGCATTTATGTATTTGGCACTGTGGGGGCATTTATGTATTTGGCACTGCTACCATAATTTGAATATTGGAGACAACTGTACTACGTAATATAAATTGGTATTATTTTGTGGCCATGCCCCTTCTCCATGAAGCCACTCCCCTATATTTTTGGCTTGAGCACCCACCAGCAAAATCATAAATCTGCACCTATGCCAGCAGCCCCTGCTGTCCGGGGCCAGAGCAGACCAGACTAATGGATGCCTGTAGCAGTTCTCACTAGTGAGAGCTGCTGCTCAGGATTTAGGAGGCATCACTGTAGTGCATGGAGATGGTGCACTCACTGCCTGTGCGGATGAGGGGAGGGGAGGGGAGGAGGAGGACCCAACAAGTCACAGGGATCCAAAGAAAACACTGCAGCAAGGATCTCCCTGTGAGCCCCCACCACAGTGAGTACTGGTATTATATATTACTGTTCAGACTGACCTCTCTGTTGCTCCCCTCTATCTCTCTCCCAATTTCTCGTTTCTCTCTTCTAATTCTCACTCTTTGTCACACACTCTCCAATGTCCCCTATTCATTCTCTCTCACCCTCCCCCTTCCATTTCCACCTATTCCCCTCTCTCTATATATATCTATATATATCTATATATATGTATGTATGTATATATATATATATATATATATATATACTAGGTGATTCATCGCGCCCTGCGGGCGCTCTTCACACCGTCGTAGGGGGCTACGCCCCATTAAAATGAGAGCACACTGTGATGCTAATGACACATTATGCCGCACACCTTGATGCCCATTACACCCCTTACTATGATGGCAATTACCCAATGCTGCCCACACCGTAATGCCCATTACGTCCCATACCATGATGCCCATTACACCGCACAATGTGATGTCCACAGTGCCAGATATGCCCCCACAGTGCCAGATATTCCGTCACAGAGCCAAATACACATATGGCCCCACAGTGGCAGATATGCCCCCACAGTGCCAGATATTCCGCCACAGTGCCAGATATTCCGCCACAGTGCCAAATACACATATGCCTCCAAAGTGCCAGATATGCCCTCACAGTGCCAGAGACACATATGCCCCCACAGTGCCAGACACAGATGCCCCCACAGTGCCAGAGACACATATGCCCCCACAGTGCCAGATACACATATGCCCCCACAGTGCCAGATACACATATGCCCCCACAGTGCCAGATATGCCCCCACAGTGGCAGGCACATATTCACCCACAGTGCCAGATATTCCCCCACAGTGCCAGAGACACATATGCCCCCACAGTGCCAGACACATATGCCCCCACAGTGCCAGATATGCCCCCACAGTGGCAGATATTGCTGGAGGGAGGGGGGAGATATGCCCCCACAGTGATAGATATTGCTGGGGGGAGCGTGGAGTGCAAGATATGCCTCCACAGTGGCAGATATTGCTGGGGGGAGGGGGGGAGATATGCCCCCACAGTGCTAGATATTGCTGGGGGGAGCGTGGAGGGGGGGGGGGGAGAGCGCTTACCCAGTCCCTGTCTGCGGCCCGCGCTGGACCTCCTCCAGCCCTCCTGCGCTGGCCGCGGCTTCCAGAACACGGACGCGGCTACAGGAAAAATGGCCGCCGGCCTCCTGCACTGAATACATGTCCTCAGTGCAGGGGGCCGGCGGCCATTTTCCTGTAGCCGCGGCCGTGTTCTGCTTCTGGAAGCCGCGGCCAGTGCAGGAGGTCCAGCGCGGGCCGCAGACAGGGACTGGGTAAGCATGCCGGGGGGCATATGGCACCCTGCCCCCCGGCCCAGCCTGACATTGGTCCTCACCCTGGAGTAGGCGCTGCCGGAGTAGGCGCTGCCCGCGCCTTCCCCGCCCCCCTGCCGGACATGCCCCCCGGCCTGCTGCCGTTGGCTAATTGGTCCTGACGCACTTCTTTCCATGACGTCGTGCTGTATGGCTATTTGGCTACATGTATCAGCTGGGAGGGGGTGTCTGACCCCGCCCAGCGTTACGGACACAGTGTCCGGATGATTGACACATGTAGCCAAATATATAAGATATATATATATATATATATTAAAATAGACACACACACACACAGGGGGCCCTGACTTTTTTGACAGTCCCGGGCCCCATCATTTCTGATGGCAGCCCTGCATAGAGATTTCGATTTGGGAGAAGTGTGTTCACACTGAAATCTAAATTTTAAGGTAAAAATAAAACAGACAGTACTCTGCACAGAAACAAAATAATTCCCTCAAATCTAACTTGCTCTCTGCATGTTACATTTGCCCCACCTGCACTGATGTCCAGTGCCAATTCATATTTGTTTATGGTAAAAGTAATGGGTAAAACGAGTCCTTGTGGATTCCCATCATAAAATTGTCAACAAACTGAAGTAAATCCTGTCCCTCATCATATAACTGACAAATTTACTTAATTAACTATTTGTTTCTAAATTTCAAGGTAATAAACATTTGACCTTAGGGTGCCATGAAAAAAATTCTGGTACTCTAGGGTTCCACGATTTAAAAAGTTTGGGTACTAGTGACCTATAATATTTGTAGATAAATTATATGTATTTTCCTGTAATCAGCTGTTTTAAATCTTTCAGGTCTATTTACCAAAATTAGTTCTTTATTTAAATCCAGCTGTATGTCCCTGCCCCATCTCTCCTCAATGCTCCTGTTTCACCTGCTTTCATAAGTCATCAGTAATATATGCAAGTCTTTCCCATGAGTGCCTCTGTCCCCTGCCAGGGCCATCTTAACAGCATTATGGACCCCCGGGCAAAGAAGTGCAGTGGTGCCCATACCTACACGTCACCCTTCTCTGCACTTCTTCAGTGATGTCAGGTGTAATGCCCGACATTTGGTGAGACCACTGGAGGAGCAGGACAGGGGGGGTTATTCTAGTTCACTCTTTCTGACAACATCCTTCTTAGATGAACAAAATCATGTGCACTGCAGGTGGGGCAGATGTTACTTGTGCAGAGAGAATTAGATTTGGGTGGGGTTTTAAGTCAAAAGGTAATCTATATTGCAGTGTAAAAATAAAGAAGCCAGTATTTACCCGGCACAGAAACAAAATAACTCACCCAAATCTAATTATCTCTGCACATTTTACATCTGCCCCCCTGCAATGCATATGGTTTTGTCCATCTAAGTAGGATTTTGTCAGAAAGAGTGTATTAAAATAAGGCCTAGGGGGGGAGGGATTCCGGCAAATACTGGGCAGTGCTAACGGGATGGCTGTATGCATCATGTTATATTTTATTTGCCCTGCCTCAGGCTACACTGGGGCCCCTGTGCTTTTGACCCCACCCCCCACCCCTTTCCATGAGTGCCTCTACCCCTGCCTCACCATATGCACCAATCATCTCCCCTCTCCAAAGGTACTTCTGTCTATTTCCTCATCAAGCCTACGTCTGACCCAACGCCCGATGAGAGCCTCTGCCTACTGCCTCCCCTTATGTACTGTACCACTGGCCTAATACAATAATGCCCCTTTCTGATCATGTGTTCCTCTGTCCACCATTCCCCATTTGTTCCTCTGACACCCTCTCCCTATCTACTAGTGCCAGATATGCTAAGGATCTTTTCTAAGAAATTCTTTTACATTTTGTACTTGCTAAAATGTTCCAAAGTGCTGTTTCATTGGGCTTTTGTCTTTCCCAATGGTCTCTTAATTTATCAAGCTGTCAAGCCAATGCTAAACAACTGTTCCTTCTAACACTGCTCTACTGTATACAAATATACTGCATTATTTCTGCAAAACAACTCAAGTGAAAGATAAGCTTTATCATTTTTAATGTACTGTAACCTTTGAAGGACTAATCTATATGGACGGATGGTTGGCAAGTTTTTATGTTTTATGTAAAATCTTTATAGCAGTAAGTAGAATTGCTGTTATGTTTGCATTGCTTTATGAAATATTATTTATACTTGAGATTATTTCTTTACACTGCAATAGGAAAATGTGTGACATCTTTTTCAGTTTAATGGGTCTTTTATCAATGGAAATATAATTGTATAAACAAATTATATTGGCAAAAAATGATTATATTGTAAGAGGTCAGTATCCACAAATCTTGGTAAAATGTATTGTATTGTATACAGTAGAAGGACAAAATGAGTACACTTGTGGTTTCCTAACAATACACAAAAAGTAATAAGTGCAGCTGTGAGACTAATACACTTCTCGTCCTACTCTGCCTTATACAGTAGCCACTTTTACCTATTTACCTTTTTTTGTTTTGATTTTTTGTAACTATACAGTATATGATTTATATCACAAGGCCCTCAATGTAAAGTGCAATGAGATACAGTATGTCAGCATTTTTTTTTATAATTACATTTTCCGATGTAGTTATGGCTTTGCCCATGCAAACATCCATTAAAGTGGACTTAATTATTTTTCAAGTAATTTGAAACGAGAATGCACATTTTACTAGAACTCATTTATTCAGTGTGGGAAATAGATTCCTGCCATCTTTCAACCTTATTCTCTTGCCTATATTATTATGAGATAAAAACTACTGTACAGTACAAGAGGCCAGATTCTCGCCTCAAAAGTGATAAAATAGAGAGTGAAAAGCCAATCAGCTCCTGCCTGACATTTTTCAAACACAGTCTGTGGCATGGCAGGTAGGAGCTGATTGGCTGGCTGTTTATCACTCTCCATGTTATCAATTTTGAAGCTTAGAGAATCTGGCCCATTATGAGAAAAACATGTTGCAGAATGGAAAAACTTTTTTAGTGGCACAGGTTTATTTTTTTAATTGTACCTTGCAAAAATTGTACCTTGAAAAAGATACCATCTTACTGTAGGTATCAAAACACCTTGTTAAGGAGGACAGATGAGGGTCGATTTTTACCAAATCCAGAGGATGGTTGCAGAGGTTCTAGGGATGCCTGGTTATATTATCATCATTGCTATGTTTGTCTACTATTGGTAGACATGTCTACATAAACCCTTTTTCCCTTTCTATACTATTTGTTTATGTATTTAATAAAACCTGTATTACAGAATCTGGAGTCTTCATTCCATATTACCATATACGTTGGTCGGCGATGTAGGACTGCCAGGAACAAAGATGACAAAGAGCAGTGGGCTTGATATTAGGAAAGAACAGCTGTCTCCCCCTCATTGGAATATTGTCTAATTACTGTATATGGGTAAACAATGTGTTCTTGCTGATGAACACATACTGTTCTTAGGATGATTACGCCTGGACATTCACCCTGAGGAATTTTTGTGTATAAAAACCTGGAAATGCCCGTGGACTTATGGGTGACAACAGTAGTTGTATTTTATGTTATAGTGTGGGGAGACGTACTAAAATTTATTTGTGGTGTTCATGTTTGGCGGCTTCAGAAGTGGATAGGTTATTCTTAATTATTTATTGCACATACTTTGAGATCTTCTCACTCTGCTGGAGCATGACAACATTTCCAGGGCTGATTGCTGGGAGCAAACTGTATTTATTGAATTAAAATTGCAAGCCAGTTTGAGAGCAATGATTTTGCTTTTGAGACACAAAATACCTCCAGTCACCAAACTGGGTAAGCCACCAGTAATTTGTGAAGATAAGACCCTATTGACCTCAGCATACACCACAAACCATGACATATGGATCCATTGTAGAAGTTTGTAATGAAGCTAAGAATCAATGAACTTATTATCCATTGGGATATTAACAAGATAACTGAAATTTCAGATACAATACAGCTGGAATCAATGATGATTATCAGAGGTACTGTAGTTACTAGTTCAAACAGGTCAAAGGAAAG
Organism: Crinia signifera; assembly: GCF_055691185.1. NCBI lineage: Eukaryota > Metazoa > Chordata > Amphibia > Anura > Myobatrachidae > Crinia > Crinia signifera. The sequence goes on from NC_139224.1 coordinate 62,821,996, forward strand.
AGGTAAACATCTATCATTCTTGGAACCTGGTCAAAATGTCAAAGGAAAATTAAGATGACAGAAGAATAGAGACCACATTACTTTATTCTGGCTTTGGGCCTTATTCAGATCTGAGCTCAGTACAAATTTGTTTGGAAAATGGGCAAAACCATGTGCACTGCAGGTGGAGCAGATGTAACATGTATAGAGAGAGTTAGATTTGTGTGAGTTATTTTGTTTCTGTTCAGGGTATATACTGGCTGCAGTCAGAGGCGTAACTATGGAGGGTGCAGGGGATGCAGCTGCTATGGGGCCCGGGCCCTTGGGGGGCCCCATAGCACAGCAGGCATCCCCTGCACCCTTTTTCCTTATTAGTGCCGCTCGCTTGGCAGTGTCGTTGGTGCCTCTGCCCCCTCCACCGCTAGCGACGATGCGCTGCTACATAATGAAGGGGAATGTGGTGGTCCAGCTGTTGCAGCCTTCCCCCCTCTCCCTTCTTTGATGCTGCCGGGGACTGACGTCACTATCTAGTGACCAGCCCCGGCATGAAACACGCTGTGCTGCTGCCTGCTCTGTGTGGGAGGCCCAGGCCCTGGGAAATAGGAGACACGGAGCTGTCAGTGCAGGAAGACTCGGCACTGACAGCGTGAATTATACTGGTAAGGGGGGGACAGGGCAGCCTGAACTGTGGGCCGGAGGGGAGAGGATGTGAATAGGAGAAACAAATTATGCAGGTGCCCCCTCCTCATTTTCTTCCCTTCTCTCTCTCTCTCTGTCTGTCTCTCTCTCTCTCTGTATGTCCTCTCTCTCTGTTTGTCTCTCTCTCTGTAAGTCTCTCTCTCTGTATGTCTCTCTCTCTCTCTGTATGTCTTTCTCTGTCTGTCTGTCTCTCTCTCTCTCTCTGTATGTCTCTCTCTCTGTATCTCTCTCTCTGTATCTCTCTCTCTCTGTATCTCTCTCTGTATGTCTCTCTCTCTGTATGTCTGTCTTTCGCTCTGTCTGTCTGTCTCTCTCTGTATGTCTCTCTCTCTGTATCTCTCTCTGTATGTCTCTCTCTCTGTATGTCTCTCTCTCTGTATCTCTCTCTGTATGTCTCTCTCTCTCTCTCTCTCTGTATGTCTCTCTCTCTGTATGTCTCTCTCGCTCGCTCTCTGTATGTCTCTCTCTGTATGTCTCTCTCTCTCTCTCTGTATGTCTCTCTCTCTCTGCCTCTCTCTCTGTATGTCTCTCTCACTGTATCTCTCTCTCTCTCTGTATCTCTCTCTCTCTCTGTATCTCTCTGTCTCTCTGGGCCTTATTTTGGTTCATTCTTTCTGACAAAATCCTTCTTAGATGGGCAAAACCATGAGCACTGCAGGTGAGGCAGGTGTTACTTGTGCAGAGAGAATTAGATTTGGGTGGGGTTTTACTTCAAAGTGAGATCTATATTGCAGTGTAAAAATAAAGCAGTCAGTATTTTCCCTGCACAGAAACAAAATTACTCACCCAAATCTAATTCTCTCTGCACATGTTACATCTGCCCCCCCTGCAGTGCACAAGGTTTTGTCCATCTAAGAAGGATTTTGTCAGAAAGAATGAACCAAAATAAGGCCCTCTCTCTTTCTGTATGTCTCTCTCCACCTCCTCTCATTTACTCCTTACCAACCATGTCTCTCCTCTTTTTCTCCCACTCTTCTGCTACAACCTCCCCTTTACACCCCCACCCCTTCCATATAATCTCTCTATATCTCCCTCCCCCCACACACCTGTCACTCTCTTCTCCTGTGGTGGGGGGCCCTTTAAAAATTTTGCTATGGGGCCCAGAAGGTAGTAGTTACGCCCCTGGCTGCAGTATTTATACACTGCAATTTAGATTTCAGTTTCAAAACACCCCACCCATATCTAACTCACTCTGCACATGTTACATCTGCCCCACCTGCAGTGCAGCATTTTTTTGCCCATTTTGAGAACAAATTGTTACTGCTATCAGGTTTGAATAAGGGCCAAAAGGCAGTGATACAACAGTTCACAGAAATGCCTCATTACCTTTTCACTAGTAATGATGCTGACCGTTCATACATTCGACATGCTATAATTTAGATAGCAGAACCGATATGGACAGGGGTGCCCCTGTCCTTTACCGCATGCTGGCTCCATCATACATGGGGGAGAAGCGGCATCAGAGCACATAACGTGCGCTGATACCCCTTCTCCCCCATAACGATCTTTCATACATCTGCCCCATTGTGTCTTATCAATAAGAAATAACTGTTGCAGTCTGTTATTGAAAAACAGTAACTGTTACAATAAGTATTACAAGTAACAGTGTAAACTGTTTATTGTATTATTTTAAATATCACTAAACATTAGATGTATTTGTTTATTACATCATAATACACTTCAACGTATTTAACTGTTATATATAGGCTTATCTTTGGCATAACTACTGTATATGCCGTAATGCAGCCCTTTCATGTTCCCAGCATAGGGGATTTACCCTGTTTTTTTTTGTTCACTAAGTTTCTTTTCTTGATCACATTAATTACAGAGCATCCTCTCCCAAAAAAAAAAAAAAAAAACACGTTCCGGAGAAAACACCATATTCACAATTGAAACCATGAAAATGGGTCATTTATCAGGGATTTATTCTCCCGCCAAAGTCAGTCATTTTGCACTAGGACAAGCTCATACTCTCTTTTACTAAGCTAAAGTATATTAATAAACCACTCTAAGACCTCATGACATAATTTTGACTAGATCGGTGCAGCTTCACAGTTTTCATAATTTTCACCAAAAAAGTGAAACTTCAGGCCTCTTGCCAGAACAGAAGATGTTGACTCAGATTAAAAAGCTTTTGCACGTTTCTTATTCAGGTCATGTCACATCTTTCCCACACTAGCCGATTTTGAATTTCTCAATATCAGTTTTTTCACTCCGCTCTAATGCGTATAGTCTTCCCAATATAGATTTTTGTTGCAGGAACATCTGATTAGATACACAACATACTTTGTTTCACTGTTCATGCGATGTTTGCCTGTAATTGGGTGTGTGAATTAGTCAGACTTGATTATGTGATGACAATTTACACAGCCTGAACATTTAAATGAGTCAGCCGGTCTTGTAAGCCAATGTGCAGGTTGATTGACTTTTGGACTTACATCAGAAAAAGTTAGTTTTTGTTTCAGATTGTGGTTTGTAGCAAAATAGTGGTGGTGTCCGGCAAGTTGGTCCCAAAACTGGGTCTGTACTCAAAATATGCCAGTGCCTCATTATCGACGCCTTGATAGATTTTGAGACCACTGAATAGGTACTGGCAAAATATAACCTATCAACACCAGCATCTTTCTGGTTAGGGGTCAACAACTCCTCCCTGCTCAGCTTCAGACACTTACTCCTGGCTTCATACACCTCTTTTGGATCGTATAGCTGGTCAATAAACCCTTGGCACATATCGTCTAGAACAGGGCTGGGCAACACCGGCCCTCCAGATGTTGATGAACTACACATCCCAGCATGCCTTGCATCAGTTTCAGCATGGCCACATAGCAAAACTAATGCAAAGCATCCTGGGATGTGTAGTTCATTAACATCTGGAGGGCCGGTGTTGCCCAGCCCTGGTCTAGAACCTGATTCAGATCTTCAACGCATGATGTGATGCGTACCGCTCGAAGTAGCTGTGAATACGGTAACCTTCATTTTGAAAATCTCAAATTAGACATAATATGTTGTTTTGCAAATTGATACGTAAATAAATTGGAATGCGATGGGGCCATGTTTGACCCCATCGCAGTGCCACGGCGCTGCAAAAAAATGAATTATCAAACAAAAAATAATTCTTATTTAGAACCAATTCCATTAGCAAAACCAAAAATTACATGGGTGGTCCTGTATAAAAAGGACTGGCACTGAGGATATCTCGCACTGCACTGATGCCCTCCACATGTGTGATATTCGTGTATAAATTGGTGACATCAAGGGTCACCAGTCACCGATAGACCCCTGATTAGCTGATCAAGCATCACCAGTCACCGATAGACCCCTGATTGGCTGACCAAATGCTTGAAATTTGTTAAGAAAGTCTGTTGTGTTTCTTAAAAAATAAGGACTAGCTTGCACCACTGGCTGCAAGAAAAAAATCTACATATTGAGACATTGGTTTACTCAAAGAACCCATGGACAAGATGATTTGTCTCCCTGACTTATGTATTTTAGGGAGACAATATAAAAGTGGAGTTATAGGAAAATCCTGTATAAGAAAATGCATTGTAGCCTCATCTAACCAAATGTTATCAAAGCCCATTGTAATGATGGAGTCAAACTCCTTCTTATACTTTTGTGCTGGGTCATTGGTTAACTTAAGATAACACTCAGCATCCGCTAACTGACCTTCAACTTCTCCAATGTAGTAATCCCTATCTAAGATCACAATTCCCCCGCCTTTGTCGGCGGGGCGAACTATGATCTCTGGATTATCATGCAATGTTTGAACAGCTAAGGCCTCATCCCTATTTAAATTAGAGTCATATTTTTGAGGTTTCTTAAGGATGGGCATAACATCCTATTTTACTAGCCTCATAAATGTTTCAATAGAGGCATTAGAAGAGGGAGGGTCAAAATCACTCTTAGATTTAAATGGTAAGGCAGGGGCAGGTGGTGTTGCTTTAGGTTGTCGGAGAAAATAGTCTTTTAAGCGTAATTGCCTGTGAAACCTATAAAGTTCAGTCTCACAGTCAAAGGGCTTTTGTCAATGTGTCTGAAGAAAGGACAGCCCTTTATTAAGTACAGACATCTCATCTGCAGTAGGAGTGTACCAGTGGAGCTTACAATCTATATTCCCTACCACATGTACACACACACACACAGACAGTATAGGGTTCATTTTTGTTGGGAGCCAATTAGCTTACCAGTATATTTTTGGATTGTAGGAGGAAACCGGAGTACCCAAAGAGCCATGGTGGGAATCGAACCCATGACCTCAGTGCTGTGAGGCAGTAATGCTAACCATTACACCGTACTGCCCACACCCACATCTCGGATAAAAAAAAGCTTCAAACACTGGTGTGCAAACAATGTTCCAGTTCCTAGAACTGTTTTTAAGTTTATAAATCTTAAACTTGAAAACAGTTCTAGGTTGTTTTCACACCAGTGTTTGAAGCCTTTCTTTTTAAATCTGAGTGCTGCACTCACATCCCCCCCCCCCTCTCTTTCCCTCTGCCTCTCCCCCTCTTTCTCTCTCTCTCTCACACTCTCTCTCTCTCAGGGGAGGATTGGAAATTAAAACCAGCCCGGTAAATATCTTGAAGCAGCCCTGAAAAGGGGAGGGGGGAGGTGTTGTTGCGCGCCGAAGGCGCGCCCAATTTTTTGGGGGCGTGGCCTATCAGTATGGGGGTGTGGCCTATCCCAACGAGGCCACGCCTAATTTTTGCCGCTGAGTTAAAAAAACATTATGCAACGGAATGAGACACAGGGTGAGAGGGGGTTGGTGCAGGGTGAGAGGGGTTGGTAATGAAGGGTGAGAAGGGGGTGACGAGGGGTGAGAGTAGAGTGGCAGGGTGGAAGAGGATGCAGGGAGGGAGGGGGGACAGAGGGTGGCGTACAATGCTGGGAGGGGAGATGCAGGGTGGCTGAGGACGAAGGGAGGGAAGACTTACACAGGGTGGCACAGGACGCAGAGTGTGAGGGGGGCATGGTGGCACAGGATGCAGGGTAGGAGGGGGAATGCAGAGTGGCAGAGGATGCAGGGAGCGGAGTCAATAAGTGGTGGAGGATGCAGGGAGGGGAGACAGTGATGCCCATTATACATATGCCACACACCATGATGCTATTATACATATGCCGCATACTGTGATGCCCAATATACATATGCCAAACACCGTGATGCTCATTATACATATGCCACACCGTGATGCCCATTATACATATGTCACACACCGTGATGCCCATTATACATGTCACACACCGTGATGCCCAATATACATATGTCACACACCGTGATGTCCATTATACATATGCCACACACCGTGATGCTCTTTATACATATGCCGCACACCGTGATGCCCATTATACATATGTCGCACACCGTGATGCTCTTTATACATATGCCGCACACCGTGATGCCCATTATACATATGCCGCACACCGTGATGCCCATTATACATATGTCACACACCGTGATGCCCATTATACATGTCACACACCGTGATGCCCAATATACATATGCCACACACCGTGATGCTCATTATATATGTCACACACCGTGATGCCCAATATACATGTCGCACACCGTGATGCCCATTATACATATGCCGCACACCGTGATGCCCATTATACATATGCCGCACACCGTGATGCCCATTATACATATGTCGCACACCGTGATGCTCTTTATACATATGCCGCACACCGTGATGCCCATTATACATATGCCGCACACCGTGATGCCCATTATACATATGTCACACACCGTGATGCCCATTATACATATGTCACACACCGTGATGCCCAATATACATATGCCACACACCGTGATGCTCATTATACATGTCACACACCGTGATGCCCAATATACATATGCCACACACCGTGATGCCCATTATACATATGTCACACACCGTGATGCCCATTATACATATGTCACACACCGTGATGCCCATTATACATATGTCACACACCGTGATGCCCAATATACATATGCCACACACCGTGATGCTCATTATACATGTCACACACCGTGATGCCCAATATACATATGCCACACACCGTGATGCCCATTATACATATGTCACACACCGTGATGCTCATTATACATATGCCACACACCGTGATGCCCATTATACATATGTCACACACCGTGATGCCCAATATACATATGCCACACACCGTGATGCTCATTATACATGTCACACACCGTGATGCCCAATATACATATGTCACACACCGTGATGTCCATTATACATATGCCACACACCGTGATGCTCTTTATACATATGCCGCACACCGTGATGCCCATTATACATATGTCACACACCGTGATGCTCTTTATACATATGCCGCACACCGTGATGCCCATTATACATATGCCGCACACCGTGATGCCCATTATACATATGTCACACACCGTGATGCCCATTATACATGTCACACACCGTGATGCCCATTATACATATGCCACACACATTGATGCCCATTATACATATGCCACACACCTTGATGCCCATTATACATATGCCACACACCTTGATGCCCATTATACATATGCCACACACCTTGATGCCCATCATATCATGCCCATCCTCAGCACACATTATATACGTGGCCTGCTAGCTGTAGAGCTGCTCCAGGCTCTGCCCATGCTTGGCTGACTCTTCCTATGGCTGTGGCTGCCAGGCTGCTGCTGCTATAGGGAGGAGGCTAGCAGAAGGGTGGGCGGCGCTGCAGACTGCTGCTCAGTTTTTAATTCTGCTGCTTTGCCAGCGCCGCCCCCTTCCTTAACTTAGCAGCCGCACACACACACACACACACACACAAAGGGGCCGCGGGAGCTGCTGCGTGCGACCGCGCATGCGCACCAGCCCTCCCGCGGTCATTATCATTGCTGCCAGGGACGAGGCCGGCCGCGACCATCTTTATTGAGGGAAAAGTGCTGCGGAGAAGGCAGTCGGGGGGTCCGCGGCCCAGCCAGGGGGGGCGAGCGGCCTCTGCATGGCTGAAATGGGCTGGCCCACCGGGATACGGTATCCCGGTGGGCCAATCCGCCCACGACGGTGGCTATCTGAACGCAGAGCTCTGCAACTTTGCACTGTGGTGATGAGGACTGAATCAGGCCCGTAGTGCTCCTAAATCATATAACATCACATAATAGTGCCCCTATTTAATGTAATGTCACACAGTAATTCACATTTATGTGACTCATACACTATGTACAATGTAGTGCCCATTACACAGATAGCCCACAGTAGTAGGTCCGCTATGGGGGGACATAGGGTTTGGCTATAGGGTGGGAGAGTGTGCATGGGGGAAGGGTTAAGCTGGCCATACACCTCAATTTTGACGGGTCATGCGACGGATCATGTGCACTGTGCGTACGATGCGCGGTCCAATGGGTCATGAGGTTGACCCTCAGATCAGATGTGCTGCATGTCTGATTCGTCGATTCTTATTGCGGCCGTAAACAGATTTTTAAAGTGCATACGATCACTCTTGCAACCCTGCATACAACCAGGACGTACTGTATGCAGGTCGTTCTGATGTATGAGGGACTTCAGGCAGCAACGGAGAGGAATGCCAGTTTAAGGGGGGGCATGGGGAAAGGAAGGAATAATTACAAGACCCTTGCCAGGGTTCCCCCCCCCCCCCCATCGGGATGCCGCTGGCGGTATTGAAAGCCGACATCCCATCTGCCAGTCATCCATATTTTTTACACAAACACACACTAAAGGGGCAGACTAGATGGGCCAAGTGGTTCTTATCTGCTGTCAAATTCTATGTTTCTATATAATTTTTTTCCCACATGTGACTAGGCCCCCTTACATTATGCGATTTGGGCACGATTTTGCCCGATTCGGATGAATCGGGCCGTCAAATCATCCCAAATCGCATATGGTGACATCCCCTCCAACCCGATGCGCGGCCCCGTGCGCATCGGATCGGAGATGGGAGGTCGGACGGGCTGCACATAAGATTTGCTAAATCTTATGTGCTGCCCGGAGCCGTGCTCCCCCACAACAGGGGACCTACCAGAGTCAGACGCAGGGAGCCGGGCAGCATCAGCGGGAGCAGGGGGGGGCGGCACAGAGTACCAGGGAGCCGGGCAGGAGAACACGATGCAGCAGCAGCAGCAGCACTTCTAAAAAAAAAGAAAAACCCCATACAAACGAATAGGAAGCCATTCATTGGCTGAGACCTCTCTCAGCCAATCAGCGATTGGCTGAGACCTCTCTCAGCCAATCGCTCATTGGCTGAGAGAGGTCTCAGCCAATGAATGGCTTCCTATTCGTTTGTATGGGGTTTTTCTTTTTTTTTTGGAAGTGCTGCTGCTGCATTGTGTTCTCCTGCCCGGCTCCCTGGTACTCTGCGCCGCTCCCCCTGCTCCCGCTGATGCTGCCCGGCTCCCTGCACCCCGACCCCCCCCCCCCCTGCCCACTCTCTGTTTGCGGGCATATTCCCGCTGCTGTCCCCCGCTCCCATTGTCCCTGCAGCTCCCCGGGAGTGGCATGTGATAAATCGCATGCGATTTATCACATGCAAAACTTGGCACATGAAGTGCTATCGAATGTGATCCCTCCCGGGGAGCTGCTGGGACAATCGGGTCCGACTTGTCGTTATGACAAGTCGGACAAATGTAAGGGGGCCTTTAGACGCACACACTTAAGGGGCAAAGCGTGGAGTGTGTGGCTCATAAATTGAAAATGTACAAAACAGATAGCAGAAATCCTTGAAATATAATTTACTAAATGAGGATGATTATATATATATATATATATATATATATACATACATATATATATACACATATATATATATATATATATATATATAGTCACAAAAGATGCCAATTCAAAGAAGAGAACACAAAAGACAGAAGTCAGAGCATGTGGATGTACCTGTCATGCTCCTACAGACCCGAGATGCAGACCAGACTGTCATTCCACTGTCATTCCTTTTAGTATGTCCCATACTAAAAGTGCTCAGGGGAAGTGGTTTTCAGCACAGTGAGTTTCTCCTGCTGTATTACGGCCTTTGGGGGCAGCTTGGGAGTGGACAGACACCACTTCAGGCAGGCACGTTTGCTGTCTGTTTCAAAACAGCAGCCGCTAACCGGGTAGCGCCGGGACTGCTGCGCTGCCGGAAATCAGGAGGAGGAGCCGAGGACAGTCCAACGGAGCTGTGAGCTGTCACTCACAAGCTCTGCAAAGGGTCTTGGGAGGAGCTGCGCGCAGCCGCGCATGCGCAGCTCCTCCAGCGGCCATATTGCATTTGGGCAAAAACGCTGTGGTCGCGGCCGCGAACAGCTGAGATTGCGTTCGCGTGGTCCGCGGCCCACACAGGGGGGAGAGCGGCCAATTTCAATATGTTATAGTCCGGCCCACCGGGAAATAGCCCGGTTTCCCGGTGGGCCAATCCGCCCCTGCTCTCTCTCTCTCATTCCCTCTATATATCATCATTTTGTATTATTTTTTTTCTTTTCTTTATTTCTTCTGTGTATTTTACGTGTAATATTTTATAATATGTGATTCATGATCGGTCTTTACGAAATAACAATATATAAACATTGACTTTTTAAATGATTTGTTTGTGGATTAGTTCATGTCAGCAACCTTAATGGTCACCAATAGATAAGCGCAGTCAGCCATTTTCTTTCTACTTGTTTAGTTACCTGTGAGAGGACTGTTAATTGACAGACATCCACAGGCCTGTCCGACTATCTACTGCTATATTTATATATGCAAAAACAAAGTGAACAGAGTACCCTTCACCAGCGCTTCAATATCAATAAAAAAATTATTATTATACTTCCCCTTTTTCCTCCAATTCGAGAAGAGTAGGGGGGGGGGGGGGGGGCAGGTTATCCTCAGTAATCAGAGGTGGTTAAATCCATATGTGGACAAAGAACATCATCATAGTGAAATACAGTTTAATGATACAATCAATACAAGGTACATCAAAATACTTTTAAAAGCAGGCAAAAAAAGGGAGTGTTTTTCCACATACTTTCAAAAGAAAACCTGGGCACACAAAACATAAAGTGTCTCCGGTGATGGAAATGAATAGCCAAAAAACTTTTACCAGAGATGTTGGAACTGAGTCGCGAGAAACAGTTCAAATAGGGATTGTTAATCAGAGCAGCAGCCCGGGCAGCTTGTGTCTGGAAGCAATCCTGGTAAGGTAATCGGCGAATCGTCTCCTCCACCAGGGGCACGCCAACGCGTTTCAACCAGCAGACTGGTCTTTTTCAAGGCTCCTGAATGATCTGTGTGCTGTTTAAGTCCGGTATAAATACGCTGTCTCCTGCAAACTTCCGCTCTATGCCGGAAGTTTTGCGGTTGTCATGGTTCCTGTGTTACGGAGAGAAGGGCTCCCCGCGATGTCCATCTCAAATTGCTGCGGTTCTAAAGTTCCGTGTGCTGAAGGCAGCGCTGTAGGTTCCGGCTAGACTACCGGTGACCTTAGGCGCTTGCGTCTCCTACTTCCGCCCTTATTATGATTAGAGTCCGTCTGTGGGCTTCCGCCCTTACTGTCCGTTATTTATCTTCAGATTATAAGAGAGAAAAGTGACGATCAGTGATTTTAGCAGCAAATACAGTCTCAATAGCAGCAATATATATGTGAATCATTTGCAATACATAGAAAAGTAGAAAAATAGTAAAATAGTAAAGTGCTTATCGAAAGGGGGCAAATATAAAAAGAGGGGGGGGGGGAGGCGGGCATAAAAACAGAAGGGGACATTAAAAATTCCAGTTGATACATTTCATAAAAACCATTTAAGCTCGAAATCGGCATTGAGGCCGTTGGGTTTTAATGTGTTAAAATCATAAATAAGCCTCATCTCTGTTTTGGCTAATTGGGTGTCCATATCCCTCCTCCTTCTATCGCCCTCTACTAATTTGAACCCCAGAAAATTCTTTATATGAGCGGGGGAGCATTCATGCTGTGTTTTAAAATGTTGGGAGAGGGAATGGGTGTCTAAGCCCTTTTTAATATTTCTTATGTGCTCTCCTAACCTGATTTTAAGGGGCCTCGATGTACGGCCTATGTAAAAGAGGTTGCAACTACATTCAATAATGTAAACTACATTTTTAACGTTGCAAGTAATAAATTCTTTTATCTTTTTGTTGACTCCATTTATTGTGATTTCTCCAACTTTTTTGGAGTTGGATGAATTGGGGATATTCTTGCATCCTATGCAGGATCCGCATCTGTGAAAACCCACAGTGCGGATACCTCGTCTCACATTGTTGACTGGATATATACTTTTGGTTATGGAGTTGCCTATATTGGAGGCCTTGCGATAAATAAATTTTGGTTTGTTAGGGAGCATGGTGCCAATAACTGGATCTTGTTTCAAGATGGCCCAGTTCTTTGTAAAGGATCTTTCAAGTTTCTTATGCTGTACACTATAATCTGTTATAAATGCCCATTTTAAGTTTTCATCTTTTTCTTTCTTTTCTTTCTCGTTGGCATCTGAATTTGATGGTGTAGATTTGTCTTGCAGGAGTGTTCCTCTATCTATTTTCTTTACACTCTCAATGGCTTCCTCTACAATTTCTTTCTTGTATCCACTATTTTTGAATCTCTCCCCCATGATCTTGGCCTGTGTCTCGAAGATAGCCTCCTCCGTACAATTCCTTTTTACCCTTTTCATCTGTCCCATCGGGATGGAGTTGAGCCAATTGTCGTGATGACAACTGCTCAAATGAATGTAGCTCCCGGAATCCGTAGGTTTAGTGTATGATTTTGTTTTTAAAATGTTATCTTCGCAGTATAGGGTTATGTCTAAAAAGTCCACACTTGTTTTGCTTATATTAAAAGAGAAATTTATGTTAAGATCATTGGTGTTTAGATAGCAGCAGAAGGTTTTTAAAGAGTCCTCGTCCCCAGCCCATAAAAATAGCACGTCATCTATATAACGGGTCCAGGACACCAGGTTTGCCTCATGTGGGTTGTTATTCCATATACGCTCCAACTCCCATTGGCCCATGAAGATATTTGCGTAACTTGGGGCGAACCTGGTGCCCCAAGTTACGCAAATATCTTCATGGGCCAATGGGAGTTGGAGCGTATATGGAATAACAACCCACATGAGGCGAACCTGGTGTCCTGGACCCGTTATATAGATGACGTGCTATTTTTATGGGCTGGGGACGAGGACTCTTTAAAAACCTTCTGCTGCTATCTAAACACCAATGATCTTAACATAAATTTCTCTTTTAATATAAGCAAAACAAGTGTGGACTTTTTAGACATAACCCTATACTGCGAAGATAACATTTTAAAAACAAAATCATACACTAAACCTACGGATTCCGGGAGCTACATTCATTTGAGCAGTTGTCATCACGACAATTGGCTCAACTCCATCCCGATGGGACAGCTGAAAAGGGTAAAAAGGAATTGTACGGAGGAGGCTATCTTCGAGACACAGGCCAAGATCATGGGGGAGAGATTCAAAAATAGTGGATACAAGAAAGAAATTGTAGAGGAAGCCATTGAGAGTGTAAAGAAAATAGATAGAGGAACACTCCTGCAAGACAAATCTACACCATCAAATTCAGATGCCAACGAGAAAGAAAAGAAAGAAAAAGATGAAAACTTAAAATGGGCATTTATAACAGATTATAGTGTACAGCATAAGAAACTTGAAAGATCCTTTACAAAGAACTGGGCCATCTTGAAACAAGATCCAGTTATTGGCACCATGCTCCCTAACAAACCAAAATTTATTTATCGCAAGGCCTCCAATATAGGCAACTCCATAACCAAAAGTATATATCCAGTCAACAATGTGAGACGAGGTATCCGCACTGTGGGTTTTCACAGATGCGGATCCTGCATAGGATGCAAGAATATCCCCAATTCATCCAACTCCAAAAAAGTTGGAGAAATCACAATAAATGGAGTCAACAAAAAGATAAAAGAATTTATTACTTGCAACGTTAAAAATGTAGTTTACATTATTGAATGTAGTTGCAACCTCTTTTACATAGGCCGTACATCGAGGCCCCTTAAAATCAGGTTAGGAGAGCACATAAGAAATATTAAAAAGGGCTTAGACACCCATTCCCTCTCCCAACATTTTAAAACACAGCATGAATGCTCCCCCGCTCATATAAAGAATTTTCTGGGGTTCAAATTAGTAGAGGGCGATAGAAGGAGGAGGGATATGGACACCCAATTAGCCAAAACAGAGATGAGGCTTATTTATGATTTTAACACATTAAAACCCAACGGCCTCAATGCCGATTTCGAGCTTAAATGGTTTTTATGAAATGTATCAACTTCAATTTTTAATGTCCCCTTCTGTTTTTATGCCCGCCTCCCCCCCCCCTCTTTTTATATTTGCCCCCTTTCGATAAGCACTTTACTATTTTACTATTTTTCTACTTTTCTATGTATTGCAAATGATTCACATATATATTGCTGCTATTGAGACTGTATTTGCTGCTAAAATCACTGATCGTCACTTTTCTCTCTTATAATCTGAAGATAAATAACGGACAGTAAGGGCGGAAGCCCACAGACGGACTCTAATCATAATAAGGGCGGAAGTAGGAGACGCAAGCGCCTAAGGTCACCGGTAGTCTAGCCGGAACCTACAGCGCTGCCTTCAGCACACGGAACTTTAGAACCGCAGCAATTTGAGATGGACATCGCGGGGAGCCCTTCTCTCCGTAACACAGGAACCATGACAACCGCAAAACTTCCGGCATAGAGCGGAAGTTTGCAGGAGACAGCGTATTTATACCGGACTTAAACAGCACACAGATCATTCAGGAGCCTTGAAAAAGACCAGTCTGCTGGTTGAAACGCGTTGGCGTGCCCCTGGTGGAGGAGACGATTCGCCGATTACCTTACCAGGATTGCTTCCAGACACAAGCTGCCCGGGCTGCTGCTCTGATTAACAATCCCTATTTGAACTGTTTCTCGCGACTCAGTTCCAACATCTCTGGTAAAAGTTTTTTGGCTATTCATTTCCATCACCGGAGACACTTTATGTTTTGTGTGCCCAGGTTTTCTTTTGAAAGTATATGTGGAAAAACACTCCCTTTTTTTGCCTGCTTTTAAAAGTATTTTGATGTACCTTGTATTGATTGTATCATTAAACTGTATTTCACTATGATGATGTTCTTTGTCCACATATGGATTTAACCACCTCTGATTACTGAGGATAACCTGCCCCCCCCCCCCCCCCCCCCTACTCTTCTCGAATTGGAGGAAAAAGGGGAAGTATAATAATATTTTTTTTATTGATATTGAAGCGCTGGTGAAGGGTACTCTGTTCACTTTGTTTTTGCATTTATCCATTTGGGGTGAAGAAGAATACCCCTAAAGAGTGCACATCCCAGCTGCCTCCTTTTTGCGCAGACCTTGGTCCACTCACCCTTGTGTTTCTATATTTATATATGATATATTAACTTTCATTAACTCAGTGCAAATTACATAACAGGAGGAGTTGTATGCGTGGTTAATGGCCCTACCTCTACTAACTTTAGCCTTACAAATAGTACATACAGTATGCCTTGACAAATGTTGTTAGGATTCAGATAAAAATTTATATATTTTTTTGTTCTTATGTCCAGCCATGGCAAGGGATTTCTTTTATCATGGGAAAGAACTGCTGCCACTTGTGGTTGACTGACATTGTCAACTTCCTCATTAGTGTCAGATACACAAATATCCACCCTCATCCTGTTGCAATTGTACAATAGCATCCTCAATTCTATATCACCATCTTTACTTGTACTACTCATCCCCACATTTGCAACGAGTGCAGAAATGGTGAAAGAAGACTTTCAACAGTCTCAGAAATATCAAACTCACACATAGCTTAATTGGACACCCCTACACTGTCCTCGGGGATTTTGAACATACAGATTGTTCTTCAGCCGGGGTATACACATGGTGAGATTTTGATAGGAGATTTTGGCTAGATACTCAAAATCGGCTAGAAAGTTAGCCAAAATCTCACAGTGTTTCTCCTGTTCCATACCAATGTTAAAGTCAGTATCAACTAGCAAAGATAATTTGTGAAGGCAAGGCAATTTTGACTAGATCATAGACTATCATTAATTACACAAAATCGCTTAGTCAAAATCACTTGAGCATCTACTCAAAATCTCTTGTAAATCTTGGACATCTAGTCAAAATTGTTTAGTCAAAATCGCTTAGTCAAAATTGTCCATTAGCCAATAGCTTTTATTTTAGGCACTAAAAGGTAGCACCTATACTAAACTAGGGAAAGAAGGTGTTGCATCATCACCATGGGGGTTATTCTAGTTCATTCTTTCTGACAAAATCCTTCTTAGATGGACAAAACCATGTGCACTGTGGGTGGGGCAGATGTAACTTGTGCTGCTGCAACTCATTGCACTTACAGTATAATAATGTTGGCACACTTATGCCTAATGAATGTTATTGTTTGAAAGTTTAATTTTAGTTTTTAAGATAGTTCTCTGACTCATTGTTCTTAGTGCTGCAGCCCACTGACCTTCAGTATGCCACCCCACAGTCCTTCACAGTATACCACAGCAGTGATTAGTTGCACCTCAAATCCCTTCACTGACACTGAATTAGTGCTGCAGTCCACGCTAACCCTTCAACATCTGGTGTGAAATGGCTCTCAAACCTTACAAAATATGTGAGATCCAACAATTGGACAATGACATTTAGCCTTTTTGGAATCTAAGTCTGGCAGGAAAACCCGAGTCGAGGCTTAAAAGTACGTGGATATGCAAATTAGGTGGGTTTTGTTTTCAGGAAATTGAACTGACACATCTGTATTTAAATGCACTGATTATTCATAATTGGACAATTTTCGCTTAGCAGCCATACTTCAAAAACTGTATACTGTATGTTGAGTAGTTGAGAGTGAGTGGGGGAGATCTACTGTATAATATTGTGGGTGTGCCCAGAGTTTTGGGGCAACCACAGCCCCTTTCTTATCACCACAAAATTTATTTACAACTGTTGCTGACATTTGTGACTTTTTAAGGGCATTACTAAGTTTGATGTTTTAATAATTTTACTGATTTGGAAATTAAATCATTTGCATTGATGATACCTTGTGTACAGAAGTTTATTACAGTATCTGGGATGCATCAACCTTTGTTTGTCTTTTCTATATTAGCAGTGTATCAGGCATGTGTTCCATGGTCATTATGTCCAGGGACCGATTTATTCGATTTGTCTATTATCCACAGCAATCTTCTGCAGCTATGAACAATGCAACATTTTGGCTTGCAAAGCTCAGTAATAGGTACAAGAACAAGCTACGCACAAAGCAGCTTAAAAACATAAAACTGTCTTTTGTGCTTCTCTGTGGTGTGCTATCTAATTATAAATGTATTCTTTTTTTTCTCTACAAAAATAGCAGGTTTTAGATGTCGTGAGTGAACAGGGGTGAAGCGTAAGCCAGAGGTTAAAAAAAATCATGGATTTGAACAAAATATTCTAAACGTTGAATATTATAGCTGTAAACCAAAAACTTTAAACATTATAGGTCGTGTTCATGACAGATAGAACAATTGAAGTGTAACAAATTGCAGATCTGTAACTTGCTTTTCATTGTGATTGCATCATAAATACTGTATAACTAAATTAAGCATACCACCCAAATTTTAAATTAGCCTGCAATTATACCAAAATGATATCAGTATTGTTCTGTATGACAAAGTAATATAACTAATGTGCATGGCTTGCTGAGAGAAGAAAGCATGTACTTACTGAAGCTTTTAAATAAATACTTAGCAAATGCACTTTCAATGTTGACAAGTATATACTATTGTTGATATGGGGATGTGGTCATTAGGTCGACAGTTACCAGGTCTATGGTCAATTGGTCAACACAAGCATTAAGTTGACATGGAAAAGGTCGACATGAAAAAGGTCAACAAAAGGTTGTTTTTTATGTGTTTTTTTTTTAAAGTGGTTTTTCATACTTTACAATCCAAGTGGGCATAGAGTGAGAATATAATAATGTGCCAAAGGGGATACGGTCACTAGGTCTACAAGCATTAGGTCGACATGACTGAAGGTCGACATGCAGGAAGGTCGACATGGGTTTGGTTATGTTTCTTTTTTTTCCAGGGAGCCAAAACACGGAGCATAGCTCTGCCCCCAACACCTAGAAGCCATGCCCTCAAGGTCTGATTGGCCCATGGGCCATTCAGTCAAACATAATGGATGACCATTGATAGGTAAAATGATCGGTACTTGTGTATTATCTGGGCGTGTGATTTTTTTCATCGCAGGGAAAAAGAGCGCATCATGCTATGCGATGCGATTGGACCCAATTTTTAATTGTACAGGCACCCAGATGCCTGATTCCTATGTTAAATGCCCCCCCAGACCCGATTTTTTATTGTACACCCACCCTGATGGGTAATTACTATGTTAAATGGCCCCCCATTGTTAACGCCACCCCACTATCAATGCCAACCCAAACCATGGCGAGCGCAGCGAGGGCTGGCTGTACGCGTCCTCTGACCTTTTCATACCCCCACTATCCACGTCGGCGTGGAGTTGATTTTATATAGTGTGGCGAGGGCAGCGAGTCACCGGACCCGAATCGTGGCGAGCGTATCGAGCCCTGTGAGGGGATGCATAAATCTAAGCAAATAGCTTAGTGTGCGCCCAGCTAACATATATGTACCATATATATATACCACAACACTCGCCATCCCTGCGAATGGGGTGCAAGCAGCACTCGCCATTCCCAGGTTGGGGTGAAGTGGCCTGTGACCACATGCTCTAATACATACAAATAAAGGGACTCAACACTCTCCATAATGAACTAACTCACAGTATACAATTAATCAAATAAATAATGGGTTTTAGTTCATGAATTGATCAATGCATTTAAGCTTGCAGCCCATCGCCAAGGGACCCCATTTCACTGCAAGTCCTACACTAACAATTGTCTCTCAAGAGCCTGCCAACTGCTGACACATCATAGCTAAAGTGGACATGTTAGGCAGGGACCCCACTGCACTGCTGTGCCTGGGGACCTGTATTTCTGTTAAGATTGCACTGGCAGAACAAAATTAGAGAGACACTTCAGTGGTGAGAAAGTGTTCTAAGTTTCTGGATTATGACAACTGTATTTTTTCAGAGGAGAGATAAGGGCATTGCTAGAATGAAAGATCTCATTTACCCTGGTCATAGTATGGTTCCCTTTAACGGCCTTCATGATGATGATAAAATCGCCCATTTTGTTTCTGACACAATTCTTGAAACCAAATACCTTAGTTTAGAACTTGTTAGCAACTCCTGCACTCACGTTTGGAAACAAATGTTAGTGTCCTGGAGTAGAGACATAAAATCTGTGTCTTCAGTTGATGATCTTGCTGTCTCTCACACCCAGGGCAATGAAGCAGCATAATCATTGCTGTCATTACTATCCTCCAGATACATCTACTGCAACCTGATGTTTCCTCATATATACCTAGCCTCAGGGGCGGATCCAGGAGAAAATGACAGAGGGGGGCACCTTGATAGGGGAGGGGGGTGTTAGTGGTGCCTTTGTACAGGCTCAGAGAGTAGCGAGAGAGAGAGATGAAGCGCTCTGGGAAAGGGGGCATGGCCATTCAAAAGGGGGTGTGTAGCGTACCACACCATATACCACTTCTACACATTGGCTCTTATTCTGATTGAGTCGGACAGCTCCGTGTGTGGTCGGATGGCTGAAAGCATCGCACGTCCGAACACGGAGTGAGGTCCATGCAGAAAACAATCGTACGGAACCATCCGAGCAGGGGGTGGAGAGGGGCGTGAAGGGCTGTTTGGGCTCATTACCATATGCGTATGCCCCGCGTTTCATGGGCACTCCCATGAAAATGCTGGGCGTACGCATGGTAATGTGGCCGTGATGCACGTGTGGGGGGCGGACAACTGACATAGCCTGATATCAGCTAGCCGCCCATATCCCTGCTTTCATAAGGAAAAATGTGGTCTGGTGCACTCGGTCCCAACTCGGTGCCAACTCGGTGCCAACCTTTATTAATGCCCTTCAAACACATAATGACACACATAATGCACCTTACACATATGTTGCACATTTTTAATGCGCTTATACACATGACACACATAATGCCTGTTACACATATGTTGCACATTTTTAATGCCCTTATACACATGACACACATAATGCCTGTTACACATATGTTGCACATTATTAATGAATTTATACATGATACACATAATGCCCCTTACACATATGCCAAACACTATTGCACAACCAACCCACCCGCAGACAGCACTCGCACAGCCGCTAACACTGTGACCTCGACCTCTGCTTGGATACAGATGTTTACATCTTGCCTCAATAGGCCATGCAGCTCCTGGCCAGTTCTGTTAACATTGGGTGCCTTTTTTGCTGAAAATTCGTCTTATTTGCATTGTTTTGTGACCAGGAGGAGCTTCCGATGATTAAAATGATATGCAGCATGAATATATTCTGTGTGCGACTGTGGCTGTACCTGAATACGGAATGCTATGTTACAGTGATTTCCATGAATACACTATTTCATATGCAGATACAGCCTCACTCACACACAGAATATAGGCATGCTGCATATCATTTTAATCATCAGAAGCTGCTGGTGCCCCTAGGCATTCCAAACGCCCTAGGTATTTGCCTAGTTTGCCTATGCTTAGGGCTGGCTCTGCATGTGATATACTGTATTTCCTTGCTACATACCTACTATAAACTGTTCCACGGAAGTCCTCTCATCGCAAAGGACGGCTCTTGCGGCAAGAGCCATCCTTTGCTAAAATTTTCATGCTGATATTTGTGTGTATATATATATATATATATATATATAGGGGGCAACGTGACATGAGCTTGCTCCGGGTGCTCTGGCTGCACGATACGCCTTTGTGCATGCAGTACTTACAGTATACAGTCAGGCGATTGCTTAGAAATAGGGCTAAAAATTCCCCGTGTGTATGTCCCATCACACTGTACAAATATTCACTTAGGACCTTATTCAGGTTGATTCATTCACATGGACATTCGCAGGCACCTGCGCGAACAGCAATCACATGCAGTCCATGAAGCAACACCCGCACCACATGCTAACGTGAGTGTTCGCAATGCTATTCAAATGGGAGCGGCCACGAACTACACGCACGTGCGTGCGCACAAGCACATAGGGCCTTATTCTAGTTCACTTTTTCTAACAAAATCCTTCTTAGATGGACAAAACCATGTGCACTGCAGGTGGGGCAGATGTTACTTGTGCAGAGAGAAATAGATTTGGGTGGGGTTTTACTTCAGAGTGAGATCTATATAGCAGTAAAGTAGCCAGTACTTACCCTGCACAGAAACAAAAAAACTCACCCAAATCTAATTCTCTCTGCACATTTTACATCTGCCCCACCTGCAGTGCACATGGTTTTGTCAATCTAAGAAGGATTTTGTCAGAAAGAGTGAACTACAGTAGAATAAGGCCCATAGTTCTGTTAGCAAGATCAGGCACTGTGCGTGTGTGTGAACATCCTCTGTGGGTGAATTAATTCGCAACTCCAACCATACGCATGCCACCAAACCATTCTCAACCAATTATTTCCTCATTTCATTGTGCTTAATGGGGCAAATTTACTAATTGGCTGCCCATTACCAAAGAAGCCTTATTACATAGATGAATAATCAGAGCCGGCACTAGCCTAAATGATGCCCTAGGCAAGATTTTGGCTGGTGCCCCCTAGCACCGCCACTATTTCCATCTCTGACCCAGCTCCCCTTTCCCAGCACCATGAACCTTCATCATAGCAGTCATCATTTTGGTGCTCCTACCCGAAATATTTTAAATAGAAACAGCGCACACATTCGGTGCGCAGCCCAAACAGGGGAAGGGGCATGGCCACACAATAGTACCCCCAATTCAAATTATGCCACACAGTAGTGCAACTTTATTCTCATATATCATGCGATGGTGTCCCTTATTCACGTTACATCACACAGTAGTACCACTTTACCTTATATACATTACTCCTCACATTATTCACATTATACCCTTTTAAGC
Organism: Crinia signifera; assembly: GCF_055691185.1. Taxonomy (NCBI): domain Eukaryota; kingdom Metazoa; phylum Chordata; class Amphibia; order Anura; family Myobatrachidae; genus Crinia; species Crinia signifera. The sequence continues at coordinate 62,843,694 of NC_139224.1, forward strand.
ACCTCCATGGCCACACTGCAACCCAGCACAAAGCAGTGTGTGCTGGGCAGAGGAGAAGAGCTGCAGCTGCTGCGGTCACTTAAGGGGAGGGTGCCCGGGGCCCCCACTGGGCCCTTCCTTCAGACTTTGGCCTGGATAATTTGTACCCCCTACCCCTTTCTCTCTGCACCCCTGATAATACCACACAATAATGCCCCTTACACATGACACACATTATTAATGTCCTTATAACCATAATGCCCCTTACACATTATGCCAACCTTTATTAATGCCCTTCATACACATGACACACATAATGCATGTTACACATATGTCGCACATTATTAATGCATTTATACATGACACACATAATGCCCCTTACACATATGCCGAACACTATTGCACAACCAACCCACCCGCAGACAGCACTCGCACAGCCGCTAACACTGTGACCTCTGCCTCTGCTTGGATACAGATGTTTCTTCATACATCTTGCCTCAATAGGCCATGCAGCTCCTGGCCAGTTCTGCTAACGTTGGGTGCCTTTTTTGCTGAAAATTCATGCATTGTTATGTGACCAGCACACACAAGGAGCTTCCAATGATTAAAATGATATGCAGCATGCCTATATTCTGTGTGCGACTGTGGCTGTATCTGTTACATTGTATTGCTATGTTACAGTGATTTCCATGAATACACTATTTTATATGCAAATACAGCCTCACTCACACAGAATATAGGCATGCTGCATATCATATTAATCAGCAGAAGCTGCTGCTGCCCCTAGGCATTCCGAATGCCCTAGGCAATTGCCTAGTTTGCCTATGCCTAAGGCCGGCTCTGTGAATAATGTTTATTTTATGTCTGACTTTCCCAACTAAAGTTACAAATATGTCATTATGGAGTGTCACTCAACACCATAGAATTACATTTTAGTTTTTGTTTCTAAAATATTACTGAGCAATGTTTTATCAGCTTTCATATATATTATGTTGGGCACATTTTTTCAGAAATGTAATAGTGTATGTGTGTGTGTGTGTGTGTGTGTGTGTGTGTGTGTGTGTGTGTGTGTGTGTGTGTGTGTGTGTGTGTGTGTGTGTGTGTGTGTGTGTGTGTGTGTGTGTGTGTGGATTAAGGCAATGGGGGAAATTTACTAAAGAAAATTTGTAAAAAAATAGGTGTATTTGTATCCAGAAATACACTTATTTTTGACATTTACTATCCCGAAAATACGGCAATTCGTATTCGTATTGATGTGCTATCAATACCAATACGAATTGCCGTATTTTCGGGATAGTAAATGTAAAAAATAAGTGTATTTCTGGATACAAATACACCTATTTTTTACAAATTTCCTTTAGTAAATTTCCCCTAATGTGTCTTGTTTGTATTTACTATTTTAAAAGTGGATCAAGTGTTAATATAATTCACATACAGACATACCTCCCAACTTTTCAATGTCCCAAAGAGGGGGGTGTGGCCTAGCAGGGAAAGGGGCAAGGACTTTAATCCACTGTAGCACTCACTCCCTACTGTACAGCATTTCATAAATATGACTTCCACATGGTCTACATTGCTGTGAATGGAGATCCCAGTGGCGTAAGTTCAGATGAAGCGCCCGGAGGCAGTATAGATAGTGGTGCCCCCCCAACCCAGTATTTGTAGCTACCATATATGCGAACAAAAACATTTTTTTATGAACTGTATGTATATACATACATATTACACACGCACACACATTAATATATATATATATATATATTGCATACAATACAGCCAGTCTTATGTTTACTGACTGGCTGTGGGTTACATAGAGCAGGAGCACTCACTCGGCATCACGTCAGGTGGCTGTGCCCCTGCTGCAGAGCTAGTGTGGACAGCAATTATAATTGAACCTGCGGCACCCTGATTGACTGCCCGGAGGAGGCAGGACGTGGATCCCTGTGTGTGTGTGCACAGAACAAACTCAGCGCTGCCGCTGCGTGCCGTCGCTGAGTTTGCTCTGTGCACACAGGTATCCACGTCCTTCCTCCTCCGGACAGCCAATCAGGGTGCCGCATGCTGCAGGATCAATTATCATTGGACAGCTGAGCCGTCGCTCAGCTGTCCACACTAGCTCTGCAGCAGCGGCACCACCATCTGACGGGATGCCGAGGGAGTGCAGTGTGGGGAGAGCATTTGGGCCGCAGTGACAGGAGACCTGTACAGAGCATGGGAGCGGGGGGTTCTCCTGTCACTCGCCCCCCTGATGGCTAACGCCCGGCGGCAAAAGTCTCCATTGCCTCCGGGAGTTACATCACTGGGAGATCCTGTACAGAATGGAGCTAGTGCTACAGTGGATTACATGTGTTTTTGCATTTAATAAGAATGAAACCAGGAATACCTTTAGAGATAATAAAGCTGATTCTGAATATAAAAGCCAGAACTTAGTACACAGAATAAAGACAAAATCACTAGATTACAGGACTCAATAGCGTCATCGAGCGGTAGCATGGAATTGTATTTTGTAGAAGAGATTTGTTTTTTTATAAACATATGAAGCATGAGTGCAATAGTGTGCTTACCGTGTGCCTGCATTCAGTAGATGTGGTTAGTTAAATGGTTAATGCGAGAAACTTGTATGGTGCATTGGTGAGTATTGTGTGCAGGTGCATGTACTGTATATTAGCTATTGTGCGTGTTGATTGGTCTTGTGAATGTTGCTGTTGCCCTGCGAGACCTGAGAGTCACCTTTTTCTTGCGAATGATTTTGAGCTTGAGCACTGCGAGTGTTTGCACGGTGCTATGAAGCCACCACCCAGCACTTGTGGGCAACTCCCTTGTATACGCCCCAGTTTCCACCCTTTTTTGCCCACTTTCCAAGCCGCGTCCACAGAAACACCCACATCACGCCTACATTGGTAGTGCTCGTTCGCAAGCGTATTTCTGTTCGCAAGGGTGCAAGCGTGTACGGGTGATAAAACCTACACATGCGCACTGCGGACAATATGCAGGCATATTTGTTAGGCGCCGTACCTGGCGTCGCCGCCGTCCAGGTCCCTCGGCAGCATTTGCGCTGCTAGGACGGCGGCCATCTTCCGACGCGCGTCGTCAGGAAGCTTCGGGGATGTTGCTAGGCAACACCCCGAACTTCCGCTCCAGATGCTCCTGCACGGGGAAGACGATGCAGAGCGTACAAGGAAGTGATGTCACCACAGGGGGCGGCTATTTCAAATATAAGCCGGCGTCTTTCTCTCACTGACGCCGGTTATAGCGTTCTGTCTGCTATTGCTAAAGTTCGTGTTCCTGGTTCTGGTCCCTGTCGGAAGTTCCCTTGCTGCTCTCCACCTGCCTTGCCTTGCCTGCTTTGTCCTGCAGTGTCCGGAGTTCTGTCGGTGTGCCCAGCTGTCAATCTTTGGCAGAAGTCTGCCGAGGCTTGTCTGGGTCCCTGTCATCTTGCCAGATAAGTCAGGGGTTACCCTGTGCTTCTTCTCCTGCTGTTTGGCATCATTTCTTATTGGGCTTATCAGTCAGCATTATTAACATTTTCTGTATTTAACATCTTACTAGCATTGTTGCCATTTCTTTATATAACATCTCACAAGCATTGTTGCCATTTCTTTATATAACATCTCACAAGCATTGTTGCCATTTCTTTATATAACATCTCACAAGCATTGTTGCCATTTTGTGTCTCCTATTGAGCAGTATTGCTCTCCTGGGGTTTCTGGGAGTTCCCCAGTTCTGGGGTCTAGTTAGGCTTTCCCCTTGCTCTCTCCTGGCCTCGGCGGATGTGTTGTATTTTTCTAAGACCTGCCTGTAGCGGAGTGGGGCGGACCTAATTCGCCCTTCAGCCGAGACGGGCCCAGGTGAAGCCTAGCACCGCACACATCCATCAAACCCAGCCAGAGGCAACGGAGTTAGGTGGCCGGGGATACTCCCAGAATCCTTACATTATAACCGGCCCAAAAAAGACTAGGATCCCCCAGCGGTTCTGGAGGATCTTCCGGTACTCAGTTGTTGTGCTCAGGTGTCTTTTGTTTTTTCTACCATCATGGATCCCTCTGCAGGGGGTCCAGCTCAAGTACTCTCTGATCAGGTCCGTCTCCTCATGCAGCAGATGGTGGACTTGTCTCTGCGGGTGGAGACACAGGAGGAGGTCAGGAGAGTAGTTCCTGCTAGTCATCAGTTTGTCAAAGAACCTAAGATGAATCTACCCGATCGTTTTTCTGGAGACAGGAAATTGTTCTTCAATTTTAGGGAGAGCTGTAAATTATATTTCCGTCTCCGTCCTGCCTCCTCAGGCTCCGAGACCCTGAAGGTCGGGTTGATAGTCTCTCTACTCCAGGGAGATCCACAAACATGGGCCTTTGGTTTAGGGGCAGATAGTCCTGAGCTCAGTACTGTGGATGCATTTTTTACAGCTATGGGGGTGCTGTATGATGATCCCGATAAGGCAGCCTCCGCAGAGTCTCATATTCGGGCTCTGAGGCAGGGTCGCTGTACTGCAGAGGCTTATTGCTCCGAATTCCGTCGCTATGCTGGGGATACCACTTGGAATGATCCTGCACTGCGGAGCCAATTCCGTCTTGGCCTTGCAGATCAGATCAAAGATTTCCTGGTACAATATCCGGCGGCAGCGTCTCTTGATGACTTAATGCAGTTGGTGGTTCGCATTGACAGGCGCATCAGAGAGAGGCGCTCTGAGCGAGAGTTGCCTTCCTATCCTCCGGCCGAGACTGGAGGAGAGCTGGTGGGCGGGTCTGAAGAACCAATGCAAATTGGTGCATCTCGCTTATCAAACCAGGAGAAGGCACGTCGTCGCTCCCTAGGCTTATGTTTATATTGTGGGGGTAAGGGGCACCTTGTGGGCACATGTCCAGAGCGTCCGGGAAACGCCAGGGCCTAGGGGTTAGGGGAGGAATCCTCTTAGGCCAGTCCCGCTTATCTCCCAATAATTCTCTTTTGTTGTTGGTGTGTCTAGGTCTGGGGGCTCAACGATGGGAGTCCCAAGCCTTTGTGGACAGCGGAGCAGCCGGGAACTTCATTGATTCTCGCCTGGTTCAGGATCTTGCCATCCCACTCGTCCCTCTTCCTTCCGAGTTGTCTGTCTTTGGCTTGGATGGTAGTCTCCTTCCCAAGGGTCAAGTTTCACATCGCACTGTGCCCTTAGATCTAAGCATAGGTTCTACCCATTCTGAAAGTGTAGAATTCCTCGTTATTCATAGTCCCTTAGCTCCTGTGGTACTGGGCTTACCTTGGTTAAGGTTACATAACCCTCATTTCGATTGGCGGACGGGGGAACTGCTGCGGTGGGGTGAGTCATGCGCTGACTCATGTCTGCATCTCCCTGTCAGGGTCTCAAGTTTCGCCAATCCTTTGCTCCCTGCTCCTTATGTCTATTTTTCTGATGTTTTTTCCAAAAAAGAGGCTGACACCTTACCTCCCCATCGGCCGTACGACTGTGCCATCAGCCTCCTTCCTCAGGCCAAATTACCCAAGGGTCGTTTGTACGCATTGTCCTTACCCGATGCTAAGGCGATGGAGGAGTATATTGCTGACAACTTAAAGAAGGGCTTTATTCGGCCTTCAAAATCTCCTGTGGGGGCGGGGTTTTTCTTTGTCGGCAAGAAAGATGGTACGTTACGTCCGTGTATTGATTATAGACAGCTAAACTTAATTTCTGTTAAGAATTATTACCCGTTGCCTCTGATCTCTGTCTTATTTGATCAATTGCGCTCTGCCACTGTTTTTTCTAAAATTGATCTCCGAGGTGCAAATAATTTGATTAGAATCAAAGCAGGGGATGAGTGGAAGACCGCTTTTAACACTCATACTGGTCATTATGAGTACCTCGTGATGCCCTTTGGATTGGCCAATGCTCCGGCGGTCTTTCAAGACTTCATTAATGACGTCCTTCGGGACTTTTGGGGGGTTTTTGTGGTCGTTTATCTGGACGATATCTTGATTTTTTCCTCATCTTTGGAGCAACATAGAATGCATGTTAAAAGAGTTTTACAGAGACTCAGAGAAAACTGTCTTTATGCCAAACTCGAAAAATGTGAGTTTGAGGTCCATAGTATTTCCTTCCTTGGTTATATTATTTCCCCGGAGGGCTTCTGTATGGATCCTGCCAAGGTTCAGGCTATCATGGATTGGGTACAGCCCACTACATTGAAAGCAGTCCAGAGATTTCTGGGGTTTGCGAACTACTATCGCAGGTTTATTCCGGCGTTCTCTGATATTGTCGCGCCCATCGTTGCACTCACCAAGAAGGGTGCAGACCCCGCTCTCTGGTCTACAGAGGTCCATAACTCTTTCCGTCTTCTCAAAGAGGCTTTTATTTCTGCTCGTATCTTATGTCATCCAGATCCTGACCGTCCGTTTATTTTAGAGGTAGATGCTTCTGAGATTGGCATTGGGGCTGTACTTTCGCAGGTAGATCCCAAGGATGGTCTTTTACATCCCTGTTCCTTCCATTCTCGTAAATTTTCTTCCGCAGATTGTAACTACGATGTGGGGAACAGAGAATTACTGCCCATAAAATGCGCTCTGGAGGAGTGGAGGCATTGGCTGGAAGGAGCCAAATTTCAGGTGACCATTTTCACTGATCATAAAAACCTCTCTTATCTTCAGGATGCCAAAAGACTTAATGCCCGTCAGGCAAGGTGGGCGTTATTTTTTGCTCGTTTCAATTTTCGTATCACCTTTAGGCCGGGTTCCCGAAATGTCAAGGCAGATGCCTTGTCTAGGAGTTTTTTAGGTCTTCAGGACAAGGATTCGGCACTTGAGACCATTATTCCATCTTCTCGGATTCATGTCGGTATGGCACAGACACTTTTAGATAAAGTCTTACGGGCACAAACGGAGGCACCCGACCTCACCCCTTCAGGGAGACTGTTTGTTCCCTCTAGACTCCGAGGGAAAGTCCTTGCTGAGTTTCATACGGCCAACACGGCAGGTCATCTGGGTTGTGCCAAGACATTGGATTTAATCTCCCGTTCAGTATGGTGGCCATCAATGAGAGGGGATGTGGAATCTTTAATCAAGTCCTGCGAGGTCTGTGCCAGGAACAAGTCCCTCCGCACCCCCCCCCCCCCCCCACGGGTCAACTTCTTCCTTTGTCTTGTCCGGAGAGACCATGGGACCCATATCTCAATGGATTTTATTGTAGAGTTGCCTTCTTCCTCTGGTCATGATACCATTTGGGTAATTGTGGACCGCTTCAGCAAGATGGCGCATTTTGTTCCCTTGGTCGGTCTTCCCTCCGCTCAAAAATTGGCTTCATTATTTTTGTTGCATGTTTTTCGCCTCCATGGGCTCCCCACAGATATCGTCTCGGATAGGGGGGTACAATTTGTTGCCAGATTTTGGAAATCCCTTTGTGCAGCTTTAGGCATCAACCTCAGTCCATCTTCTGGGTATTATCCTCAGTCGAATGGACAGACTGAAAGAGTCAACCAAAACCTCGAGCAATTTTTAAGATGTTATGCTTCCAAGTGTCAGAACAAATGGTCAGAGCATCTGCCTTTTGCAGAGTTTGCATACAATAATGCATGGCACTCAGCTTCTAAAATGTCTCCGTTTTTCTGTGTCTCTGGTTAACACCCCAGAGCCAATTCTTTTGATCCCGGATCTTCCGGGGGTGGTTCTTGGTTGTCACAAAAGAAGGTCATCTGGAACAAAGTTCATAAGGCTCTTCTCACGGCTTCTGCATCTGCCAAGCGATTTTCCGATCGTAACAGGCCCTGCTCTTTTAGAGTAGGAGACTGGGTTTTTCTTTCAACCCGGAACATTAAGATTCGCCAAGCCTCTCAGAAACTGGGCCCTCGCTTTATTGGTCCTTTTAAAATCATCAGTCAAATCAACCCAGTAGCCTTTAGGCTCCAACTGCCCCGGACCATGAAGATTCATAATACTTTTCATTGCTCTCTTTTCAAGCAGGCTTCTCAGCCCAGGCGCAAAGGACCCGCACCCATTCTTGTCCAAGGTCGCAAGGAGTTTATTATAGAAAGGATTCTTGATTCAAAGGTGACTCGCAATCAGCTCAAGTTTCTAGTGCACTGGAAAGGATATGGCCCGGAGGAGAGATCCTGGATTCCGGACAACGAGCTCCACGCTCCTTTTCTTAAAAGAAAGTTTTTTGAAGAATTTCCCCATAAACCCAGGGTTGGGGGTCCCTTGACCCCTCCTCAAGGGGGGGGTACTGTTAGGCGCCGTACCTGGCGTCGCCGCCGTCCAGGTCCCTCGGCAGCATTTGCGCTGCTAGGACGGCGGCCATCTTCCGACGCGCGTCGTCAGGAAGCTTCGGGGATGTTGCTAGGCAACACCCCGAACTTCCGCTCCGGACGCTCCTGCACGGGGAAGACGATGCAGAGCGTACAAGGAAGTGATGTCACCACAGGGGGCGGCTATTTCAAATATAAGCCGGCGTCTTTCTCTCACTGACCGCCGGTTATAGCGTTCTGTCTGCTATTGCTAAAGTTTGTGTTCCTGGTTCTGGTCCCTGTCGGAAGTTCCCTTGCTGCTCTCCACCTGCCTTGCCTTGCCTGCTTTGTCCTGCAGTGTCCGGAGTTCTGTCGGTGTGCCCAGCTGTCACTCATCTTTGGCAGAAGTCTGCCGAGGCTTGTCTGGGTCCCTGTCATCTTGCCAGATAAGTCAGGGGTTACCCTGTGCTTCTTCTCCTGCTGTTTGGCATCATTTCTTATTGGGCTTATCAGTCAGCATTATTACCATTTTCTGTATTTAACATCTTACTAGCATTGTTGCCATTTCTTTATATAACATCTCACAAGCATTGTTGCCCTTTCTTTATATAACATCTCACAAGCATTGTTGCCATTTCTTTATATAACATCTCACAAGCATTGTTGCCATTTTGTGTCTCCTATTGAGCAGTATTGCTCTCCTGGGGTTTCTGGGAGTTCCCCAGTTCTGGGGTCTAGTTAGGCTTTCCCCTTGCTCTCTCCTGGCCTCGGCGGATGTGTTGTATTTTTCTAAGACCTGCCTGTAGCGGAGTGGGGCGGACCTAATTCGCCCTTCAGCCGAGACGGGCACCGCACACATCCGTCAAACCCAGCCAGAGGCAACGGAGTTAGGTGGCCGGGGATACTCCCAGAATCCTTACAATATTGTGCAAAAAAAATGCTCGAATTCGCATGAGAACTAATCAACCAGAATAAGGTCCTTACTGTATGTTGTCTCTGTCTAAATTCTACATTATCTCGAGATAATAATCATATTTTATTGTCTCACCCATTTCTAAATGAAACACTGCGTTGGGCTGGAAAACAATCTTTGTGTAAGTTTTCAATTGAATAGCACATTACTTTGCGGGGACCCGGGGAAACGGATGGAAGCGCCGACGGAAGGGGGACGCGCGCGCCTCTCGTGCGCGCGCGTCCCCTTCTCACCATCGCCATGGCGGGGGATGGCGGCTGGCGACGCCAGCGCCATCCCCTGCCAAGATGGGAGAAGACCCATCTGTATGTGCAAGCACATACTTTTTGTACTGTGCGATGAGGTGCCGCGGGAGCGCGCACCTCAAAGCACAGAACGGACAGCACGCATAGCAGCGTGTATGGGCTGCTTTAGGATTTTGTAACATTTAAATGACAATTAACTTTGATCTTATCTTAATCATAACTTAAAGTGAATTTTTGTTAATTAAATCAATTATGTAAAAAAGTATACAATAATTCTATAGCAACATGAGAATGCCACAATATTTGTGATATGGTAGAATGAGAAGGTGGGATCACCAGGACCAAGTGGAAGCTGAGTGCTGCTTCAGATGGCAACCTACTAGGCTGCAGTGTGTTGTTCTAGGCCAGGGGTAGGCAAGTAATTTTTGATGGAGTCCGGAATTTTGAAATGATTTTGGTCGAGGTCCAAAAAATGCTGCCAATATGGGGACAATGCTGCCAATACGGGCACAATGCTGCCAATAAGGGGACACTGCTGCCAATACGGGGACACTGCTGCCAATACAGGCACAATGCTGGCAATACAGGCACAATGCTGGCACACTGCTGGCAATACGGGGACACTGCTGGCAATACGGGGACACTGCTGGCAATACGGGCACAATGCTGGCAATACAGGCACAATGCTGGCAATACAGGCACAATGCTGGCAATACAGGCACAATGCTGACACTGCTGGCAATACGGGGACACTGCTGGCAATACGGGGACAATGCTAGCAATACGGGGACAATGCTGGCAATACGGTTACACTGCTGGCAATACGGGGACACTGCTGGCAATACGGGGACACTGCTGGCAATACGGGCAATACGGGGACACTGCTGGCAATACGGGGACAATGCTGGCATACGGGCACAATGCTGGCAATACGGGCACAATGCTGGCAATACAGGCACAATGCTTGCAATACAGGCACAATGCTGACACTGCTGGCAATACGGGGACACTGCTGGCAATACGGGGACACTGCTGGCAATACGGGGACACTGCTGGCAATACAGGCCAGCATTGTCCCTGTATTGCCAGCATTGTCCCTGTAATGAATACAGGGACAATGAAGGCACATTCTGCTCACCTTTTTAAAAATGCCAACTCTGCATACGGGTCCGGCGTCAGGCAGCTCCTTCACTCAGCGTGGGGGGAGGGAGGGCGGCCGGGCAGCTCCTTCATTCAGCGGGAGGGTGGCCGGCCGGGCAGCTACTTCACTCTGCCGGCAGGAGGGCGGGCGGGCGGCCGGGCAGCTACTTTACTCTGCCGGTGGGAGGGCGGCCGGGTAGCACCGGGCTGGAGGGAGGGCGGACAGGCTTGACGCGCGTGGCGTCTCTAAATGATGCTGGCCGCATCTTCAGCCCCCGCCCACGTGAGGCGCCGCGATAGGATGCTCGCTACTAGTCAGGGGAAGGAGATGTCACGTGTCCTTTCCCTGGCATATTTGGCGAAAACCTGTGAGGTCCGGAGCTCTGGCTTCTGCGGTCCGGAGATGGACCGCGGTCCGCCAGTTGCCGGACCCTGTTCTAGGCATACAGGTGTCATAGGGTAGTCACAGTGCTGCCCACTAGGGCCTGCACCCTGGCTGGTGGCATACTGTAACTTGGCCTATCCTATTTACAACCCTGCTAACCAATATTTGTGATATGGTAGAATGAGAAGGTGGGATCACCAGGACCAAGTGGAAGCTGAGTGCTGCTTCAGATGGCAACCTACTAGGCTGCAGTGTGTTGTTCTAGGCCAGGGGTAGGCAAGTAATTTTTGATGGAGTCCGGAATTTTGAAATGATTTTGGTCGAGGTCCAAAAAATGCTGCCAATATGGGGACAATGCTGCCAATACGGGCACAATGCTGCCAATAAGGGGACACTGCTGCCAATACGGGGACACTGCTGCCAATACAGGCACAATGCTGGCAATACAGGCACAATGCTGGCACACTGCTGGCAATACGGGGACACTGCTGGCAATACGGGGACACTGCTGGCAATACGGGCACAATGCTGGCAATACAGGCACAATGCTGGCAATACAGGCACAATGCTGGCAATACAGGCACAATGCTGACACTGCTGGCAATACGGGGACACTGCTGGCAATACGGGGACAATGCTAGCAATACGGGGACAATGCTGGCAATACGGTTACACTGCTGGCAATACGGGGACACTGCTGGCAATACGGGGACACTGCTGGCAATACGGGCAATACGGGGACACTGCTGGCAATACGGGGACAATGCTGGCATACGGGCACAATGCTGGCAATACGGGCACAATGCTGGCAATACAGGCACAATGCTTGCAATACAGGCACAATGCTGACACTGCTGGCAATACGGGGACACTGCTGGCAATACGGGGACACTGCTGGCAATACGGGGACACTGCTGGCAATACAGGCCAGCATTGTCCCTGTATTGCCAGCATTGTCCCTGTAATGAATACAGGGACAATGAAGGCACATTCTGCTCACCTTTTTAAAAATGCCAACTCTGCATACGGGTCCGGCGTCAGGCAGCTCCTTCACTCAGCGTGGGGGGAGGGAGGGCGGCCGGGCAGCTCCTTCATTCAGCGGGAGGGTGGCCGGCCGGGCAGCTACTTCACTCTGCCGGCAGGAGGGCGGGCGGGCGGCCGGGCAGCTACTTTACTCTGCCGGTGGGAGGGCGGCCGGGTAGCACCGGGCTGGAGGGAGGGCGGACAGGCTTGACGCGCGTGGCGTCTCTAAATGATGCTGGCCGCATCTTCAGCCCCCGCCCACGTGAGGCGCCGCGATAGGATGCTCGCTACTAGTCAGGGGAAGGAGATGTCACGTGTCCTTTCCCTGGCATATTTGGCGAAAACCTGTGAGGTCCGGAGCTCTGGCTTCTGCGGTCCGGAGATGGACCGCGGTCCGCCAGTTGCCGGACCCTGTTCTAGGCATACAGGTGTCATAGGGTAGTCACAGTGCTGCCCACTAGGGCCTGCACCCTGGCTGGTGGCATACTGTAACTTGGCCTATCCTATTTACAACCCTGCTAACCAAGTCAGTTATTGATTTCATGGAAAATATTTTGACATATTCTTCTTTTGCATTCACCATTTTATTTTCTTCTGGCCTGAATAACATTGGGTCAAATCATTTCGACTGTAAAAAAGGGTAGTGACTACAATCTCTGGAACTTTGTACATTTCAATTTCGAAAGTGATTTTATTACTTCTTGTAACCTCCACTTTAAGCCTAAAGTTTTACACAGAGAGAAATGTTTTCCCTCACTCCTTCCCCCTTCTTAGTCCATCTTCTGAATTATTCTCTCTTCATTTTTTTCTTGCTGTCTGTAGGTCAGACTGTACAAGATAACAGCTTTGCTCTTTAGCACTTGGCAGCTTAGCAGATAGGCAGTGTGGTTATTGTGTCTAGAAAAGGTCCACAAAAGGTCATGGTTTCATGTGGAAGACAGGAGAATGTATATTGCTTAGCACATCTTGTTAGTAACCATATGTTTGAATAGGTTCTCTGGGGGAAATCACAGCCACGTTTTGCTTATCCAACAACAAAAATAATGTTCACACTCAGGTGGAATCCTTTTCAATTATTGTACAATTCTGATTTTGCAGTAGCAGTTGCACTGGGGAAAGACCAAGATAAGGTGATAAAGATTTAATGACATGATGTGTCAACTCTATGTACCCATCACCAATGTGCATTATGTCTATCATTTTTAATATTCTTCTTATTTACTTTCTTTTATAGAGCAGCATCATACCCCACAAGGCTCAACACCACACAATGCGCCAGATTCAGCTTTGTAAGCAAAAGCAAAAACGCACGCAAGTGGGTAAAACCGTGTTGCACCGCAGGTGGGGCAGATGTCACGTGCAGAGAGATTTAGATTTGGGTGGGATGTGTTTAACTGAAATCTAGATTTCAGTGCAAAAAGACAGCAGTCTAACATATTTTGGCTACATGCCCATATTAATGTATTTTAGGGTTGCCTACTTTTGAAAAACCCTAAAAAAGTAAAAGCCAGTGGGCAGGCCTTGCATCACCAGGGGGTGGGCCTCGTGCCGCCAGGGGGTGTTGGCGGCGCCATTGCCGTTATCTAACACATGCGCGGCAGAAAGGGGTCCTCTTCATGCCTGAAAAATACTCCAATAAAGGGGGAAAGGGGATACATATGATATCCTGGTGTTAGGGATGCCTGCGGTCAAAAGTCCTACCGCGGAATGCCAATATATAGAAACCCTTCCACTAGTGTATAACCCCATACCCCACTGCCTAAATATAACCCCCCTCCCCTTGGAAGTGCCAAACCCTAAACCCACCTTTTCACAGCCTAACCCTAACCTTCCCTACCCATGTGTGTGTATAGCTACCAAAAAAGCAGCCCCGGTGGCTGAGTTTTCGTGGCCAGTAAAGACATGAAACATGAACCAGACATTGTACAAATGTGATAGGCAGCCATAACTCTACTTCGCCATTCACCTTACCTAAGCCTTCTTTTGCGGACCCTGCCAGCACGGTGGCCACCTGCGGCATCCCCTCCGTCATGCAGCCATTCGGCAGCAGTCTCTCCCTGGGCCGTGTTGCACTCTGCTCATCAGCCTGGTCCCTGCACTACCAGCCAGCGACAGCAGCAGCTGCAGTATATAGCCGATGTATGCCGGGTGCCGGTGTACGGGGACAGGCGCAGATTGCGGAAGGGGAAAGGGGCCCTCTTTCGGGAGTCCGTGAGATGTCCCAGGATTCTGGGAGTCTCACGGACATTCCGGGAGAGTCGGCAACCACTCCCTTTGCATGGCAACATGGTTTGTTCCAGACACAAAGGGGTTATTCTGATTCACTCTGAAGGGCACAATCACTCTCTAATGGACAAAACCATATGCACTGAAGGTGGGACTGATGTAACATGTGCAGAGAGAGATAGATTTGGGTGGGGGGTATACTTTAAACTGATATCTATATTGCAGTGTAAAAATAAAGCAGCCAGTATTTACCCTGCAGAGAAACAATGAAACACCCTAATCTAATTATCTCTGCACATGTTACATCAGCCCCACGTATTTTTCAGCCCACTGCATATGCGTACCTTTCGGAATGCGCATGTCCGGCCAAACACCACCATAGATGGACGAAACAATGCGATCAAAAACAACTAAGCCGTGCACGGTCGGACACAGTGGGCGTAATGTGGGTGTATCACAGGGCGCAGCAACAAAAATGGGCAAAACTGGGCGTTCACCGGGGCGTGCATGTGGGTGGTTACAACAAGTGCTGGGCGTACGCATTGCACGATTTTTCGAGCGATTGGAGCTCCTCACATCAAAATCACTATTAAGAAAAAAACAAGTCTCAAGTTTGACAGGCTTTTAACTAGTAACCTATAAAGATTCAGAGGGAATGTAATATGTAGATAGAAAACTTATAACATGGGCTCTTGATTGACTGAGGAAGGACCCGGTGAATGAAGTCACTGAGGAATCCCTCATTCTCAGTGCGGAGCTGCAAGTGCAAACACACTTGTGGCTCCTTAGTCCGGTCGATACGGGCTACTCTGTTTCTTTTTTGTACGATCTTGGATACCTACATGGACTGAAGAGGGGATGGTGAGTATAATTTAAGAATTCTACTGGAGAAGAGGACAGGTCTAAACGGTACCCTATATGTGAGGGTAGTATGTATTAAAATTTTACTTTATTATTGTGTCGTGTTTTTAGATGTTGTTATGGTGTGGAACTACAAGAACCAGTGGGCCCATTAATGCCCCGCATGCTGGAACTTTGGGACTTGAGGTTCTCCAAGTCCCAGCATGTTTGTGGGGACTTGTAGTAGCAAAACATTGGGGTTTATTCTAGTTCATTCTTTCTGACAAAATCCTTCTTAGATGGACAAAACCATGTGCACTGCAGGGGGGCAGATGTAACATGTGTAGAGAGAATTAGATTTGGGTGAGTTATTTTGTTTCTGTGCAGGGAAAATACTGACTGCATGATTTTACACTTCAATATAGATCTCACTTTGAAGAAAAACCCCACCCAAATCTAATTCTCTCTGCACAAGTTACATCTGCCCCACCCGCAGTGCACATGGTTTTGTCCATCTAAGAAGGATTTTGTCAGAAAGAATGGACTAGAATAACCCCCATTGTGATATGCACGTATATGTAATAAATACTTAAAATAAAGGAAACAAGACTCTGTAAGAAAAAAGGGGTTAACAGTAAATCCGGCTGACCCTAGGACCCAGCATTTGTTCTTACTTGGATCCCAGAGGAGGAAACCTGCCCCGTGGGGATTGGCTGGCTGGAGGAGCATGAAGGAGAGAGGTAAAAGGTCAGCCCAGAGGGGCGAAGGTGAAGCAGGCTGGCACGTGAGGAGTAAGCAGCAGAGCGTGCGGCCAAGAGAAATGTGTGGAAGCCTGACTGGTGCACCCGGAGGGTGAAGAGGCGCGCTGGGGGTGACAGTCGGGCGTCTGTGATAGCAGGCAGTTCTTAGTCAGAGACATTTATTACCAAAGTTAAGAATCTGGATTGTTACAACCCTGTGGATTACAAACACCCTTAAAGCCTTTACTTGAAGGTGGGGTGCTTATCTTGAAAGACACTGTAACTGGCCATAGACTCGGCAGCAAAGCTGAATTTCGTTCATGAGGGCCCTGGTAGGACATACCACAGGACACATTGGGTTAACAGTTACTGCAGTAACAGTCAGGTTCCTAAAAGTGCACTATAAAAACATTCATTATTGTGCAATAATAATTACTAGGTTATTTACTGTATGCAATATATGTATTTGTTTACTGTGGTCTAGGCGGGAGCAGTAATAACTTGTTTATCGTTATCTATGCAATAACCATTATATCTGTGTTCTTGTACCAATGTGATGCCAAAGTTTATATTCCATTGTAAGTGAAGTCTAGACAGTTTCATAGTAAGGCTAGAAGGAATTGAATCATACGGATTAATTGTTTGAAGTTGTTTGCTAGATCTAGAAGACGTAGTGACACCCTGTTGTCGTGGTTAGCCAGACAGGCAGTGAATGGTTTAACTGTTGTGGTGTATTGCTGACTGTTATTGAAGGAAAACAGTGATTCAATTTCATGAACAATAAAGTGTCAACCCATTGAGCACTACTTGGTTTGCTGCCTCAATTCGTTACAAAGAAGAAGGAAAGGTGCAGGCCAGAATAACGATACCGGTAAGAAAGAACCGTAGATACTCACCTGTGGTTATCACAGCATAACAATACTTTACTCCACATCCCAGGGGTGGTGGGGACAGCACCGGCTGACCGGTCAGGGTGATCATGTGGCCGGTATCTGATCCGTGCAGGCATCTGGAAAACACACCAGGAAAATGTGGTCTACTTTTCTTTCATATTTATAGCTAAATTCACGGATGAATTCAGCTATATGAAATAAATTTGCAGACCACCTATTGACACATATGTCCGTGTCCTCTTGATGGTATACTTATTCATACACCCGAATTCATATGAGCTTGGCGAATGTAAAAAGAGCTAATCCTATGACTTTAGTTGATTGTAAATTAGCAGATGGCTAATTTACATATCTAATTCACATCGAATGGGTGCATTCGTACTAGAGATGTGCAGGCTCTGATTTACTCTGATTTCAAAGCAGGATCTTATTGGCTATCAACTGTCAGCAACTGTCATGTGATTTGGGATAGCCAATAAGATCTGCTTTGAAATCAGAGTAAATCAGAGCCTGCACATCTCTAATTCGTACCCATTTGATTTTAGTAAATTTTCCCCAATGTGCACCATAGGCCTGTACCCGGAAGATGATTTTCAGTGCAGGGAGGAGGAGGTCACAGGTCCGGGCAGCACAGTGCTGTGCTGCCCGGACACAGGTGAGGGAGCATCGGCGCGAGGTGGCGGGGGTCCGTTCGGAGATGCGTGTGTGCGTTAAGAAGCCCATAGGCTTCTATTTGGTATCGCCAGATTTTGCTGGCGATACCCCCCGCAGCGAAAACCCGCCGTGGGGGTTTTGCTGCATATCAAAATGTGGTAAAAACTCAGATAATGGGATTCTTACCGCATATTTAAAATTTTAGAATCCCGCCCAGTAGCACAATCTTCTTCTCATTACACTGCGCACAATAGTACCCCCATTTCTAAATTATGCCACACATTAGCTCAATCTTACACTGGACATAGTGCTCTTAATTTATTTAACACCATATAGAACTGCCCCTTATTTTCATTATGACACACATTAGAACACACAGCAGTGCCCCATATTCACGTTCCATCACACAGTAGTGCTCTATATTCACAGTACGCTACACAGCAGTATCCCTTTTACATGTTACATGTCATGACTGGGGCTGAATGGAACCAGACGTGACCCAGGTGGTCAGAGATGTTAACTGAATACCAATGGAAGGAGTACACAGATGCAGCAGGATAAGATGAAGACACTTTAGTCACACAATGGAGATGACGGTACAGGTGAATGCTTGAGAAAGTGTGAATATAGGAAACAATGTAAATACTATACTATACTATGAAATAGTAGACTGTGGCTGACAAGTAAAGACTGTGGCTTTAGGGATGAAGAACTGAAGACTGTGGCTTTAAGGATGGCAAACAATGAAAACTGTTGACACGGAAAGACTTTGGGTAACTGTTGCTTTAAGAACTATGGGGGCTGAAACTGGATAACTGTGGACACGGAAAGACTGTGGTAACTGTAGCTTTAGGAACTGAAGACTGTAGCTTTAAGAAGAATACTGGAATTGGACATGAAGGACAACACTGGAACCGGACCTCAAGGACAACACTGGAACTGGACCTCAAGGACAACACTGGAACCGGACCTCAAGGACAACACTGGAACCGGACCTCAAGGACAACACTGGAACCGGACCTCAAGGACAACACTGGAACCGGACCTCAAGGACAACACTGGAACCGGACCTCAAGGACAACACTGGAACCGGACCTCAAGGACAACACTGGAACCGGACCTCAAGGACAACGCTGGAACCGGACTTCAAGGACAACACTGGAACCGGACTTCAAGGACAACACTGGAACCGGACCTCAAGGATAACACTGGAACCGGACTTCAAGGACAACACTGGAACCGGACTTGGAGAATATACTGGAGACCGTAGAATGAAGCAGGTGGTGGAGTCTGGGACTTTAACTGGAAAATTACCAGCAAACTGGACCGGAGGCACAGAAGTAGTATAGTAGACTGTGAGTTGTAGAAGGTAATGGAGTCTGAGACTTGAACTGGAAGATTACTGACTGGAGGGTTCAGGATACAGGAGTCTGTCTGGTGTAAGCTCATACAGCAATGGCACTGAGAAGCAACAATGCACAAGCAATGACTGCTAGCTGGTCTGGGAATTTATCTGATTGGAGAGCATGGCAAAAGAAAACTTCAAAAACTGGGAAGGATTCAGAATGGAGCAATCAATGTGAAATAGGAAACTTGCATGATTCCACCTACTGTAGCAGGTGACTGAAGAGTTAATGACAGCAGAAGATCTCACACAGCTAGGACTTCCACAGGTGCTAATTAGTAGCCATTCACAGTCTCTCAGGAAACATGATTGTAGTCTAGCTGCAGCAGGCTGGATGCATAGAATTGCATAGGATTAAAGGAGCCCATACACGCTCCGTTGTGTACGGCTCCGTTCTGTACTATGCGATGCGCGCTCCCGCGCATCACATAGTACGGTACAAAAAGTATGTGTAGCACATACTTTTTGTACTAGGTACAGATCGTATCGGATCGCAGTGCATGCACACTGCATGCACTAGGGATGTGATCCGACACGATGTGTGCTGTTCAAGTCCCAAACGGATCCATTAAACGGACCGTGTATGGGCTGCTTTAGGCAGGATTGTGACATTTCACCACAAAATAGTGCCCTTTATATATAATGCCTACAGTAGTAGTGCCTCTTATAAATATAATGCCTACAGTAATAGTGCCTCTTACACATAATGGTGGAAAGTTACTACATTGGGAATTGGGAGTTCTATTTCAGATGGGATGTTGCTATGGGCAACCAATCAGATCATATCTTTTAGATGGTGCTAAATTAATAAAAAGTCTTTTTTAATGGTTGCCCATAGCAACATCCCATGTGAAATAGAACTCCTATTCTAGTAATCCACAATAGAACTGCTAATAAAAATAATGCCACAGTAATAGTGCTGCTTACACATTATACCTACCTTAGTAGTGCTGCAGTACACTTTGGTGGTAATTCAATTGTGATGGCCACCCGATCTCCTGTCTCAACTGACAGGAGAACACAGGACGATATTCAACTGATGGTTTTTTATCTTGCTGATTGTTTTTATAGTGTAAAGCATAAATTGGAAAAACCTGCCTACAGTAAATTAACTGGTGTGACATGAAAAGCCCTATTTAAACGCTATAATTGCAAAGCTACATCGGGAGTGAGTGGAAGTTGCTAGTGCTAACAATTGAATTCCCCCTTAATACCACTACCCCCTTAATACCACTCCTGCTTGCACATTATGCCCACAGTAGTACCATTTATACACTGCTCTACCACCTTACACAGTTTACACCTTACACAGCTATTCCCCATTTAATGTTATCCCTCATGGAGCTCTCCCAACACATCCCTGAAAAAGTACATCTTTCCCCTCATTTCCCCTTAAACCCCCCCCCCCTTGAAACAGTACACATTTCTGTCACCCCCATGAAACAGTACATAATCCCCCTTCACCCCCCAAACAGTACACGTCCCCTCCCCCTCACACCCCCTCCTTCTCACCAGTGTCATTGCTAGTTTTGCTTACTGTTTTTGCATCCATGTGGGTCCTCTGGGCAGCTCCTCTTCAAATATGATGTCAGCGAGCTCATCCCCACCTCCGCTGCCAGGGAGAGGAAATGGAAGAGGCAGTGGGTGGAGGGAAGGCCAAGTCAATCATTGCCTCTGTAGCACTGCTAACCACCATATCTACAGCTGTGAAGTCATATTTTAGAAAAACAGTCTGTCATTCATTACTGCTGCCTCGCCTTTGCCTGCCCACCATGAAGTACATGTAGTTGTAGGAGACTGTTGAGCTGCCGCATAATGAAGGCGACTCAACGACTATTAGAGTCCTTCATTATGTGGCAGCAAAACACCCCAGCAGCAGCCTGTACTTCTTGGTGGCCAGACAAGGCGATTAGGCAGATGCGGGGCAGCCACCATAAAGAAGCATGCCGAGGAACCTATAAGTCATGCCTACTGGAGCTACTGTGGCCTGCCAAGGTGGGCAGATGGAGGCGGAAATGGTTTCACCTCGAATTACAACTGCAGGAAGGCAGTTCCACCCCACTTTAACCCCAGTTACCCAAGCAGGCCCAACTCACTATAGTTAAGTCCATAACTTATGGCACTTACATACTGTAATTCCATAGTAACTCACTAGTAAATAAGATAAAGGTTGGGTTACAGTGGTGTTTTCCTAAATAATAATCTTGTGATGGTTCAGACCATTACAAACTTGCTCCCTAGCTTCCATACGTCCACAAAGAGTCTATTTACTTAAATGCAGACATCCAACAGAGAGAGAACAATATGAACCTCTTCAGAATTCTTCTGGTTCAGAAACATTGCAGGTTAGCCAAGGAGGAGCTGATTGGCTTGTACTTTATCTCTCTCCAAAGCTTAATACATCTGCCCCATAGACCTTAGAAAGGTCCTTATTAAATACTTAATGAAGGTGCATGTATTTGGCTACAGCCACGCTCCTGCAGGCGTTATCTGTGGGATTGTGATTCTGTTGCATTTAGGATTAACAATTTTCAGATTTATGATTTTAAACCATATTTTAATTATGTAGTCATTACAATGATAAGAATTTCAATGTACAAGTATGGGAAACATTTTAAATGAGTCCATTACTCAGGGATATCTACTGTAATTGCTATATATTAATTAATTGTATTTTTAATTATCTCAACATAGTTGTGGACATTTGTAATCTATCACTTACTTACTAATTATTTATCATGTATACAGTCATAACATATAATAACCAACTCAATCCATTACAATCTTTCCCTCTTCCGTATGAAAAGGGTTCCAAGATATATTTATGGCCCATTCTCCACATCTTTACTCTTGAAATTGTTTGATGCATTTCCCTTGGTCATGCTTGTTTTGTGATCCCAGAGTCTATGTCAGGCTTTCCCAACCAAGGTCCTCAAGGCACACCAACAGTGCAGGTTTTGTAGATATCCAGGCTTGAGCACAGGTGACTTAATTAGTATCTGAGTGATTCTGATTAAACCATCTGTGCTGAAGCCTGGATATCACTAAAACCTGCACTGTTGGTGTGCCTTGAGGACCGTGGTTGGAAAAGCCTGCTCTATGTAGTTAACTGAGGGGCTAGGGGCCAGATGTATCAAGCTTCAAAAAGTGATAAAGTGGAGAGTGATAGCCAATCAGCGCCTACCTGTCATTTTTCAAACCCAGCTAGGAACATGGCAGTTAGGAGTGGATTGGCTGGCTATCTATCACTCTCCATTTTATCACTTTTTGAGTCTTGATACATCTGGGAAGATGGGATGTTGCAATGGGCAACCAATCAGAAACTTCTTATTTATTTAGCACCTTCTAGAAGATAATATATAGAATCTGATTGGTTGCCCATAGCAACATCCCATCTTCAATAGAACTCATATCTTAGTAAATAAACCCCTTTGTGTGTGACTCGCTGGTCTGAGGAAACAGATGATGGGGGAAATTTACTAATATGTAAAACCTAGTTTTTCGTATTAGTATTTTCCCTACGACTGCATACGACTGTTTCAGTCGTATGCAAAGTCGTGTTCCGGAGGGGGAATTACAAAGCAGTCATATACGACTGCTTTGTAACCCTCCGATGTCGTAGGAATTCGTATTAGCAGCCGTATATACGGCTGCTAATACGAATTATTTGTAGGCAGTCTGCACGGATCAGTCAGATCCGTGCAGGCTGCAAGGTGTAAAAAAAAATAATAAAAAAAAAAACGGCGGCCAATCAGGAAAGACCTTTCCTGATTGGCCGCTAGGCGGCTAGGCGTCTCCTGATTGGCCAGAATTCATTCTGAGCCCTGACGCCGAAGAGGAAGGATCTCTCCGGCTCTGAAAGCCGGGGAGCGTCGCGGGAGATGCCGGCAGCTGCTGGAAATCATCAGCAGCAGCCAGAAGACCTGGATGTCGACAGATGAAGAAAGAAGACCATCCATGGAGGACCTGGGTGAGTTGGATTTCCTTCCACAGGTCCAACATGGATTATCCTCGGACAGGACGCCGACCTCGGAGCCGCCGACACGGAGCCGCCGACACGGAGCCGCCGACACGGAGCCGCCGAACACCGGAGCCAGCGACCTACCAACGGGATCAAGATAGGTAAGTATCAGTATGTGTGTAATGTGTGTATTAAACTTTTATTTAAAATGGGTGTCAGTGTGTTTTATTTAACTATTTTTTTTACTGTGGCACTACAAGACCCAGCGGGCCCTTTAATGCCCAGCAGGCTGGGACTTGTGGTTCTCCAAGTCCCAGCTTGCTGGGGAGGCTTGCTGGCACTTGTAGTGCCACAGTAAAAAACAATTGTTTGTTCTATTTTTTACACCGCTATCAGCTCGATGCCCACCGCCCAGGGGCATCGAGGACAGCACCAGGCTTCAGCCTGGTCAGGTAAGTCCTGGAGGGGGGGGACCCCTTTATTGGGGGGGTCCCCACTCCCCCAGGGCCCCTGGCCAGGCTGACTGGTCGGTAGGGTTAATGCTTTGGCCGGGGGGACTTGCATAAAAAGTCTCCCCCCGGCTGTGGCATTACCCTGCTGGCTGGTTTTGCCTGGGGCTGGTTCTTAAAATACGGGGGACCCCTAGTCATTTTGTCCCCCATATTTTGGGAACCAGCCCCAGAGCAGGAGCCTGGGGCTGGTTGTTAAAAATCAGGGAACCCCTATTTGTCGGGTTCCCTGATTTTTAATTACCGGCTCCAGGCTCTGTCAGCCTGGTGCTGGTTTCGGCTGTGGGGGGGACCCCACGCCGTTTTTTTTTTTATTTATTTAATTTTTCTATTTTTTTACACTGAAGCCTGCACGGATCTGACTGATCCGTGCAGGCTAAAACGCAAATAGAACAGGAAAATGGTGTTCTATTTTCCTGTCGTATTTGCGTGGGTGTTTTACACCACTTAGCAGCCGTATTATCAGTACGGCTGCTTAGTAAATCAGAAACCACCATTCTTTTGAATGGTGATTTCTGTCGTATCCTATCGATGGTGTAGACATTCGTATTTGTAAATACAAATACGAATGTTCCATCTTTAGGACTACGAATTGTTGTATTTTTGGGATTGTAATCCCGAAAATACAAATTCGTAAAAAAAAGGTGTATTTCTCCCTACGAATACACCTTTTTTCTACGAATCCATTTTGGTAAATGTCCCCCGATATGTAGGGTTTTCTTTACTAAGATGGGAGTTCTATTTCAGATGGGATGTTGCTATTGGCAAATAATCAGAATCAACTTCTTATTTATTTAGCACCTAGCACCATCCCATCAGAAATAGAACTCCCATCTTAGTAAAAAAAAAAAACATAGAACACAGTACAGCAGCTGCAATCCCTGACCAGGATCAAACCCGGGTATTCACCTTCAGTTATTGGACAGTGAGACAGTGAGAGAAACTTTTTGGAAGTGATACTTTGGGCAGTGAAGCATGTGATACCCCTTTCACACTTGCATAAATATCTCAAGTTTTTGCACATGAACGCGCATCAACTTGGGATTTAGCTCAGTGTGAAAGGGTATTGTCACTGCATCCCGTGTTCAGCATTCTGGGATTTCTACCCAGGTCCTGGGCAACACGGGATGCGGTGAGTGTGAAAGGGTATTCCGGGTCAGCGTGACCCAGATCCTGTTCACTGCAGTGAAAATGCGCCGCTGGGAGGTGCTGACATCTCCCAGCGCTGCCCCGGCCAAGCCTCCAGATGACGCCACCCGCCCGACAGATTTCGGGTCGGGTGACCAGTGTGAAAGCACTTGCAAGCTGGGTCGCACTCGGAACTTAGAACGCGGCTTGCGACCCCGCTTGCAAGTTTGAAAGGGGTATTACTGGTTTGCTCACTACCCCCCCTTTTTCCTTTAAAATACACTATAGGATTTACTTTAAGTGGTAGTTGTGAAGTCAGGGCCGGCGCCACCACTAGGCAGCCTTAGGCATTTGCCTAGGGCGCCGGCCACTGGAGGGCGGCACTGAGCTGCAGCAGCGCTCCCGCCCGAGGACTCCTCGCAGAAATGAAAGCAGCTGCCAATTACCAGCAGGGAAGGAACAGGTGAGCTTACAGCCACCCGTCCTGTGGCGCCCGCCCATTGAAGTGATCGGCGGGTGGTGCCGGCAAACTCCCCCCCCCCCTCCCGTGCTGGTCCCGTGCTCCCGTGCTGGTCAGCGGCTCTCTGCGGGAACAGGTGAGCTTACACCTGCCCACCCGTGGGGCCCGCCCGTTGATGCTATCGGCGGTGGTGCCCACAACCCCCCCCCCCCTGTGCTGGTCAGCGCCGTGGCTATCTGCGGGTGAGCTTACACCCGCCCGCCTAGGTCAGGCGGGTGGGTGTAAGCTCACCCGCAGATAGCCACGACGCTATCTGCGTGGCATCGATGAGAAGTGCCGGGAAGTGCTATGAGAAGCGCTATGTTGAGGGGAGGGGGGGGGCGGTGATAGAGAAGTGACTCCCGCGGCTGGGGGGGGTGGCGGCGGCGGCGGGGGAAGATTTGCCTAGGGTGCCGGGACAGCTCGCACCGGCCCTGTGTGAAGTAGACAGGACTGCCAATTGACAAAGAAAACAATAAAACACATTGGGCAGTATTCAATGAGCATTTTGGCGATGTGCAGCGAATCCTGTTTAGGATTCGCTGCACATTCGCCACTGCCCGCCGCGTTTCGGAGCCTCGCCGGCTCCAGTATTCAACGAGTCAGGGGCTCACATTTTAACTGAGGGAGCCTGAGGATGGCGGCAGGCAGGGAGATGGAAGTCTCCCTGCCTGCCCCAGAACGTTTGTGGGGGGGAGGTGGGCTCCCCGGGAGCCAGGCAGCACATGTTCCCTTCCGGGATAGCCAACAGGGGACCGGGTATTCACTACACCCGATTGTGCATATGTAATGATCGGGTGCAGTGAATATATGAATATCTAATGAGCGGCTCGGCTCCCGGCCCCCTGCTGGCTGCTGTGTAAAAAAAAATAAAAAAAATATATATATATTTTTTCAATTAAATGTATATTCATGTGCTTACAGCACATGAATAAAAATAGCATGCCCCTCCTCAGAATAAAATTCCTGACTTTTTTACACCAAATGTAAAAAACAAAACACTTTATTTTAAAAGTTCACATTCCACTTCACCATAAAAAGATAGCGATTGCTACTCGTGAATCATGGCGATAAAAACCTTGAAATGTATTCGCCATCTGATCATTGAATAGGGTGTTTCACCGTTTTAGTCAAAAAATTGCCGTACAGCACGAAAATAGCACAAAATCGCCATAAAACGAATCAGCCTCATTGAATACTGCCCATTGGCTTCAATTGGAACAAAATAAAACACAATGGCCCAACAGGTACCCATTGGCTCTCACGGGAAACAAAAACAGCTCATGGGCCCCCAAAATGAAAAAAAAATACAGTACACTATATAATAGTGCTTCACAGCAGCTGGTATAATATAATATACCAGCTGCTGTGAAGTGCTGCATATAATACCAGTTATATTATACTGCCAGGGGAGCACATTATATTAAATTAGCTGTGAATCCCTTCACATTACACCAGTAGCAGTGGTATTTGCAGTGCCATTTGCAATACACCAGCATGTTTACTAATAAAAATGAATCATGACATTTACTTATATAGACTTAAAAGCTTCTCATGCTCATTCTGGAGGAGCAAAAGACTGGGCACACAGGCAAAGTGTGCCAAGAGGCCGGAGACTATACATAAAGGTATACCCATCCTGGAAACCGTGGGCCTTATTCTAGTTCACTCTTTCTGACAAAATCCTTCTTAGATGGACAAAACCATGTGCACTGCAGGTGGGGCAAATGTAACTTGTGCAGAGAGAATTAGATTTGGGTGGGGTTTTACTTCAAAGTGAGATCTATATTGCAGTGTAAAAATAAAGCAGCCAGTATTTACTCTGCACAGAAACAAAATAAATCACCCAAATCTAATTCTCTGCACATTTTACATCTGCCCCCCTGCAGTGCCCATGGTTTTGTCCATCTAAGAAGGATTTTGTCAAAAAGAGTGAACTAGAATAAGGCCCTGTGTGAGGAGAGTTTAATACCTGCTGATGTTCAGCTGCGTTATCACCTGGAGTGGCTTCATCAGCTTGTGGAGAAAAATCTATGGAGATAAAGCTTCCCTACAAAGGCAAAGCCAGCACATCATAATGATCAGAGGTGGGTGCCACAGTGCCGGTATTTTGCTTACCCCTTCACTGACTATATCATGAGTTTCTGAGCATGTGCAGAAGTGCTGGAAATTGCTTGATTGAAGTTGAGCTCCAATCTCAGTAGTGATAAAGCTGCACTGCTCAGTCATGGAGGCTGTCCCATATTCCAGTCTGCCCATGGTGCTGGTACTGCAGAGGCTAGTGTGCTCGGACTGGGCAGGGGGCCTTCCAATGCTCTGCCGACACTGGACCTCTGGAAGTGGTGGTCATGCAGCGCTCCACTGGGAACATTTTGCAGAGGTACAGTAACATATCTCAGTGACAGCATTATTGATATCAATACTGTCTTGTTACTGAACTTCTGTAAAACATTTAACTAGAACCCAATGCTGGGATGGAGTCTGGAGAACCCCTTGGGAACTTCTGGGAACTAGGGAGGCACCTAGGCTGCCTTGTGGGAAAACCACCTCTGGTCCTAAGTCCCACATAAATCTTAATGCAGCTCTGTACAGAATGACATATCTATTTCTCAGTGCAGGTCTGCCTCAGGCTGGAATTCCGTAAACAATCTCTTACTGTACTTGATCTGTATTTTTATCTCCCTTCCATTCCTTTTCCCCCTTTCCAAGAATAGGAGGACTCAATTGTCAGTCTTTCTTTTGTGAGCATGCACAATGTAAATTTGCATATTTGAAGCAACGTGGTGTACTCCAAAGTCAGCAAGAGCCCCTTTGTGCCCAAATAGTTTCATACAAAACCCCAGAATAGGAAAGTCCAGGCATGTTTATCAATTATCCCCAGGCCACCCTGATTACCAGTGTTATAGAGTAGATGCACACTCAATCAATGTGTCAGTTCATGTATTCTGCACCCTGGAGATAAGTCAGATCACTCCTGATGTTGTTGACAGTGTTTGTTTTGTTCTTCTCACAATGAACTCCCGAGGTTTAAATACAGCTCATAGGAAGCTCATCAGCACAGGTCATGGTTCATTTATAAACAGAAAGGCCACACTAAAGGAGTTCTAGTGGACCTTACGGGGAAAATTTACTAAAGGAAATTTGTAAAAAAAATAGGTGTATTTGTATCCAGAAATACACTTATTTTTGACATTTACTATCCCGAAAATACGGCAATTTGTATTCGTATTGATGTGCTATCAATACGAATACGAATTGCCGTATTTTCGGCATAGTAAATGTCAAAAATAAGTGTATTTATGGATACAAATACACCTATTTTTTACAAATTTCCTTTAGTAAATTTCCCCCGTAATGTCAGGATGTAAAACTCTAATGCCAATAATATGGGGGTGTTTGATCCGGAGTTTGGGCGATCTAAGCACTGCATCTAATATAAGTGTATACCCAGCTTAATTGTACAGCTTTTATTAAACATACCATTACTGAGCTGTTGAGCTGTTTATGCAAATGAGCTGTTATTGGGAGCTGTCCAGCGTGCTGATGTATTATCTGTTGTATGTCACATGATCATTCAGAGCTATCAGTAGTATTTTTCGAGCACAAAGAGCATATACCTGTCATGTTTACACTATCTTTAGCAGTCATTAACATTATATACACATATTAGGTTATTATGATTCATTGGCAGCAGGGTTCCGATCATATGGGACCGATGTTTTAGTACTGCGCACATGCATTTCTGCGATTGTGTATATTCAGGGAGCATGCACCCACTGCGAACAGGCTGCATGTACCCAGGACATGCGACTTCCACAAAGATGTTTGTGACAACCATTCACAAGCCCATGCGAGCGAGTCACCCTTGTGAATAGGTAGTGCTAGCCAACCATTTGCAAGGTGGGGTTTGATGGACTCGAAAGTCTGCGAATGCACAGCCTTGGGAATCAACCAGAAAAACCCCCATAGTGCCCTGGCAATTTTAGTACTATAGAGCAGTAAGAGCTGAAAACTAGAGATGAGCGGTTCAGATTCTGTGGGATCTGAACTGCTCCGAACATAGCCAGCCCAACATCCCGCGAGCCGCACCCACGAGTTTCTGGCTTTGTTCAGAAACTCGAGCGTGGCCAAATGCGGGAATTTGGCACAGCTCTGCCTAGCAGTGGGGTCTGGGCTTTGTGCAGACTAGAGGGGTGTTGTGTCATAGTGTGCAGAGGGGTATTGTGCAGAGGGGTGTAGTGCAGTCAGTGCAGAGGGGTGTTGTGCTTGTGCGGTGCAGACTGCAGACTTCAGAGGGATTTGTGCTGTTGTGCAGACTCAGAGTGGTGTTGTGCAGTGCAGAGAGGTTTGTGCAGTGCAGAGGGGTGTTGTGCAGTCAGTGCAGAGGGGTTTGTGCTGTGCAGAGGGGTTTGTGGCAGTGAAGTGCAGAGCAGAGGGGGTTTGTGCAGTGCAGAGGGGTTTGTGCTGTGCAGACTGCAGAGGGGTTTGTGTGCTGGGGTTTGGGCTGGGTTATTTATTATATATATATATACTTATATTGTAGTAATTGTACTGGTCGTGGTGTGTTATTAGGCAGGCTGTCAGTCAGTGTAGTGGGGTACAGTAGTACACAGGCAGGCTGTCAGCTTTTTTATTGTTAATTTTTTTGTGTGGTCACTGTGGTGTGCTGCACTGCAATCCAATACACCATACATAATATATACATAATATATACTACTGTCAGAAACAGAACAAGTTCTGTGTGTGATTGTTCTGCCTTCACAGTCCACGCAGTGTTATCCAAGCCCCGTCCATAAAAAAAAATACAATATAAAAATAAATTTTTGCTGTATACCGCACCCCAATAGTATACAACACAAGTTCCGTGTGTGATTGTTCTGCGTCCATGCAGCGTTATACAAGCTGCGCATTAAAAATAATTAAAGTAAAAAGATCCGGTACTTGTACTCAGAACTCCCTGTTGTAATTTTTAGTGAGGGGTGGGGGGGTATAATTTCTTCCATGGCAGCAAAGATTTTAGGGGAAAAAAAAGACTAGCTCTGGCTTGCATTTAAAAAGCAGTGGTAACTCCCATAGTACTCTCCTCTAATTGAATAGACTGGAGGAAAGGCCCTGCACAATAGAATCTCTAATTGAATAGACTGGAGGAAATGCCCTGCACCATGGAATCTCTAATTGAATAGACTGGAGGAAAAGCCCTGCACCATGGAATCGCTAATTGAATAGACTGAAGGAAAAGCCCTTCACCATAGAATCTCTAATTGAATAGACTGGAGGAAAAGCCCTTCACCATAGAATCTTTAATTGAATAGACTGGAGGAAAAGCCCTGCACCAAGGATTTTTTTTTCTAAATTTCCCACTCCCATTTCATATGCCTCCATGGCCTTATGCAGTCTAGCAGGTACACTGTTGGTAGGAATTTAATATTATAATAGGATAATGAGCTTATTACAATGACACTGTTTCTTTGATTCTGGAATAAGACTTGTATAGGTCTCATTAAAGCTAGGGAAGAGTACTTGGTGCTTGTGCCTTTGCTGTAACAGATTAGTCCAAGTGAATATAAAATCTATTTATGTATATGAGTCACCATCGATATCACTTGAAAAAGGCCATAGTGGCGGCTTAAACATGATACTGCTTCCTGCTTTATCACGCTCTGAATCCGGGGACCACAGGCCAAGTTTGCTGCACCTACTTGTGACCGAGTATTGCCGCGGGGACCATATACGGGGTCACCGTTCTTGTCTGTGGTTAAAGATGCTGCAGGAAGATTGGGTCATTCTGCTGCACCGGCCTATGGCTGTTCACCATTTGGGAACCCTGCACCAGTTCACTGCACCTATCTGTGACTGACTGAGGCTACAGGATCCTTTTGTGAGTTGACAATTTGCTGTTGGCAGGTGCTTATAGCTGCCACTTGGTGCTGGCTGTGTCTACCAAAATGAGACCAAGACAGCCAAGAGTAGCCTATAAAACTGCATCCTGCTTTTGAAAGGAGATGTGGTTCATCAGGTGTCTTAACTATATATAAAAAGGTCTGCGCACTTCTGATTATTACAGCTGTTTAGCAATATACCATATTAGCTGTCTAAAGGTGACCATACATTAGTACAATTTGGCCCCTGACGCATATGGCCCTTGACTAATAAATGATGTGCAAAGTGTCAAATCCTATGTCATTTACGTATGATTCCAATCCAATGCAATCTAATTCTGGCCGGATTAGATTCATACATTGTCACTGCTGCACCAAGGATATGCATTGTATACCAGGGAAGTGAATGGGATGGCATGTAATACATCCCCCGCCAGGGAGTTGCAGAGGTATCGCATGTAATACCTCGGCATAGTATATGGGGCCTTTAGGATTTAAATGACCTTGTGTGGCTGGATTCATGCAGAAACATTATTCTAGTGGGCCATACCATTGATATTTCCATATGATTTTATTCCATTTGATAAGGTGCGGTATACAGTATGATATATATTTTATACTCTTTGGAGTGACTGTTCTCTGATTGGAACTTTGTATAGCTACTGTACATTATATTCAGCGACTAAAACAAAGTGCTTTAATAATATTGTTGCTGAAAAGAAACTACTTATACCCCTTTCACACTGCACTTTTAAAACGGTATATTGCCGTTTTTTTTCCATTTTAAAACGTTTAAGGCTGCAGTGTGAAAGTGCCAGAGTTGATTTACCGGTTAAAGTTAACTGGTATTTCAACACGTTTAAAAAGCTGAGTCCTACACGTTTCAAAGGCGTTTTTTAGGCAGTGTGGCTCTATTTCTATGGCTTGAAACGTGTCCCTTGGGGGTTAAAAGGGTTGAATGTGTGAATGGTATTAAATGCTTTTTAAAACGGTTTTCACCTGCAATGTGAAAGGTCTTAAGGTTCAGACCCGTTTTAAAGTCCCATTTAAGAATACAGGGTCAATACCCATTTCTGCAATGTGAAAGCAGTAATAGATACTCTATTTTTGTATGACTATTATAAGTTTATTTTATTGATTTTCTATGTTTTGTTTATGTCTATAATTAGTATTTTATTGGTTATAAAAAACATTTATTTTAAGAACTGAAAAACTTGATTTAATACCCCAATATTGCATAGATAATTGTCTACTCCAATAGTTCCCAACTCCAGTCCTCAAGTAGCCCCAACAGTTTACATTCTCCAGGTCAACTGTGGATTTTTAAAATGTTGGTTATACTCTGTGCTTTGGCTGGATGACATGGAAAATCTGAACTGTTAGGGGTACTTGAGGACGTTGGGAAGAACTGGTCTACTCTACTGTATGATATACAAATAATTTTAAATTAATATCTTGCTTCATGGCTCTTTTCAATGCCTCTGACAATGTCACTGGGTTATCCCAATATGATGTTGTAGACATTTTTTCCTAGATAAAAACTAGTGGGTACATTTACTTAGGAGCCGATTCAGGTTAGGATGCAGGGCTGCAAATTCGATTATCGATAGACTGCACATACGCACGGTATACCGGCCTATAGTGGCCGTTCACAAGATGATTGACAGGCACTTTCTGGGAGTGCCGCCAAAAATCGCAGGTGGATCCCAACCGTTAGGAGGGAGGACTGCTGATGTCAGCAACAGCCATGATCTACCCATGGCCATTTCTACCCCACATGGGGGAAAGTGTGGGGTAGGTATGTATTCACTTTGCATGGTATGCATCGCATATACAGCCATGCACAGGGTGGGTTTTCTCTTTGGTGGCTAACAATCAGGCCTGAATCAGCCCCTAAGGCTGTGTACACAAGGGGGTAATTTTGTCTATTGCTGCGGGTAATATGGTCGCTGAGCGACCATATTGCCCGTGATGGGAGTGTGCACTGGCAATATATCGCAGAGTGTGCGCTCCCGTGTTCTCCCCCGTAGTGATCGCTGGTAGCAGGAACATGCTCCTGCGACCAGCTGATTTTCACTGCCAGGCTCCCCCGGCAGTTTCTTTTTCATCAGCGACCATCTCTGGTCTCTGATGCAAATGGGACACTGAGCGATATAGTGCTCATCGCGAGTGATATATCGCTCAGCGATATATCCCCCTGTGTGTACGGGGCTTTAGTGTCATTTTAAACCCCAAAATTGAAACCGACATTTAGATTTCAGAACATGGCAAGAATCCACCATAGTGGATTTCTTCTGATTGGTCACACTTGAACTTGGGGGAACCAGTGCAAATAACATTTGTAAAGTTTTTTTTGCCTCCTTAATAATAACTTCAGTAATCATTCTAAGCTTCTTAGGAAAGCTATTCAAGTTCCTGTCAGGGTTACAATGACATGCAGCAGGAAATACAAGTATATATATTAGTAATCCCTGTGTAGCATAAAACACAGCTGTTATGTGACCTCTGCTGGGAGAGTTAGATGACAATATATAATATACTGTTTCTAGTGGTCTAAATTCCTTCTTTATCTTTTCTTTTCAGAAGGAGAGAGCCATCAACAGACACATTTGAAAACATTGTTCACTATCTCCTTTAACTTCCTTGTCAATAATTAATTGCCTGCATTATGTTATTAACCTATATTGCCCAGAACTTAATTAGCTGAGATACTTGCTACTTTTATTGGTCAAGGAGATTTGCATACTGAATGGCTATAACAAGAGTGCTCTGAAAGTCATTTAAAGTAGTTTTATTGTAAGGCTAAATTAAATAAAGGACCATTAATAACCCATGCTATATTTTCCATATGTATTTAATACAGTATTTTAAACATTTTGGGTCCTATCTCTGCAAGAAGGTATAAAGACAGGTTCTGCAGGTAGCAGTTGTCCTTGACTAAGAAAATATTGTCCAAATGCACATTTAAAACAGTGTCATGTACGTATATACTCAGCAGGACGTGGTGCATCCGGATAAATTGCGCCAGGTGGAAGGATGACCTCATGAGGAATAAGCACTTCCATCATGTCCTCATATTCAGTGAAGGTCACAGAAAAGGGGTAGCGCCCCCTGTCCTCTCCAGATGTTTGGCCTCCTTAGCCATCTAATGCTGTGTACACACGGTACAATCCAGCATGATATTTTGACTATATATGCAGATCGTAAGCAGATCATATGCAGATCGCACAGATTTTTTTTTTTTTTTTAACTTCAATAAATTTTTATTGTAACAGAGATTTTTTAAATGGGGTACAGAAAAGAGAAAGGGGGCACAGATTTTTTACCTTGCAATCCCAATGCGAGCTCCCGTGACAGCACAAATCGAAACCCAGATAGACAGGGCAGCAATGACTGTATAGTACAAATTGAATGTAGATAGCAAGAATTGTATGCAAATAGTACAGAGTTGGCAAAGATTGTATAGCAGTCGAATCTTAAGTCGAATAGCAAGGGAATCTCACCGTGTGTACACACCATTAGTCTTGACTAACCACTTGATATCATAAAAATTTTTGTTAAAGTTATCAAGGGATCTACGCCTGGTCTCGGAAGCAGTCACACCCATGACTGCTTTCTGCCACAAGGCAGTCTTGCAACTGGTTGAGACCTTCTCTGCCAGAGCACCAAAGAGCTGATGTTGGTCTCTAAGAATCCCAATGACCAGCAGCATATTTTTGGCATAATAAAACTTCACCATGCGGTGCTTCTTATTCCTGGTCACTAGCCTCTGGCCAGCAGTCTCCTCGCCAGAGATGCCCTGCTCCTCCATCACCACCTCCCCCACACCAATCTGACTATCCTCTCTCCCAGACATCCCCCACAGACAGAAAACACAGATAAATAAAAAAGACAAACACAGAACACACTCCTCGCCTTACCTCACACACGCACAAACACACAGCACACTCACAAACAATGACTATAGACTGAAAAGAAAAATTTACTAAGTACAAAACAAACAGGACAACTTCCACAACACAGAAACTACTCAGAAAATCACAGTACCAACTTTCACCAACCTCCAGCACCTCAAAAACACCTCTCCACTCCATGCCTATCTAAACGCACAAGGAGCATGTCTTGAAATTTAAACCAAAACACAAATGAGAAAACATGCACAAAATACGGCCTTATTAATGTTGGTATTACGTTATGTACGTACAGATTTTAGGACTACAAAATTAGTTTTAAAACAACAGTATGAATACAAAAATCCGAACCCATAGGAATATCTTTGCCATCAGAAAATATGACTAGCGTAACTGCAATAGTTTAGTCAATTTGGATTTTCGGCAATAAAACCCCCACAAAATACAAACAGCGCTACTGACTGTTCATACATATTCTAGAGCTCTTTTAGGGGGTTATTCTGGTTAGTACGTTATTAACGTACGCCGGCGGATCTGTTTTTTTTTTTTTTGATCTGCGCATGCGTACCTTCCGCAATGCGCAGGCGCAGCGACTTCACAACGCTCACTGACGGGTCTTTCCATGCGAAAAAAAATGTCCGCAAGAGTACGGTCATTGTGGGCGGCATAGGGGCGTGTTGAGGGGAGCGGCCGAAATAATGAGGGAAACTGGGCGTAAACATGGGCGTACACGGGGGTGTGCACAAAAAATGTACGGTGCTAATACCGCTCGATCGGCGAAAGCACCGTGCATTTCGGACACAAAACAGGTGGCCGCCACCGAGACCTCCAGACCACCCTTACAGATACCGCATGAGAGCGGACGCCTGGGTCTGCTAATTAACGCTGATTACTGGTCAGACACATACACCTGAATGTAATAAGCAATGCTGCAGTCTATTAAGTGCAAACCATTATTTCACTACCTGCAAGCCACACACAGCCCTCAAACACATCGGAAGCATATCTTTCTACACTTCTCTACATGTAAAGGTTGGTTTCATTTTAGCTAAGATTAATTTTAAGACCTGCTTATATATGCCAAGGTACTGTAGTTATTTTGTAACCATTTACACACATTCAGTAAGTGTTTTCATATACTTTAAACAGCAGCACACTCAATCTACACAAGTCGACATGTGTCAACCTTTTCACTCTTATACAAACATAGTTTTTTTTAATTATGATAAAAAATACATAAACCACATCTAACAGCTACAAGGATGTTTCAGCAATGTTTTAAGGCCATGGCCACTATTTAGTTAAAATGTATTTTTATTAGGGTGTTCATTAAGGTAAACAATTGAGGTAATAGAAAACAATAATTGAATAACAATTATAATAATTCATTTAATTGCCTTAATCATAGTTGAAAGGCTAGATTAGCAGGGCCATATATGTGAAGAGTATGCCAGCGTGCACGGAAGCTCACTCTCACGATGGTTGACATACGCTGAGTTTTCCATTGAAAACAGGCGAGACCCGTCCGTGCACGGTGGCTTTACGCTCAGACAGCCGTAAGCTGTTGGTGTGTTAGCGGAGGAGAACCATCCGTGAACGTTGGCGTACGCTCTATTGTACG
Source organism: Crinia signifera (assembly GCF_055691185.1). Classification (NCBI taxonomy): domain Eukaryota; kingdom Metazoa; phylum Chordata; class Amphibia; order Anura; family Myobatrachidae; genus Crinia; species Crinia signifera. Next base: position 62,879,891 of record NC_139224.1, read on the forward strand.
CCAGTTAGCGGTGTCTGAGAAGATCCGTCCGTGTACGGTGGCGTATGCTCAAGTGTACGCCACTCCCCTTTGTCAGTCTTTGTGGCCGTCCGTATGCGGATGTTTTGTGGGTGGACTTTCTCTTAGCGTCCGCGTACGGAAAACGTACGGTGATGCGGAACGTACGTACGTTTGGCCGGCCGAACCAGAATAAAGTCCTTAGATAGCAGTGCAGATCTAGACAGGGGTGCATAGCTCTCCTGTCATTTCACACAGCAGTTTTAACGCACATAGCGGTGCTAATACAGCTTCTCACCATAAAGCCAGTGCTTACATCTAACACACAGTCTGTGACATTGTACTTTATCCATTCCTCAGTAAATAGACCCCTAATATGGTTTACTCCATCAATGCTACAGTTGTGCTACAGTCTTAGGGCAGTATTCAATGTGAAAAATTCTCCGTGCATGGCGAGAGATTTTTTCTCTCGCCATGCACTCGCCCTGTTCCGGAGGGCTCGCTGCCACTCCTGCTCCCACTATTCAATGTGGTTAAGACTCGCCGCCACTCGCGGCGAGTCTTAACCCCTGCAGCAGACGAGCGTCCGCGGCAGGGAGCTGGCAGGGAGCCGGGGGACGGTGGCAGCCAGGGAGATTAAAGTCTCCCTGGCTGCCTCAGAACATATGTGGAGGGGAGGAGGGCTCCCAGGGACCCAGGCAGCACAAGCTGCCCCCCCCTATAGCCAGCGGGGGAGCCAGTATTCACTGCACCCGATCGTGCATATGTAATGATCGGGTGTAGTGAATATTTGAATATCTAATGAGCGGCTCGAGAGCTCCGGCCCCCTGCTGGCTGCTCTGTGTAAAAAAAAAATAATAATTAAAAAAATATATATTTTTTAAATTAAATATATATTCATGTGCTATAAGGACATGAATAAAAATAACATGCCCCTTCACAGAAAAAAAATCCTGATTTTTTTACACCAAAATTAAAAAAAAAAAACCTTTTAGTTTAAAAGTTCACATTCCAGCTCTCCATGAAAAGATGGAGAATTGCTACACGGAGAGACACGGCGAAAATCACTTAAAAAGACGGCGAAAATATCACATTGAATAGGGTGGTTCACTTTTGGAGAGCAAAATGCTCCTTCCAACGCGAAAATAGCACAAACTCGCCATAAAACACGGCAAATTTTTCTTAATGAATACTGCCCTTAGTCCAGTACATTTGTAATACACAGGAAAGTATATTAATTAATTCCCTTTTCCTTTCTTCTAGCAGGTAAGTGTATTAACTGGGTGTGGATCGTTTTATCGACCATAGTTAGGTCGACAGTCATTAGGTCAACACCGTTGGGTCGACAGGTGGGACGGTCGACAGGGTTCTAGGTCAACATGGGTCAAGGTCAACAGGTGTCTAGGTCGACACGGGACAAGGTCGACATAGGTTTAGGCCTACATATGCGTTAGGTCAACATGGGTTAGGTCGACAGCTTGTTAGGTCGACATGGTTTTTTTCACAGTTGGAATGGTCACACAGTCGACATGGACACAGTTGGAAGTCAACCGCAGCCACTTGCATTGCTCGCTTCGCTCGCTATGCTTCAGGCACACTATTTTATTCTCCCGCCTTGCCCTAGTGGATGGTAGGGCATGAAATACAAAAAATAGTGTGCCTGAAGCATGGCGAGTAAAGCGAGTAATGCAAGGGGCTGCGGTTGACTTCCAACTGTGTCCATGTGGACTGTGTTGACATTCGGGTAAAAAAAACCATGTCGTCCTAATGCATATGTCGACCTAAACCCATGTCGACATTGGCCCATGTCGACATTGACCCATGTTGACCTAGAACCCTGTTGACCTTCCCACCTGTCGATCCAACAGTGTCGACCTAATGACTGTCGACCTAAATGCAGTCGACAATATGACCGTATGCCTATTAACTGTAGGAATGTCCATGGCAATTTTTCTTTCTTTTATATATATCAGGTATTTTATTTTACAAGTTAAAACATTAACAGGTATATGCAATAAACATTACATTAATACAGTAACAAACATTGTTACAATTACGACGGACACAAAACAGAACTATAAGACAATTTATAGATAGATATTCAACATAGATACACTGTTACCATTTTTACATGACATCAAAATGACAATATTATTACTATTATATGCTAAAATACTACTTTATTATTGCACAATAATATACCTGCTGCAGCTGTAAACTGTTACTTAGTCTCTCTATTTATTACGTAGTAGTCCCTATAACCAAAGCATCTATTTTTGTTTTGTAGGTTGGCGTCCCGCACTGAGTATCCTGGCAATGGGCTTACTGTATTTGTAATCCACAAGTGACAGTGAATCAGGTAATAATTGCTGGCTTTCTTACAATGGGGCAGATGTATTATAGCAGCGCTTATCGCGCCGCTATAATACTTCCTGCTTCGCCTCATTAGCGAGGTGAAGCAGGAAGGGACATCGACAAGATGTATTAACATCTTGTCTGCCGAAGCAGGGGAGTGCTAACTCCCCCCTCCGGCGATGTCCCCTCCTGGAGATAGTGCATCAGTTTACACTGATGCGCTGTCTCCTGGCCCCCGACCGGCTCGACTGGACTTGCGCGGGATCTTGCTGCTCACACGAGATCCCCAGCGCAGCCCAGAGCTAACAGCAGGGATAGAGGGCAGTATTCAATGAGAAAAATTTGCCGTGTTTTATGGCGAGTTTGTGCTTTTCTCGCGTTGGACGGAGAATTTTGGTCTCAAAAACCGAACAACCCTATTCAACGTGCACTTCTCACCGTCTTTCTAAGTGATTTTCGCTGTGTCTCTCCATGTAGCAATTCTCCATCTTTTGTGTGGAATGTAAACTTTTAAAATAAAAGGTTTGTTGTTTTAATTTTGGTGTAAAAAAATCAGGAATTTTATTCTGTGAAAGGGCATGCTATTTTTTTTTTTACACAGAGCAGCCAGCAGGGGGCCGGGAGCCGAGAGCCGCTCATTAGATATTCATATATTCACTGCACCCGATCATTACATATGCACGATCGGGTGCAGCTCTCCCGGGGGGCAGCCTGTGCTGCCTGGCTCCCGGGGAGCCCACCTACCCCCCACATACGTTCTGGGGCAGGCAGGGAGACTTCCATCTCCCTGCCTGTCACCGTCCTCAGGCTCCCTGCGGCATTCACCTCATGACGCCAGATTGGCTGAGACTCGCCGCGAGGGGCGGCGAGTCTCAGTCACATTGAATACTCTCTAAAGTGCCATGACGGAGAATCTCCAAACATGTAGAATCTCCGCAAAAACACAGCGAGTGCATGGCGAGAGAAAAAAACCTCTCGCCATGCACGGAGAATATTCTCATTGAATACTGCAAAGAGACTGTCCCTGCTGTTTAGATAGGGCTTTTGCCAGCCTGCTGCTGGCGAAGCCAAGACCGGCATCGGACAGGCATTTGGCCTGCTATCATTTAGATAGCAGTGCCGATATGGACATAGCACCACGGTCCTTTACCGCATCCCAGCTCCTTCATACATGGGGGAGAAGCAGTATCAGTGCACATAATGTGCGCTGATACCCCTTCTCTCCCATAACGACACTTCATACATCTGCCCCAATGTGACAACACTGTAACAACGCTGTATATATCCTCTCTCCACTTTTCTTCATATCCTTTTCTCCATCAAATAATATTAGTCAGGGAAAATGACTTCTTCTCTCCTTCTGATGAGGAACCAAATAAATGTCTGCTTGTTGTACAGTTATCATCTAAGGTCAACGCAGTCTCTGTGTTAACCCTGCATTAGGGTGTTAGCATCTTTTAACCTTCCTTCCTGTAATTCTTTATATATATTCATTTGGGTGAGGGAAGAGCGTATTACAGCCTTTCTGAGGTAACATGTCTCTTTTCTGTCTGCAGCTGTATATAACCATAGCTTACTGCAGCCTTTCTGAGGTAAACTGTCTTTTCTGTCTTTGGCTATGCATACATATAGCTGACTTTAGTTCTGAGGTAAAATGTCCTTTTCTGAGGTAAGATGTCTTTAAAATGTATACAGCTGTGTAGGTAAATATGAGAAAACCCCTTTCCTGGGCTGGTATGCATGTATTTTGGGGCTGGACTCACCACACCTCTCCTTTTATCATTTACAGTCCAAAAGGTGACAGCAATAACTTGAGAGGGAATCCCAGCAACTGATGAGCCATTTCTGCATACCCCCAGTAAGGTTAAGGCCAGTATTCAATGGCCTGGGGTGGCGGGCGGCAGCGAATCCTGTGTAGGATTCGCTGCACTTTCGCCGTGAATCTCCCTGCTGGGAGATTCGCCGGCAGCCGCCCATCCGCAGTATTCAACGCGTCAGGGGCTCTCAGCCCCTGACGGCGAAAATTACCCCCTGTGACGAATTAAGCTCCTGGCTCTCTCCCCTGCACCTGCTACTGCAGGGGATAGAGCGGAGTCCCGGCGGGGGAACACACTGATGCCGCACAGCCTGAGGACGGGTCCAGCAGCAGCAGCAGCCCCGGCGCTGACATCTGCTATCACAGCGCTGGGGCTGCCAGAGGACTGCAACTGCTGCTGGACCCGTCTCTCCCTATTGACAGCTGCTGCCGGAGCACACACTCGGTGCGCGAGGACCGCGGCACCGCTCCCCCTGTCACACACACACACACACTCGGTGCGCGACGACCGCGGCACCGCTCCCCCTGTCACCCGGCTGCTGGCTGCTCACTGAAGTCGCCTGACATCCGCCGGCAGACGAGTGAGCAAGCCAGCAGCAGTCCCAGTACACAGCCGGGAGGGAGACTCGGTCCACTGAAGAGACTGATCTGCTGCCGGCTGGTGAGTGACAGCAGGACCAGGGAAGCTGGCTAGTAGACGCTTCTGGGGTCGGGTAGCAGAGCGGGCGGCGTGTCGGGGATGGTGGACCCCCTGGCCGGTGGTGGGTGGCATGCAGCAGGGTCTGGCATGAGGTCCCTGCGTGTGACATCAGCGATGGGGTCCCTGCAGTGTATAAGAACCACTAGTTTCCACCTCCTGCCCGCCAGCGCTACTTGACATGACCCTGCGCTGCCAGACCCCGCTGCATGCCACCCACCAGCGGGCAGGTGCAGCCCTTATGTGAGATCAGCGGAGCCCCCCCTGCAAAATGTAAGTGTATGTAATCAGCAGTGCCCCCCCTGCATATGTTATGTTTAAAAAAAAAAAAAAGAAATACATATATATTTGTGTGCGTTGACCAGTAAAATAAATAGCAAGACCATTTACATAACGCAATTTAATGATTTTTTGAGTCCAAAAAAAAAAAAAAACCTTTCTTTAAAAAGAACACATAACAGTTCCCCAAAAAAAGATGCCGAATGCAAATTGGAGAATCATGGCGAAAATCACTGGAGAAAGCAGTTCTCCATTTCAGCATTGAATACACTCGAATTCCACTAAAAACCCCATTGAAAATCACAGGCGAATTGTGGAGAATCATTTACGGCGAATCGGCAGACATTCGCTGTTCATTTGTGGCGAATTGCCTCCATTGATTATGGCGAATTGTTTTTTCTAACAGAAAATTCGCTGTTTAACCCAGCGAATTGCCAGATTCACTGAAAAAAACGGCGAATCTGAGGCATTGAATACTGGCCTAAGTGTCCGCCATGCTCCCTCTGTCTGTTACACTCTTTCTGCCTGCACCTCTCCACACCAACTGCACAGCCCAACTGCTCACCCTCCTTCTAACACAGGTCATGTGACATGCTACAGACTTACTGTGCAGCTGCCGAGGCTCCTGGGAATTACTCACCACTGTATTTATTATTTATTTACAGTTTCTTATATAGCGCAGCAGATTCCGTTGGGCTTAACAATAGTAGAACAAATTCACCATAACATTCATTTGACAGTGGAGTAGCAAGGAACTTTATTGGCCAAGTTAATAGGCAGTTTATTAACAATATTTTTTACTAAAATAATGTGAAAAGGGATGTTTTTACACCTTTAGAACATTAATGCAGTATCAATGGAATGTAGTAATGAGCCTTTGGATCAGTTTTTGTGAAAAAATGCCCCAAACCATTTTATTTTGCATTTTATTACCCTTGATCGGACACATTGCCATTGTACTTTAAAAATACAATGGGTGAGATTTAATAGGATGAGAGATTCAAAAAGTGAGAGATTTGGTAAGAAATCTCCAGTTTTTTTAAAGCGGCAATCCTTTACACTGCAAAACCAGTTTGATTTTGAAGTGTAAATGATTGCCGCTTTAAAAAAAACTGGAGATTTCTTCCTAAATCTCTCACTTTCTGAATATCTCATCCTATTAAACCTCACCCTATATTTTCCCTCATGGCTGCAGTACTCTAATTTCACCACCAGATGGTAATGGTCGGTCTATTGTTGTCAAATGGCCACACCATCTCAATTTCGACAGATGTACAGTGAGAAGACAAATGTACAGCGAGAAGACAGATGTACAGTGAGAAGTATATATTGTCTGATGTAGTTGTAGCCATTTGTTAACAATACTGACAAATAACCAGACAAATAACCAGATAAGTAACCAGATATAAATTCCCATACATATAAAGTGAAATGGGGTCTGGCCAAATTTATTCAAAACATTTTTAAAATAAAAATAGTGCAGTGAACCCCTGTGATAATTACACCAGCTTCAACAGGCATAATCTCTGCAGACCCCCAACTGTTCACAGCATTTTCTGTCCCTTGGTAGAGAAAGCTGTGTGTTGACCAGCCAAGTGTGATCAGATATGTATGTCGAATGGACACACAGGGCAAGATGCACTAAGCTTCAATAGTGATAAAATGGAGAGTGATAAACAGCCAGTCAATCAGCTCCTACCTGTCATGTCACTGGCTGTGTTTGAAAAAATATCAGGCAGGAGCTGATTGGTTGATTGGTTATCACTTTCCATTTTTTCACTTTTGAAGCTTAGTGCATCTGGCCCACAAGCTGATAATTTTATTATATTTAAAAAATAATACTAAAAATCATACTCACCTACCCAGGGATCAGTGATCGGTGTTCCAGTGAGGACTGCCAGTCATTGGGGATCCCTGCTGTGCCAATGACCCCCGGTGCAGTATATTAATGCTGCAAAGTGACAGGTTGCTTTACAGCACTGGTGGTTACAGCAGCAGGGAGCCCCGACAACTGGCAGCCCTCCCTGAGCTTTAATCACCAAGTATAGGTTATTATAGGTAATTATGACCAGGGCTTGGGGTATCATCATCCTGGAGAGAAGATGTTCCCAGTGGTGGCGGAAATGGCGATGCTGGCTGCGGTACATGCACAGCAGTATTTTTTATGTATTTTTTTATATTTGCTTTTTATTTGCTTGTATTCTTTGACACATGATGAGGTCACTTCATGCTCACCTGTTACCACCTACCCAATCAAATAGGGTATAAATTATGGCCTAGTGAGACCTACCAACATACACTGCTCCTAAGGAAGGTACCAGTCCGGTGCTGAAACACGTTGAGCCATTTCTTCATCTGAGCTCCGTACCAGCTTTCCATCCACACTACAGGATCCTGCCGTCTCCACCCTTTGCCAAGCAAAGTGCTATTCGCCTACTGTGGATGATTCCAGATGGACTGCTCATTGATACATCAGGGTAACCAACTCACCAAGCTGGGTAATATTCCGGAACTCTTTTACTATCCTACCCCCATATTCATTGCAATAATCATCCGCATTCCATATCTATGTGATGAACTATCTCCACTACTAAATAATTGGAGATCCTCAAGGCCTTATCAGAGACCAGATATACCATGGAGAAACTCTCCATTTCCCTCTATTATGCAGGAATAATTGGTTGCAACCTTCACCCATCATTGTTTTTACACAATTTTTGCATTTTATATATTTTTTATTTATTTTTCTTTTTATTTATTATTTTTTTCATTTAATATTGTTATATTTTATCTTATCATGTATGTATATGTGAAAAATAGAGGTGTGGCGCCACTTGTGTATCCTTAATTAGTTTAACCCCTTCCCGACATTTGACGTACATTTACGTCATGGTCGGGAAGTACTTCCCGACACATGGCGTAAATGTACGTCATGGCTTTAAACTGTCACCGCGTCTATAGACGCGGTGACAGTTTAAACATGTCTGCTGTCCCTGACAGCAGACATGTCCCTGCATGCCCAGGGGGGGCTGCGATGCCGCCCCCCCGTCGGCGATCGCTGTGATTGGCTGTTCAGTGTGAACAGCCAATTACTGCGTTTTCTGTGTCACCGTCGAATAACGTTCGCCGGTGACACAGGGATCGGCGGTGATTGGTGCTGTATAGTACAGCACCAATCACCCGGGGGTGTAAGGGTGACACTGGTGTCACCCCACCTCACCCCGCCCGCCCCCAAAGGCCGTGATTGGTTCGTCGGACCGACGAACCAATCACAGCCATGGAGGGGGGTTTAAACTAACGGTGACTGCACTGCAGACGCCATTCCGGTCTGGAATTGCGTGCAGTGCGGTCACCGTGCCTAGCTGCCGCGATATACTGACCAGAACCTTGCAAAATACTTACCTGATCACTGCTTGGGATCTTGCTACTTGTTGTGACTTCCAGTGTTGTGCTGTGCTGTGTTGTGCTGCTGCAGTGTCATCGAGTTTTAGATAGAGAGATAGAGAGAGAGAGATAGAGAGGGCTAGTGACAGAGAGTGCTATATTTTGTGCTGCTGCAGTGTGATAGAGAGATAGATAGAGAGATAGATAGAGAGATAGAGAGAGATAGAGAGAGATAGAGAGATAGTGACAGATTGTGCTATATATTTTTTATATAACTGACTGCTGCCCCCCCCCTTTTGTGCTGATCAGTATAAATTAACTGATCAGCAACTTTTTGGGGGCGCAGGTTTTTTTTTAGATAGATATACCTGTCAGTGCTGCTGCTGCAGTGTCATAGAGTGATAGATAGTGAGAGATAGAGAGATAGAGAGAGATAGTGACAGAGAGTGATAGAGACTGCTATATTTTGTGTCTGCTGCCCCCCTTTTGTGCACTCCCAGCAACTTTTTGGGGGTGCAGGGGTTATTTTTCATATATATAACTGTCAGTGCTGCTGCTGCAGGGTCATAGAGTGATAGTGAGATAGAGAGATAGAGAGAGATAGTGACAGAGAGTGATAGAGAGTGCTATATTTTGTGTCTGCTGCCCCCGCCTTTTGTGCTGATCACTATATCTGAGGTGATCAGCAACTTTTTGGGGGTGCAGAGGTTTTTTTTTTTATATATATACCTGTCAGTTGCTGCCAGTTGCACTGTCAGTTGCACCAAAGGTTGTGCACCTGCTGCCCCTCACTGGTAATCAGTGTCGCATCACTGATCACCTTTTTTTTTTTTTGAGGCTGCTGTGGGGTCTTTTTTAATTTTTTTTTTACACACACTGTGATTTTGTGGGTGTCCTGTGGCCACTGTGCGCTGATCAGTGACGTACATCACTGATCAGCTTTTTCGGCACAGGGTTGATCTTTTTTTTTTTTTTTTGATCAAATTCCTGTTGCCTTTGAGCGCTGTTCAGTGACGGACGTTACTGACCAACATCTGTGCTCAATTTTTGGCGCAGGACCTTTTTTTTTTTTTTTTAACCCCTTCAATTTTTTTTTTTTTAACCCCTTCAATTTTTTTTTTTTATTGGGATCAAATTCCTGTATAAAGTATTTTTTTTTCTGCACTACATACACACTACACACTACATACCCACCGGGTTGAAATAAAGTTTGTACCCCCCCCCTACACTATACACGTGTTGAAACATTTCACTACCAGAAACACAAAAATAAAAATGGCATCCCAAATGTCATCCCAAATGTCATCCCAAATGTCATCCCAGTCATCCAGAAGAATGTATTCAGCGGAGGAGGCATATGCCATGCTTGCCTCTGACTCTGACACAGCCAGTGAGGCAAGCGGGGAATTTGAAGGATTCATCTTAAGCTCCTCTTCCTCCTCTAGTGATGAGGGACCCCCTCAAAGACGCCCCCGTAGAGCAGCTGAGACCCCCCCCCCCCAATAATTGATCTCGTATGGACCCCACCACCAGACAATTTTGAGCCCCAGGTTCCTGAGTTTTTGGCCATGCCAGGAATCCAATTTGATTCCACAGGTCTCAGAGAAATTGACTTTTTCAAATTATTTTTCTCTGATGATTTTATAAATTTAATGGTGGACCAAACTAATTTATATGCCCAGCAGTTTATTGCTCAAAACCCCACGTCATCATTTGCTAGGTGGACCCCTGTAGATGCAGTAGAGATGATGACGTTTTGGGGTCTGGTGTTTCATATGGGCATAGTAAAAAAGCCAGAAATTAGGCAATATTGGAGTACAGATGTTCTGTACAGCACCCCACTTTACCGTATGGCCATGACCCGGAATCGTTTTGAGTTAATCCTTAAATTTTTGCATTACAACGATAATGCACAGTGCCCACCCAGAGATGATCCCACCTTTGACCGGCTATTCAAAGTCAGGCCGGTCATTGATCATTTCAGTGCCAAATTTGAAGAGATGTACATCCCAGATAAATTCATTTGCATAGACGAGTCCCTTATACATTTTAAAGGAAGGGTTAAATTCCGCCAGTACCTTCCCAGTAAGAGGGCAAGGTATGGCATAAAAATGTATAAGCTGTGTGAAAGCACCTCAGGGTACACCCACAGGTTTAGGGTATATGAAGGGAAGGATTCAAGAATTGAACCGCCAGAATGCCCCCCCTCCCTCGTAGGTGTTAGTGGAAAAATTGTCTGGGATTTAGTGCACCCCTTCCTGGATAAAGGTTATCACCTCTATGTGGATAACTTTTACACCAGCATCCCCCTGTTTTAGGCCATTGGTTCAAGAGGTACAGCAGCTTGCGGTACTGTGCGCAAGAACCAAAGAGGCCTCCCAAAAACGCACATTGCCCAAGTAATGAGAAGGGGTGAAAGCAGGGGAATATGCACCGAAAATATGTTGTTGGTCAAATATAAGGACAAGAGGGATGTCCTTATACTGACAACAATTCACGGAGACAGTACCACCTCCGTCCCTGTACGAGGTACCAGTACCCACACCTCAAAACCTAATTGTATCCTGGATTACAATAGGTACATGGGCGGAGTGGATCTTTCAGATCAGGTACTGAAGCCGTACAGTGCCCTGCGGAAAACAAAAATCTGGTACAAGAAGCTGGCCGTGTATATCATCCAGATGGCACTGTATAACGCTTACGTGCTATTCCGTTCTACCAGCCAGAGGGGGACATTTATGCACTTTCAAGAGGAAGTCATAAAGGGCCTAATATTTGGGAACCAGCAGGCAGAGGGCCCCAGTACTTCTAGTACTGGCCCCCGTATTGTACCAGGGCAGCATTTTCCTGATGAAATCCCCTCCACTGGAAAAAAGGGCAGGACACAAAAAAGGTGCAAAGTTTGCTATAAAAAGGGAATAAGAAAGCAAACTATTTTCCAGTGTGACACTTGCCCCGACAAACCCGGCCTATGTATAAAGGAGTGTTTTAAAATATACCACACATCTATGGATTTTTAGGTTCATCATTTCACCGTGCTTCGGGGGTCTTGCTAATGCCACATAGCACCCACCATTCATTCCACCAGAATCTGAGCCGCAAAATCCAAAAATCACTCCTTCCCTTCTGAGTCCTGCCATGCACCCAACTGGTATTTTTTGGTCACATGTGAGGCATTGCCGTACTCGGGAGAAATTGGGGCACAGATTTTGGGGTGCTTTTTCTCCTTCATGCCTTATGAAAATGAAAAATTTTGAGCCAGAACTGCATTTTTGTGTAAAAAAATGTAATTTTTCATTTTCACTGCCCAGTTGTATCAAAATTGGTGAAACCCCTGGGGGTTTGAAATGTACACTATACCCCTAGATGAATTCCCTGAGGGGTGTAGTTTTCAAAATGGGGTCACTTGTGGGGGGGTTCCACTGTATTGGTGCTTCGGGGGTCTTGCTAATGCGACATAGCACCCATCAAAATTCCACCAGAATCTGAGCTGCAAAATCCAAATATCACTCCTTCCCTTCTGAGTCCTGCCATTTTTTGGTCACACATGAAGCATTGCCGTACTCGGGAGAAATTGGGGCACAGATTTTGGGGTGCTTTTTCTCCTTCATACCTTATGAAAATGAAAAATTTTGAGCCAGAACTGCATTTTTGTGTAAAAAAATGTAATTTTTCATTTTCACTGCCCAGTTGTATCAAAATTGGTGAAACCCCTGGGGGTTTGAAATGTACACTATACCCCTAGATGAATTCCCTGAGGGGTGTAGTTTGCAAAATGGGGTCACTTGTGGGGGGGTTCCACTGTATTGGTGCTTCGGGGGTCTTGCTAATGCGACATAGCACCCACCAACATTCCACCAGAATCTGAGCTGCAAAATCCAAAAATCACTCCTTCCCTTCTGAGTCCTGCCATGCACCCAACTGGTATTTTTTGGTCACATGTGAGGCATTGCCATACTCGGGAGAAATTGGGGCACAGATTTTGGGGTGCTTTGTCTCCTTCATTCCTTGTGAAAATGAAAAATTTTGAGCCAGAACTGCATTTTTGTGTAAAAAATGTAATTTTTCAGTTGCACAGCCCAGTTGTATCAAAATTGGTGAAACCCCTGGGGGTTTGAAATGTACACTATACCCCTAGATGAATTCCCTGAGGGGTGTAGTTTGCAAAATGGGGTCACTTGTGGGGGGGTTCCACTGTATTGGTGCTTCGGGGGTCTTGCTAATGCGACATAGCACCCACCAACATTCCACCACCAAAAGCACTCCTTCCCTTCTGAGTCCTGCCATGCACCCAACTGGTATTTTTTGGTCACATATGAGGCATTGCCATACTCGGGAGAAATTGGGGCACATATTTTGGGGTGCTTTTTCTCCTTCATACCTTATGAAAATGAAAAAGTTTGAGCCAGAACTGCATTTTTGTGTAAAAAAATGTAATTTTTCATTTTCACTGCCCAGTTGTATCAAAATTGGTGAAACCCCTGGGGGTTTGAAATGTACACTATACCCCTAGATGAATTCCCTGAGGGGTGTAGTTTGCAAAATGGGGTCACTTGTGGGGGGGTTCCACTGTCTTGGTGCTTTGGGGGTCTTGCTAATGCGACATAGCACCCACCAACATTCCACCAGAATCTGTGCTGCAAAATTCAAATATCACTCCTTCCCTTCTGAGTCCTGCCATGCACCCAACTGGTATTTTTTGGTCACATGTGAGGCATTGCCATACTCGGGAGAAATTGGGGCACAGATTTTGCGGTGCTTTGTCTCCTTCATTCCTTGTGAAAATGAAAAATTTTGAGCCAGAACTGCATTTTTGTGTAAAAAATTTAATTTTTCATTTGCACAGCCCAGTTGTATCAAAATTGGTGAAACCCCTGGGGGTTTGAAATGTACACTATACCCCTAGATGAATTCCCTGAGGGGTGTAGTTTGCAAAATGGGGTCACTTGTGGGGGGGTTCCACTGTATTGGTGCTTCGGGGGTCTTGCTAATGCGACATAGCACCCACCAACATTCCACCAGAATCTGAGCTGCAAAATCCAAAAATCACTCCTTCCCTTCTGAGTCCTGCCATGCACCCAACTGGTATTTTTTGGTCACATATGAGGCATTGCCATACTCAGGAGAAATTGGGGCACAGATTTTGGGGTGCTTTGTCTCCTTCATTCCTTGTGAAAATGACAAATTTGGAGCCAGAACTGCATTTTTGTGTAAAAAAATTAATTTTTCATTTTCACTGCCCAGTTGTACCACAATTGGTGAAACCCCTGGGGGTTTGAAATGTACACTATACCCCTAGATGAATTCCCTGAGGGGTGTAGTTTGCAAAATGGGGTCACTTGTGGGGGGGTTCCTAACTTTTAGCATCTTATGGTGCCTAGAAACCTACATGGTGCCTAAAAAATAATCTCATAAAAAGGAGGCTCCAAAATCAAGTAGGTGCTCCTTCTATTATGAAGCCTGTGGTTTGGTCAACGTGCACACTAGGGCCACATATAGGATATTTATGAAAACAAAAGAATTGGGGGAATCAATTTTTAGTCACATTTCTCTAGTAAAATGTACTGTGTTCCTTAGAAAAATGTATTAAAATTGCAAATCTGCAAAAAAAAAATGAAATTTTGAAATTTCACCTACACTTTGTTTTAATTCCTGTGAAACACCTAAAGGGTTAACAAACTTCCAAAATGCTGTTTTGAATACTGTGAGGGGTGCAGTTTTTGAAATGGCATCATTTATGGGGGTGTCTCACATACAAGTCCCTCAAAGTCACATCAGAACTGAACTGGTCCCTAAAAAAATCAGTGTTTGAAATTTTCTTGAAAATTTGAAAATTTGCTATTCATATTGTAAGCCTCCTAGTGTCCAAACAAATTAAAAGGAAGTTGAAATAATGATGGAAACATAAAGTAGACATATGCTCTATGTTAGTTATTAACTATTTTGAGTGGTATGATTATTTGTCTCACAAGCAGAAAATTTAACATTTTGCAAATTGCTAAATTTTCCATTTTTTTCCGACATTTTGGTATTTTTCACAAAAAAACACAGACTGTATCGACGAAAATTTACCACTAACTTGAAGTACAATGTGCCACGAAAAAACAATCTCAAAATCACTGGGATAAGTAAAAGCAAAAAAAAGTTATCCCCACTTAAGTGATACATGTCAGATTTGAAAAAAAGGGCTCTGTCAGGAAGGCAAAAACATGCTGTGTCAGGAAGGGGTTAAAAATAGGCAATAACCCTTTGTTTTATGGGGTGTCAACCAGTCTTCAAATGGAAAGTAATGGTAGGTTACTTAAAAAAGAAGAATGTGCCCAGTGGATGAAGATGGGCACAAAGAAATAAAAAATAAACTAATTTAAAGAAAAGCTAGACTCTAGCCCTCCAGCCTCATCTAAAAGATAAGCACTTTCTTGTTGTTCATCCTAGATATATTTTATTTATACTTTTTTATCTGAATATTGTCTTAGAATTTTTCTTTAAATTAGTTTATATATATATTTTTTACTATGTTTTATCTCATCATGCTGTAATAAAAAATAAAATGTTGATACTTATTTTTTTACCCATCTTTTAAATATTTATATCTTAAAGGTACAGGCTTGCACCATTATTATTTTTTACATTATTATTTATTAAGTGAGCAATCAGTCGTCGCATCTTCATCCACTGGCCACATGTATGTATATGTGTATACAATAAATTGTTAAATTTTACAGTTGTGATTCTCTCAGTGAAACCCAGCGCTGCTCAAAACCCTTTTCTTGTCCACTTTGCTTTTTCTGAGGGTTCCCACAATTCCCTCTAGAGCAGCAGCTAAAGACAGAGCTCTTAGATACATAACACCCCCCCCCCCCTTTTTACAACTAGAGGGGCTGTTTAACGTGACTGCAGCAATAATGAGGTTGGACACATTTGTATAAACTTTAGGAAGCTAAAATCCTTGCCAGTCCACCAGACGCTGCACTGCGAATGCCGGTGCGCCCACGCCCTCCCCTCACTCACCACGTATGCTCGCATGAGCTGCGAATTAATGTTTTACATAAACAGCAGTCTTGCAGCCAATTACCACTGCTACTGGTACGCTAGCTCTAATTGACTGACCTACCGGAGTGGTAGGGGAAGGCTGTGCTCCGTTCACATAGAAGAACCATCGGGGGGCAGTCGGCATCAGTGGGGGCAGTGCAGCAGGGGCAGAGGCATTCACAGGTATGACCCTGCTAGTGAGGCCTCCATGGCAGAACAGGCGGGGTAACATGATAGAGTACAAGTTAACATCAACTGCTCTGGGTCCACTTGACCCCCTTTCGCCGAACCTGCCCCACCCAAATCTAACTCTCTCTGCACATGATACAATTTCCAAACCTGCAGTGCTTTTCCCTTTTGAAAAAGATTTTGCTTTTGCGATAAAGTCTGAATCAGCCCCATAGTTGCTAATGATAATTTGCATTGAACCAATTTCAAACATAGAATTTGTATGTGTGTGTGTGTGTGTATATTTATTTATTTATTTATTAACAGTTTCTTATATAGCGCATACATATTACGCAGCGCTTTTCAGAGAATATTTGAACATTCACATCAGTCCCTGCCCCAGTGGAGCTTACAATCTATATTTCCTACCACATGTACACGCACACACAGACCGTCTAGGGTTAATTTTTGTTGGAAGCCAATTAACCTATCTGTATATTTTTGGACTGTGGGAGGAAACCGGAGTACCCAGAGTAAACCCACGCAAGCACGGGGAGAATATACAAACTCCGAACAGTTAGAGCCATGGTGGGGAGCGAACCCACAAAATCTCTAGAATTGCGCTAAGGGTGGACTCACGGTCACCTATAACACTCGGTCCTCTACTAGCAGGACCCCACAATCCAAATCTCCTCACAATAGTATTATGTCGCACCCTTGAATATTTTAAAATTGGAATAATTCCTGTCTTTCCCCAATCCTTATTTAACCAATTTGTACACAATGGGAATTTTCATTCATGTAAAAAACATTTATTAATACAAGCATAAAACCAGTAAAACAAACTTTTCATAGTTAATTCTTGTCTTTAGTAGTGTTATCCTTTGATTATGGTTGATATCAGAAACCCGACGCGTTTTGTCTCGTCAAGAGACTTCATCAGGGGTATGCCAATTATTTTGTAATAATCTAAAAGGGACAATACCATAACATTAAAAAACATACAATTAATAATGTTAAAAAAATGAATTAATAAATAAATACAAAACAGATGTAAGAAAGGACAGAGGATCAGGAACAATTATTTTTAGAAAATGCATTTATGAAAAAAATCAATTAATTAAGTTTTTCTTTAATTTTTCTTTTTTGGAAATGGAGAAATTTAGATATTGGATTATTGGAATGTGTGGAATCTAAATATACAGATATCCATTATTACTAAGAAGAATTGGGTGGAACGCAAACCGCGATTGTAGTATTGTAAGACAAAATGGCTGTGCGTTCCACGTACATTACAGATGGAACGCAAACCACACTTAGAGTATAGGGAAATTCTAAAAATGGAGGTGCGTTCCACCACGAGTAAAGAGGAACGCAAACAGGCTAATTATGACTTTTAAGTCATTTCCACTAAATATTGGTTCATAAATTATATACCTATTCGATACTTTTAGCTGGTTATAGTAAAATTAGCAGTTATCCCACTCCGCAGTATACTTTAAGAGAAAAAAACACTGGGCTATGTTGCCCATTCACATTATTATTAGCACCAGAAAAGAAGAGGGTAGAAACCTTTTAGAAATTAGTACAATAATTTGAGACTCAGATTGGGAATGGAGTATTTGGATTATATTAAAAAACTAATAAATATAATAAAAGTAAGTAATCATATTATTAAACAGGAAGTGATGTCACAGATCCTCCCTATAAATACAGACACTGAGGGCGAAATGTAATAGGGTGCGAATTTTGGACGAGTTCCAAACTCGCCAGAAATCGCACCTTTAAAAATCGCGTTTTTTGACGCTAAATCGCATATGTAATGAGATGCGAATTAGTGGCAAAAAATGCGATTTGCCGCGATTTCGGTAGATTTTTAGTCCTGAAAATGTGCGCATTTTCAGTCCTGAAAATGTGCGCATTTTCATATATGCGATTTTGGTTTAAAAAAAATAAATAAAAAAAACGGCGTGCGGTCCTCCCCTAAGCATAACCAGCCCCGGGCTCAAAAAGCCGGTGCTGGTATCATAAAATCAAAGGAACAATCAAGTTGGGGTTCCCTGGATTTTATAAAACCAGCACCAGGCTCAAGGTCCGGCGCTGGTTCCCAAAATACGGGGGACAAAATGACTAGGGGTCCCCCGTATTTTAAGAACCAGCACCGGACACAACCAGCCAGCAGGGTAATGCCACAGCCGGGGGAAACTTATTATATAAGCTCCCGCGGCCAAAGCATTAACCCCCTGGCTGGTCAGCATGGGCAGGGGTCCTGGGGAAGTGGGGACCCCCCCAAAGAAGGGGTCCCCCCCTCCAGGACTTACCAGCCCATGCTAAAAGTCCGGGGCTGTCCCTGATGCCCCTGAGCGGTGGGCATCGGGCTGATGGCTTGTGTAAAAAAAAGGATAAAAACTATTGTTTTGTACTGGCGAACTATGAGTCCCAGCAAGCCTACCCCGCATGCTGGGACTTGGAGAACCACAAGT
This sequence comes from Crinia signifera, assembly GCF_055691185.1. Taxonomy (NCBI): domain Eukaryota; kingdom Metazoa; phylum Chordata; class Amphibia; order Anura; family Myobatrachidae; genus Crinia; species Crinia signifera. The sequence goes on from NC_139224.1 coordinate 62,898,102, forward strand.
CCCAGCATGCGGGGCATTAAAGGGCCCGCTGGCACTTGTAGTTCTGCAGTACAAAAAATAGTTAACAAAAACACACTGACACACTGTAAAATAAAAGTTTAATACACACAAAACACACACACACTGATACTTACCTACCTTGAGCCCGTAGGTTGGTCCCTGGATCCTGGGTCCGGGCTCCGGGGCTCCAGGGCAGAAGAGTCCGGTTCCGGGGCCTTGGTCCTGGTTCCGGGGCTGGTCCTGGGGTTCCGGGGCTCCTGGGCTGCAGAATCCGGGGTCCGGGATCCGAGGTAGTCCCCAGGGGTACCTAAGGAAGGAAATCCTACTCACCTGGTCCCCGGCGACGACCTCGGCATCCTCTCCGGTGACAGCGCTGCTCCCATCTGGTACCCGGCTCGCAGGACTTTGACAGGTGCAGAGATGTTTCCTCCTCGGCGTCTCTAGTCAGAATGATTTCTGGCCAATCAGGAGCCGAGAAAGTCGGCTCCTGATTGGCCAGAAATCATTCTAACTAGAGACGCCGAGGAAGTAACATCTCTGCTCTAGATGCGCAGAGATGTTTCTTCCTCGGCGTCTGTATTCAGAATGATTTCTGGCCAATCAGGAGCCGACATTCTCGGCTCCTGATTGGCCAGAAATCATTCTGACTAGAGACGCAGAGGAGGAAACATCTCTGCGCCTGTCAAAGTCCTGCGAGCCGGGTACCAGATGGGAGCAGCGCTGTCACCGGAGAGGATGCCGAGGTCGTCGCCGGGGACCAGGTGAGTAGGATTTCCTTCCTTAGGTACCCCTGAGGACTACCTCGGATCCCGGACCCCGGATTCTGCAGCCCAGGAGCCCCGGAACCCCAGGACCAGCCCCGGAACCAAGTCCAAGGCCCCGGAACCTGACTCTTCTGCCCTGGAGCCCCGGAGCCCGGACCCAGGATCCAGGGACCGACCTACGGGCTCAAGGTAGGTAAGTATCAGTGTGTGTGTGTTTTGTGTGTATTAAACTTTTATTTTACAGTGTGTCAGTGTGTTTTTGTTAACTATTTTTTTGTACTGCAGAACTACAAGTGCCAGCGGGCCCTTTAATGCCCCGCATGCTGGGACTTGTGGTTCTCCAAGTCCCAGCATGCGGGGTAGGCTTGCTGGGACTCATAGTTCGCCAGTACAAAACAATAGTTTTTATTCTTTTTTTACACAAGCCATCAGCCCGATGCCCACCGCCCAGGGGCATCGGGGACAGCCCCGGACTATCAGCATGGGCTGGTAAGTCCTGGAGGGGTGGGACCCCTTCATTTGGGGGGGTCCCCACTTCCCCAGGACCCCTGCCCATGCTGACCAGCCAGGGGGTTAATGCTTTGGCCGCGGGAGCTTATATAATAAGTTTCCCCCGGCTGTGGCATTACCCTGCTGGCTGGTTGTGTCCGGTGCTGGTTCTTAAAATACGGGGGACCCCTAGTCATTTTGTCCCCCGTATTTTGGGAACCAGCGCCGGACCTTGAGCCTGGTGCTGGTTTTATAAAATCCAGGGAACCCCAACTTGATTGTTCCTTTGATTTTATGATACCAGCACCGGCTTTTTGAGCCCGGGGCTGGTTATGCTTAGGGGGGGGGACCGCACGCCGTTTTTTTTATTTAATTTTTGTTTGAACTATTTTTTTTACAACAGAAGCATGCACAGATCTCAATGATCTGTGCATGTTTCTGTAAAAATCGCCAGCAAGAAGCTGGTCTATTTTTTTTGCGCTTTTCGGTAAGGTCCCATATGTGACTTTAGAACTCGCATCCTATTACATATGCGAGTTCTATAGTTTCCTATGGGAAAACATCTGGATGCGATTTTCAGTGTGACTGAAAATCGCATCTTTTAAATGTGCGAATTCACGGGAAAAAATGCGCTTTTTCCCGTGAATCGCACCCTATTACATGTGGGATTTTTAGAAAAATTGCGATTTTGGCCGTTTTGGACCAAATATCGCAAAAGTCTAAAAATCCCACCCTATTACATTTCGCCCCGAGTCACCTTAGATTCACTTTTTGGTATTTGAGGAGCACACATGCAATGGCATGATAAGGTCAATAGAATAGGTATATTCTCTTTGGACCTAATGATTGTTTCAAGAATGGTTCTTGTATATGACTTATGACATATGACTTACCCTTTATGACTGTATGCTTATTGTTTGTTAGGATTAATCCCCTCCAGTCTATATCACTATAAAGAGTTTTCCAGGTATGATACCAATCTTCCTCTTAGTAATAATGGGTATCTGTATATTTAGATTCCACACATTCCAATATTCCAATATCGAAATTTCTCCGTTTCCAAAAAAGAAAAATTAAAGAAAAAATGAATTCATTATTGATTATTTTCATAAGTACATTTTATAAAAATGATTGTTCCTGATCCTCTGTCCTTTCTTCCATCTGTTTTGTATTTATGAATTATGCCATTAGACGGACCACGATAAAATGGCCGCCCCATAAAGCAGACAGTTCTCTGAAACTGTCTGTGGTATGGGGGTGGCCATTTTATCGTGGTCCATCTGCATAGAATTATTAATTGTAGCCAGGAGGGGAGCCGGGACGCGCAGGCAGGTAAGCCTGCGGCGATGGGGGGGGGCACCGGCGGCCAGGGGGGAGGCCGGCGGGGAGGGGGGGAGGCTGGCGGGGAGGGGGGAGGCACCCCCCATTAACGGTGGGGGGGGGCACCCCAAACCAAGCTACGCCACTGGTGCAGACGACTGAATCTTGTGAGTCTGAACCCCGAACGAGGGGGGGGGGGGGCACCAAATTTCAACTTTCCTCTGGGCGACTGGGATGAACTTATGCCTCTGCTCACTGCTATTATGGTGAGATAGCATTTAATAAAGTGCCTCTCCTTGAACTATTACACATTATATAGTTTTGTGTTTTATTATAAATGTAATTAAAATGTTTTTTATCATGACATGATTTCAAACACCGACCAACTAAACTGAACTCTGCAGAATCTACAGAAGCTCTTTGTTTCCTCTCCAGAACATTTTCTGCTGATCCCTGGAAAGTATATGCATCTTCTTTATAACAACCATCTATTTATAGGGCTCAAATTATATGCCGGGAGCTGCATATATACAAAAGACTGTTATTAAGCTGTCACTGTTCCAGTTCCTTAAAAAAAAAAAAAAAATTCACACTGCAGAATTCTCATTATTAAAAAAGCAATGCTTCCCTGGCTGTAGAAGTAGCGGTGATTAACTTGCAGATGATCAACACATTCAGTAAATGATGTTTTCAATAGAAAGTTAGAAACTGCTTATTCTATATTACAAAAAAAATATCGCCTGTCATGTTTGTCTGACACCTACTCCCCTACTCTCCCATAATGTAAGGGAGAATCCTGAGCTCACCAGATTCCAGCAAAGTAGACCATCCTCTGAGATCGTACCAACTTCCCAAGGAAATTAGGTGGTCTGAGGATCAATGATACAATTCACAGCAAATTGCAATATCGTGAGCCCAAACCATTACACCAGTACAATACGGCACACAGTGGCATTGGACAAAGTGGTGTACCAGCAATGACGTGTTTCCCATGCCACCCACACCTCCAGATAGTTTACATTTGTGATAAATAATTCTCTTACCGGGGCTGTCAAGAGCTCAACTGACCCCCAATATTAAAGAGGAGTGACTATTCCCCATCAGGAGTCCTTTACTGATTTGAGGTTGGTGCTTGTCACAACATCCAGTTATTGTTTGGTTCTTACCTGGTTTGTGGCTTCTCCTGTCTGTTCAGCCTGCTCCATGCTGCAAGGAAGTTCTGTGTGGCATGAGCTTTGCTAATTACAGCACCTGGAGGAGTCCTTGCTGTATAGTTGAACCGTGCTGTGAGATCTGAGCTCAGCTAATTAGTTACACCTGGGTAACTCTCTCCTGCAGGAGAGTTCAGTGTAAACTGAGCATGCTCAGCCCACTGATTAGTTCACCTGTGGGTTCCCTGTGCTTCCTATAAAGGGCAGCCTCTGGGAGACAGAAGCTGCCAGAGTATAGGTTCACACCAGCTCCAGCGTTCCAGTGCCTTGTACTATTCCAGACTTCTGATTATTGTATTTGACCCCGGCTTGTTTCCTGACTATTCTCCTGCCTGATCCTTTGGTACCGTGTCCAGTGATTCCTGTGTATGACCTTGGCTTGTTCTGTGACCATCCTCCTGCCTGCTCCCTGTGTACCGCATCCTGTGCCTTCCAGTGTATGACCCGGCCTGTCCTTGGATACTCCTTTGCCTTTCCCTTGTGTTCCTACTTGCCCGCACTGGTACCAACTCGGCTAGACAACCACTTTTCCATATTTCACAAGCTACCGCCACTCATACGGGGAACCTGACCAGGGGGCCGCGACCGACGTGTCGGGTGCCGCAAAAGCCCATATCCCGCTTGGAGGGGTCACTGGCAGAAAACCCCCGGCACGTTTAGACTCCGCGCCCCTGTGTCAGGTCTAGCCAATCCCCGAGTGGTAGTGCACCCCAAGTTTGTGACAGAATACTCTGGCCCACTGGAATATGGATGCTGTTAGTGGCATGTCTCATAAAGAACTCCTGGAACACCTGCTGGTCCGGGTTGACAAGCAAGGACAGTACCAAGCTCTGATTATGCAAAGCTTGAAAACTCTGCAGCAGCAATTGGATCTCGCTCCACCCTCTCCAACACCAGTGATTTCTGATCCGGAGTCCATTAGGGTGCCTCGCCTGCTAATACAGCAGTTACAGGAGCTGCTGTCTAACGTCCTCACCCTTGTCACCAAACTGCTCGGCGAGTCTACTGTGGGCTTGGTGCCTGCAAGACCCTCAGATTCAACTCCGGGTACCCCATTGGCAAATACATCTGTGCCCTTTAAGGACAAGTACGTGAGTCGGCCTCGTCCCCAGTTGTCAGATGAGGAACGCCAGCGACGCAAGTCCTTAAATTTATGTTTTTATTGTGGAGGTCAGGACCATTTGATTGGGGATTGCTCCCTCCGAGAGGCCAGGAATAAGGTTATTGCTTCTGTGCCCACTCAGGAAGAGTTTCATGGCTATCACTGGGGTATAAGAACCAAGATCTTTTTACCTAAAACAAGTAAAATTTTGATCCAGGCCCCGAGTAAGGGTCCACAGTCTTCATTTCCAGCCCCAGGAGGGGGCGTCTCAGAATGTCACAAGCCCCAGGAGGGGAATCCGAGTATCAAGACCCGAGATGAAAGTCCAAGTATCAAACCCAAAGATGGGGTTCTGTCCAGCCAGCCCCAGAAGGGGGTTCTGTTAGTCCAGCCCAAGGAGGGGCTTCCGAGTATTGTGCTCCAGGAGGAGCTTCCTAGTGTCTTGCCCAAGGAAGGGCTTCCTAGTGTCTTGCCCGAAGAGGGGCATCAAAGTGTTTCACCCCAAGTGGACTCTCACAGTGTGAAGTTCCGAGAGGGGTCTCAGAATGGCGAACCCCAAGAAGGGGTACAGAGTCTTTTTCCTCAGAAGGGGTCTCGGAGGGTAATTTTCCAGGAGGGTTCTCAAATTCTCAAGCCGCAGAACGGGGTTCAGAGTGTCGTGCATCAGGAGGGGTGTCAGACTCCAAGCAGGGTCTCAGAGTACCACACCCCAAACAGGGTCTCTGAGCATTGCGCCCCAGGAGGGTTTCCCGAGCACTGCACCCCAAGAGGGGTCTCTGAAAGTGGTACCCCAAAAAGGGCCTCTGAGTACACTACCCCAAGAGGAATCTCCGAGAGTTGCACCCCAAAAGGATCCTCTGGTCGCCACACCCCAGGAAGGGTCTCTGAGTGTGGCTTCCCAGGTTAGGCCATTGAGCACTTTGCCTCAAGAAGGGGCTCTATATATCGCCCCAGATGGGGGTTCTGAGTCAATCGCCCCAGAAGGGGGTTCCGAGTCAATCACCCCAGAAGGGGGTTCCGAGTCAATCGCCCCAGAAGGGGGTTCCGAGTCCGTCGCCCCAAGTGGGGGTTCCGAGTCCGTCTCCCCAAGTGGGGGTTCCGAGTCCGTCGCCCCAAGTGGGGGTTCCGAGTCCGTCGCCCCAAGTGGGGGTTCCGAGTCCGTCGCCCCAAGTGGGGGTTCCGAGTCCGTCGCCCCAAGTGGGGGTTCCGAGTCCGTCACCCCAAGTGGGGGTTCCGAGTCCGTCACCCCAGAAGGGTGTCCCCAGTTAATCACCCCAGATGGGGGTTCCGAGTTAATGACACCAGAAGGGGGTTCCGAGTCAATCGCCCCAGAAGGGGGTTCCGAGTCAATCGCCCCAGAAGGGGGCTCCGAGTCAATCGCCCCAGAAGGGGGCTCCGAGTCAATCGCCCCAGAAGGGGGTTCCAAGTCAATCGCCCCAGAAGGGGGTTCCGAGTCCGTCACCCCAAGTGGGGGTTCCGAGTCCGTCACCCCAAGTGGGGGTTCCGAGTCCGTCACCCCAAGTGGGGGTTCCGAGTCTGTCACCCCAGGGGGGGGTTCCGAGTCTGTCACCCCAGGTGGGGGTTCCGAGCCCGTCACCCCAGAAGGGGGTTCCGAGTCATTTACCCCAGGTGGGGGTTCCGAGTCACTCACCCCAGGTGGGGGTTCCAGGTCTGTCACTCCTGGTGGAGATCCATCTGCCCTTGCCTCCGGGCATGAGGACCCATCTGCCCTTGCTTCCGGGCATGAGGACTTGTATGTCGTGGCCTCCGAGCCAGTCTCTGTGGCCTCCGGGAAAATCTCCTTGGCCTCCGGGCCAGTCCCCGTGGCCTCCGGGCCTGCCTCTGTGGTCTCCAGGTCCACTTCCATGGCCTCCGGGCCTGTCTCCATGGCCTCCGGGCCAGTCTCCGCGGCCTCCGGGCCAGTCTCCGCGGCCTCCGGGCCAGTCTCCGCGGCCTCTGGGCCTACCTCCATGGTCTCCAGGTGTGCATCCGTTGCCTCCGAGCCTGTCTCCATTACCTCTGCGGTCTCCAGGTCTGCTTCCATGACCCCTGGGCCTAAACATGTCAGCCAAGAAAAAATTTCTAGAGTACCGATGTCTACTGTACTGGACATCCATAAGGCGTCAGCAGTGCCTCAAGTTCAAGAGACATCCATTGTGTCTAAGGTCCCACCAGGGTTGGCTAGTACACAAAAGCCAGCTGAAAAGTCTTCTGAAGATATTTGTTTTGATGGGAACCTTGCCCATTACCAGGCTTTAGCGGATCACTACTTAGATGCCATGAAACATGATCCATCTTCCAGTGTCAATATGGCAAATATTGTAAGATTTATGATCTTATCCTTCCGGGGAGAAGCACTAAAATGGGTCAATCCACTTGTTGAAGCTAATGATCCTCGACTGCAAGATCTGATATCATTCTCCAGGGCTGTGATCGAGAAATTTGAATCTAAGACTCCTTCATCCTCCCTGGCTAAAAGTCTGCCTATGCCTCTTCAAAACCATGGGTCATCTAGACGGCATACCGAGAGTACTAGAGCTTCTGCAAAAAATTTTTTGCCAAGATCTGAATCGAAGAACTCAATAGTTAGGGGCATCCGTGTCGGCTCTTTAGCACTTCATGGTCTCAAAGAATCATCCGCTAAAAAATCTTTGATTTGCACCCCAGAACTAGACTCCAACTCAGATTATGATTCTGAACACGATGCTGCTCCTTTTTTGGGTGGTCTAGTGTTGGCCAGAGCCCATTTTGAAGAGCCAGAGGTGTCACCAGCCTTGAAGGGATCTAAGTGTTCTTCTAAGAAAAAGAAGAAGCACCGCAGGCGACCTTGAAAGTATCCATGTGGGGTGTTCGGAGCCCACCCCTAGAGGGGAGGGTAATGTCACAACATTCAGTTATTGTTTGGTTCTTACCTGGTTTGTGGCTTCTCCTGTCTGTTCAGCCTGCTCCATGCTGCAAGGAAGTTCTGTGTGGCCTGAGCTTTGCTAATTACAGCACCTGGAGGAGTCCTTGCTGTATAGTTGAACTGTGCTGTGAGATCTGAGCTCAGCTAATTAGTTACACCTGGGTAACTCTCTCCTGCAGGAGAGTTCAGTGTAAACTGAGCATGCTCAGCCCACTGATTAGTTCACCTGTGGGTTCCCTGTGCTTCCTATAAAGGGCAGCCTCTGGGAGACAGAAGCTGCCAGAGTATAGGTTCACACCAGCTCCAGCGTTCCAGTGCCTTGTACTATTCCAGACTTCTGATTATTGTATTTGACCCCGGCTTGTTTCCTGACTATTCTCCTGCCTGATCCTTTGGTACCGTGTCCAGTGATTCCTGTGTATGACCTTGGCTTGTTCTGTGACCATCCTCCTGCCTGCTCCCTGTGTACCGCATCCTGTGCCTTCCAGTGTATGACCCGGCCTGTCCTTGGATACTCCTTTGCCTTTCCCTTGTGTTCCTACTTGCCCGCACTGGTACCAACTCGGCTAGACAACCACGCTTCCATATTTCACAAGCTATCGCCACTCATACGGGGAACCTGACCAGGGGGCCGCGACCGACGTGTCGGGTGCCGCAAAAGCCCATATCCCGCTTGGAGGGGTCACTGGCAGAAAACCCCCGGCACGGTTAGACTCCGCGCCCCTGTGTCAGGTCTAGCCAATCCCCGAGTGGTAGTGCACCCCAAGTTTGTGACAGTGCTATTCCTACTATACACTGGAGCCTAGCTACTTGCATAACACTATAACCCTAATACCAGGTGGCAAAATATAGAGGGTGCAGGGGATGTAACTATTACTTTTAAATTGTAGTGCCATGATGCTTGGTGAAGGGTAGGAAGGAACTGACTGATTGTAGTAGGACAGTGCCACACATTCCCACTGTAGGTGTGTGGTGTACTGCATGTGGTGTGTCATGTATGTGCATACCTCCCAACATGACCCTTTCAAGGAGGCACAGAATGCTCTGCTGCAGGACTTCCCTCTTAATGTATGATTGCCATCACCTGTGCTGAAACAGCTTCAACACAGGTGATGGTAATCATACATTAAGAGGGAAGTCCTGGAGCAGAGCATTGTGTCCCTCCTGGATAGGGCCATGTTGGGAGGTATGTGTGTTGTGTGTATCTGTCCAATGTGTAAGGGTGTGAGGTGCGCTATGTATACAGTATATGTATGTGTAGTGTGTGCGCATATTTGGTGTACTGTGTGTGTGTGTAATATGTGTACGTGTGTGATGCATACTTGCCTACCTGACCCTCTCCACGAGGGAGAAAATGCTGTGTTCCTGGACTTCCCTGGTAATGTATGATTGCATCACCTGTGGGGAGATAGGTAATTGATAAGAAAGGTGTTTCACCACAGGTGATGGCAATCATATATTACCAGGGAAGTCCAAGAGCAGAGTATGTTCTTCCTCATGGAGAGGGTCAGATAGGCAAGTATGGTGTGATGTGTGGTATATGCAGGGCTATTTTTCAGTAGGCTCCAGCAGGAACTGAGGACCTTATTCTAGTTCACTCTTTCTGACAAAATATTTCTTAGATGGACAAAGCCATGTGCACTGCAGGTGAGGCAGGTGTAAAACCCCACCCAAATCTAATTATCTCTGCACAAGTAACACCTGCCTCACCTCCAGTGCACATGGTTTTGTCCATTTAAGAAATATTTTGTCAGAAAGAGTGAACTAGAATAAGGGCCTCAGATCCTGCTGGAGCCTACTGAAAAATAGCCCTGGGTATATGTATATCCCTAATTATTCCTAATCGTTTAAAGCAGGCATGTCCAACGTTGGCCCTCCAGATGTTGTGAAAATACACATCCGAGCATGCTTTGCAATAGTTTTAGCATTCTTTAATCGCAAAACTGTGGCAAAGCATGCTGGGATGTGTAGTTTCACAACATCTGGGGGGCCAACGTTGGACATGCCTGGTTTAAAGCCTCCACCATAATGTTATAATGTATTTGCAATGCATTCATACTCAATGACAGTAATAAAATCAGGTGTGGTGTTGTCCCTTCGGCATCTGTTTCCCAGATAGTCTATCTTTTTCCAGATCATAAATCAATCAAGGCAAATTGAACCTTGGTGTTTTTTTAAATTTCAAAAACGGCTTTGAGGTGCACACCATTGAGTCCAGAGGGATTCAGTATTGAATCCTGGCGGTCGGGATCCCGGCGTTCAGAATCCCGACGCCGGAATCCCGACAGCCGAAATGCCGACAAGGGGGGGACGTGGATCGCCCCCCCTTGCGGGCTCGCTGCGCTCGCCACGCAGCGGGCCCGGTGCCTCGCTACGCTCAGCACGCTATTTTATTCTCCCTCCAGGGGTGTTGTGGACACCCCAGGAGGGAGAAAGTGTCGGCATTTCGGCGGTCGGGATTCCGGCGTCGGGATTCTGAACGCCGGGATCCCGACCGCCGGGATCTTAACTGCATCCCGTCCAGAGGTACCTTGTTGCCAAATTTGGTGGCTCTGAATGGCATGGTGTCTCTGCAATGCGACAGATGCACACACACTCTTCAACTTATTATAAAGATGTGTTTTTTTGTCATGGTATCGCTCTGAGAATAGTGCCTGATTCGTGGTTGTACACTTTACCAATGATTTTGCAACTGAGCTATCATATACCGTACATACTTCCCAACATGACCATCTCCAGGAGGGACAGACTGCTATATTTCTGGACTTCCCTATTAAGTAATGATTGCCATCACCTGTGCTGAAAAACCTTACTTATCAATTAACCTGTTCAAAACAGGTGACAGCAATCACACATTAAGATGGAAGTCCAGGAACAGAGCATTGTGTCCCTCCTGGAGAGGGTCATGTTGGGAGGCATACATACCGCCAAACATTGGTGGGAGTGGAGGAGGGACATTTGCTAATAAAAAGCTTAATGAAGTTTGAATTTATCAGGAGATTAAATTAAATATGATGACTGAGATGTGCAGTAGTGTAACTAAAAAATGAGTTCAGCCCAGTGCTATTTTTCAGCAGGAACTCTGTTTCTGAACCTCTAATTAAATATAATTGGCTCCTCCTTTTAGAATGTCACTTGCAAAATGGCCGCCGCCTTGAAGCATACTGTTATTTAGGATGCAAGAGGAGGTCGACACCTCCTCTAGCATCCTTAATAACCATCTGCTGTGAGGAGGCAGCCATTTTGGAAGTGACATTCTAACATGAGGAGCACTGGGACCGCAGACAGGAGAATTTGCAGGTCCTGGCAGGTAGCAGTAAGAAGGAGGGGTAGGAGAAGGAGGGGGAGGGTGCCCTGCCAGCAGCAACAGATTTGGTAACACCATTAACCCCCAACAATAGCTTCCGCCATTGTTACACCACACCAAGGCATGTGCCCCCCTGTCATTAAGGAGAATAATTTTTATCATCATTTACTGCCCATTACTGTATGGTGCTGCAGCTTCCCGCACAGCTGACAAGCTGAACTGGTAGCTACGGCAGCAGCGCCAGACAGAATTGAAGATGACGCAGCCTAACCCTAACCTCCCCTAATGCAGCCTAACCCTAGCCTCCCCTAACCCTAACCTTCCCTCCTGCAGCTTAACCTACGGTAGGTTAAGCTGTGAGAGGGGAGGTTAGGGGTGGCTAGGGTTAGGCTGCATTAGGGGAGGTTAGGGTTAGGCTGCAGGAGGGAAGTTAGGGTTAGGCTGCATTAGAGGAGGTGAGGGTTAGGCTGCATTAGGGGAGGTTAGGGTTAGGCTGCAGGAGGGAAGTTAGGGTTAGGCTGCATTAGAGGAGGTGAGGGTTAGGCTGCAGGAGGGGTAGGTTAAGATGCGGGAGGGAAGGGGAGGTTAGGGTTAGGGGAGGCTAGGGTTAGGCTGCATTAGGGGAGGTTAGGGTTAGGCTGCATTAGGGGAGGTTAGGGTTAGGCTACCCCTACTACAGCCTAACCCTAACCTCCTCTAATGCAGCCTAACCCTAACTTTCGCTCCTGCAGCTTAATCCTAACCTCCCCTAATACAGCCTAACCCTAACCTCCACGCCTATGAAATGCTGGGCGAGTCCCCCAGCCTGCCCCCACCGTCCCACCACCCGCAATGTAGGGTGCATGCACCCGGCGAGCAGTCTGTTTGATGTGGCTGGCGCCTGTACATGCGCAGACATGTCCATGCGCATTTCAAAAACATGGAGCTCGTATGCAAATTCACATGCGAGAGAATGGACCAGAATAAGGACCTTATTCTTTTTGATTAGCAAGGCTGCGTAATGCCGTGTCACCCCCCCCCCCCCCCCATCATACGAAAGCCATGTTTGTTCCCCGGCATATGAATGGATGTTTTACATAAACATCCATTCACAGGCCAGGGGGAAACTCCCACAACTTCGATGGTCGCCCACCATCAAAAGATGTGATTAGTGCACGCATATCAAAAGTGGTTCTCAGGTCACTCAGATATGCGTGCACATTTAGGAGGAAATGGGTGGGCAGCCCACATCACTGGGTGATTTCCATGGGAATGTCCAGCATTTTCCAGGGAACGCCCATGAAACGCTGGATGTTCCCATATGCTGGTCCCCCCGGCCCGCAACCTCACGATCCCCCCCCCCATCCTACCGCTTGCAATGTTGAGTGAGTGCATGAGTTTACATGTGAATTCACATGCGAGCAAACGGACCAGAAATAGGTCCATAGTCCAGCAGGCAGTTCTGCTGTCACATACATTTCTACAATGGGGAGCTGTTAGCATCCGATTTCTTTGTAGTGGACAGTCAATAAAATAATAAAAAGGCTCTCGCTATTGTATAACACATCCTTACCCTTCCATCACCGAGGATCTGGTGTCACTCTCTCCCTGTAACACTATCACCCTCTCACTGATGTCAACCTCTCCCTTTAACTCATTGCTATCACCCTCTCCCTGGTGTCATCCTCTCCCTATAAGCCACTTCTAACACCATCTCCCTGTAACCCTCTCCCTGTAAGCCACTGCTATTTATTGTTTATTTATTAACAGTTTCTTATATAGCTCATACATATTCTGCAGCGCTTTACAGAGTATAGTTGAGCATTCACATCAGTTCCTGCCCCAGTGGAGCTTACAATCTTTATTCCCTACCACATGTACACGCACACAGACATTCTAGGGTTAATTTTGTTGGAAGCCAATTGACCTAACAGTATATTTTTGGATTGTGGGAGGAAACCGGAGTAAACCCACGCAAACACGGGGAGAATATACAAACTCTGCACAGTTAGGGCCATGGTGGGTAATGAACCCATGACCTCAGCGCTGTGAGGCAGTAATGCTAACCATTACACTGTCCGTAATGTCCCAACTATGCTAACACCCTCTCCCTGGAGTAAACCTGTCCCTGTAAGCCACTGCTATCACCCTTTCCCTGTAAGACACTTCAATCACCCTCTCCATGTAACCCACTGCTATTTACCTCTACCTGTAACTAGAGATGTGCACCGGCCACTTTTCGGGTTTTGGGTTTTGGGTTCTGATTACCTTGAGGTCTTGGGTTCTAATGGGTTTTGGCAAAACACCTCCTAAGTGTTTTGTGTTTGGATTTTTTGGGGTTTTGGGTTCTGATTTGTTTGTTAAAAATGCATAAAAACAGCTAAAATCGCAGAATTTGGTGTTTTTTTTTGCTCCTACGCTATATTGACCTCAATAACATTCATTTACACTCATTTCCAGTGTATTCTGAACACCTGACACCTCACAATATTGTTTTTATTGCCAAAGTTTGCACTGAGGTAGCTGGATAACTATGCTAAGCCACACAAGTGTGCGGCACAAACACGTGGCTCATGTAAGAGTGGCACTGCAGCGGCAGACATGATGGCAGTTTAAAAAAAATAGGCCCATAAAAGATAGGCCCATAAAAGATACCTATCTGGCTTGATCATGCACTGTTTACCATGTGCAGCCAAGGAGCGGTGGGCATTTTGTGCAGCACAGAGTTTGTCTGCAAGTGTGTAACTGTTTTGATCACTTTAACATCCAACAAGACCCTTATCTGGCTTGATTGTGTGATAATGTAATCTGATTGTTTAATTTTGTGATTATTATTCATTTATTATTACCAGTCGTCTCTTAAATCATTGCCTAATGGGTGTAGGGGAGTGGGCTAATCAATTTTAAGGTGGCAGATGGAAGATGTAATGTAATGTAAACCATCACTAGCATTGGTTGCAGCAGTGGCAGTAACTGATGGACCCGGCTGTGCAGATAAGGATGCTGACAGCGATGATGTCAAAGGGAGAGCCAGCGAACTGTTGCTCCATGCAGCGCTGGAAAACTTCGCTGCCCGTGGTGATGCCATAGGGCATGCGTAGGAAGATGTAGCACCCAATAGGGTTCATGAAGGCAGTAAGCATGGAAGAGGCTCTGTCCAGAGGGATCTGCCAAAACCCACACTTGGCATTCAGGGTGCTAAAGACCGTTGCACCTGGCATGTCAGTGATCACCTGCTCGATGGTGCAGAGTGTGTATCTGTTTTGGTCAGTTTAATATTTCATAAGACCCCTATCTGTCTTGATTGTGATTATGATTATTTATAATTAATTTCATCTGATTTTTAATTTGGTGATTAGTAATATTATTCATTTATTATTTATTATTACCATTCGTCTCGTCAATCATTGCCTAATGGGTGGAGGGGAGGGGGCTAATCAATGACTAGGTGGCAGCTGGAAGAGTTCTATCTGGCTGCGACTTCTGTAACTCTATTGATCGCTAGCGTGGATTCAGGTGATCTGGCTCGCTAGGCGGGTGTTCCCTTTGCTCACTGCTTCACATGCGTCCCTCGTGAAGCTGCGCGCTCTGTCGAGGAGGATGTCCTTTGCCGGTAGAGAAGTACTGATCTTCTCTCAAGGTGTTACGACTCGTAGCTGCACTCCCCTGCTACAACCTCAAAACAAGCACCAAGACCCCTATCTGGCTTGATTGTGCACTGTTTACACAGTGCAGCCGAGGAGCAGTGGGCGATTGGTGCAGCAATCAGTGGAATGCAAAGAGTTATATGCATTTTAAAGACAAGTCCCTCATACAAATGACTCTCAGCAGTGGGCACCAGACCAGACAGGTAAAAAAAAATTTAGCCGCCCAAAAAGAAGTGTAATTGCAGCCGTCCCCAAAGAAGTTTAATTGCAGCCGCCCTCGAAAAAGTTTAGCCGCCCCCAAAAAAGTTTAATTGCAGCTGCACAAAAAGAATTTTCATTGCAGCCTCCCTCACAAAAGTTTAGCCGCCCCCAAAGAAGTTTAATTGCAGCCGCCCCCAAAGAAGTTTAATTGCAGCCGCCCAAAAAGAAGTGTAATTGCAGCCGTCCCCAAAGAAGTTTAATTGCAGCCACCCTCAAAAAAGTTTAGCCGCCCCCAAAGAAGTTTAATTGCAGCCGCACAAAAAGAATTTTCATTGCAGCCTCCCTCAAAAAAGTTAAGCCGCCCCCAAATAAGTTTAATTGCAGCCGCCCCCAAAGAAGTTTAATTGCAGCCGCCCAAAAAGAAGTGTAATTGCAGCCGTCCCCAAAGAAGTTTAATTGCAGCCGCCCTCAAAAAAGTTTAGCCGCCCCCAAAGAAGTTTAATTGCAGCCGCACAAAAAGAAGTTTCATTGCAGCCGCCCACAAAAAAGTTTAGCAGCCCAAAAAGAAGTGTAATTGCAGCCTTCCTGCACCAGCCCTGACTCCCCCAGGTCAGGGAGATCACATTCTCACCCATGAAGATGGTGATGGTGACACAAATCCAAAAGAGGACAGAGAACAATCTCTTGCACACGAGACCACTGTGCTGGATACAAGACAGACCAGAGTCCACCTAAAGGTGTCGGCTAGTACTAAAAGTTTCAAGGCTCCAAAAAAAAAGACTGCAGTGGCAGACTCCCAAATTAATGCAGGGTGAGAGCTGCAACCAGCAGTGGGCGATTGGTGCAGCAATCAAGTGGAATGCAAACAGTTGTATGCATTTAAAAGACAAGTCCCTCATACGAATGACTCCCAGCAGTGGGCACCAGACCAGACAGCTAAAGAAAAGTTTAGCCACCCAAAAAGAAGTGTAATTGCAGCCGCCCCCAAAGAAGTGTAATTGCAGCCGCCCCCAAAGAAGTTTAATTGCCTCTCAGCAGTGGGCACCAGACCAGACAGGTAGATGAGGCAGTACTAGTTGTGTGTGTATCTGTTTTGGTCAATTTAATATTTAACAAGACCCCTATCTGGCTTGATTCTGGTTATGATTGATTGATTGATTATTAATTAATTTTATGATGTGATTGATTCATGGTCGAAACCCCGTTTAACAACCTGGCTGATCCTGACCCTGATGTGCAGTTGTTCTCTGTGATAAAAGATCCCAATCTCAAATGGCAGGCTGAACAATCTGTGGATAGCCATATTTAAAAAAATGTGTGGCAGCCCACTACAGGATACCCCCTGTGCCCCTGGAGTGCCCCTGTGCCCCCAAAGAAGTGTAATTGCAGCCGCCCCCAAAGAAGTGTAATTGCAGCCACCCAAAAAGAAGTGTAATTGCAGCAGCCCAAAAAGAAGTGTAATTGCAGCCGCCCAAAAAGAAGTGTAATTGCAGCCGCCCCCAAAGAAGTGTAATTGCAGCCGCCCGCAAAGAAGTGTATTTGCAGCCGCCCAAAAAGAAGTGTAATTACAGCCGCCCAAAAAGAAGTGTAATTGCAGCCGCCCAAAAATAAGTGTAATTGCAGCCGCCCCCAAAGAAGTGTAATTGCAGCCGCCCGCAAAGAAGTGTATTTGCAGCCGCCCAAAAAGATGTGTAATTGCAGCCGCCCAAAAAGAAGTGTAATTGCAGCCGCCCAAAAAGAAGTGTAATTGCAGCCACCCAAAAAGAAGTGTAATTGCAGCCGCCCCCAAAGAAGTGTAATTGCAGCCGCCCGCAAAGAAGTGTAATTGCAGCCGCCCACAAAAAAGTTTAGCCGCCCAAAAAAAGAAGTGTAATTGAGCCTTCCTGCCCCAGCCCTGACTCCCCCAGGTCAGGGAGATCACATTCTCACCCATGAAGGTGCAGCAATCAGTGGAATGCAAAGAGTTATATGCATTTCAAGACAAGTCCCTCATTAAAAAATGAGTCTCAGCAGTGGGCACCAGACCAGACAGGTAAAAAAAAGTTTAGCCGCCCAAAAAAAGAAGTGTAATTGAGCCTTCCTGCCCCAGCCCTGACTCCCCCAGGTCAGGGAGATCACATTCTCACCCATGAAGGTGCAGCAATCAAGTGTAATGCAAACAGTTGTATGCATTAAAAAGACAAGTCCCACATATGAATAACTCTCAGCAGTAGGAATAATGAATGGTGAAGCAAGATGGAATTGTCCTTGGGCCCTCCCACCCACCCTTATGT
The DNA here is from genome assembly GCF_055691185.1 of Crinia signifera. NCBI lineage: Eukaryota > Metazoa > Chordata > Amphibia > Anura > Myobatrachidae > Crinia > Crinia signifera. Next base: position 62,915,300 of record NC_139224.1, read on the forward strand.
TGCGAAAATAGGACATGCACACTTTAACAAACCAAACATTTCAGCGACAGGGCCTAAAAAACTGTGGCTGAAATGATTGGTTTGTTTGGGCCCTCACATAAAATAAACCAATTCATAATATCTCCCTGTATAAACTGGCTCTACAGCAACAAGATGTCATAGTCACTCATCATCCTCCTCCTCCTCCTCTGATTCCTCGCCCCCTTCAGTGTGTACTTCCTCATTCTCAGAGATTATCAATTCGTCCCCGCTGGACTCCACAATCACAGGTCCAGTTATAATCTCTGGAGGTAATTCCTGGTCTTCATTGAATAAGTGATAATTCATTTTTATAAACATCATTTTCTCAACATTTTTCGGGAGCAACCTCCTTCGCCGCTCACTGACCAGGTTCCCCGCTGCACTGAATACTCTTTCGGAGTACACACTGGAGGGGGGACAACTCAGGTAAAATAGAGCAAGTTTGTACAGGGGTTTCCAAACTGCGTTTTTTTCCTGCCAGTAAAGGTAAGGACTGTCTGACATGTCTACTTGGATGCTGTCACCAAAGTAATCATCCACCATTTTTTCAATGTTGACAGCATCCAATGCACCGACAGTAGACATGTCAGCAATCGTTGGCAGGTCCTTGAGTCCGGACCAGATGTCCAAACTCCCTCCTGCCTGCCCTGCATCCCTGCCAGCGGGTTGTGTGGGAAATCGCAGCTGTTTCCTCACAGGCACAGGTGTGGGAGAAAATGAAGGAGGAGCTGGGGCCGTGTCACGGTCCCCTTCAGATGACAATCTCCTGAGCAGCAGGTCTTTGCACCTTTGTAGACTTGTGTCTGCCGGAAACAGAGACACAACATACGCTTTAAACCAGGGGTGGGGAACCTTTTTTCTAACGAGGGCCATTTGGAAAATTTTAAAACCCTTCGGGGGCCATATAAAAATTATCAATTATCGGCATATACGCGTGGGCATTATACACAGGGCAGCGGCATATACATGTGGGCATTATACACAGGGCAGCGGCATATACCCGTGGACATTATACACAGGGCAGCGGCATATACACGTGGACATTATACACAGGGCAGCGGCATATACATGTGGGCATTATACACACTGGCAGCGGCATATACATGTGGGCATTATACACACTGGCAGCGGCATATACATGTGGGCATTATACACAGGGCACCGGCATATACATGTGGGTATAATACACAAGGGCAGCGGCATATACATGTGGGCATAATACACAAGGGCAGCGGCATATACATGTGGGCATTATACACACTGGCAGCGGAATATACATGTGGGCATTATACACAGGGCACCGGCATATACATGTGGGCATTATACACACTGACAGCGGCATATACATGTGGGCATTATACACACTGGCAGCGGCATATACATGTGGGCATTATACACAGGGCACCGGCATATACATGTGGGCATAATACACAGGGCACCGGCATATACATGTGGGCATAATACACAAGGGCAGCGGCATATACATGTGGGCATAATACACAAGGGCAGCGGCATATACATGTGGGCATTATACACACTGGCAGCGGAATATACATGTGGGCATTATACACAGGGCACCGGCATATACATGTGGGCATTATACACACTGGCAGCGGTATATACATGTGGGCATTATACACACTGGCAGCGGCATATACATGTGGGCATTATACACAGGGCACCGGCATATACATGTGGGCATTATACACACGGGCAGCGGCATATACTTGTGGGCATTATACACACGGGCAGCGACATAAAAAGTGACAGTGTGGAGGAAGGGGGGCTGTCACCCCCAAACAGGTTAATGTGATTATGTCTGATTATGAGAATCAGACATAATCACATTAACCTGTTTGGGGGTGAATCCAGGGGTAAATGACAACCCCTGGATGTGTCAGTCACTGCCTGGGAAGGGAGGGTGATTATCGCCCTATATTACAGCCGCCCGCCCGCCAATACTACAGAAGTATCATCCGCCCGCCGGCTGCCTACATTTCATACCAGCCGCCCGCCCGCTGTATCAGCCGCCCGCCCGCCTATATTATCAGCCGCCCGCCCTCCTATATTACATACCAGGCGCCGGGGATGGCTGCTGCTGCTGCTGCTGCCGCCGGGGAGATGTGTAGAAGACGCGCCCTCCAATCACAGTGGCTGTGGAGGGGATGCGCCGGCAGTGATTGGCGGGCGCGTCTTCTGCACATCTCCTCGGCAGCAGCAGCCATCCCCGGCGGCTGGTATGAAATGTAGGCAGCCGGCGGGCGGATGATACTTCTGTAGTATTGGCGGGCGGGCGGCTGTAATATAGGCAGGCGGGCGGGCCGGACAAACTGGGTGCGGGGGCCGTATCCGGCCCGCGGGCCGGAGGTTCCCCACCCCTGCTTTAAACCGAGGATCAAGCACTGTGGCCAAAATGTATTCCTCTGACTTTAACAGACTGACCACCCTCATATCCTGGCAAAGCGTATGGAGGGCTTCATCCACAATAGCGACATGCTTTGCGGAATCGCTCCGCTTTAGCTCCTCCTTCACTTTCTCCAGCTGCTTTTGTAACAGCCTGATCAGGGGAATCACCTGACTAATGCAGGCAGTGTCGGAACTAACTTCACGTGTGGCTACTTCAAACGGCTGGAGAACCTTGCACAACACGGAAATCAGCCTCCACTGTGCTTGAGTCAGGTGCAGCCCCGCTCCTCTGCCTATGTCATAGGTGGCTGTGTAGGCTTGAATGGCCTTTTGCTGCTCCTCCATCCTCTGCAGCATATAGAGGGTTGAGTTCCAGCGCGTCACCACCTCTTGTTTCAGCTGATGGCAGGGCAGGTTGCGGAGTTTTTGCTCCCGCTCCAGCCTTCGGCAGGCTGTGGCAGAATGCCGAAAGTGTCCGCAAATTTTGCGTGCCACCGCAAGCATCTCCTGCACACTCCTGTCATTTTTTATGAAATGCTGCACCACCAAATTTATTGTGTGGGCAAAACATGGCACGTGCTGGAAATTGCCCATGTTTAATGCCCGCACAATGTTACTGGCGTTGTCCGACACCACAAATCCCCAGGAAAGTCTAAGGGGGGTAAGCCACAGGGAGATGATTTCCCTCAGTTTCTCTAAGAGGTTGTCGGCGTTGTGCCTCTTCTTGAAACCGGTGATACACAGCGTAGCCTGCCTAAGAAGGAGCTGGCATGCAGGAGATGCTGCTGCTGCTGCTGCGGAAGGCGATGCATCTACCCCGTGGGCTGTCACAGTCATATAGTCCTTAGTTTGCCCTGATCCACTTGTCCACATGTCTGTAGTTAAGTGTACAGTGGGTACAGCCGCATTTTTCAGGGCACTGAGGACACTTTTTCTGACCTCCCTGTACATCGCGGGTATCGCCTGCCTAGTGAAGTGGAATCTAGACGGGATTTGGTACCAGGGACACAATACCTGCATCAACCGTTTAAATCCCACTCCATTGATGGCGGACACCGGACGCACGTCTAACACCAACATAGCTGTCAAGGCCGCAGTTATCCGCTTTGCCATAGGATGACTGCTGTCGTATTTCATCCTCATGGAAAATGACTGTTGGACGGTCAATTGCTTAGTGAAAGACGTAGCGGCCTTACGACTTCCCCTCTGGGATGATGACTGACTTCCCCTCTGGGATGATGACTGACTTCCAGGAGCAGCAGCAGCAGCAGCGGCAGTAGTAGTAGTAGTAGGCGTAGTGCTGCAGGATCCTCCGGAGGAATCTATGGAGTCATTCATGCAGGTGAGATGGACTGCAGGACTCCCCCCTATCCGGATCGAGGAGGAATTTGTCGAGGAGGGAGTTGGTGGTGTGCCTTTCAGGCATTTGGCTCCAAAAGGAGGACCAAGTGATTTAGGTGTCACTGGGCTGCTAGCCGCACTTTCTGGACTAAACACTGAACCATGACGCGTCTTTAGGTGACGTTGAAGGGAGGTTGTCCCTAGGTGGGCAAGATCCTTACCCCTGCTTATTGGAGTTTTACATAAGCTACAAATGGCAATACTTTTGTTGTCCGGATGCGGATAAAAAAAATTCCAGACCACAGAGGTGGATTTATTGGTCCTTTGTCCAGGCATGACGATGGGCTTTTTCATCCCATGGACAACAACTTTTTCCCCCACAGGTGCCTCATTCCCCCCTGGTGCGTCATTTAAGCAAACCAAGTCTCCATCCTCCTCGACAACTTCCTCCTCAGTGCCAGCTACATCAATATCCTCCTCCTGGTGTACAACATCACCTTCACTAATAAAATCTGGAACTAGACTGTGGGTGATCCTTCCAGCATATGCAGAGGGCGTACTGCAAATGGTGAAAGGAGCCACCTCTTCACGTACAGTGATGGGAAGGTCCGGCATCACAACCACCGCCACCCTCGGACTCTCCGTGGGGATTTGGGATATGTCTTTAGAAGGATGAGTTTTTTCCAGATTTATTTTCTGAATTTTTTTCTGGTTTTTTTTTCTGAGATTTTTTCAGACTTTTTTGAGTCGGTGTCAGCCTAACTCTCTTTAATTTCCTATTGGGCGGGGAGAGAGGAGGAGGAGGACTTTCCTCGTCATCTGAAGCTGCACCACTAGTCATGAAGTTAGGCCATGGCCTTAGCCGTTCCTTGCCACTCCGTGTCGTAAATGGCATATTGCCAAGTTTAAGTTTCTCTTCCAACGATTTACATTTCATATTTTTATTCCTTTTACGGAAGTTTGGTTTCAATTGTACATGCCCTCTGCTTTCACACTGGGCATCGGCCGCGGCAGACGACGTTGTTGGCATTTCATCGTCTATGTCATGACTAGTGGCAGCAGCTTCAGAACTATGAGGAAGTGTATCTTCATCTTTCCTTTGTTTGTTAACCTCCATATTTTGGATCTCCATTATTATTGTGGAGTTATGTCACAGAACAGCGCCACTGGAGTGCAATTATATATGTCAGTGAGTATGCACCAGCAGGCAGTTATACAGATACAGCAGTATTAGGCAGTGAGCCACACACCAGACAGGTACGGCAGTATTAGGCAGAGAGCCCCAGACCAGACAGGTAGATAATGATATACGGCAGTATTTAGGCAGTGAGCCCCAGACTAGAGGGTAGATACGGCAGTATTGGGCAGTGAGCCACAGACCACACAGGTACGGCAGTATTAGGCAGAGAGCCCCAGACCAGACAGGTACGGCAGTATTAGGCAGTGAGCCCCAGACCACAAAGGTAGAGATTTACGGCAGTATTTATTTATTAGGCAGTGAGCCCCAGACCAGACGGTACATACGGCAGTATAGCCAGTGAGCCCCAGACCACAAAGGTAGAGATATACGGCAGTATTTAATTATTTATTAGCCAGTGAGCCCCAGACCAGACGGTACATACGGCAGTATAGCCAGTGAGCCCCAGACCACAAAGGTAGAGGTATACAGCAGTATTTAATTATTTATTAGGCAGGCAGTATTTAATTATTTATTAGCCAGTGAGCCCCAGACCAGACGGTACATACGGCAGTATAGCCAGTGAGCCCCAGACCACAAAGGTAGAGATATACGGCAGTATTTAATTATTTATTAGGCAGGCAGTATTTAATTATTTATTAGCCAGTGAGCCCCAGACCAGACGGTACATACGGCAGTATAGCCAGTGAGCCCCAGACCACAAAGGTAGAGATATACGGCAGTATTTAATTATTTATTAGCCAGTGAGCCCCAGACCAGACGGTACATACGGCAGTATAGCCAGTGAGCCCCAGACCACAAAGGTAGAGATATACGGCAGTATTTAATTATTTATTAGCCAGTGAGCCCCAGAACAGACGGTACATACGGCAGTATAGCCAGTGAGCCCCAGACCACAAAGGTAGAGATATACGGCAGTATTTAATTATTTATTAGCCAGTGAGCCCCAGACCACAAAGGTAGAGATATACGGCAGTATTTAATTATTTATTAGCCAGTGAGCCCCAGACCAGACGGTACATACGGCAGTATAGCCAGTGAGCCCCAGACCACAAAGGTAGAGATATACGGCAGTATTTAATTATTTATTAGCCAGTGAGCCCCAGACCAGACGGTACATACGGCAGTATAGCCAGTGAGCCCCAGACCACAAAGGTAGAGATATACGGCAGTATTTAATTATTTATTAGGCAGGCAGTATTTAATTATTTATTAGCCAGTGAGCCCCAGACCAGACGGTACATACGGCAGTATAGCCAATGAGCCCCAGACCACAAAGGTAGAGATATACGGCAGTATTTAATTATTTATTAGGCAGGCAGTATTTAATTATTTATTAGCCAGTGAGCCCCAGACCACACAGGTAACTAGATAAGATATACGGCATTATTATTTATTAGGCTGTGAGCCCCAGACCACAGACCGCCAGACTGGCAGATTCAGTGCAGGCAGCAGTGCAGCACCAGTGGACTATATATATTTATTTAATATAATTAATTAATTATTAATATATATAATAAATGGCACAGCACAGCACCAGAGGTATGCCCCAGCACAGAGGAGACAGTAGTACTACAGGCAGGGGCGGATTGGGGACTAAAAGTGGCCCTGGAAAATTTCTGGAAGTGGCCTCATGTGGGCGGCAACAAATCAATAATTGCCACTCATACATACATTCATACACCCGGTCCCTGCCGCTCTCATACATACATACACCCTGCCGCTCTTATACATACATACACCCTGCCGCTCTTATAAATACATACACACTGCAGCTCTCATACATACATACATACACCCTGCCGCTCTTATACATACATACATCCTGCCGCTCTCATACATACATACACCCTGCCGCTCTTATACATACATACATCCTGCCACTCTCATTCATACATACATACATACACCCTGCCACTCTCATACATACATACACCCTGCCGCTCTTATACATACATACATCCTGCCGCTCTCATACATACATACACCCTGCCGCTCTTATACATACATACACCCTGCCGCTCTCATACATACATACATACACCCTGCCGCGCTAATACATACATACGCCCTGCCGCTCTCATACATACATATATAGACCCTGCCGCTTTCATACATTCATACACCCTGCCAGTCATACCACCACTTTTATGCATACACTCATATATACATGCATACATACATACAAGCATACATGCACCCACCTCCACTCTCATCCATGTATATGGAAACATACACTGCCTCTCATTTATCCATCCAATCATATATACTTCGACACACCTCCTCCAGCTCCATTCATATATACAACAACCTCCCCCCCCCCTACAAAACAACAAAATGCCAGTGCAGCACCATACACAATTACAGACACCAATTCCCCCCATTACAAACTTAGTGCGGGTTCATATGAATATAGTAATTCCCCACCCCACATTCACAGTCACACTGACACCACCTTCCCCGGGTGGTGACTTCAATCAGCAATCAGCCACTACTCCGGGGTGGGCCTCAGTTTGCAGAAAGGGCTCATTACCTCCCTGCTTATGGCACTGCTTCTGCTTGTTACGATGGGGCACTGCTTCCCAATCCTTTATGCTCCCGGCTCCATAGCTCCATAGTCCTGCTGGTCTGTTCGGCACATCCGTGGTCTTGCTGTAGGGGGCAGGGGCTACAGTGGCACCTGCAATGGAACTGGGGTCTGCTTCTACTGGAAGCAGCCCCGCCTCCTCCGCCTGCTGTTCTCTCTCCAACAGCGCTGCGGTCCACTGCCCTGCCTCCTCGAGTCCTCTCCAGGACTATGCTGTGTAAAATAAAATCCATGTATAAAAAAAATATAAGTCCCCGGCCTTTGCCAATCAATGGCCCCCACACCTCACCCAGTGCCCCCCTAGATGTGGCCTCGCCTCCTCCCGCCCGCTGTTCTCCAAGTCCCGGAAACTAAGAGGACTGGACTATTTTATACATGATGGTTGGTGGAACAACCATGTAGAGGACTCGAGGAGGAGGTGGGGCAGTGGACAGCAGCGCCACTAGGAGAGAGCCTCTCAGAGAGGAGAACAGCGGGCAGGAGGAGGGCCACCAGTCACAGTCGGAGGAGGCATAACTAGAATTTAGATCCACCCCAGCCAAAAACAATTCTGAACCATTAACCCCCCACACTCCCATTTTTGGCAAAATAAATAAACAGGACTGTTTGTTGGCAATTCGGCGCTCCCAGTGTGAACAGTAAAATTATGCCGCCCCCCCCAAATTAAAAACATAGCAATTTATGAAGACCCTATGGAGTGCCCATTCCAAAAAGGGTGTGTAGCAATGCTTATTAGACAATATGCCACACACTGTAATGCACATTACAGAATATGCCACACACTGTAATGTCTATTAAAGTACATATTATACCACACACGATAATGACCCTTACACATTATGTCCATTGTCATAATGCCTATTACACATTTTACCACATGCTGTAATGTCCATAACCCATTATGCCACATACAGTTATGCCAAATACACATTATGCAACAACATAATGACAATTACACATTATGCCACACACCGTAATACCCAGGGGCGGATCATGAACAAAGTGAAAGGGGGGGTCACCATGACAGTGGGAGAGGTTATTTGTGTGAGCTCCTGGAACAGTGGCCATGGCCTCACAATGGTGTTGTCTCAAAGGGAATGATGTAGAGAGGCAGTGCACAGTGAAAAGGTAACAGCGAGAGGCAAAGAGTGATGTCTGAAAGAGGTAGAGACCGACAGGAGTGAGAGGTAGTGACAGTCACACCGGGGAGAGGTAGAGGGTGATGTAGTGGAGAAAAGGCAGGGATAGTGGGAGATAGAGGGGCAGTGATTAACAGGGAGGGACAAAGGGTGACAGTGAGAAGCATTGGGTGACCTCAGGGAGACCGTAAAAGAGGTAGTAAGTGGGTGATGCCAGGAGAAGGAAATGTGTGACAGAGGATGGCAGGTAGAGACATTGGATGACAGGAGAGAGAGGTGACAGAAATAGATAGTGGGGAAGGAGAAGGCGGGGAGGGAGAGAGGTGGAGAGAAAGGAGGGGGATAGAGAGAGTGGGGTAGAGGGAAATGGAGAGGGAGAGACAAAGGAAGAGAGGTTCAGAGGGAGGAATCGATAGAGGCTAAGGAGGGAGAGAGAAAAGGGGGGAGTAGGAATGGGAGAGAGGAAGAGTGAGATAAGGGGAGGAGAGAGAAATGGAGAGGAGGGAGAGATCAGGGGTAAAGGAAGGGAGAGAAAGGAAAAGAGACAGGTGTGGATAGAGAGAGAGAGAGAGAGAAAAGGAGAGATGGAGAAAGAAAGATGGAGTGATGTAACGTTGATGCCAGTGTGGTGTGAAGCAGCTTGTGAGGTAGAGGGCCATACGGCCACATTCTAAGCTGCGCTAGACCTCCGACTTACCTGCGGCTGTAAGCTCCAGGCTGCTGCACGGCTCCCGCTTCTGGTTGCCAGCTGCGAGGGTCAGACCCCCTGCTTCTAGATGTCAGTTTCCGGCTAGCGCAAGGATCATACCACAGCTCCTGGCTCTTGCTTCTGTTGTCAGCTCCAGGCAGCTTCGAGGGTCAGGCTCCTGCCTCTACCCGTCTGCTTCTGGCTCCCGCGAGGTTCAGACTCCAGCTCCCGGCTCTTGTTTCTGGTGTCAGCTCCTGGCTTAAACTAGATTAAAAAAATAATCACCTAAATGACAGGGGGGACACATGCCTTGGTCCCCCCCCCCTGAATCCGCCACTGGTAATACCCATTACAGAATATACCACGCACGTAATGTCCATTTTCCCCATCACCGTTATCCATACATGCTGGGCAAAAATTTCCAGTGTGTATGGACCTATATCTATCTATCTATCTACCATTGAAAAGGGACTAGGAACACATTGAAATTTGTAACATATATAAAAAAGGACCAGACTCCCCCCTTGCTTACCACCACCACCACCCGACCCAGAGTAGCGGAGGAACGCATCCTGGATTAAATGTGCAGTTACAGTAGCAGAATCTTTACCTGTGTGCATGCCAGTGCACAGCGGGCTCTCTGCAGCGGCCAGCGACAGAAACCATGGGGCCCCATACACTGTTATCCCTGCCCCCCTCCCCATCAAACATCATCATTTTCTTCCCATGCTGGAACATAAACTGGACACACTCCCTCCCCCTTTGGCCTGCGCTCTATCACACTGACCCTCTCCCTGCGTTCTATCACGCCAAAGCACTCCCTCACCCTGCAGCCTTATTCTCTCTATCACACTGATGCACTCCCTCACCCTGGGACTTGCGCTCTATCACACTGACGCACTCCCACATCCTGATTCTCTCACACTGATGCACTCCCTCACCCTGCGCTATATCACACTGACGCACTCCCTCAGCCTGTGCTATATTACACTGGCGCACTCCCTCACCCTACGCTATATTATACTGGCGCACTCCCTCACCCTGCGTTATATCCCACTGGCGCACTCCCTCACCCTGTGCTATATCCCACTGACGCACTCCCTCACCCTGCGTTACATCCCACTGACGCATTTCCTCACCCTGCGCTATATCACACTGACGCACTCCCTCACCCTGCGCTATATCCCACTGACGCACTCCCTCACCCTGCGCTATATCACACTGGCGCACTCCCTCACCCTGCGCTATATCACACTAGCGCACTCCCTCACCCTGCGCTATATTCCACTAACGCACTCCCTCACCCTGCGCTATATCCCACTGACGCACTCCCTCACCCTGTAGCCTGCGCTTTATTACCCTGCACGATATCCTACGGCACACTTAATCGCCCCGCGCCTGCACTCTATAACGCTGACGAACCCTGTGGCATGTGTACTATTATGCTGATGAGCTCCCTAACCCTCCGTCTTGACCCACCACAGGATAATTCTGACCCTCCCCCCTAGTGCTTAACCCTCGTACCGAGGCCTAACCCTTACACCCCCCCCCCCTCAGCCTAAAACTTACTACCCCTTCCCTGAGCCTAACTCTCTCAGCCTAACCCACCCCCCAAATATACACAAATATACACCTTACTCTTACCTTTTAAACATCCACAGAGTCTGGCTGGTTCTGGGCAGGCCTGAGACTGTGGTTAGCACTGCAGCATCTCTTTCCCCTCTTGCTCAAGCAGCAGCAGCCACCAAACTATGTAGCTCCGCCCACCGACCGGGTTCCGTTTAGCTCCGCCCCTCTGGTCCGCGAAGCCACGCCCACCCGCCGAGCAGTTGAGCACTGTGAGTGTGTAAGTTACAGTGCGATTAAGTGGGATGGGGGGCTGTTTTGGGGACCCCCTGTTGCCGGGCCAGGCAGCAGCTGGCTGCCGCTCTCTAATGCACACAGTGCAGAAGGGGGAGCGGCGGCCACAGTGGAAGGGTAGCGGGGCGCCCAGCGCCAGGCAGGGTGGAGGGGGGGGCAGCAGGCACTGGCAGTGAGGGAGGGGAAGCGAGCAGACTCTGGCTGTCTGTGTGGACGCATCGCTCAGTGACCCGCCCCGTCAGGGTCACTGAGCGTCCTCACACAGACAGCTAGATAGAGGTAGAGAGAGAATTACTGTATCCTATTGGCTGCTGCTGCTGCAGCAGAGCTTAAGCCTTGTGGGACCTCTACCTCCGGCTCTGTGCTGTGGCGCTGGCTCCTCCCTCCCCGCCACCGCAGCCGGCGGAGGCATAGTTATTAGTTACGCCACTGCAGGCCACACAGGGACTGGGCTGAGGCTGGCAGTGACGCGACGCCGTCTGCCGCTGTGCGGCTGAGCCCAGTGACGAGCCTGCTCAAATTTCGGCCTCACTAGCGTCGGCCTCCCGGGAAAGTTCCCGGTGGCTATAATGGCCAATCCGCCCCTGACTACAGGCAGGTACAGAGTTAGACTGTTCTCCTAAGCAGAGGAGAACATAGTACACAGCAGCACTGAGGGAGACAGCCCTAGCAAATAAAATAATTAATTACAGCACAGCTCACCAGAGGTAGACCGCACAGAGGATACAGTAGTACTACAAGTACACAGTTAGGCTGTTGTCCTAAGCTGAGAACAGAGTACACAGCAGCACTGAGGGAGACAGCCTCAGCAAATAAAATAATCAATTACCGGCAGCACAGCACACCAGAGGTAGACCGCACAGAGGAGACAGTAGTACTACAAGTACACAGTTAGACTACTACACAGCAGCACTGAGAGACAGCACCAGCGATTGCAAAAGCTCAAGGTCAAGCTCAAGTTTAAGCCCCAGCAGCAGCACCAACACACCCTCTCCCAACCCACTACTTGACTGGAGTGAAGATGGCGGGCGCGGCAGCCGCTTATAAAGCCTCGCGAAATCCGACGCCGGGAGATGACGTTCTAATCACGCGGACGGACCGAGTCAGGCGGGAATCTCCGAGCGCTGTTTGGAATCGGGCTCGGAATGATGACGTCCGTGGGGGCTCGGATCTCTGAAATCCGAGCCCGCACATCTCTACCTGTAACCAACTGCTATCTCCCTCTTCCTGGCGTCACTCTCTCCCTGTAACTCCATAGTGTCACCCTCTCCCTGGTGTCACCTTCTCCCTGCTATCACCCACTGCCTCCTCCTAGAGTCACTCTCCCTGTAACCCTCCATGTCACCCTTTCACCGGTGTTATCCCCTGTCTCTCACTGCCAACATTTCCCCATCACTCAATGCTGCTCCCCATCACCCACTGACTGTCACTTCTCCATCAACCACTGCCTCTTTCTGTAAACCTCTCCATCAACTACTATGTTTCACTGTCATCCTTTCCCTGTCATGCACTTTATCTCCATCACCTCCCTGTCACCAACTGCCTCTGCCTTGCATCACTATCTCCCCATCACCCTCTCTCCTTTCACTAACTGCTCTTACAAGGAGTTACTCTATTCCCATCATATGGATACAGCATTCCCTTTGAGACCAAACCCATTGTGAGACCGCACCCTCATTGCAAAACCATGCCCACTCCCCCAGGGGCATGCACAAATACACACACACACACACACACACACACACAATCACCCCCCCCCCCCCCCCACACACACACACTCTTTTTTTTTTTCGTCATGGTGCCCCCCCCCCCCTGTCATTTTGTTCTGGATCCACCTTTGGGCAATCCAACCCTGAATCAACATCACTTACAGTGAACAGTGACAGTGAAGGTTGGCATAGTGTTTAGCATTACTGCAATATAGCCTGCCCGCTGTGTTTGCGTAAGGGTATTCTGCTTTTCTTGTGATAGAGAAAATAGATTTTAATCTTTCCTGTGACAAAAACTAATGTGAATTACTAAATATTTTCTGCATAATATATGTTCGAAATACAATTAACTGATAATAAATAACTATTACTTCAGATTTTATGTTAAGATCATACAATATTTTATCCTAACTAAAAATGATATTGCATATATTGCTTTACTAAATTAAGTCTTGATACAGTAAGTTTCTAAGCTTCCTGAAATAATGTCCTCTAAATCATGGTTTAGCAAGTTTTGAACAATAAAAGGTATTCTGTGAATTGTTGTGCATGGAAATGAAAAGTTAATTATTCTTTAAAGATAGTGTAAAAGCACAAAAAAAAATTCTACTAATCATTAATGTAGCATCATAGAATTTATTTGAATAGTGATACGCTCTATAATAACTCAAAAAAATAGATTTAGGATTTTTGTTCTTTTTTTAAATATAAGGGCCTATTCATCATAAACGAATGGCTCTTTACACAGACGGAAACACTACATTCTGCATATGCTATGCTACAGCAGGGGTGGATTGTCCCGCTGGGAAACCGGGCCATTTCCCAGTGGGCCGGCCCAAAACTCCTTCAAAATGGGCCGGCTGCGCTCCCACCTGGGCTGGCTGGGCCACAGCACTTTGCGCGATAGCGCACAGCACCTCCCATCGGCCTACAAGTGCAGCGGCAGCGAGCTCCCAGCTCCCATTCCCCCATCAGGAGCAGGCAGAAAGCAGCAGTTGAGCTCCCCCGGCATTACAGACACCACGCCCCCCGGATTACATTATATCAACGGCCGCCACCCCCCACATTACATACACCACCACCCCACCCGCATTACATACACCGCGCCTCCCCCACATTACATCCGCAAGCGCCACCCCCCCCTGGATTGAAGTCTCAATCCGCCCCTGTGTTACAGTATGTAACAGGCCACTCATCATTAGGGTAGAATAGGGCCACCTAATCTGCAGAAAACCCCAACAACTTAAAGTTTTCTGAATTTTCCTGTGGTAACAACATCTTCAGGTAGCACTTGTTCTCAGAGCCCAGTTTCTTCCTATGGGAAGGCGTTACGGGGATGTGAAGAGGATGCTTCCGCTGAGTCCTCACTATCTAAACAGGGGATGTAGTGGGCATCCCAATGCCAGACTCCCAACAGTCACCATCTCAAAAGAAACTATGCCAGAGAGGGGGGTTGGGGTCGTTTTAATGAATAAAATTGAGTGCATCTCTAATCCGTGCTCTCCAACAATATATACTGTATATGTCCTACAAAAGAGCCAAAAACACCTTGAAAAGCCTCCCGCCCGGACGTCTGATAATTACCGGTACAGGTAGTAAAACATCAAAACTTCACGTGATGGTAGACTTTTACATCCAACATTTGGGGTGACATTTAATAGGATGAGATATTTAGACTTTTGCGATTTTTTGTAAAAAAAACATTCGAATTTGCACGTTTTCCAAAAATCACAAATATAACAGAATGTGAATTGCGGTATAAATCACACCTTTTGCCGTAAAAATTGCACAGTTTGACCTGTTGATTTTTTTCTCACACTTTAATTCACATCCAGATGTTTTCCCTTTATAAAGTATACAAATCGCAAATTTGCCCAGCGTTTCATGGGCATTATGTTAAGATCATACAATATTTTATCTTAAATATAAATGATATTGCATATATTGCTCTACTAAATTAAGTCTTAAAACAGTAAGTTTCTAAGCTTCCTGAAATAATGTCCTCTAAATCATGGTTTAGCAAGTTTTGAACAATAAAGGTATTCTGTGAATTGTTGTGCATGGACATGAAAAGTTAATTATTCTTTAAAGATAGTGTAAAAGCACAACCCCCCCCCCCCCCCGAAATTCTACTAATCATTAATGTAGAATCATAGAATTTAATTGAATAGTGAAACGCTCTATAATAACTCAAAAATATAGATTTAGGATTTTTGTTCTTTTTTTAATATAAGGGCCTATTCATCATAACCTAATGGATCTTTACACGTGCGGAAACACTACAATCTGCATATGCTACAGCAGGGGTGGATTGGCCCGCCGGGAAACCGGGCCATTTCTCGGTGGGCCGGCCCACAACTCCTTAAAAATGCGCCAGCCGGGCTCCCCCCCTGGGCTGGCTGGGCTGCAGCACTTTGCGTGATAGCGCACAGCACCTCCCATCGGCCTACAAGTGCAGCTGCAGCGATCTCCCAGCTCCCATTCCCCCATCAGGAGCCGGCAGAAAGCAGCAGGTGAGCCCCCCCGGCATTACAGACACCACGCCCCCCCCCCCCCCCCGGAATACATTACATCAACAGCCACCACCCCCCGCATTACATACAACGCCACCCCACCCGCATTACATACACCGCGGCCCCCCCGCATTACATCCACAAATGCCACCACCCCCCGGATTGAAGTCCCAATCCTTCCCTGTGCTGCAGTGTGTAACAGGCCACTCATCATTAGGGTAGAATAGGGCCACCTAATCTGCAGAAAACCCCAACAACTTCCTGTGGTAACAACATCTTCAAGTAGCACTTGTTCTCAGAGCCCAGTTCCTTCCTATGGGAAGGCGTTACGGAGATGTGAAGAGGATGCTTCCGCTGAGTCCTCACTATCTAAACAGGGGATGTAGTGGGCATCCCAATGCCAGACTCCCAACAGTCAGCATCTCAAAAGAAACTATGCCAGAGAGGGGGGTTGGGGTCGTTTTAATGAATAAAATTGAATAACTCTCTAAATCGGGAAATTCCAACAATATATATGTCCTACAAAAGAGCCAAAAACACCTTGAAAAAGCCTCCAGGACGTCTGATGATTACCGGTACAGGTAGTAAAACATCAAACCTTTACGTAATGGTAGACTTTTACATCCAACATTTGGTGTGTCATTTAATAGGATGAGATATTTTGACTTTTGCGATTTTTAGTAAAAAAAACATCCGAATTTGCATGTTTTCCCAAAAAATCACAAATATGATAGAATGCGAATTGCGGTATAAATCATACTTTGACCTGTTGATTTTTTTCTCACACTTCAATTCGCATCCAGATGTTTTCCTTTTATAAGTTTACAAATCACAAATTTAATAGGATGTGATTTTTGAAAACTTTAACAAAAATTGCAAAACAAATAGACCAAGTTCAACATGGCGAATTTGTAAGAACCATGCACAGACCAGTGAGATATGTGCATGGTTCTGTCCAAAAAAATAAAAAGTAAAAATGAAAAAAAAAAAAAAAAACGACGTGGGGGCTGCCTTCTGAGCATAACCAGCCCCAGGCTCTAAGAACCGGCCTTGGTTTTAGAATTTCAGGGGGAAAAAACAGAGGATCCCCAAAATTTCTAAAAACCAGCACCAGGCTCAAGTACCGGTCCTGGTTCCCAAAATCCAGGGGACAAAATGAGTAGGAGTCCCTCACATTTTGGCAACCAGCACAGGGCCCAAACAGCCAACAGGGTAATGCCACAGTCAGTAGAAACTTTTTATGCATTTCCCTGGCAAAAGTACTCATCCCTGTGACTGTTCAGCCCGGGCCAGGACCCTGGAGGAGTAGGGACCCCCAATAAAGGGGTCCCTCCTCCAGAGTTAACCCTGCCCAGGCTGAAGCCCGGGCCTATCTCCAGTGCCCCTGGGCTGTGGGAACCGGGCTGATTGTTGTGTAAAAATAGACACAACTCTTTTACATTTTTGTGGAACTACAAGTCCCAGCAAGCATGCTCCGTATTCAGGGACAGCCTTGGTCTTCAGCCTGGGCAGGGTTAACTCTGGAGAGGGGGGGGGTCTTTTTTTGGGGGGGTCCCCACTCCTCCAGGGTCCCTGCCCAGGCTGACCAGCCACAGGGATCAATGCTTTGGCTGGGGGACCTTGTGTAAAAAGTTTCCCCCAGCTGCGGCATTACCCTGTTGGCTGTTTGGGCCAAAAACAGGGGACCCCAACCCATTTTGTCCCCCGTATTTTGGGAAACAGGGCCAGCCCTTGAGCCTGGTGCTGCTGGTTTTAAAAATTCTGGGGATCCCCTGTTTTTTGTCCCCTCAATTTCTAAAACCAGGACCATTTCTTTGAGGCCGGGGATGGTTATGCTCAGGAGGGGGGACCCTATGCGGTTTTAGTTTTGACCAAAAATGCACATTAACATGTCTAATAAATCGCACGTGTGCATTCATTTGCACATTTTCATCACTAGAATTCACACATTTTCACGGCTAATATTCATACTTTATCACATCACATCGTATTTTTCATGCCTCAATTCGCATTCCAATAAATTGTGGATTTCTTCAAAAATGTGCAATTTGAAAACATGCAATATGGTGCAATTTCAGAGTCTTTATAAAAATCGCATACTATTAAATGTCACCCATAGTCTAAAAAATTTAATTTTTAGAAGCTTAGTGCAATCAAATGGGAGGAGGAATGCACTTTAATAAGTGCAGATGTTAGCACTTTATACACAATTATTGGGAAAAAGGTCAAGAAGCAGTAACAATTCAACAAAGTCCTAGATAAAAGTGACTACACAGAATGTCTAAAAGATTTTATTTTGGAAGCTATTGCTTTCATTTTACAGATTAACTATTTTTACTTTAATGGCTTATATTATTTAGCGCTAAAAGATACCGCAATGGTTAGTAGGTTTGCCCCATCTGTTTATGGCCCATTGGGAAATGATCACCATCATTAACAGGTTGGTGGAGGGCATAAACTTGGTGTGCTGATGGCGGTTCATTGATGATATCCTTTTATTTGAAGAGGGAATAATGACACCCTGGACTCGTTATGTGAAAATTTAAATCTTAATTATTTTAATATCAAATTAACTTCTAACAAAACTACAGATTTATTGTTTTAAGATCCAGTTATCTGTATGGTACTTGTTTCCTAGCACGGCCACAATCGCGACGCGACCGACGCGATGCCCCCGATTTTCCCATTGAAATGCATTGAAAAAAGTCAAAATCGCGTCGGTCGCGTCGTATGCGGCAAAAAAGGCTTAAATGGTCCAGACGCGATGCCCCCGATTTCCCATAGGAAACAATGTTAAATGGCTCAATGTACCCGCGATGCCCCCGATTTCCCATAGGAAACAATGTTAAATGCCTCAATTTCACCAAATCATCATAGGGAACAATGGTAAATGGGCCAGAAAGCCCCAAAAACACCCCAGAACAGTGAAATGTCCCCCCAAAAGTAGTTTACGCCACCCCACGATCAACGTGAACCCGAAGCATGGCGAGCGCAGCGAGCACGCCAGGTGCGGCGGTACGCGTCCTCCGACCTTTTCATACCCCCACTATCCACGTCGGCGTGGAGTTGAGAATAGAATAGTGTGGCGAGCACAGCGAGCCACCGAGCCCGAAGCGTGGCGAGCTCAGCGAGCCCCGCGAGGGGACGCGGATACCTTCACAGGTAAACGCGTCCCTTCGCGGGCTTCACAGGTATCCGCGTCCCCTCGCGGGGCTCGCTGCGCTCGCCACGCTTCGGGCTCGGTGGCTCGCTGCGCTCGCCACACTATTTTCACTATTCTCAACTCCACGCCGACGTGGATAGTGGGGGTATGAAAAGGTCGGAGGACGCGTACCGCTGCCCCTCGTGGGCTCGCTGCGCTCGCCACGCTTCGGGTTCGCGTTGATCGTGGAGTGGCGTAAAATACTTTTGGGGGGGCATTTCACTGTTCAGGGGTGTTTTTGGGGGTTTCTGGCCCATTTACCATTGTTCCCTATGATGATTTGGGTAAATTGACCCATTTAACATTGTTTCCTATGGGAAATCGGGGGCATCGCGGCTAAATTGAGGCATTTAACATTGTTCCCTATGGGGAAATCGCGGGCACCATCGCACCCGATTTTTTAGTGCATGCGATGGCCGCGATGCCCCGATTTTTCCTCACAATGCCCACGATCATGATCGTTGTGGCCGTGCTAGGAAACAAGTACCATCTGTATAGAGGTTGGAAAAATCTGTATAAAGAAAATCCATGGACTTCAACTCAACTGAATAGTACAAAAGATGGCTTGAAAATGTCCCACTGGGCCAATACAAACACCTAAAACGGAACTGCACTATGGAAAGCACTTTGGAAAAACAATTTGATGAAATCAATTCACGTTTTTTTAAAAAAGGGCTGCTCCGAACAATTATTGGAGAGGGCCAAAACGAAAAGTAGTGGGAATAAAAAGGATTGAGCTCCTAAAGGAACATCCACAAAAGGGAAGGATATTGTTAATTTTAAATATGGAGTTGAACATAATGTGCTTCCCAAAAAAAATTACATCACAACACCGTGAAAGCCATTTTTAAAAAGAACTGGAGAAACTTACAGGATGATCTGTTTCTAAATAGAGTATTACTAGACAAACCCTTTTAGTAAAAAGTGCTTTGCCAGCTTAATGTGCGGAACAACAACAAATGAAAATTGTGAAAGAAAATTGACATATTTTGAGGTGTAAAGAAAAAAAAATCAAATCCATGATTTAATAAAACCTGTCACTTTCAAAATGTGTAACATCTAATGGAATGTATTTGTGGGAAGATCTATATTGGGAAGACTAGAAACTTGAAAATGAGAGCAGCAGAACAAGGTTTTTTAATTACTTTTTTTGGTATTCAACAAATTGTAAGTAATTGGAATTTCAGGGATTTAGAGGTTATACTTGCAAAATGTGAGATTCCCCTGGACACACTCAATCCAAATAGACATAACACTGATTTTGAATTAAAGTGTTTTTTAGATTAGGTTCACTTTGATTTGTTTACTATTTTGTATTCAATATTTCACTTTCACTCATTTGTCACTTACTGTCCCGAAAATGTTTGCATCTTGGTTATAGATTTTATTATTCATTTTAATATTAATATTTTTTTGCATGTGCCCACTTAATCAGAAGGATGGCGTTTCTTCCCTATTGGGTAAGGTTGGACCCCTCCTGCAGGAATGAACCATGCTGGTCCATGTTAAGTATATATTTTTTGGAATCTGTTCAGAGAAGGTTTCAAACCAGTTTACCCAGAAAGAGATTTTTAAGCCTTAAGAAAAGTAATGATGGCCATCAGGATAGAAGAAGGAACATTTGCCAACAACCGATGACCTACAGTACTGGAAGTTTAGTGTTTAATTTTTTTTTTTTGTTATAGGAAACTGTCATATGAGTATGCCTTATCAAAGATGGCCACCAAACCGGAAGTCCATGGTGGAACGCAAAAGATCACTTCAGGCCAGCTGTATGGAACCCAACCTATGTACCCAATGTAATGCAAGCATAGGCAGAACCCGGAAGATGGAAGGAAAATCATTTAGAAGACAGGTATAAAGACCAGAATCATGTAGAGTCATGGTATCCAAACCTGGGGAAGCAGTATAGCTTCAAAACACAATGATTTGAACTATATGAATTACATCTTTATTGGAATCAGAAGCTTTTGAAGCTCATACGCAGAATCGACTCTTCTAAAAAACTACTGCAGTGGTGTTGAGCCTTTGAGTCCAGGACCCAGATTGCTTATTAAGCATAAGCCCATCGCAGTGCAATGAGAGAGTGAGATATACATCCTGCCATATTATCATGCACTTTGTATTGCACATGTTTTAACGTGATTTTTTCCCTTTTGTTGTTTTTAATCTATTGGATGTGTAATACCTTCATATTGAACATTATGGTGCTTACCTGAATTATGTCAAGAAATACTGGTGATCTGTTTATGTTTGAGGATTACTGTGCTAATTCAGAACTGTTTGTTCAGGTCTGAATTCAGTCCCGTTTTTGATGGTAGGTGTCTGCGCATGTGCGAATATGCGTATGTGTAAACCCCCTGTGCGAATGCCTTTGGAAAGTATAACACTCGTCGAGGTTGTTCACACTGTTCGGTGAGGAAAGGAGGCGGACAGGGGGCTTGGAGCAGGGGAACATCCAGTGTTTTATGGGCGCTCCCCTGCGGCCAAGTATTGACTTGCCAACATACGCAGCCTAGCAAACAGGTCTGAATCAGGCCCTCTATCCATTACATTTCTAGGTTTCTGTGCCAAGTCCACATATAGCTTTTTTGCTGTTTGAATGTTGTTAAAGTTAAGGCATCCATGTGTAGATACCAGCAAGGCATTTTATTACAGAAAAAGAAGAAGAGAGGGCAGATTCAGAATTTGGCTATCCTCAATGTAAAGGTGGAATTGGAGGTCAAATTAGTTAATGTATTTGCAAAAATAATTTACATATAGTGAGAAAATCAAATCAGAGGGCCAAATACAAAACCATGTCTTACCCTACAATGCTGGAACTACTCAAGTCTTTGTCATTCAGCATTGCTCAGTGCTCATGAGCAGTGGGTGCTGGACTGAGTGCACCTGGAGAGGAGAGTAGCAATGGGGGGTGGGGGTAGAAATGGGGTTGTCTACCTCCTGGGGATTGGCCAGCCAAGGAAAAAGAAACAAATGCTGAAGTTGGGCAACTTAATTACAAATTTGGGATTCAGTATTAAATCCCGGTGGTCGGGATCCCGGCGTTCAGAATCCCGACGCTGGAATCCCGATCGCCGAAATCCCGACAAGGGGGGACGTGGATCGCCCCCCCCTTGCGGGCTCGCTGCGCTCGCTACGCAGCGGGCCCGGTGCCTCGCTACGCTCGGCACACTAATTTATTCTCCCTCCGGGAGTGTCGTGAACACCCCCAGAGGGAGAAAGTGTCGGGATTTCGGAGATCGGGATTCCAGCGTTGGGATTCTGAACGCCGGGATCCCGACCGCCTGGATTTACACTGCATCCCCAAATTTGTATATATATATGTATATATATATATATATATATATATATCATCTATATTTCAATAGAGTCTGCACTCACAGTCATCAGATATAATGATTTGGTGCTCACTCCGAGAATCATAAAAATTCAATCATAAAGTCAGTGGAAGGGAGGGCACCGGATCAGGCAGACAAAGTTTTAGTTTCCATCAAGAACCTTTGTCAGAACACAACACCACAGCAAAGGTGATTTACACCTCCATGCTCTATGACACCAGTCGACACCAGTCAAACTAGTCAGATATAAATAGGAAAACCAGTCAACATGCTGATGCATCAGCCAAGTAGCACCCAATACCCCGCAAATACTGTCTAAAAGGTATGATGTACATGTGTATAATTTGATCATACCATTTATGCTTACATTAAGCAAGTTCACTTCACAAATCATTCTAGTCCTTGAGAAAATTGTATAAACTTACCAAATGGCGATTAAGGTGGAAGTCATGTGCATTCCACATCTGTGGAATGCACTAATGCAGAACAGGAAGTGTCACCATACACATAGCACTATTCGCCTGTTTGTTTATTTCCATTGTTAAGCAACCAGATTTACATGCATGAGCTAGCTTACTAAGGGGTTTATTCTAGTTCATTCTTTCTGACAAAATCCTTCTTAGATGGACAAAACCATGTGCACTGCAGGGGGGCAGATGTAACATGTGCAGAGAGAATTAGATTTGGGTGAGTTTTTTTGTTTCTGTGCAGAGAAAATACTGACTGCATGATTTTACACTTCAATATAGATCTCACTTTGAAGAAAAACCCCACCCAAATCTAATTCTCTCTGCACAATTTACATCTGCCCCACCCACAGTGCACATGGTTTTGTCCATCTAAGAAGGATTTTGTCAGAAAGAATGAACTAGAATAACCCCCTAAGAGAGGGAAATTTCTCTGGGCATAAATGCAAAGATTTTTTCAACAACTATCTGGGCTATCGGGGCTGCAAATGGTTTATATGCACCAGTGTGTTCATTCTAGTTCACCAACATCAGAAACCGCACCAAACAGAACTCTTGAAAAAGACATGTAGTACTACAAAAGCACCACATGTACTCCCATCAATCAATTACCATGGATTATTTATTTACCATGTATTACATGAATATTGAATATAATGGTTGGTGCAGATCACTAGAAATATAAACAAGACAATAAACATACAAACATATATATAACATATATATATATAAATATATAAAGTGTGCACAGACCATCAGGCCCAGTTGCACATAAGATGTTTTCTTTTTAGGTTTTTTGTTACTTTAAACCAGGATCATCATAGATCCTCTAGTTCAGCTCTACCAAGAACTCATGAACCCAAAAAGATTTTTAGAGGATATACCTCATTTAGACCTCCTTGGTGTAGAGTGCCCAGGTCATACTTCCACCTTGACTCTTGTCATTTTAGAAGCAGTTCTTTATTGCCACCATGAGCTGATTGCAGAAGGTGATCTATAATCATACATTTTAATACTAGATATGGGATGGTTTTTGGCCAGAAAATGTGTGGCCACTGGTTTGTCACTACTGTGTGTATTGAGTGCTGCTTTTATAGTGCTCTGATGGTTTGTTATTCCTTCCTTGAAACTCCTGATCGTCATACGGACATACACCAACCCACAAGGGCATGTCACCATGTAAATGACAAATTTGGAGGAACAGCTCAACCTATGTTTAATAGGGATCTGTTTGCCTGTATGCGGGTGTGCAAATGATGAACCTACAGACATAGATCTACATTTGGTCCAGTCAGGACAATGGTAACATCCTTTCTTGCCTCTCTGTAGCCTCTTTTGTGATGGAGTCCTCAGTTGCATGGTAGGTCGCATAAGCAACTGTTTTAAATTTGGTCCTCGACGATACAAGTGCATCAGTGGCCTTTTACTGATCCCCTTGTGTTTAGGGTCAAAAGTGATAAAAGGCCAATGTATTTGAACAACTTGCTCTAGCTGGTGTGAGGCCACATCAAAGGTTGTTGTGTAGATCATACGGTTGGAGTCAAAAGAGTTCTTAGACCTTCTTTTTCCTTGATTAAATCTCGATCTTGCCTTCTGTAGGCAACGTGTACTTATGGTGGATGAGTAGCCATAGTCAACTAAATGATTACCACCTTAGACTACCACCCGCAAACAGATGCCATGGTAGAAAGGTGTAGTCAAACCCTTAAACAGAATATAAAGAGGGCAGTGTCCCTAGAAAATTGAGACTGGGATTTGCTTCTACCTTGTTTGATTTTTGCGGACAGAGAGGTACCCCAGTCCTATACAAGGTTTAGTCCTTGTGAGCTCCTCTATGGGAGACAGCGCAGAGGAATTCTCGATTTATTAAAAAAGCACAACCTTGTCAGGACCCAAACATTCCCAATTGTACGGAATTCTAAGCCACATTGCACCACTCCAGAACAAACACATGGAAAGGGCCCAACAACATCAGAAACAAAGTTATGACATCACTACAGTCAACTAGTCCTTTTAACTAGGAGACAAGATACTAATGCTTGTGCCCACTACAAAAGTAAGATGTCTGCTCGATGGTGAGGCCCTTCTGAAATCATAAAGGCGGTGGGACCGGTCAATTATAAGGTTCGACAATTAACCAATATATGTTTTCTGCCATTCCAGGAAAGACACAGTTGATCTAGATTGTAAGCTCCTCTGAGTAGGGCCCTCTTCCCTCCTGTTGTCAAAGCCCACTTCTCTTCACATTTCACTCACAGCTCTCCTATACTCCAACACTCAGTGACAATCTTTGTCCGCATACTCATCTCCATCATTGGCATCTAGCCTCTAGTTGTATGTTGATTGAGTCCTCACTACTTATATCCAAGCTGTAATGTGTATTGAACTGTGGCGCTCTTTATTTGTACTGTATTTTTGTTATTTATTCAATGTTATGCCAAGCTTTGTCTCCCTGTATTGTTCTTTTGTATGGCGCTGCGAAACACTTGTGGCGCCTTATAAATAAAATTATAATAATAATAATCCTACATGATGCTGTGACTCCACCCAGTGTGGTCATCAATCAAGTGTTGTATAGTATACCCCGGGCAAAGTGGACAGTAGTATAGCAAGAGGTGGAAGAGATGCCATGCCTAGGGTTCATAGAGGAATCAACCAGGTGTCGATTAATCCCATTTTGTCAGTACCAAAGCCTTCAGATGCTTTATATTCTGCAATGACTTCTGCAAATTAAATCAAGTTTCTCACTTTGATTCATACCCTATGCCCTTGGTTGATGAGTTGGTAGAAAATTTAGCCAAGAGTTTCACCACTCCTAATTTGACAAAAGGATATTGGCAGATTCCTTTGATAGACACTGCTAAGGTAAATATAGCCTTCTATACCCCAGAGGGCTTATTTCAGTACAAAGTGTTGCCATTTGGTTTACATGGTGCCCCAGCAACCTTCCAGAGAGCTATGAACAAGTTTCTGCAGCCTCACTGGGAATATAAAAAAAAGGAGTGGTTGACTGCGCTAAATAGTGTAAACAGGGTAAATATTTGCAATGGATAAATCAATAAAATTATATAGATGGTCAGGTGTGTGGTGAAAAAAGATAAAACAATTTATTATAACTCTTTTTGCATGAATAAAAAGACAAAGTAAAACAACAATAAAATTTGTTAAAAATGACACTGATCTTATAGTCACCCTCAGATGAATGTGAACAGTCCAGTCCAATTTGGCGGTCTTGGATTTCAAATCTTGTTAATGAGATTGGCTAGATGGATCCACACCTGGAGATATTGGATTCTCCTGTACAATTGTAGCAAAGTGAGGGGCCAGTTCACTTTGTAATGAATAATTTACAACCGTGGTAGGTGGTACCAGTGGATGGTGATGAGGTACTTGGGGGAACACTGGACCTCTATGATCCCAGCCGGGCTTGTTTTAAGGGGGTGGCGTGCCTCCAGGTGAACCGAAGCCTCGGATGGAAATATGGGTATTCCAAGTGTTGCACCCACTAGAGTGTGGATATGATGGATGTAATTCACTGGGAGTAAAATTCTCCTGGTGGAAAAGGTGCAGGATCCAAAAGGAAATGTAAAGACCGTTGGTGTCAAGTCTGAGGGGTGATCAGGTCATCTGGGTTGCAAGGAACCTACATTTTTATTGGACACGTCCACATTACTAAAGGACTTTTCAAACATTTCTATGAAATTGCAGCATGGCCCCAATTGATATGGTAAATTTATATACCCCCCCTACCCAATGATTTGGGTTTATCCTCAGTCCACAGCTTCTTAGAAACCAGGAGTGACTTCGATGTACCTAAAATTCAGTTTATTTTGGTGCTACTAGAACTGTTCTTACTAACAATTTTTTTGAGTATAATAATGATTTTTTTTAGCAGGTTAAGGACTGTCCGATGAGGTCATCGGTCGCACCGGCCTACGCCAATATTGTGATGTTTTCCTTTAAATGATGTTTATTTTTTTTCTAAGCCTGAGTTCTCCGTTAACATTTTTTTCTTTACACAATATATCGACGACCTCCTGGTTTTCTGGATAGGTGAAGTAAAAGTATTGACAGATGCCTCCACATTTAATGATAGTTCTGGCCCTATCAAATTTACGTTTGAATTGACCTGCACCAGAGTGCATTTTTTGGATGTAGATATTCAGTTAATTGATAATCAAATTGTAACATCCATGTCCACTAAAATAACTGATCGTAATACTCTTTTGAAACCGCAGAGCTGTCACCCGAACAGCCTCATTAATGGGCTACCTTATTCGCAAATGTTTCGCAGATTTTCCACATTAACAGTGATCCTAATACTTGCAATTTACAATTGGATGCCCTGATTTTGAAATTCAGAGCTAGAGGTTATGATCCGGTACGGCTCATTGAATGTAAAAATAAAGTTCTTTAACCTGACCGCCAAGTGCTTTTGAAGGGACAACCTAGTTCTATAAAAACTCTTACTAAAGAACATTTGGTAATAAAACTAATATGCCTAGTTACTCACGTGGGCAGAATTTGTGTGATCTCCTAGTAAAAACTGAAATTTCTTTGCCTAAATCATTACACTTATTCTTTAGTGCTCCCAAAAAAGGTTGCTTCAAATGTACATGTGTCACATGTCAAAATTTACTTACTGGTGACGAATTCTTCCATCCACATAGTGGCAAAAAATATCAAATTAACCACCATTTTAAATGTAAATCCACATTTATCATTTACCAAATTATTTGTCCATGTAGTCTTTACTACATAGGTAAAACGAAGAGAAAATTTAAGGAGAGGATGGGGGTTCATCGCAATAGTACCAAATAGGAATTAGTCTGCGGACGTAGCGACCAACCAGTCGCGCGTCACTTTGCTAATTTTCAACACCCCTATAGCAGTCTGAGGTATAGGATGATAGATTGCGTTCCTCTCTCTATTAGAGGTGGAGACCGAGGAAAGAAATTGCTCCTTCTTGAATCGGATGTTGTTTCCCCTAAGCCTACTTGTGGAGTATCACAGCTCCCATCGTATGCAATCGTATGCCATATGTAGTGGCATACGATGGCAAACGATGCAATACGATTTTTACCGATTTTTGAGCATTTTTGCTCAAAAATCGTATGCGATCGCATCGGATGCCATACGATGGCATCCGATGCGATGGCACCCGATTACGATTTTTGAGCATATTTGCTCAAAAATCCTATGCGATCGCATCGCATGCCATACGATGGCATGCGATGCGATTTTTGACCCGATTTTTGCACTGAAATGCATCAGAATGCATTGAAATGTGTATTAAACTAGTGAAATGCCCCCAAATGCCATTTTTCATAGTGCACCACCCCCACTATCAACGTGAACCCGAAGCGTGGCGAGCGCAGCGAGCCCGCGAGGGGCGGCGGTACGCGTCCTACGAACTTTTCATACCCCCACTATCCACGTCGGCGTGGAGTTGAGAACAGAATAGTGTGGCGAGCGCAGCGAGCCACCGAGCCCGAAGCGTGGCGAGCGCAGCGAGCCCCGCGAGGGGACGCGGATACCTGTGAATCCCGCGAGGGGACGCGTATAGCTGTGAAGGTATCCGCGTCCCCTCGCGGGGCGCGCTGCGCTCGCCACGCTTCGGGCTCGGTGGCTCGCTGCGCTCGCCACACTATTCTGTTCTCAACTCCACGCTGACGTGGATAGTGGGGGTATGAAAAGGTCGTAGGACGCGTACCGCCGCTCCTCGCGGGCTCACTGCGATCGCCACGCTTCGGGTTCACGTTGATAGTGGGGGTGGTGAACTATGAAAAATGGCATTTGGGGGCATTTCACAAGTTTAATACACATTTCAATGCATTCTGATGCATTTCAGTTCAAAATCGGGTGCGATCGCATCGCATGCGATGCGATGCGATTTTTAGCATACGATCTGCATACGATGCAGGTCGTGGGAGCCGTGATACTCCACAAGTACCGCCACCCCTGCCGTAAGGGGTTAAATGAAAGCCTTTCCCTGTCGGTGTTTAGTAGTAGTAGTACGTTTATTTATAAGGCGCCACAAAGTGTCCGCAGCGCCGTACATAGCAAACAAAAAACAAATTACAAGGTAACGTACAGGGTGTGTTGAAAAATACAGTATAAATAGTGGTATAGCTGGTAGAACTAAAATCAGCATCAGTTCAGAAGTAGGTGTCAAAATTGTCGAGGAGACAGGATGAAGTAGAGGAAGGGAAGAATAGGACAGGAGCACAGGTGAGGTAAAGAGGTAGGGTGAGTACGTGAGAAAGGATGACCCTACTCATAAGAGTTAACATACTAAAAGGAGGTGGGTGGACGAACGAAAAACAATAGGAAAGTAGGAACGGATGGGAACGGAGGCAGGATAGGAGGATCATAAGAGGTTAGGAGGAGGGATAGGCTAGTCGAAAAAAGTGGGTTTTGAGGGAGCGCTTGAAGGAGGTAAGGGAATCAGAAAGCCTGATGGGTGGTGGGAGGTTGTTCCAGTGCAGGGGGCAGCGCGAGAGAAGTCTTGGACACGGGAGTGGGAGGAGGTGATTAGGTGAGAGGTCAGTCGGCGGTCAGCGATGGAGCGAAGAGGACAGGAGGGAGTGTGGATAGAGATCAGTGAAGAGAGGTAAGGATCGGTGGAGGAGGAGAGAGCCTTGTAGGTGGTGGTGAGGAGTTTAAAGAGAACTCGGAAGGGAATGGGGAGCCAGTGAAGAGATAGACAGAGGGGGGAGGCGGGGGTAGAGTGGCGGGTGAGGAAGATGAGCCTAGCAGCAGTGTTAAGAATGGATTGGAGAGGTGCGAGGCGGGTGAGAGGTAGCCCAGAGAAAAGGATGTTACAGTAGTCAAGGCGGGAGATGACAAGAGAGTGAATGAGAATTTTGGTCACGTCAGTGGAGAGGAATGGTCTGATGCGTGAGATGTTGCGTAGGTGAAATCGGCAAGACTGTGAGAGAGCACGAATGTGGGGGGTGAAAGAGAGGGAGGAGTCAATGATGACACCGAGACAGCGCGTTTGGTCAGTGGAGGTGATCTCTGTTTCACCAATGCTGATGGAGATAGTGGGAGAAGTGGGGATGTTCGGGGGATGGAGGATTAGAAGTTCAGTTTTAGCCATGTTTAGTTTCAGGAAGCATTGGGTCATCCAGGCTGAGATGGCCGTGAGGCATTCGGAGACCTTGGACAGGAGTGATGGGGATAGGTCGGGGAAGGAGAGATAGATAAGGGTATCATCAGCATAAAGGTGGTAATGAAAACCATAGGAGCTGATGAGGGTGCTCAGAGAGGTGGTGTAGAGGGAGAAGAGGAGAGGGCCAAGGACTGACCCTTGGGGAACACCGACTGGCTGCGGGGTAGTAGGAGAGGAGGAGCTCGGAATGGAGACTGAGAAGGAGCGATCGGAAAGGTATGAGGTGAACCAGGAGAAGACCGTGCCAGTGATGCCAAAGGAGCGGAGGGTGTTGATCAGGAGAGGGTGGTCAACAGTGTCAAAGGCAGCTGACATTTTAAGCTGGATGAGGATAGAGAAGAGCCCTTTGGATTTAGCCGATAGTAGATCGTTAGTGACTTTGGTCAGGGCAGTTTCAGTGGAATGTAAAGGGCGGAACCCAGATTGGAGGGGGTCTGGAATGGAGTTGGCAGTAAGGTGGCTTAGGAGACGATTATAGGTCAGACGTTCTAGGAGCTTGGAGGCAAAAGGGAGGAGGGAGATGGGCCTGTAGTTGGATGGAGAGTTGGGGTCTAGATTTGTTTTTTTTTGAGAATTGGGGAGACAAGAGCGTGTTTGAAGGAGGAAGGGAAGATCCCAGAGGATAGGGAAAGATTAAAGAGGTGAGCCAGATGAGAGCAGACTGACGGACTGAGACGACGGATAATATTGGAGGGGATAGGATCGAGCTGGCAGGTGGAGGGAGAAGCGGATTGAAGGATAGAGTGGACTTCAGTGGCAGTGGTGGGGTAAAATGAGGACAGGGGTTGGAAGGAGGGGAGTGGAGATGTAGGAGGGGAGGAGGGAGATGGTGAGGTCATGGGAGCAGTTATGGCAGTCCTGAGAGAGGAGATTTTGGTTGAAAAGTAGGTAGCAAAATCAGCGGCTACGATGGAGGACGGAAGAGCTGGAGGGGGGGAGAGCAAGGAGTTGAAGGTGGCGAAGAGCCTGTGGGGATTGGAAGATTGGGAAAGGATGAGGGACTTAAAGTAGGATTCCTTGGCCAGAGCAAGGGCAGAGCTGAAGGAGGAAAGAATGAATTTGAAATGGAGATAATCCGCGAGGGAGCGTGATTTCTTCCAGAAGTGCTCAGCAGTGCGAGAGCACTTTTTAAGGAATCGGGTGATAGGCGAGTGCCACGGTTGGGGGTTGGAGCATCGAAGGGGGATAGAGGAGGGAGGGCAGGCAGAGTCCAATGCCGCAGATAGGGTGTCATTATAGAGGGAGGCGGCGAGGTTCGGGCAGGACATGGCGGCGATTGGGGCGAGAAGAGGACACAGCGTGTTTGAGAAGGCAGCAAGATCAAGTGTGTTGACGTTATGCCGTGAGACAATGCGCTTGGGAGGGGGGGTGGGAGAGGGGGAAGCAGTGAGGGAGAAGGAGATGAGGTGATGGTCAGAAAGAGGAAAAGCCGAGATAGTGTAGTCAGTAAGGGAACAAGAGCGAAAGAAGACGAGATCGAGGGAGTGTCCGTAGATGTGGGTGGGAGAGGTAGTCCACTGGGATAGGCCAAGAGAGGAGCAGAGAGAGAGGAGTTTGGAGGTGCCAGGATCAACGGGGTTATCCAAGGGGATGTTAAAGTCACCAAGAATGACAGATGGCAGGTTAGAGGAGAGGAAGTGTGGAAGCCAGGCGGCAAAGTTGTCAAGAAATTTGGAGATAGGGCCAGGGGGGCAGTAGATTGCAGTGACACGGAGGTGATAGGGGTAGTTCAGACAGATAGAGTGAGACTCAAAGGAGGAGAAAAGGAGAGAGGGTTCAGGGTGAATGACACTGTGGGTGCATGAGGCTGAGAGGAGAAAACCCACGCTGCCACCTTGGCGAACGTCAGGCCTGGGAGTGTGAGAGAAAGAGAGGCCACCGTGGGAGAGAGCAGCTGGAGAGACAGAATCAGAGGTGGAGAGCCAGGTCTCGGTGATAGCAAGGAGGTGGAATGCGCTAGAGATGAATAGGTCATGGATGGCAGGGAGTTTGTTGCAGATGGATCTGGCGTTCCATAGTGCACAGGAAAGAGGGGGGGTGGGTTGTGTATTTATGTGGATAAGGTTTTTGGGATTGCAGAAGCGAGGGGGGGTCGTTGGGAGGGTGGGGGTGCGGGGGCGAGTGGTCAGGATAGGTATGGGATGGGAGGGGGGAGGAGCGGTTGGAGAAAGTGAAGTTGAGAGATTAACAGCCATGAGGACCAGAGGTGAGAGGGTAGGTTAGTGAAAGCAGACAGAGAGGGATTTGGGAGGACAGACAGCATCTGTAGTAGATTTAAGAGGATGTGGTAGAAAACAGAGTGAGAGAGCTTGGGGTATGAAAGAGGAGAGAAGGTAACAGGCAAGGAACAACTGTCAGAGAGGAGACAAGTGGGTAAAATCAGGTTGATTGAGTAATCCAATTAAGTATGAAACAACAAGTGAGAGGATGAAGGGAACAGAGAAGGTCAGAAGTGAGGCAAAAGTGAGCAGGCGTGAAGAGGGAAACAGAGTGCAATAAATGTGTGGCAAAGATAAGAGAAAATAATAGTAAATGAGTAAAATGAAATACAATGTTGGAAAAAATATAGATATAATGAATTAAATGTCAAAATTGAGCAACAGGTTACAATAGGATAGAAAGAAGATGAATATATTTCAATAAATTAGAATATGAAAATTTAGACTGTGTTCAAACTCACCTTTTTCAGTATTCTAACTCACCTGCTTCAGTTTCCAACTCACAAGTCACTTAAGTAATCAAGCTTCACTTTAGTTTGCAAGCTTCCCTCAAATTTTACCTTGCTATTTTGTATCTATCATTAATGTCTGCTATTATGTTACTATTTAGTATGTTATTCAGGGGCAGATTTATTAAGCTCGATGAAGTGATAAAGGGCCTTATTTTGGTTCATTCTTTCTGACAAAATCCTTCTTAGATGGACAAAACCATGTGCACTGCAGGGGGGGCAGATGTAACATGTGCAGAGAGAATTAGATTTGGGTGAGTAATTTTGTTTCTGTGCAGGGAAAATACTGACTGCTTTATTTTTACACTGCAATATAGATCTCTATATTTGAAGTAAAACCCCACCCAAATCTAATTCTCTCTGCACAAGTAACACCTGCCCCACCTGCAGTGCACATGGTTTTGCCCATCTAAGAAGGATTTTGTCAGAAAGAATGAACCAAAATAAGGCCCATAGTGTCTGGTTTTTATCACCGGCCAATCAGCTCCTAACTGTGAAGCTACAGGCTTGGTTTGAAAAATGACAGGTAAGAGCTGATTGGCCGGTGATAAAAACCAGCCACTTTATCACTTCACTGAGCTTAATAAATCTACCCCTTAATCTGAGGATTATGAGTATTTTCTCTTGCCTTACAATTTGTTTTATTACTTTTTTAGCACTTTTGTTTATATCACCATGGTGATCTCCTTGCGTCCAGGTCTCGGCATGCAGCCGCACCCTGATGACGTCACTCCCCCCTGCGGATGTGTAGTTCCGTCCCAGCACGCTGACTCCCCTGTTTGTGTACATGTATAAAGGTATGTAACGCTTTGTATTTTATGTATCCTGATGACAAATGCACGCCATTTGAAACGTTGATAACACTCTCCTTTGTGTTGGAGTGATCATTTTATCCGAGTGCCACACCTATGCTGCTTTTATATATATATATATATATATATATATAAGAAAGGGGGGTTTGTGACCCTATCCTGCGCTTTATTGGGTGAGCAGCAAAACTCTAGAGGCTCCGCCGCTAATGGGAGTCTGATGTAAGGAATGGAGAGAAAAGATGTAGAGGTGCGCTCAGAGATAGTTTCACCAATCCACAATTGGGAAAATATAAAACATTTATTACGAACAGTAATACAATTAAAAAACTTTCATAAAAAGCTTCTCATTAACAGTACATTATACAGTTTCATGGTGTGTCATTGTCATCCAATATCGTTTTGATCATAGGTGTTAAAAGATCACGCAGAACCCTACGCGTTTCGTCCACTAGGGACTTCTTCAGGGGTAATACACCAGGATCTATGGAAATTAAGTACCTTGGTTCGATACACACGAAATTATATTGGGTGACTCTTTTGAGAGTTTATTAAGGGTAATGTGGTCACTGTGGTTAATTCGGTGACCTTGTAATAATCCCCTTAGTAGTGGATATAATGGAATCAAATCAAGAAGCACAATAAAACTTCTCTCCGACAGAATAACCAACTGCACAGTCAATTCTGATACTGCAAGCCTCAGTCTTACACAGCATGTGGAGAGAATGCTGTGTAAGACTGACATGCTGTGTAAGACTGAGGCTTGCAGTATCAGAATTGACTGTGCAGTTGGTTATTCTGTCGGAGAGAAGTTTTATTGTGCTTCTTGATTTGATTCCATTATATCCACTACTAAGGGGATTATTACAAGGTCACCGAATTAACCACAGTGACCACATTACCCTTAATAAACTCTCAAAAGAGTCACCCAATATAATTTCGTGTGTATCGAACCAAGGTACTTAATTTCCATAGATCCTGGTGTATTACCCCTGAAGAAGTCCCTAGTGGACGAAACGCGTAGGGTTCTGCGTGATCTTTTAACACCTATGATCAAAACGATATTGGATGACAATGACACACCATGAAACTGTATAATGTACTGTTAATGAGAAGCTTTTTATGAAAGTTTTTTAATTGTATTACTGTTCGTAATAAATGTTTTATATTTTCCCAATTGTGGATTGGTGAAACTATCTCTGAGCGCACCTCTACATCTTTTCTCTCTCTATATATATATATATATATATATATATATATATATATATATATATATATATATATATATATATATATATATATGGTGTGCCCCATAATTGGTTTGCCATGGCAACTGTTGCACAGCGCTCTGGTCCCAGACTGTGAAAAAAAAATCATAAACATTGCATTGTAAGCAGGGGCGTAACTACTACCTTCTGGGCCCCATAGCAAAATTTTGAAAGGGCCCCCCACCACAGGAGAAGAGGGTGACAGGTGTGTGTGTGTGTGGGGGGGAGATATAGAGAGATTATATGGAAGGGGTGGGGGTGTAAAGGGGAGGTTGTAGCAGAAGAGAGGGAGAAAAAGAGGAGAGACATGGTGGGGAGGGAGTAAATGAGAGGAGGTGGAGAGAGACATACAGAGAGAGAGACAGACAGAGAGATACAGAGAGAGATCGATACACAGAGAGAGAGACATACAGAGAGAGAGAGACAGAGAGAGAGAGAGACATACAGAGAGAGAGAGCGAGAGACACACAGAGAGAGAGACATACAGAGAGAGAGCGAGAGAGACATACAGAGAGAGAGACATACAGAGAGAGAGAGACATACAGAGAGAGAGAGACATACAGAGAGAGATACAGAGAGAGAGAGACATACAGAGAGAGATACAGAGAGAGAGAGACATACAGAGAGAGAGAGACATACAGAGAGAGAGACAGACAGACAGAGAGAGAGAGAGAGAGACAGACATACAGAGAGAGACATACAGAGAGAGATACAGAGAGAGAGAGATACAGAGAGAGAGACAGAGAGAGAGAGAGAGACAGAGAGAGGACATACAGAGAGAGAGAGACAGACAGAGAGAGAGAGCAGGGAAGAAAATGAGGAGGGGGCACCTGCATAATTTTTTTCTCCTATTCACATCCTCTCCCCTCCGACCCACAGTTCAGGCTGCCCTGTCCCCCCCCCCCCTTACCAGTATAATTCACGCTGTCACTGCCGAGTCTTCCTGCACTGACAGCTTTGTGTCTCCTGTTTCCCAGGGCCTGGGCCTCCCACACAGAGCAGGCAGCAGCACAGCGTGTTTCACGCCGGGGCTGGTCACTAGATAGTGACGTCAGTCCCCGGCAGCATCAAAGAAGGGAGAGGGGGGAAGGCTGCAACAGCTGGACCACCACATTACCCTTCATTATGTAGCAGCGCATCGTCTCTATCGGTGGAGGGGGCAGAGGCACCACCGACACTGCCAAGCGAGCGGCACTAATAAGGAAAAAGGGTGCAGGGGATGCCTGCTGTGCTATGGGGTCCCCCAAGGGCCCGGGCCCCATAGCAGCTGCATCCCCTGCACCCTCCATAGTTACGCCACTGATTGTAAGTATAAACAAGCAACAATGTGTGAGCAATCAAAAGCAGTGGGAACAACATATCATTGCCAGGGCTGGGGGTACATGTACATCACAGGAGCTATCAAAATATGACACAGGACTATAGTTAAAGCTTAATTATGCTGCCAATAGTGCCCCGACAGGGAAATTGGTATGGAGGCAATAAGTTCACTAAAGTAGATAAATACTGTAGGTACTTATATGTTAATTGGGCGCCCACTATAGTAAGTACGCTCATACCCCCACTATCCATGTCAGCATGGAGTTGATTGGTATATAGTGTGGCGAGCGTAGCGAGCCACCAAGCCTGAAGCGTGGAGAGCGGACACGTAGTTCAGTAGTACACTGGGTCCAGGGAGCTGTCCAAGGAGCTGAAATACAGAGCTACAGTATGCGCAATAATGGAGAACGTCTAACCAGGGCATAAAAAGTAAAACATGCAAATGACTCAATCAAGGGGCAGAGCATAGAAAAATGACACAAGGGGACGAGCTCAGCAACTACCAGCATTACAGGGCTAAATATAGACAAGGCAGGTATCCAGCCAATATTGATGTTCAAGGGTAATTTAAGGTATGATGTGATAAGTGAGTCACAGAAAGCAATTGAACAATAGGTATTCGTTGAGTCCAAAGGGGTGAATCTAGTCAAGTCGATAGATCCACTTGGAGGAGTTTATTTTCCCTGTTGCCCCATCATGTTGACAGTGGTGCCTGGTCAATCATCTTGTATTTCAAAGTTGGCAGTGAGTGTCTGAAGTCCCGGAAATGCCAGGCAACTGGCTGATCAGAAGAATAGCCTTCAATGGTCATTATTATTGAGGAGCAGTGTATCGCCATTTTCTCCATGAATGGTCTGGTCGTTTTCCCGATGTAAAGGAGACCACACAGGCATTGTATGATGTAGATGACATATCTACTTGAGCATGTTAGCTTTTGGTTAATTTTGTAGTGCTTTCCAGTGTGTGGAATGAGTCCTCAGGTTCAATTAAACCGCAGGTAATGCAACCTGTGCCACAATAGTTTACAGGTTTCCTGGATAGGAAATGTGTGGCCTGAGTTGAGCTACAATTAGTTATATCAGTCCTCATAACCAGGTAAGGAATGCTTTTACCCCTTTTGAAGCTGTTCACTGTGGTCGCATGCACCCTGCTTATGCACATGCACAGAAATGCTCCTGAAAATGTGCATACGCCCAACATCATTCTCCCGCACAAAAGCATGGGGGATGTCAATGAATCTGAATAACCCCCATAATGTGTATTTTGGCTTATATTGTGTGGCGTAATGTGATTTTTGGCTCATACACATGTGGCGTAATGTTAATTTTGGCTAATACACATGTGGCATAATGTGAATTTTGGCTTATCTCTTATATATTTGGCTACATCTGTCACTCAAAGTGTGTCTGGAGCTGTAACGCTGGGCTGTGGACTTCCATCTTAATTTATGATTGTCATCACCTGTTTTAAACAGGGTAATTGATAAGAAAGGTGTTTAAGCACAGGTGATGGTAATCCATAAATTAAGAAGAAAGTCCAGAAACACAGGTGATGGTAATCCATAAATTAAGAAGAATGTCCAGAAACAGAGCAATGTGTCCCTCCTGGAGAGGGTCATGTTGGGATGTATGCACCTCACTCCCTCCCTCTCCCCCCCCCCCCCATTCACGGCATCCCCACAATTAAATGGCACATGCAAAACACTGACATGGCTATGGTCGACAATGAAAAAGGTTGACAAGATTTATTTTTCACTTTTTCAAAGGTTTTCATATTCATTCTCATGTGTCGACATGGACACCAATGAAGTGCCACACTTATGTCAACATTTACATGTGTTGACCTTTCTGTGTTGATTTTTTCTTGTGGCGATTCGCGGCACCCCCCGCGACCCCCCTCCCGCGATTTGCAGCACACCCCCCGCAATTCGCGGCACCCCCGGTGACTCCTGCGATTCGTGGCCCCACCCCGTGACACCCCCCCCTCCTGCGATTCGTGGCACCCCGCGACCCCCCCTCCCACGATTCGCGCCAACCCCCCGGGCCCCCCCTCCCGCGGTTCACGGTGCCCCCCACAACCCCCCCTACCGCGATTACCCACCCCTGACCCCCCTCCTGTCATTGCGGCAACCCCCCGCGACCCACCCTCCCACAATTCGCGGCAACAACCCCCCCCCCCCCGCAATTCACGGCATCCACCCACGACCCCTCCTCCCGTGATTCGCGGACACCCCTCACCTCCTCCCTCCCCCCCCACCCCCGCGTGCGATTCACGGCAACCCCAGGATTAAATGGCACATGCAAAACACTGGCACGGCTATGGTCGACAATGAAAAAGGTTGAGATGAGTTTTTGAAGATTTATTTTTCTTTTTTTGAATGTTTTCATATTCCTTCTCATGTGTCAACATGGACACCGATGAAGTGCCACACTTATGTCAACATTTACATGTGTTGAACTTTCTGTGTTGATTTTTTCTTGTGGCGATTCGCGGCACCCCCCGCGACCCCCCTCCCGCGATTTGCAGCACACCCCCCGCAATTCACGGCAACCCCCGGTGACTCCCGCGATTCGCGGCCCCACCCCGCGCCCCCCTCCCACGATTCGCGCCAACCCCCCGGGGCCCCCCTCCCGCGGTTCACGGTGCCCCCGACGACCCCCCCCCTACCGCGATTCCCCACCCCTGACCCCCCCTCCTGTCATTGCGGCAACCCCCCACCCCCGCGACCCACCCTCTCGCGAT
Organism: Crinia signifera; assembly: GCF_055691185.1. Lineage (NCBI taxonomy): Eukaryota > Metazoa > Chordata > Amphibia > Anura > Myobatrachidae > Crinia > Crinia signifera. The sequence continues at coordinate 62,953,813 of NC_139224.1, forward strand.
TCACTGCAACCCCCCGCACCCCCCCCTCCCACAATTCTCGGCACCCACACCCCCCTGCGACCCCCCCTCCCGCAATTCACGGCATCCACCCACGACCCCACCTCCCGTGATTCGCGGACACCCCTCACCTCCTCCCTCCCCCCCACCCCCGCGCGCGATTCACGGCAACCCCAGGATTAAATGGCACATGCAAAACACTGGCACCGCTATGGTCCACAATGAAAAATGTTGACATGAGTTTTTGAAGATTTATTTTTCTTTTTTGGAATGTTTTCATATTCATTCTCATGTGTCGACATGGACACCGATGAAGTGCCACACTTATGTCAACATTTACATGTGTTGAACTTTCGGTGTTGATTTTTTCTTGTAGCAATTTTTTCCCAGTGACAACTATGAACTATGTGCACGTCAACCTACACATCATCAACCAATTCTTTGTATAATATATAACACCTGTTCTGTTTTACTGTAGGTGTTTTAAGTCAGACCTTTTACTGCTACTATTACTGTTTATGTAAATGCATTCTGAATGACAGCAACATCCTACCATCCTTCTACAAGAATATATAACCAACTAGGTGATTCATCGTGCCCCCCCCTCCCGCAATTCACGGACCCCCCGCGCACCCCCCCTACCGCAATTCGCAACCCCCCTTGCGCAATTCACGCCCCCTCCCACGCTTTGCGGACCCCCGCCCTCTCCCGCGATTCGCCGACACCTGCGCCCCCCCTCCCTTGATTCACGGCACCCCCCGCGCCCCTCCCGCAATTCATGGCACCCCTAAGCCCCTCTTTAGTCCCCCGTATACTCACACACCCCTATCACTACCCAGCTTCCTGCTCTCCTGAACCGTAACTTCCACCACTGGGGAGCCGCTGACGCTGTTTTGCCCACATGCCCCTATCATGCCTCATAGCCCAGCCTCCTGCTCTCATGCACCCGAACTCCCACCCAGTAGGAGAAGACACTGACTAAGGGCCACCATAGTGTACTCCTGTACTGCCACCCTGGACCCTCACCCACTGGCAGAAGCTGCACAGTATCTCCCACCCTCCTCTTTAGTCCCCCTTATTTCCACACACCCCTATCACTACCCAGCCTCCTGTTTTCCTGTGTCGTGACCTCCGCCAGTGGGGAGCCGCTGGCTCAGAAACACCCTACTATACTATTGCACACACACACCTAAACAACATGCACACACAGCCCCCCCACACACCCACAAATGTCACTGTACCATCCACACTATCAATGTACATCTTACTCTGTAACCGCATTTTAATTAAACAAAACAATACACACCCCCTTCCACATCATATGCTCTCTATTTAACACATTTCACCTATAACTCAAGTTTCAATACAGGCCATCTTTCATACAATTCTAACCATCTTTCTCATATGCAAATATTCACAAATTAAGGGGGCGCAGCCCCTTACGACGGTGTGAAGAGCGCCCGTAGGGCGCGATGAATCACCTAGTTCCATGTAAGAGGCTTATTGCACTGGGAGGGGAACATTTTGCATAGATGGAGATGCCGCTAGATCACTAGTAAGCAAGTGTTCAATAATAGATCCCAGGTTACAAAAATCCTGTCACCCCTGCTGTATACCTTTTACAAATGCTATACTGTTGGCTAGAGTAGTCACAACACTTAGAGTGACTTCTTATCACACTGAAGCAAATAGGAGAAGGAATTACCAGATTGACACCCCCTATCCTGACAAAGCCTTGTAAAGTGAAACTAGTAGATTATGTGTTTCCAAATCCCATAACACACCGCTGGTATACCATCACTGCGTGGCAGGGAAGTCTGCCGGCAGACCCTCGGATACATAACCCTCTTGTTGGGTAAGCACCCATCTAAATCTGGAGGATCAAATAAGGGACTTTATTTGGATATAAATCCACTGGATTTTGGCACTACCTGCCCTACAAGACAAGAAAAGTGCTTTTAAATCAGGCTGTTATATCCATTAACTATTGGACACCATAATCTGTGTGTGAGTCTGTAAATCTCCCTACCCCCATCTCAGTATTAGGTATTTTATTATTTCAATTGATTTTTTTTACAATATTCAATACATATGTATTGCATTAATCATAACACATTTTTATGCAGATTACGTAATATTGTTCATGTGGTTTTTATTACAAAGGAAATAGATTAAACTGCATTCTTCTTGACCCTATTACGGGCTTACGCAGAGTGTACCACACCACTTCAAACTTCCACATAGGGTATTTTGTAGTGTACCCCACCACTTAGCAGCAACCATATTGGGTTTAGTTTCCCACTGTTTTATCTGCCAAATTGACACCCAGTCAGCAGCTCTCACACAACAAGTAGGCCTTGGGAATGGCCTTCTATTAATCTATAGCTCACATAGATGTTTCCATAAGTGATACTTATCCCTCTTTAATACCAAAATCCTGGGTTCAGTCTGGGTAACTATATACAAGGTTTTAAACTGTATCACAGAGGCTTGAAGCCCATTCATTCAATAGGCTTATTGCCAGGACTACTCCTCTACAGGCACTTTGTGATGCCATCATCTTCAAACACTGGTATGTTGGCTCTCCATAAAGTGTTAATGAGACCCAAGCAGATGACCAGGTTACCCATCCATACTGCCATTTACCCGGGTCCTTCCCAAGACTAATGAAGCTCTCTACCTAGATTATTTTTCAGGGAAATTTTCACACTGAACCACAACCCAGGGTACCCCAGTAATAACCTGTGACAATGGGCCTTATTCTAGTTCACTCTTTCTGACAAAACCATGTGCACTGCAGGGGTTACTTGTGCAGAGAGAATTAGATGTGGGTGGGGTTTTACTTCAAAGTGAGATCTATATTGCAGTGTAAAAAAAAAGCAGTCAGTATTTACCCTGCACAGAAACAAAATAATTCACCCAAATCTAATTCTCTCTGCACATTTTACTGCCCCCCTGCAGTGCACATGGTTTTGTCCATCTAAGAAGGATTTTGTCAGAAAGAGTGAACTAGAATAAGGCCCAATATGAAAGGGATATTATTAACTTAAACTGACAGGGTAACATGTAATAACTGCTAAGAATTGTAAAGGTTCGTAAATGCATACTGTAAATGATTTCATGGAATTGGCTGAATTTTAGATAAAAAAGTTATGAGAGCCTTACTCAAACACTTTCCATTCAATGTCATATTGCGTGTTTCCCTTCAGGAAAGAATTAAGGTAAATTAATTAATCATCTATGAGCAACAGGAAACCATTACTTTCCCAACCATTACTTTTCCTTTGATAAAGCTGTACCTGGCTACAGTGAAATGCATCGGACCAAAGCACACAAGCCACCTACCTGCTACTTTGCTTTGCTACTTGGATTCAGACCAGCCGCCACCGGAATTTGCCATCTAAGCTACAGATATATGGAGTTCTAAAGCTTTCTCCCATTTCCATCTGAAGGATACTGCTGCTATGCAATCCAAATTGAATGAATTCCTCCAATGGACATCTACTGCGGTAAATATATACCTACCTCTACAAACTAGGGAGACACTCCTTTTTTTCCAAATATCTTTATGCGAAGACTTATGGCGGTATAAATAGGAAATAATCCTTTATATCATATTCCAACCAGCAAAGTACTCTAGGTGCCTGTGCTTTATAGTATCTTTTCATTTGTATGTTCATTTATGTCTAATGTCATTATTAAATTACATGATTTTTTTAAGCACCACTATTTTTCCTATATCTGTTTATTTGTTTTAGGGATTCTCACTCCCTAATTAGTAGCAGCTTCGCGTCACACCCCATCACAGCGCCTGATTGTGTTGTTTTTACAACCACATCCATATACTTTCCCAAAGAACATAGCACACACGGGCCCTGATTCAGGACCGCTCCATCCCTAGGTAACATGTGAGGACGGGGATGTAGGTAACTTCACATATGCATATGAGGAGTTTCACTCTCGGTGAGCTTTTCACACAAAGCAGCTATTGAGTGTTTAACCCCTGGGAGGTATTTGTGAGTTTTTTATATTTTTATTTGTGTCATTGTGTAATAAATATATATTTTGAATTATACTGTGTATCGGGCGCCACATAGAAGTGTCTTTCTCTTTTTGTAAACTTTGGCGGCTGTCATACCTCCACTATTGTGGCAACTGATAAACACATAATTTACTAGGCCACCACTCATTCTAGCGCATAAAGACCTATCCTCTACACCAGGGGTGTCCAAACTTTTTGCGACGAGGGCAGTGGTGCAAGTAGAATTTTTTTCTTGGTGGTACTGATAGCCTCCACCAAAAATGGGCGTGGTCATGTGTCATCAGGGGGCGTGGTCACACAAAGCTAGAGGAGTGACTAAATGACAATAGAGGCGTGGACACAAGAGACAGGGAATGAGAAACTGGGAATGACTGGGGGTGGGTTGGCTCTTGCTTGGGGGAGAGCCAGGCAGCTTGTGCTTACAATAGTGGAGCCTGCTCTTCATGCTGTCGGCAGTGCTGATGCCTGTCAGTGTGACAGGCTAAATCAGCAGTAGCCGGTAGCTGCATACAGCACCAATCATAACGCTGGGTGGGCGGGCTGCGGATGCATTATATTTAGACTTAAAATGAAAATAGAAATGACAGTAGATCAGGGGTAAGTGGTACTGCGTACCTGCAACATATTTCTTACAGGTACTCCGTACCACGCCGTACCCCCTTACTTGCAACACTGGACGAGGGCCAGATTTGGTGAAGTGTAAATGTGTGGGGGACAACCATTCAGCCTGACATTCTTTGAATCATTAATCACATCGGAATGGTCCCCCACTCTGCTCCCATTCACTCTATGTCCCCCAACCTGCCCCTTCACTGTATTTCCCCCAGCCTGCCCCCATTCACTGTATGTCCCCCAGCTTGCCCCTCCTTCACTGTATGTCCCCCATTCACTGTATGTTCCCCACTCTGCACCCATTCACTGTATGTCCCCCAGCCTGCCACCCTTCTGTTAATGTCCATCAGTGCCTCCATTCATTGTATTTCCCCAAGCCTGACCCTCCTTTATTGTATCTACCCCACTCTAACCTCATTCACTGTATGTCCCCCAGCCTGCCCCTGCTTCCCCTTCTCTGAATGGCCATCACTGCCTCCATTCACTGTATGTACCCCAGCCTAACCCTCCTTCACTGTATGTCCCCTACTCTGCCCTCTCCCTTCTCTGTATGTTTCCTAGCCCCTTGTGTGAGCCAGAGGAAGGAGAGGCAAAGCAGGCACTGCAAGGATAGGAGAAGCTTGGGCTCCCGCTGCTGCCCTCCTCCACTCTGCATGTTACAGGAGCAAGCTTCCCCCTTGCTGCCCCCCTCCCAAACACTGCTGTCACTGTGATTGCAGAGTAGGGTGATATATATGATTGCAGCAGCAGGGGTAGGACGCCAAACACATCTGACTGTGACGGCCGGCACCTCCTCACTGCAGCAGACAGCAAGGTAAAGGCGCACTCGCCAGAGCCCCACCTTTAGTGACCTGTGCTGTGCTTCCCACATCGGATGCTCTGCCTGCTTCCATCTGGAGGCTGCAGTCCGCTTGAAATGACAGCACAGGCCGCAATTGGCCCCCGGGCCTGAGTTTGGACATGCCTGCTCTACACAAAAGAAATTCTGAAAAACATTTGATAAAATGGGGATACAAGATTGGGTTTTGACAATAGTATATTGCATACTTGTCTCACTTCTACATTCATTTAACATTACTTAATGCACATGTTTTGGATTATGGATCTGAGGTTTAAACAAATACTAAAATGTATACAGTGATCATGTGATCATCCCTTTAATGGGATTCAGGTACTGTATGAAGCTTTGACCTGAGCGTGTACCCACCTCAATGATTGGCATATAATACTATTACACGGGGGCCAGATTAGGGGTCCCATGAGCCTGATGCAAAAAGTATGCTGTGTGGGTGTGGCCAATTATGTGTGGGTGAGGCCTGTGCTATGTGGCTGTGTACATCCTCTAAGAATAGGAAAACTTGCATCTTTTTTTGAGGAAAATAAAATATAAAACTATGAAACATTTTAATAGTTATGATCTAAGGTGTTTAAGCTTGTAAATGGTCGTCTTCATGCTGTTTTTTTGTAGAAGCCTGTCTATTATTACTTGGCCTTGCCTTGCTAACAGGGAATGGGAAATAAACTCTTAGAATTGTTTAGATTCTAAAATGTATAAAATATTTTATGGAATTGATGTCAAGAGTTCTAGGTAATAAAGTTATCAAATATTTACCATTCAATGGGTTCAATGAAGTTGTACTAATTAACAATGCTTATTCAAGTCTCTACAGGGGCCCAGACAAGATCCGCTGCTAAGGGGTACGATGTCCCCTTTGTAGGGCTGCTAAGGGGGGCAAGTATTCTTGGTGCAACAACTATTGCCCCAAAAAACTGTTATTAACTATTCCCAGTTTGCTGAGAATGGATTTTTCGGTACTTGTTTCCTAGCACGGCCACAATCGCGGGCATCGCGGGTAATTTTTAATGGTCTGCGATGCGACCGACGCGATGCCCGCGATTTCCCATTGAAATGCATTGAAAAAGTCAAAAACGCGTCGGTCGCATCGTATGCGGCCAAAAAAAGCATACGATGGTACCGACGCGATGCCCGCGATTTCCCATAGGGAACAATGTAAAATGCCTCAATTTACCCAAATCAACATAGGGAACAATGTTAAATGGGCCAGACACCCCCCAAAAAAAACCCTGACCAGTGAAATGGCCCCCCAAAAATAGTTAACGCCACCCCACGATCAACATCAACCCGAAGCGTGGCGAGCGCAGCGAGCCCGCGAGGGGCAGCGGTACGCGTCCTCCGACCTTTTCATACTCCCACTATCCACGTCGGCGTGGAGTTGAGAATAGATAGAGCATCGAGCCCGAAGCGTGGCGAGCGCAGCGAGCCCCACGAGGGGACGCGGATACCTGTGAAGCCCGCGAAGGGACGCGTTTACCGGTGAAGGAATCCGCTGCGCTCGCCATGCTTCGGGCTCGGTGGCTCGCTGCGCTCGCCACACTATCTATTCTCAACTCCACGCCGACGTGGATAGTGGGGGTATGAAAAGGTCGGAGGACGCGTACCGCCGCCCCTCGCGGGCTCGCTGCGCTCACCACGCTTCGGGTCGACGTTGATCGTGGGGTGGCGTTAACTATTTTTGGGGGGCCATTTCACTGGTCAGGGGGGTTTTTTGGGGTCTCTGGCCCATTTCACATTGTTCCCTATGTTGATTTGGTTAAATTGAGGCATTTTACATTGTTCCCTATGGGAAATCGCGGGCATCGCGTCGGTCGCATCGCATTTTTTAGCCCGCATGCGATGCGACCGACGCGATTTTTTTACCTGCGATGCCCCAGATCAAGATCGTTGTGGCCGTGCTAGGAAACAAGTACCGATTTTTCGATTTCGCAACTTAGGGCCTTATTCTAGTTCACTCTTTCTGACAAAATTCTTAGATGGACAAAACCATGTGCACTGCAGGGGGCAGATGTAAAATGTGCTGTAATGTGCTATAATGTGCTTGGCAATGAGCAATTTCACCCCCCTTGGCAATGAGCACTTTCACCCCCCCTGGCAATGAGCAACTTCACCCCCCTTGGCAACTAGCAACTTCACCCCTCTTGGCAACAAGCAATTTCACCCCCCCCCCCCCGGGAACGAGCAACTTCACCCCCCTTGGCAACGAGCAATTTCACCCCCCCCGGCAACGAGCAACTTCACCCCCCTTGGGATAAAGCACTTTCACCTCCTTGGCAACGAGCAACCCCCCTTGGCAAGGAGTAATTTCACCCCCCTTGGCAACGAGCAAGCATTTTTAATGGCATCCACAAGAAAAAGCAGGGCTGACCCAGGTTCAGTGTAATACTTGTTTTACACCAGAGATTGGACCCAGGATATTGCCGCTTCAGGGCGGGGCGTGGTGTAAATGGGCTGAAAAAAAATAACGCGGGTACTGTTCCCCCCGGGAATCTGACCCGGCAAATGTTCAGGGTCAGACACAGGGCTTATCCGGGGCTCAGGGTGGTTTAATGGTCACTATCCAGGTTATTTGACGGGGAGAAGGGCGCAAAGAGCTGATTGGTGCTTCTGCGGCTCTGGCAGATGATGTCATCTGCCGGAGACCCGCACAGGGCACATGGAGCAGCGCAGCAGCGTTACCACACTGCTTGCAGCCTGTACCCTACACTACAGCAACAATCTGTGCTGGAGGCACTCTCCCCAGTGTGTTTACAGCCTCATCTGCAGCAACACACGCTGGCTGCAGAGCCGGATTAACAATGGGCCTGATGGAGCTATAGCTCCAGGCCCACTCTCTAAATAGGCCCATTTTGTAGCTGAGGGTCAGGGCTTTCCAACAAGACCAGCCCCGCTTCGCTAGCCCCCCGGGAACCGCAGATACCGCCAAGCAAACCTGTAATGTTTTCCTTATAAGATAAAGTGGGACGCGCTAATTCCGACCTCCACCCGGTTCCAACGGCTGCCAGTTCCCGCTACAGCATCACAGAAACTTGAGGTTGATCGCAGTCGAACCCATATCGCTGGGCCTTCAATCTGATACCTGGTCCATATGGGTTCATTGGTTCTAGAGATATTGCAGGTAAAACTATTTTTTTTTTTTTCATTTCTGAAATGTAATTTCATGGCTGTTCATGTTGTTTGAGGGCAGATTTCTCTGGAAGCAAACGGCCCAGTTTCACGGGACCAAAATCATTTGAAGGCTACATGTAAATGGGTCAGTTGGTTCCGAAGATATAGCTGGTTGTTTAAAGGGGGGCGGGGTGGTTTTCTCTCCCCCTCACACCAGAAAATGCAGGGACTAGGCTGGTGTAAAAGGGGCCAGTCCGAGAATGTCCCTGCATGATCCTGGGACCATATTCGCTGAATTTTCTGGTATGAAAGGGGTATTATTTCAAATAGCCGGGAAATGCAGTGCTCTGAATACAGCCGGGCAGCCCCCTGCTCTCTGCCCGGCTGTTAATGGTTGTCATTTCTGCCCGGCGGCGACTGTCCCCCAGTTACCGCGAGCATGTATTCCCCCTTGGCAATGAGCATGTATTCCCCCTTGGCAATGAGCATGTAATCCCACATGGCAATGAGCATGGAACCCCTGGCAATGAGCATGGAACCCCTGGCAATGAACATGTAGGTCGGCAACACTTATGTAGCATAATTTTTAATAGGCATTATGGTGTTTGGCATAATACGTAATGGAGATTATGGTGTGAGGCTTAACATGTAATGGGCATTATGGTGTAAATTTTTAATGTGCGCCTTTGGCTTGCAATGCCCCTATTTATGAAGCCTATTGTGCATTATTGCTCAATCTGTTTGCTATAGTGCAGGCATGTCCAAACTATGACCCTCCAGCTGTGAAACTACAAGTCCCATCATTCATTGCCACAGTTTTGCAATTGGGGAATGCTAAAACTATGTCAAGGCATGCTGGGACGTGTAGTTTCCCAACATCTGGAGGGCCACTGTTTGGAGATGCCTGGTATAGTGTGTATTTTGGCACAATCCATGTGGCAAAATGTGAATTTTGCCTTAATCTGTGTGGCATAATGTGTATTTTGACTCAATCTGTGTGCCATAGTGTGAATTTTTGCTCAATCGGTGTGAATTTTGTCTCATTCCATGTGGCATAATGTGTAAGAAGCAAGTACAGTATAAGGGGTTACTATTGTGTTGCATGATTTGTATAAGGGGTATAGGGTGTGGTAAACTTAGGTTACCACATAAAGGTGCTGACATACTGTTTACCAAGTTTCGGTTTTCAGTTTTTTTTTATGACTGGAGTGCCGCCTCACCCCGCAAGTATCTTAGGACATTGGCGTCCTGCGGGTGCACCTTCGGAGTGCACCCGCCAATATATCTTCCTGCATTTTTCTTATGCCAGCCCCCTGCATTTTCCAGGCATATATAATTAGTTGAAAGTATTTACACAAATACAGACACAACCATGAGCAGACCACCCAAACAGAACACTGGTCACGCCACCACATTATTAGATGCTGGCCGCAACCCCTATTATTGCGCATAATAGGCCCTTGATAATTTTCAGCTCCAGGCCCATTTAGACCTTAATCTGGCTCTGGCTGGCTGTCATGCAGCATCACCCTCAGCCTGACTATTTGGCTGACCCCAAACCTGACCTGCACCATCATGTCAATGTCCACTACATCCAACTGGTCTGACAAGGAGGTACGTGAGCTCCTGCATATCAGGGCAGATGAGGAGATTCGGCGTCAGATGACCAGCACCGTTGGAGATGCAGTGGTGTATCGCAATATTGCGGACTCGCTGGAATTTAGAGGTAGACATCGCACGCAACAGCAGGTTGTAAATAAATTGAAATCTCTGCGGAAGCAGTTCAACAAAGTGACTGATCAGAAGCGCAAGAAAAGCGGTGCAGCTAGGCCCGATTGGGTGCACTATGACCTGTGCTACAGTGCATTTGGGAACACGGCACTCTGCAACCCAGTAGCCCTGTCCTCCTCTATAGCACCGCATTGCAGCCAGACCGACAAAAGCCAGGACAGCCATGACGTACTGGCTACCCAGGCTTCCCAGCTGTCCACGTCATTCTCAGCGGCTTCTGAAGCCACGCACATGTCAGCATACATGATCCCATCTTCACCACTGCTGTTTGGTGATGGTGGTGCAGCAAAGAATATGATGGATTCTTCGATGCATTCTGACAGTGTCCAAGCAGCCATAGATGATGTTGTGGAAGCAAACAGTCAGATGGTGCTCCGAAGTCAGACAACGCTCCCAAATCAAAGCACTCCATTATGTTCTAATTGTAAGTAGACATTCTATATATTTACACCCAATTTCACGTAGTAAAAATACTGTAATACAACCTGGGAGTGGGATGGGATGAGGCCCAGTATCTGTTGCAGAATGTATCTGTGGAAGAAGGCCACTAGCACATTTTGGCAAACAATACTGTTGTTTTTATATAACACTTGACATGGAAGTGTCTAATGTGATTGTTTTTTTGTTTGTTATTGCAGTGTACAGGGTTCCAGCCAAAAAGAAAAAGCTTAAATGGTCTGAACTAGCGGCTAAAGCGATGACATCGGTGATAGTGGAACATCTACGCCAATTGGATACAGATGTCCAATCAAAGGAGGATGCTCGCATGGACAAATATTTGGAAGCTGAGTGGAAGAATCAGCAGGCATTTATGTCTCAATTGATGGCTATGCAAGATAGACAAATGTCTTTTTTAGAACGTACATTTTCCGGTGCTTTCACACACCCTACACCACATCCCCACCACCCCCCTAACTACCCACCCAACCCATATGATCATTACAATAGAGGGGTCAGTTTCAATCCTGGCATGTATACTAACACCCAACCAAACCAACCGCCACCATAATACAGAGGGCCCAATTTTATCTTTGGCAATAGTGCTGCTAGTAGTGACCCGCAAATCCTAGAGTCCTCAGAATTTTCCGTGTACCGGAATTTGAGTCTTAAAATATTGTTCAAAAAGGTGGCACTTTTCTTCTTTTTCTTAAAATATTTCAAAAGGTTGCACTCATGTTTTTGAAATCTTTAGAAAGGTTGCAATTTTCTTCTTTTTCTTAACATCTTTCAAAAGGTTGCACTCATGTTTTTGAAATCATTAGAAAGGTTGCAATTTTCTTCTTTTTCTTAAAATCTTTCAAAAGGTTGCACTCATGTTTTTAAAATCTTTAGAAAGGTTGCACTTTATTACTTCATATTTGTGTGATTCCCTATAGGAGCAGTCACCATTTTATACAGTTCCATTTTATAATGTGTCCTATGATGTTAAACTGTATAGGCACAAAGTTTTACAATTGTTCGCTATTCCCAGTTGGACTCTCATATCTTTGTCTTTCATTATGAATAACATCTATAAAAAAGATGTGAAATGTATGTACAGTTTGATGCATATTTTCAGCATAATAAAGCAAACCACTGGAATATTAATAACTGATTTGGTACTTGTTTCCTAGCATGGCCACACCGATTTGCATCGGGGTGATCGTGTTGGAAAAATCGCGTCGGTCGCATCGCATGCGATGCGACCGACGCGATCGACCCGATTTTTACATTGAATCAAATGTGAATAGGGTCCCTGGGACCCTATTTTACATTGGATTCAATGTAAACTATTCCCCAGACCCCCAATTTTACCGCGAGGGGCGGCGGTGTGCGTCCTCCAACCTTTTCATACCCCTACTATCCACGTCGCCGTGGAGTCGAGAATATAAAGTGTGGCGAGCGCAGCGAGCCACCGAGCCCGAAGCGTGGCGAGCGGACGCGTATAACTTCACAGGTATACGCGTCCCCTCGCGGGGCACGCTGCACTCGCCACACTTCGGGCTCGGTGGCTCGCTGCGCTCGCCACACTTTATATTCTCGACTCCACGCCGCCGTCTATAGTAGGGGTATGAAAAGGTCGGAGGACGCACACCGCCGCCCCTCGCGGGCTCGCTGCGCTCGCCACGCTTCGAGTTGGCGTCAATCGTGGGGTGACGACGGGGCTATATACAATGTGAAATGGGTCATATTGGACCATTTCACATTGTTTCCTATGTGAGATGGACTTAATCAAGTCCATCTCATCTTGTGCCATTATAATGGCACAAGACCGACGCGATGCTCCCGATTTCAATGTTAAAAATATTTTAACATTGAAGCCTATGGCAAAATCGCGGGCATCGCGTCGGTCGCCATGTTAATGCATGCGACCGACGCAATGCCCCCGATTTTGCCTTTGCCGGCAAAATGGACCTGATTTCAAAGTAAATCGGGTCCATCGCGGGCATCGGGTACCTTAACTTTAAGGTACCCGATGCCCGCGATTGTGGCCGTTCTAGGAAACAAGTACCACTGATTTTTATTTCAAATCATCCCTCCCTTTTCCCTTTCTTGTGACCTCATCTCAAACAGCCCAAAAGGTCAGTTTTTAATCACAGCAGCAAGGAAAGACAGGGCTGATACGTTTTCAGTGTAAAAGGGCATTACACGGGAATAACCCGGATTGAAGTGCCGTGTAAATGGGGTCTGAGGCAGGGCATGCCCTGGCAATTTCCCGTGTTCAATTTCCCCGGTATTCTGGTGTAAAAGTGGTATTAATGGTGCAGACCCAGGTCTGACCCAGGTCGAAGTGCTGTGTAAATGGGGTATAAAGCAGGGTCAGATCCTGGAAACTCCAGTGTTCAAAGATCAGGGTCCAACCAGGGTTTTTGGTGTAAAATAAGAGGGTATGTGTAACCTCATTAGTATCACACTGCAGGAAATTGAGGTTCTATTGGATTTAGCAGATTGTGTACTCTATTGCCTGCATAGGGAATTTTATATGCTATTTGAGTAATGACTCCTATATTCTCTGGGTAGTATTGTCCGTAGCCAGCTCCTACTATTAATAATAATTTGTGAATGAGTGTGCAAAAGATGCTTTTTATTTGTTCTCACTCCTGTATTCAGTATCTGTCTGGCTACTACTGCTCTTACAGATCCTTTAGTGTAGAGCACATTTCATTGTCTGGTATATGCGCTGCTGTCACAATGTTAAACACACTAGTATTGTGCTTGTTCCATACGTATTCCGTCCCTGCTGCTACAAGTAATTCTTTCACTTTTTATTGTTGTTACAATGACACAGTTTGTTTATAAGGCATAAATGTTTCTGTTTGTGCACGTTGGGTGTATGGGAAGTTCTCACTGCTGCTGGCGTCTCTATTTCGCCTGATGTAGTCAGAGTAATTTTGTCACTTATTTCAATTTCCATGTGCTATGTCTGTACTATATATTTTGTTGTTGTTGCAGACTGATTACTTTCAAGTGCACTTTATTTGGAAACAGCGGCGTAACTATAGCACCGCAGCCCCCGCCACCGCGGGGGGGGGGGGGCGCTGTGCATGTGGGGGCGCCGGGGGCTGCGGTGCTATAGTTAAACCCCCCCCCAATCCCCCGCAGACTTACCTATCTCGCTGGTCCCGGCGGCTCCGTTCTTCTGCTGAGGACCACCACAAAATGGCCGCCCCCATATAGCACACAGTTCTCTGAAACTGTCTGCTGTATGGGGGCGGCCATTTTGTGGTGGTCCTCAGCAGAAGAACGGAGCCGCCGGAACCAGCGCGATAGATAAGGCTTTGGGCGATTGGGGGTGGGTTTGCATAGGCGGCGGGGCAGGGGGGTAGGGGTGCTTGGCGGGGTGGCGGTGAGGGGGGGGTGCCCCCCCTAATGGCGGGGGGGGGCGCCCAAAACGTAGCTACGCCACTGTTTGGAAATGTATGCTACATTCGGCATCTCAATATCGTCAGGTGTAGCCAGGGCATACACACTGTATTTTCCAGTATCTGTGTGAGGCTACTGCCTCTCCCGTCTCTATTCCATAAACAGCCGGAGTGTGCTTTATTGTTTATTTTAATCTCAGTGTGCCATATCGCTGCCACATAAAATGTTGTTGCAAAAACTGTGGGTATCCAGCATTCTTTCCTAAATAGGGTAAAAAATAGAGCAAAACTTGAGCGCTAGGGATGGTGTGTTGTGCTTATACACAGGTGGCTGCCTTCTGGGAGAGGGTTGCCGCCCTCAATACAAAAGATACCAGAAACAAGAACCAGTAGGCGCCTCCTGTATATCAGTATAAATTTATTACACAATTAGCAATCACTAAATAACACACATAGAATACAATAAAATAAAGGATAAAAGGTATTGGATAAATTGCATGCATGCACTATTCAATTAAAAGAAGGCCATGTAAATGCATTAGCATAAATGTGTAACACATAGTTACCAAGTCCTGGATTGGACCAATTTGGAATTGAAAAAGCCGCCTGTGTGCGGCGAAACGCGTCTTAAGAGGAGCTTTTCCCTAACCACCGGCAGACTGAAGACATAAAGGGTCGATTGGGAGCACATACCCCGGCAAAAAATCCCCCTTGTACACTCTGGTCCAACCCACGGACACTCACAGGCAGCACAGAGTGTTCCCTCTGCCGATGCTGATACACGGAGGACCGTGATCAGCCAGTCTGCTTCTTACAGCAGCACAAGTCTACACGGAGTTATGCCCGCCGGAGACTGTGTACTTCAGCCTACAGTTGGCTTGCTGGCCGCTGCAGTAGCTGTGGTTTGCACACCAAGGCAAGGCATACTGGTCAAGTGTGCCCACCCACTCCGCACTACACACTGTAGATTTGTGAGACAGTGCCAATCCACCAGCCAAGCGACCAAGGCACCATCCCCAAATGGTCACCTGCTGCTGTGAGGGATCCACTCCATCTTTTCCAGGATTTACCCTCGCTGGGAGGATTACAAATAATATTCGACCAACACAGACTATATTTGGGATTACCCCCCATGGAGTGACTGCTACTACTGTCCCATTTGGTCCAATCCAGGACTTGGTAACTATGTGTTACACATTTATGCTAATGCATTTACATGGCCTTCTTTTAATTGAATAGTGAATGCATGCAATTTATCCAATACCTTTTATCCTTTATTTTATTGTATTCTATGTGTGTTATTTAGTGATTGCTAATGGTGTAATAAATTCATACTGATATACAGGAGGCGCCTACTGGTTCTTGTTTCTGGTTCCTAAATAGTGTGTCTGCTGCTGTCGGCGTCTTGGTCCCGCTGCATGCAGTTGAGACACGTACTGTTACCTCCTGGTCAGTGCTGTTGCCTCCTGTATATTTAATTGTTATCACAGACTGATTACTTGGTAGTACACTTTTTATGGAATATATATACTATATTCGGCATCTCAATATCGCCACATGTGACCGGGGCATACGCACTGTATTTTTCAGTATCTGTCAGAGGCTGCTGCCTCACCCGTCTCTGTTTCAGGTGCAGCTGGAGTGTGCTTTATCTTATTCTAATCTCTGTGTGCCAAATCACTGTGTAATGTTGTTATTACAATTTTAGTGGGTATTCCACACTTTTCTATTAGGTAGTGTGTCTGCTGTTGTCGGCGTCTTGGTCTTGTCGCATGCAGTTGGGACATACGTACTATTACCTCCTGTGTCTATATGCAGCGCTTATATCATACAGCTCTCTCTACTGTAGGTTGGCTGGTCTGTGTATTACTACTTTCCATTTATCTTACATAATTACATGCATACATTTCTATTATTTCACTGATCACATTTCATAATTCATTGAGCAATTTCACATTACGCGCCTATGCGCATTTCACCGACAAGCCGGCTTCTTCAGCCGGAATCAGGTGTGGAACCAATACACCTCCTTTTTTAAAGAATAATAATAAAGGTTACATTTTAAGTAAGTGAAAACTATCAGTTGGACCTATTGCTGAAATACGCTCTGAGTGCACCCGAACATTCTCTATCTTTTTCTACGTAACCAGATATCAACTATTCCCACCTGTATGCATGCCATATATATATATATATATATATATATATATATATATATATATATATATATATATATATATATATCATGTGTGTGTGATCACAACTAGGCATTCTCAGGAAAAAAAATGCATACTGAACTTATTTTTCATGGCTGACCATACTGAAATGCTAAACTTAAGCCACCATTACAATACGTAATGACGGGGCAGCTCTCCTGGGCAGACAAACCTTTGGCTGGCAGGGCCACCAATAGGGGGGTGCTGTAGGTACAGCTGTCCCGGGCCCCAGCCTCTGGAAGGGCCTGGGCAGGACATTTTGCACACCGCACCCCCCCCCCCCCAACTGCCTTCACTGCGCTGAACAAAGAAGGTCCCGGAGCGCAGGCTAATTCGACCCAGGAGGCCGCGGGCAATTAAAATGCTGTACCGGCTTTTGACCCAATCAGAGCCTGCATACCGGCAGCCAATCAGAGCGACTGCCAGTACGCGAGCTGTGATTGGCTCATCAGCTGGTGCTGCATTTTAATTAGACACCAACATCATTAATTGAAAAAGCCTGCACTCTGGGACCTCTGGGTTGCATCTCAGCTGAAGAGGAGATGGGGGAGCAGGAGCTGGGTTATTGTAAATCAAGTGAGGAAGGGGGGGGGACTGGAAATTAGTCCTGGGCCCCAAAATTCCTGATGGCAACCCTTTTGTCTGGTATCATTGTTTATATCGAGATATTTACAAATCATAATTCCTGCAGTCTATACTAAAGGTTGTAAAACGGTTGCTCTAGCAGCTTCAGTAATTTCATCAAAAGAACAAATCAATAATGTCAGTTCCTTGAATAGTGTGGATAAATGAAGGAGTGGACAGTGAGTTGCCTAGCTACACACTTAAGCATTTGGCCTCACTGCTATTTCAGTGTTGACATGCTTTTGAAGTGACTATCATTTAGGAGCTGATGAATAGAATGGCTCGATAAAAATGCTTGCCGATGTCTGCTCTTCCAAACTGTAAACTGCTGAACACTGCAACACAAATATTGTAAAGCTTTTAATAACACTTCCATTGGCAAGAAAGTGTAGAAAAATATTTTTGTTAGTGAAAGATCCAGAAATATTTTAGAATCATTGTTGCATTTTCAGCTTATGCAACCTGTATTTACTAACCTATTACTGTAGGTCCCATCAAAACCTGTCAATCAATGAGGTAAAAAAAAAAAAAACCCTTTCATTCCAGTTTTATGTTAGCTGCCCATAAACTGTTCTGGCTGCGAGAATAGCATGTACCTCAGCCCATTAGTATCCTTGTGCAAACACAAGAGGTGAAATTTAATAGGATGAGAGATTCAGAGTTTGTTTTAAAGCGGCAATCATTTACACTGCATAATCAAACTGGTTTTACAGTGTAAATGATTGCTGCTTTAAAAAAACTGGTAATTTCTTAGAAAATCTCACTTTCTGACTCTCTCATCCTATTACATCACCCACAAGATATTCTTTCTGTTCTTCTTACAAATAATAATAATAATAATAATACAAATTAACACAAAATGAAAGGTTTACCATTTTCCGACATATTAACAGAATATTTTTTTTTATTTAAAAATATTCCCATTGGTAAATTGGAAATTGAATTCCTTATAGAACATTTCTGAGCAAATCAGTTCTGTCTGTATATTCTGGTACTTGGGTGATATTTTAAAGTTTCTGACCTTGACCATAACTTAGATTTTTTTTTTTTTTTACAAACAAAATGTAAAATTAAAAAAATGAAGATATTTTCAGTGAAGCAGCACACAAAACAATAATTAGATAATTTTATACCCATAAGTCGCAAAGTCTCTGGCAAAATTCCATTGAGTCCTTTATTTTATTTGTTTTTATTATACCAGTTAAGAGGCGTGAAAAATTGCCTTCAAAAGTTGTTTGTTTGATTTTACACACATATAAACAACATGAAAGTCAGAGATACTAGATCTCTTTTTTTCTTTAAACATTTGACTTAAAAAAAACACCCTGTTTCATAATGTAAAACGCCTGTGAATTACTTTCAATTAATATATATATGTACATATGTATATATATATATACGTTATATTTTCATTTAAAGTTTCTATCCCTTTAAAACTTTTATTTGTAAACAGCAGAGGAGGAATTATAGTAAACATTTTTTTTTTAATTTTTTTTTTCTTGTTCATGACACATTTGAAAGAAAAAACCTTAAAAAAATTAACACAACAGGAAAAAAAATTATCACAGTTCTGGCTTTCTGTACACTAGAATTAGCTGCTCCCAAATTCTCTCCTGGGCTGTGATGTAACTTGCTGTATGATTGGTTACGGTTTCCTGATTTCCAAATACCTGCATGGAAATGTTATGTAACTGTCAACCAGCTCTGTTTATTTGTAATGGGTAACTTTGTGAAAAAAAAAAAAAAAAACAACACTAATTTTTTGTGAATTTCTATGGCGATATCACACAGATTAGTATGCTTTTACTCCTTAAAAGTTATTTAATGAACTAAAAAAATACAAATAATAGTTTTTTTGGAGTATCTATACTTTCAAATGCTTTGCTTTCTCCAGCAAGCTTCCTTATGTAAAAAAAAAAGGGTTTCTCAAGTATAAGGATGAGTTTTAGGGTGAAATTGAAATGGATTAGAGATTCAGAAAGTGAGAGATTTGGTCATTTCTTATTTTAAATCTCTTAGAGATTTGGTGATTTCTCTCCAGATTTTTTTTAAAGCGGCAATCATTTACACTTTCAAATCAAACTGGTTTTGCAGTGTGAATGATTGCCGCTTTAAAAAAAAAACCTGGAGATTTCTTACCAAATCTATCACTTTCTGAATCTCTCATCCTATTAGATTTCCCCCTTACTGTTTTAATTAAAGCAATCATTGTTTGTATACTCTAAATTGTATGTTTTTATTAACAGTGTTTCTGGCACCTCAAAATTTTAGTGGTTGGAGCCTAGTGTGCATTACTATAATACTTCTGTAAAGTTATTAATGGGTGCAATTCAAGAGGACAATGTCTTGTCTAAAAAATCTATATTTTTTTAATTCAGTTTATCGTTCCAAGAAAAGTTCAGGGTAAATAAAATATAATGATATGTCCCCTGGAATATTATAGTTTTCCCTATTTCATTATACAGTACTTGTGCCGTTTTGTGTTCTTAGCAGTTATGTAATCTTCCTACCAGGTTCAGAGCTGCCAAGATATCTGTCAGGCCCTAATGTTAAAGTGGGGCAGGGCGAATTATTGAGCCACAACCTCGTCCTGCATGGCACATTGTGCACTGTTATGAAGGTGTGCGCTAATGGGGTGTGGGGAAACATTGCTAAACCTCCCTGGCTCTATCAGTCACACTCCATTCTTGGTGCCCCTAACCAAGGTGCAAAATTATGTTATTAGGGACTCATGCATTAACTTCTGTTATGTAGAGTTTCCGCTTTCTTGAATGGAATACCTTGCTTTTGTTATAATGGCATAAGCTCCTACATGGAAACAAATAAAAAAGCCATAGTAAGATAAAATTAGTAGAATGTAATTAATTTTATATCCTCTTTCTGACAATAAGAAATAAGATAAACAAATCTAAGTTATTTTTTAAGTTTTTAAAAAAAAAAAACATGTTTTTCTATATTAGGCATGAAACATCACCAGTGTACCCTTGTTTAAAGAGGTGATATTGAAAGTAGATCATAACGCTTAACAATTTCTGTCATTCTGCTAAGTTTTGTTAGATTCCCTTTAAACTCTGACCATGTTGCTTTCATGTAGGGTGCACTAAGTCAGGTCAGAAATGTTTGGCACTGAAGATCCTTCTATCCACAGGCTGGTCACCTTTCTCTACAAATAAATGAGTCTCCCATCACAGCTCCACCTGGTGGAAAGTCCAGAAAGCACATCATAATTTCTATCCGGTACATGATAGCAGCATTTATAGAGAAATTATTTCAGCCAGAAAAGCAGCTGAGATTGTGAAGGAGAAAAATAAATAAATCAGTTGATAAAACCAACCACACAAGAAAAAGCTACTCAAGAAATGAAGTGTTTCCTATACATTAACAGCAAACATTTCTACAGCCAAAACGTGGAAAACCACAAAAAATAGAAATTACACGCTTGAAATTACATAGGGTGCTGACTGTATCATTAACTGTATCCCTGAAATATATCCTTCTCTCCAACCATTGTCTGGGCTAGAGAACCCTATGGAATTCTGGGCACACAAGTGACTTAAAATATATGCACTAACTGGACTTTTTAAATCCCTTTTTCACTTATTGGCATATGTATCAAGGAATATTTATGTAGACAAACAAAGCAATTCTTGACTTTCTATCAGTCTGCAACTATAGTATCCAAATTGGCCTATTATTTCATATTACAGTGGTATATACTGGTACTATATATGTATCATATGGCATACACAGTAAAAGTACATTATTCCATAGAAAACTTTGAAAAATAGTTATTACATTCAAATATTTTGGTACTGAATTGCATATTGTACATATTAGTCAGGAGTACTTTGCACAATTTTATGCCAAAATGATCAACATTGATCTAAGACAAGTGCCATGAGATTTAAATATTCATGGATGGGTAGGTGGAAATCCACTGTTATTGTTTTTTCTGATGTCTATGGCGGTGCTCACAAATCTCAAACAAAATTCAACCAAACAAAAAGGGTTACTTAGCCATAAGACTTTAAGTGTTTCTTTTGTTACCTTCTCACCTTTGTTTTATAAATGAATGAGTGATGCGTTAAACATCAGAACTAAGGTCTGGTTGATTTAACAAGCAGGAAAAACACCAGTCTTCACGAAGATGACTTTGCACTTGGTACTGTAACCGGGAGGCCCATAGGCTTGTTTGGACAAACAGATACATGATACATGTATGTGGTTTGATGTAAATGCTATTATACTACTACTGTAATACACGTGCTAGAAAGTCCCGATTTTCATTGGACAGTCCATATTGGTGGTCCACTAAAGGGGCAGACATATGTGGGCAGTGCTTGGGTGGATAGTGGTGGAGTTGTGGCAGATTAGGTGTTAGGTTAATCTTTCCCAATCTGGTAGGTGTAACAGTTGAGAAATATGTGCAATACATTACACATTCTGACTCCTGCTTGCACTTTAGGTAAAAAGTTATTATACTGGCAGTTTTCAGGCTTTGCAATTAAATATTATGAGATTATTCACTTAACAAAACACATTATGATGCAGTCAGTTTACCTGACTTTAATAGTAGTAGTTACATTATGGCAGTGGCGTGCGGTGGGGTGAGGCAGGTGAGGCACAGCTTTTCCTGTCATACTAACATATATGCTGAAGTTTTGAGTTTATAAAGTATGTAAAAAATACAAAGAATATATTTTAAAAAAAATCTTCTTTTTATTATTCTAATAATTTTTATAGTCAGAACTCTGGAGTAAAAAGTCTATGGCAGGTGAGGCAGTGCCTCACCTGGCTACCTTTCCTGCACATCTCTTATCAAAACTCATCAAATCTCCAGCAGTGTATACTGCTGCACATGTGTAAAATGCCGGCATGTACCCCATGGCTCATAAATTGTGTGCAAATCTAACTCTGGTACTTGCCAGGGACACCTCAGCCATTTACCTCACTGCACGTCCCTGCATTATGGTACAGGTGGAGGATAGCTTTGCGCTTGTGCAGAACAGCAGACCAGTGATCTGATCTGGTCATGTAGCCTTTTTAGTTAAAAATTATATATATATATATATATATATATATATATATGTATATATATATATATATATATATATATATATATTATATCTTAGGGATCAAGGACATCCAGCCCACATATTGATTACTATGGTTTTACTGTTGTGTCCATCTTTATTACAAATATCTTAATAGTAAACGTGTCTTTACTACTGCGATCACTTTGAAGTCACAGCATTGGTTTTCATGTAATGTAGGTATTCTTTAGCTTGTGGTAGGTTTATACATTTGTTATACCGCTAAACTCATCAATCATTTTGTATATTAAGCATTTAGGCCCTTATTCAGATCAGATCGCAGTACAAATTTGTTCTCAAAGTGGGCAAAACCATGTGCACTGCAGGTGGGGCAGATGTAACATGAGCAGAGAGAGTTAAATTTGGGTGGGGTGTGTTGAAACTGATATCTAAATTGCAATGTAAAAATAATGCAGCCAGTATTTACCCTGCACTGAAACAAAATAACTCACACAAATATAACTCTCTCTATACAGGTTACATCTGCCCCACCTGCAGTGCACATGGTTTTGCCCATTTTGAGAACAAATTTGTACTGCGATCAGATCTGAAGGGCCATAGTATGGTGGGTAGAACATACTAATAAAACCCATTGCCCCAGAGTAATAATGGTCTGCTCTTATATACAGTATGGTCTTATTAAATAAACTGGTTGTTGAACCAGGTAACTAATTTACAAAGAAAATTATTACAATCAGCTGTGTAGTCCAACTTATCTGCAAGTTAACCAGGCATTAAATAAAAAAAATATACATAAAAATTAAGGCATTAAAACAATACAAAATAAAATGTTTGTCAGTGTGCACAAAATTCAATTATATAAGTAATGCAGACATATGAGGTGAGGTTCTGGATATACTGTAGTGTTCTCAAGTGCAGATGAGAAGGTTACTCTGTGCAAAGTACTGCTAACTATATATGCCAATCTCTGTTAATAAACTTTATTCACCTTTGATTGCACTGCCAATAACTTACTGTATAACCAGTATGCAGCATAGTAGAATAATTGTAATATACATATTTAATAGTAGTTGTTAAGGGTTCTTTTAGTTGACAACCCATCATTAATTTTCAAAATGCTCAAAATAACATTCAAAGTCAAGTTTTGTAGGTATTAATGAAGTGATCTCAAACTTTTCAGATCTGAAACTCACCCCAGTACCCAATTTAGACAGCAAACTGTACCTTGATACACATGCTTCAAAGTGCTAGAGCTCAAGATTTATTTTGACACTTGATTTCACTTTAACACCTTCATAACAGCCATCTGAAGAACAATCAGGCAGAGAAGGAGTTAATGATGTTCTGTCAGTGAATCCACCATACGTCGGCATTGAGATAATGCCAGTTTCACATTCTGGTTGAATGGCTTCATAGATGTGTAGGCTAGTAAATCAGGGTAAATGACGATGAGCGTCTTAATTCTAAGGTGGCTTCAGTATTTTGGCACATGTATTTTGAGTCTGGCATCAGGTGACTCAAGGAATTGGCACATATAAAAGAGCTTCTCACCTCCAGGACTGAGCTCTGTCAATTGGCACACAAAGAAAAAAATCAAATCAAATAAAAATGAGCCAGAGATATTAAAGAACTATGATCCAACAGCTCAGAGAAATGGCACAGGGATACAGAGCCTTGAAACCTGTAAAAATAGGTATCTTGGGGACAGGGCACACAGCCATCTCCCTTTGTGTCACTACAAATTCATAGAAAAGTCTATTGGAAAACAAAAATGTTCAACCACATATTTACAAAAAAAAAAAAAAATTAACTGTGGGTGGTGTGATTCCATCCCATGTTTCTGATGACTGAAGCGGCACCCTAATTTCTCTCCCCTCACATTCAACGTGACGGAAGTACTAATTGGAGGCTAGGTTGACGCTTCCCAATATCTCCAGCTAGAACCATGTGTTGCCAAGGAGAAATGAAGATTAATGCCCTTATGGTCATAGCTCTTGTGCTAGGATTCTGCCCTCAATCACCAAACCAACCATACCATATCATTACCAAAACAATCTTTCCATTGTCCATCCAATGAACTTCTTCAATAAACAATGAAGAAAACACATATATGTGAATATTATATTACAGGCTGAGATGCAGCACATGTGAAAAATAGCCCTCAGCGAACAATTAGCATTACCCTAATGTCAGGTTATATCCTTAATGGCAAGCAGTTGTTGTTTTTTTTATTATTGTTTGGTATCTTCATTATAACAGTGGCCAGGATGTGAAAAAAATATGATCCAGTTTTATTATTGGATCAACTCATGCTTACAGTATATAACTGTGGCCATGAAATGACTGGGATCCTGTAAGAATGGCTTCCTTTAAATAAAGCTCAGCTGATGGAAACAGAGTATCAGAAATGTTTATCAAGATAACTAAAATTCTTCCTTCACTATGAAGGACAACCATAATTCTTTAACCCAGACTGGTACTATCTGTTCCTGAAAAGACAGTGGCATGTCAGGAAGCCCTTGGATCCAGATGTGGGTATTCTATTGTCTTGATATTTCTATTTCTATGTCTACTTTCATTAAACAGTCAGTTAAATGATATTAATCATGGCTGAGTTAACTGAAAGAGTGAGCTACCAAACAGAACCAATAACCTTGCACAGCCAACTAAATATAAAAAGTTATAAAAAACTATTCTAAATTTACATTGCTGTTTTATTTGTAAAAGTTCAGTTATGTCATGTATTTCTTCTTTATGTATTGTAAAAAGTTTGTGGTCAGTAGTGACAACAGCGTTGAATATTATTGTAGTGTTCCTGAGCAATTAGCTTAAATCATTTTTAGTCGTTTTTTTTTAAACGTCAAATGATTTTTGTTAACAGACCAAAGAAAAAGTAATGTATTTTTATTGTGAATTTTCATCTCAAATTATATGTGATGTCTACTTAAGGATTAGCAGGAATAACCTGAATCAGAATTAATACTATGTGTACTGGCAAAATTGTAATGGATGAAAAGCTAAAGTGAGTATAAGGTGGATGGACAAGTGGAGATAACTCACTTTAGGGTTTATGTAATCATACAAAGCCATCTATTTACGTTTTCAGACTTACTCAACACAAACATACAATATCACTTACAACGGGCAGTTCCCAGTTACGCTTTCAATGGACATGCTATGTACCATTTGCTCATCAACAACGGATGCCCAGTCGGCCCCTTATATGCAGGGGGTTTCATGGAAGCTTCCTATAATGCAATCAGTGCCCTCTTTCATTCTGAAACTTTCCCCCTACCATCTTTTTTTCACTCTTTGAGAATTACCTTCCTGAAACTAAGTCTTCTCCCAGCTCTTCATGTCATGGTTTTGGAAGAAAACTCGAGAATGTCTGTACATATTCCTTTCTCCTCCCTCCCTTACAGCACTCAGCCCAAGTCTTTTATAATTAAAAACAAACAAAGACCCACTCCCACCCCCTCCTCTGATGTCAGCTTGGTGCTTCTTGAGGCTGGAATTTGATCTTCACATGAACAGAAATACAAGATGGCCCAGGAAGAGAAGAAAGATAATAGGGAATAGATAGGCTGCATCTCATCCTACTCCAACAGCATTCAGGAACACCTCTGTCCTGTTTCACTGTGAGAGAATAACATTTGGGAATTGGGTAGGGGAGAATTTAGGTCCCAGCCCACCTCCCCCTCTCAGACATCAGATTCAATGCTGGATAACTTCTCATACACATGGCCATTGGTAGAGTTGTTGAAAGATCTGGGGTTCTTATTGTTTGAAACGCAGGCATTGGGTTGGTTCCCTATACAAATGTCTTTTTGGAAACATCCTGGAGGACCCGCATGAAGAGAAGTAAGTGATTTACCAGTCCCTCTGAAGTCCGACCTTCCCTTCAAGCCACCAATAGCAGGTTGCCTAAAATAGTAGGGCTTGCTCCCATGCAGCAGACATTGGTCATCCCCAAACGTAGGAATAAATGGGTTTTGGGTGACTCGGTCAGGGTAAAGGGAACGGCTAAGCATATAACCCCCAGGATTGTGGCTTGGCCCATGGGACTTGCTGGCAAAATTGGACTCATTCGGCATTTCAAACATATGGGCATATGGGCTTCCATCCAGAAAGCGTTCCTTATCTTTTAAGCTGACACTGCGTGGGGCTAAGGTAACATCTTCTTTCTGAAGGTCCACAAAAGTGTCATAAGAATGCTGGCGATGGAGTTTACTTCGGTTACGCTTCTGGGCTTTGCCATTCGATGGGCTTTGTGGATATTTGGAGTTGGCAGGTGGTACTGGTCTTGCATCCAAATCTTGAAGAGAGTTGTCTTCACTGATATCATAAAGGTTTCCAGCTTTCTTACAGACTTCACAGCGAATACAAGCGGGACGATTAGTGTTCTGCCCTGCGTAGTTGTGAACTTTTGATGGACAGTTACGACAAAAGTTGGTTGCAGATCTGTCATCCCACTCTAAATTAGCAATGTTTTTCTCCCAAGCATTAGCTCCAGTACCATGTTTGCGTTCATTCTGCCCAAACTCGCCAGTATGTTTCTGATGCTGTCGGTTGGAACAAGAACTTTCATGTTTAAAATCCTCCCCTCGTTCTTTATAGATATCAGTCAGGTCTACATGTTCCCAATGGGGATTGTTTTCTTTTGTCCGGAACTGATCCAGATAAAAATCTCGCAGACCCTCCTTGTCTCGGAAGTAGCGCTTGTGATCAGGAGACCTTGGGCGTCTGCGATAGGCTAGTTCTATCTCATCAAACTCTCTTCTGGATTTAGCTGATGCTGGACGTTTCTTTAGACTATCTTTATATTGCTTCCTCCTTTTTGCATTGCCTTCAATGTTGCCATAAGTGACTGTATGAGTGGATATATCAGAAACATCAGACCTAATTAAGTCATCAGGAGCTCCATATCGATCACTTTTGATTGAAAATTTTCCATACAGATCACCTATTTGGTTTGTTGGGTGTTTAGATGGTAAACCTATATCTAAGGGTTTTTTGGACAATGATCTTGGTTGTGTTGTAAAAGGAGCATTATCACAGTCGTACAATCCATCAATAGAGCTATTACTTCCTATACTGTGTGGTCTATGGTGATGAAAATGATCTTGGTAGACATTGCTGTCTTTAAGTTGAAGGTTACCAAAGGTCCTTTCTACTTCAGAGATGTAGTCACTGAAAAGATTCTCCTCTGGTTGAAAGGATTTACAGTCAGAGTGCGTAAAGCTCCGTCGGTGTTCAGAGATATCGTATACTGAAGATTCCCTCCGAATAAAGTCCAATGCACTCTGTGGAGAACCATTCACTCCAGAAAGATTGGCCATGTTTTTGGCAGTGCGGAGGAGACGAAGTATATTGGAGTGGGTGTTGTTCATTGTAGCTGATGGGGAGTTCATGGTAGACTGTCTGTCTTCTATTGGAACTCCATGAATGCAACTGTAAATACCCTAAATGGATGAAAAAAAAGGTTTAAAACATCATTATAACATAATTTAGTCTATCAGCAATACATTATATTCCATGTGGATTTATTTAACAAATAGGAGTTTCTATTTTGCAATACTGCTACTGTACTGTACTGATTAAAAGGTCAGATTAAAAAAGACTGAAGGCATTTCTTAGAGGACCTTTTCAAAATAATAATATAATTACATGAATACTATTAATTATATATTTGTAGTTATAGATATGTACAAATGTATCCTTAATGACATAGGTGTGGTATGACTGGCCGAAGGTTAGGATCCTGACAGTCAGTATACTGACATCGGAATCCCAGCTGCTCGTACTCCAACAGGGGGGCGAGCACAAAAAAAGGCCCTTTTGGGTTGTGGACCTCCCACGGGGAGAGTAGCCCCTGTTGGTCGGGATCCCGACTATCGGCCAGTGATACGGCACCCAATGACGGTAACCTGTTTTGAAACTCTATGCATCAGTTAAGAGCTATAAATAAATTAAATACATACAACTTTAATATTGTATAAGTGAATATTACAAATTATTATGTTATATTATGTTTTTTTAGCAAAAGTTTAAAAAGCACATGGTTTACACCGAATAACTTATATTTGTAAAGTACACTTTTTACATTCAGATGTGTCCTTATACATTTAGCCTCAATACACAAGATAGCTTGGTGTGAGTTGAGCTGCCATGCCCTCTGCTAGCATTGGGTGTATTTTTGCCAAAAAAGCAGTTGCCGTTTGATTAGTGTGCAATAATGCTTTGCTGATTAATTTATTATAGAACACTTGTATTTCTGTTTTTTTACTGACTCAGTATATGAAAAACAATGGGATTTGGCACGGAGAAGATTTGCATCCACTTCAATGTAGCACCTACAGCAATATAGATTTGTCTCAGTAACTTACATAAATCCAAAGTACAGTTTCTTTGTGCAGGCTAGTCTCATAACGTTCCAACTTTTTTCGTAAAAAAGCTTCTCTTCTGTATGGTAAGCAATCTGATGCAGATGTGTAAAATTTTGGGGGGTGTGGCATAATTGTGGTGGCGTGGACTCACGCGTTTGGAAGAAAATCTATTACAAAATATCCAGAAGCTCAGAAGCAGCAGCTTCGCTGCAGCACAGCACACTACAGCGTGTAATGTGCTGAGCTCTCATGCTGCTGCTGCTGTTGCCTCTCCATCAGGCCTGGGCCCGGGTAATTAGTACCCCATCTCTCGGCGGCCATGCCGAGAGGGGCTGTTTGGCATGACTGTATCAATGATGTTTGATGGAAGATCTTAGAGTTTAAGACATACAGCGTAATCATTACAAGGAAAATACATATATAAGACTATTATACCAGAACAAGGCACACAAAAAAGCAACAACAATGTAAATAGTAATAAACACCAGCATGGTAATATAAAAAAAGATATATGTGTTATGTGACATACTCTAAAGCTACAGAAATTTGTATAAAACCAATACAAATTTGTGTAGCTTTATACAATAATCGCCAAGCACAAATCTAAAGAGATTAAAAGGTAACACACTGACTATTTGTTAATGTTGATCAGACGGGACCTGTATTAAAATGACCCTTGGAACGCATATGACAGATTTATTTAAATCTTTGTTTCAAAAGTCATTGCTTCTTCACCTGCTAACAGCAGCAATATATCTGGGAGGAGACTGGCACGGTTACCAATACAAGTCTACTATGCCAGCAGGGCTTGCCAGGTTGTTTAATTTCTGGACACTGTTTCCAGCACAGCTTGGCGCTTTACTAACTAAATGCATGTGACAAGCTGGTAACTGAATTTAGCTGTTGATTCAATTACGTGGCTTAAAACTGATTTTTGTTATGGAACAAACTATGGGATTGTGATCTGTAGCAAGAGCAGAGACTACAGTAGTCACCACATTATGCATTGTCACTATACACAGCTATGACCTACGGTAGGCAGCCGGTGGGCATTTTGTTTTGAAGTACAGTAGATATTCAAACAAGTATTATATACAGAATTTTAGTAACCATTATCTGACAAATTAAATGGTGATATATTTCTGATGATACAGTTTAATTCTGCAAAATGTCTATCTACAGAGAGAAATGCAATGCCTGCACAGCCAGTACAGCCCTGCAGCGGTGCCAACCCATAGGGGGCGCACCATGGGCTGACTGATTTTCAGTTAACCAGTGGGAAAGCAAAGACAATCATTCCAGAGGGATGACTTCACCTGTGATCCTGTGGGAAGTATTTTCCTGCCTTTGAACCTTCTTGGTTTATGAAAAGAATAGCAGCTGCGGAGCTAAGGACACCATCTCCCAATCTGCTCATACATCATCATATAACAAGACTTGTGTTAGGCTGGCTGGCCAGCAGGTCAGGGTCTCCAGAAGAAGGTTCACTTCAGGCTTAAGACTTCCGACAGATCAGCCTGATATATCAAATTAAATCAGCCCAAATTGGTGGGGTTTGACATCAGATTGGATCCAATGCACGTTTCCGTGTACATCGGATCGGAGCCTAAAGCTGGGTACACATATGTATAATTTCCTTTTTCTTGCGACCGTTCGATCGACCGAATACACGTTCGGCCGTCCAAAACATACGACCGTTCTGCGCGTACACATATGTACAATTTTACTTGCGACGTCCGATGTACTCCCGTCCAAACAATCGCAAGAAGAAGTATATGAGAGACCCTGTAACCCTTTGCCTGCTGTTTTAACTAATGTGTCTTTAATGCCTCACTGCTCAACATTTTAGACGCATCACTTTAAGACATTAATCAATGTTGAAGTTTTAATAGTGTGTTATGGTGCCCAGAAAAGAGCTTCCAGCCCACTCTATTAAAACTTCAACATTGATTAATGTCTTTTTTTTTTTTTTATAATCTTTTTTATTACGTTTTTCTTTCATTCAAACATAAAAGTGAAAGGTATATGGTAAAGATAGACATTCAGATACAATATAAGTATATCTTCGATACAACAGTAAATCACACAATATCATTCCTATTTAAGAAAGATTTAGCTGAATAACAATATGTTTATACTTTTTTCTCCACTAACTATTTTCCAATATAACCCTAAACATTTCAATCGACTTAATTCTATATTAAGTGGAGTAATATATAGTTATATAATCTTCTATTATTCTGTTTTTATCCTGTAACATTCTGAGATTGCTATCTTACTATATCTAGCTTCTAAACATGTAACATATAGACAATAGACCTGGGGAGACAAGGAAAATAAGAGGATGGAAAGGGGGGGGGGGGGGGGGGTGTTTCCTTACTTGTCCAAGAACCATATCAAATATCCTGTCTGCGGCGTACATATTAAAAATGAGTGGGTTCCATTAATACACAAATATTTGTCTTCATTTCTTATTCAGATCTACATTATTACATATAGACATCTATACATTTATAGGTGTATCACAGGAGGTTACATTTTCAAAGGTTATTGCAATCTGGTTTCTTTCAGGTGTATCCAAGGTGTTTATAAAGGGAGACCATTTCTGGTAGAAGGTTTTTGCACCTCTTATTAGATCAAGTCTCGCATATCTCCTTTCAAAAAAAAGAATCTGTAATAATTTTTGTTTAAGCGCGGCAACAGTCGGTGCAGTTTTCTTCGTCCAATGTATAAGGACGCATTTTCTTGCTGTAGTTATAATCATAATCAAAAGTGAGAGCGTTTGCTTATTTAGGCCATTTTGTTTCCAGGTTTGGTAGTTTAGTCCCATACATGCTGCTATGTCCAATGTAAAAGAGGACTGGAATATTGTGTTTATATATTGAACAGTCTTGTTCCAAAACCTTTTCAGTTTGTAGCAGTCCCACATGCAATGTTGAAAATCTGCAACCTGTGTTCCACATTTTATACAATCTCCTTTTTCCTCTTGGACCATATATTTTCGTCTATGGGGGGTTATATAAGCTCGATGTAAAGTCCTTATGTAGACTTCTTGAAGATATACAGATTTTAGTGCAGAGATCGATGAATCATATGAATCTAACATAATAGAGACGTTTTGTATCATAGGTACATCTGAGTTCCATTTGGAAGATAGTGTTGCCCATTGAGGGTCTTTAAGGATATCTATCGTCATTAATAAGGTATATAGATATTTAACTTTATACGGTTTCCCTGAGGCATAGCTTAATAATGTATCAATATTTGTTATTTGTGAGATTTTTTCTATTTTGGTATTGATTAATAGTGGGATTTCTAGAGAAAACAAAAAGTGCCTAACCTGCATGTACATAAACAAATGAGTCTTTGGTAAGTCATATTTTAGAGCTAATTGTTGAAAAGTATAGAGATTTCCTCCAGGGTCGAACATTTTGGAAGAGACGTCTAGCCCCCTCTCTCTCCATATCTTGTATCCTTTATTTTGCATTGAAGGTATAAAGAGGGGATTACCCCACAACGGGATATAATGGGTAATATGAGAGTTTCTTTTGGTCTTCTTATTAATGTTTGTCCAAGCCACATGTGTATCATGGAGTAAGATATGTGATCTATATTTCTGAGGGACTTTATTCATGTTTAAGTGTAACAGAGCACTTGGGGAGTAGGGGTAGAATATGGCGCAATCCAGGTTATAATCTGTATAATTAGAAGAGATCATTAACCAATCAAGGATATATCTAAAAAACACTGAATCTGAGTATGCTGCTAGATCTGGGTAACCTAATCCTCCTTGCGATTTTAAAGTTTTAATCTTCCGTTTGGCGATTCTCGGCCTTTTATTTTGCCATATGAATTTGGAAAAAATTGAGTCTAGTTTAGTAATATCCGAGTTAGTTAAGGCTATGGGGAGCATTTGCATGCTATAAAAAATTTTTGGAAAAATTATCGCTTGAATCACCGCCAATCTTCCCAACAAGGAAAGAGGCAGGTCCTTCCATGTTTCCAATTTGGTAGTGATTTGGGCGATAACTGGTGTAAAATTGAGGGAGTATAGTTTAGTGAGATTAGCTGGGACCTGTACTCCTAGATATTTAAAGTGGGATGTATTTACAACAAAGGGGGTATTTAAACTATTAATTAAATTTATACTGGTTTGGCCAATTGGGAGGATTTCTGATTTATTTAAATTGACCCTATATCCGGAGATGGTACCGAACGAGCGAATGAGATGCAATAGGGCGGGTAAAGAATTAGTAGGGTTAGAGAGAAATATTAGTGTGTCGTCAGCAAAGAGTGCTATTTTTAGTTCCTCAGTACCAATTTGAATGCCCTGTATCATTGGAGAGGTTCTTACCGCTATCGCTAGAGGTTCAATGGCCAGGGCAAAGAGGAGGGGTGAAAGAGGACACCCCTGCCTCGTGCCTCTGGCCAAAGTGAAGGGTTCAGAAAATATTCCATTACAGGCAATTATTGAGGACGGGGAGTTATATAAAGTTTCAATTATGCTTATGAAGCGGGAGGGGAAGCCAAATTTTTTTAAAGTTTCAAAGAGATGAGGCCAAAGGACCATATCAAACGCCTTCTCGGCGTCCAACGTCAGCACCAGGCCAGACGCCGAGGAGGCGTTTGTTTCACTTGAAATTTGTTGGATAGCTGCCAAGACCCTTCTAACATTAACTGCTGAATGTCGGCCTGTTATGAATCCTGTTTGATTTTCATGTACAATCAAGGGGAGTATAGGTTTCATTCTTTCTGCTATAATTTTCGTAAAGAGCTTATAGTCAACGTTGAGCAACGAAATTGGTCTATATGAAGCTGTTAAGTTTAGGGGTCTGCCTGGTTTTGGGATTACTTTGATTATAGCGTCAGAAAAATGATCAGGGAGTGTGTTTTTGCTAATTATATCATTAAAACAATTTGTTAGGGGTTCTACTAATTGTTGTGACATTGTCTTATAGAATTCATTTGTGTAGCCATCTGGGCCTGGGGCTTTTGCTAATTTCAGTCTTCCTATCGCCCATGTGACTTCTTCATTAGTCACCGGAGCTATAAGAGAGTCAAGCAGGTGAGAGGGAATTTGTGGGGTCTGGAGGGTGTTCCAATAAGCGTTTCTTATATTTAGGTCAGGTTCAGAGAAGGGAGTAGATGCATCCATTCGCTCATCCGGGACCATCCCCGGAGGGGTATAAAGATTCTTATAATAATCTCTGAAAATTTTAGCTATTTGGGCATTAGAAGTAGTAAGTGTGCCATCTGGCTTTAATTGGGGTTGAATGATATTTTGAGTTCTAGATCCCTGTAATAAGTTGGTTAGAAGTTTTCCTACCCGGTTCCCATATTTATAGAACTTTGAGTTAATATTAAAGAGATATTTATCTCCTTGCAGTTGCAAGTAGTCTTCAAACCTTTTTTTAGATGTATTGTATTGAATTTTAGTCTCAGGTGAGGGAGAGATCTTAAATTTATGAAAGTCATTTGTCAGAGTCGTCTGGAGTTCCTTATAATTTAGTTTCTGTTTTTTCCGGAGTCTAGAAACATGAGAGATAACTACTCCTCTTATGACTGCTTTGGCTGTCTGCCAAAAAATAATAGGGTTTTCTTCAGCATATGAGCTGTTTTCAGAGATATAATTATTCCAGGTGGTGTTGAGAGCATCTGTCAGGTCTCTAGACTGGGCAAGATGAGATGGGAATCTCCAGTTTAAAGTTGGCTTTTCTGTGTCTTGTATTATCAGGTGAATTGTGATCAAACCATGGTCAGATAGAGTGGGGGGTAAAATATCTACTTTTTTTAGGTTGGGAAGAGAGGGTTCTGGGATCAATATATAATCTATCCTAGACCATGTAGCATGTGTCAGGGACAAACATGTGAAGTCCTTCTCAGTCGGGTTAAGTGCTCTCCAGGAGTCCACTAGGTTAAAACAATCTATGAGGTAAGGTACTCCAATTTTAGGGAGAGTGATCGTGTTTTTTGGAGGAGGAGAGCGATCTAACAAAACATTAGACATGAGGTTTAAATCTCCACAGATGAATAAAGTACTGGGATCATATTTATATAATTTAGCTATTATTTGTTTGAAAAATGTTTTCTTATATTGCGTGGGAGCATATATACTACAAACGGTTATGTTCTTATTCATGACTTCCAAATTTATTATGACATATCTGCCTTGAGGATCCGCATCTGTCGATTTAATTTTAACTTGTAGTTGTTTTTTAGCAAGAATTGCTACACCACAAGATTTAGAGTTGCGATATGCTGAGCCTAATAGCTCCCATTTCATCATAGCAAGTTTTTTATGTTCTGTTGGCGAGAGATGCGTCTCCTGGAGGCAGATCAGGTCTATGTTCTGCTTATTTAAATAAGTAAAAAGTTTTCTCCTCTTAGCAGGTGTGTGGATTCCTCTAATATTTAGTGAGCCTATCACCACTGACATGTCACAGATATAATAAATATGTTACTGACCTTGGTTCTTTCGAGGACAGGTAAGGGGGGTAACACAGAAGGGAAGAAAGACAACATGCGACGAAATGGACAACAAATATTCTACTCACTAAAATATAAAGAAAAAAGAGAAGAAAAAAATGCAGCATAATTAACATTTGTGATATGACTTCCGTTAAGGGACTGCTTAGATAGTTTTCAGCGTCCACTCGAATTAAGATGTATCTTGTGACGGCTGGCTTCCGTCATCCAAATTACTCCTCATTTAGTCTCTCTGGTGTTATGCCAAAGAGAGGTATCTGTAATTAAACCCCTTTATTAGCTTTGAGCTAATATTGCCTGGACTTGTGATATTACTCTAATTGTAAGATTCCTTAATGTAAAGTCAGGTAAGGTTTAGTCCGTCGGTAATATCATCTGGTTCCTGATCCTTTATTATGTCAGGGAGAGATTTTAAGGCTTCCTTTGGGTCTAGGTAATCTCTGTGTCCTGAAGACGTGAAGACTCTAAGTCGTGCTGGATACATCATGTGGAATTTGATGCTTCTTTTCACCAGCTCTGAGCACGTTGGAGCGAAGGCTTTTCTTTTCTTAGATAGGTCTAATGAAAAGTCTTGATAAAGTCGTAGGGAGTGCGTTTCCCAGACAAGAGGGTTATTCTTCCGGGATGCCATCCATAATACTTGCTTATGGAGGTAGTTAAGGACCTTAAAGATGACCACCCTTGGTTTTGAGTCTGGGTGGGACTTTTGGGGGCCCATCCTGTGTACTCGTTCAATGACTAAATCTGCACATGCTGATTCTACATTTAAGAGCTTAGGGAGCGTATTTCTTACAAAAAACTCCAGTTGTGTCCCTTTAAGAGACTCAGGTAAGCCTGTAATTCTCAAGTTGCAGCGCCTTGCCCTATTTTCAATATTTTCCACAGAGTCATTTAGACGTTTATTTTCTGTTTGGAGGGCTCTTATTTCGTTTTGCATCAAGTGTAAGCTGTCTGCATTATCACTGATCCTCTGCTCTGCTACTGTTGTGCGTGTAGTGAGCGATTTAAGCTGGTCAGTGATATCTGACACTGCTTTCTGCAGCAGGGGGGCTACAGCTGCTTGGACAGCTTCTATGAGTTCAGCATAGGGAATTGCGGAGATACCTGTTTGTGGCGTCGGTATCGGGTGCTCCATAATCTGCTCTCCGGTGGGCTTTTTTGCAAGTGGAGTGCCCTTGGTGTTATCAGGATTCGCTGCGGTAGCGTGGTCGCCGCGCCTTTTCTCCTGTCTCTGCGGCTGGGGATTCTGCGACGTGTGGTGCGCCGCGTGCTGCGGAGATTTAGGGCGCTCCGGAGCAGGTTTGTTCTTGTCCATGGTGACAAGTGTTGTCCTGGGGGATCTGGACCGGTTTCTGCGTGGGGTATTCAGCTTGCGGGCTTGAGGAGATGATTCGGTTAACGGAGCGTTGTGGAGTTGCTGCTCACTCCACGCTGCCGGAACCGGAAGTCCATCAACATTGATTAATGTCTTAAAGTGATGCCTCTAAAGTGCTGAGCAGTGAGGCATTAAAACACATTAGTTAAAACAGCAGGCAAAGGGTTACAGGGTCTCTCATAATGCAGCATACCACCGTGCTTTGTCAAACTGTCAAGCATATCGATCGAACGTGCGTACACACTTCACTTTTGTTCCGATATGGAGCCGTCCTGTCGGATGAAATATTAAGCAGCAAAGAACCTTCGACCGACCGACCGTGGACGGCCAAGAGCGTTTTTGGCCGTTTATCGGTCGCACAGCAGCAATTGGGACAGCGTACACACCTATACAATCGAACGGCCGTTTGCCCCCAGATTGGAAGAACGGCCCGACGATTGTATATATGTGTACCCAGCTTAAGATCCTACAACCAGCACATAGTATAAATCGTAATTGGACCCATCAGTGGCACATCGCAGGTGGTTTTTAGAACCTGCGTTGTATCTCATATGATTTACCTTGAATTGCCCCGGCAGGTCCCCAGAAGTCTTTTACATGTGATCAAGTGCCAAATCGTATGGAAACTCTCCTGGGGAGCTGCTGGGGGGAGGGTGATAAAGGGAAATCAGGTCCGACTTGTGCCTCCAACTTGTCAGATCAGTGTATAGGCACCTTTAGGGACTAGTAGAGCCCCTCCAGGTAAAATTCACCACTGTTCTCTACCTAAGTGAAGCTACTGTAGATGCAGTCTGCGAGACTGCACTGGCTGCACTGTGACTCTCAGTGGCTTTCTAATGGAAATCTGATCTGCCAGTCACCCAAGGCACTCCCATTGGGAGGTGTTCCCCCCCTCCGGAGTGCCTCTATGAGCTGCTATGGCTGAAGCCCATAGAATCCGAGGTCTGTACATGCGCTGGTCCCAGTGCCTGTCATCTGCAGTATACAGGTGCCGGGGCTGTAATTTAACTTCTATGGGCTGCTGCCAAAGCAGTCCATAGAAGCTTGGTGTATTTTATAAAGGGGTGGTAAAGATGGTTTTCAGGGGGTGTGGATCATTTGGTCGACAGTATCTGAGTCGACAGTCAAAAGGTTGACAACGATTGATTGACATGCATTAATTAGGTTGTCAAAATGTCGATGCTACAAAAATGTTGACTTAGAAACTGTTGACATGGGAAAAGGTTAACTTGAGATTTTTATGTTTTATTGTTGTCAATGTCAACATAGGTCGACATGGACACCATATTAGTGTACCTCCAGAGCTCGCCATGCTTCAGACACAGCGCATCGCAGTGCTTGGCAAACTATTATAGTCTCGTTCTATGCCCAATGGGATGGTAAAGTATAAACAATTTGGTTTAAAAAAAAATCAAAAACTCATGTTGGCCTTATCTTGTGTTCAACTTTTGACCATGTCGACCTAATGCATGCTTTTTTTATGTGACAACCCTCTGCCTGTCCACCAATACAGTAGATCCAATGACTGCTTACTGTTGTGGAACATTCCTGATTCACAGAATGGTGTACATCCACTTTCATGCCACAAAAATACTGAAATGTTTTACCAGCTATTAGACCATTTGCACTCTGCATCGGCTGTACAATAACGATGCCACTGTGTAAAGACGATTAATTAACGTAAAGTAAAAAGAATATTCCTAATGTAAAAGAATGGTTTTCTAAAGAGGAGTGCTTGAGTTGTGTGCCGTGTAGTGTATTACCCTCAGCTACAACACACGCTACATCCAATCAGAATTTTCTGCCGGCACAAGGTTTGTTTCTTTTGTGCTAAATTTTCATCACCGTAAAATCTATTGCCATGAAGAATAATGCACTTTAACAGGGTTTTCCAAAATCTCTTATGGAATGCATCTATCATTAAATATATTAGATAAAAATGGCACAAAGGGAAAAGCCGATGCTGTATTTCTTATCTCTATTTTGTAGTCAGAAAGAAAATCCCCTTTAATACATTATTTTGGCATTAAGTGCACATTTAATGACCCTGCTCTTAGCAGCATTACAATGGGCTGCATGTCTAATGTGTCTGATGGG
This sequence comes from Crinia signifera, assembly GCF_055691185.1. Taxonomy (NCBI): domain Eukaryota; kingdom Metazoa; phylum Chordata; class Amphibia; order Anura; family Myobatrachidae; genus Crinia; species Crinia signifera. The sequence continues at coordinate 62,992,299 of NC_139224.1, forward strand.
TTCCTTTCACTTTCAGACGCAGGGAATCTTTTAGTAGTTAGTTTTTTTTTTATTTGTCACCAAGTTTAATAATTTGACCTAAAAATGTACTGTAGATAGTTATAATATATATATAATTTATTATTATATTACAGGATTGCCGAACCTCCCGGAATTACCGGGAGTCTCCCGAAAATCGGGTCCCCCTCCCGGCCCCCTGGAAGGGTGGGCAACCCTCCCGGAATCAGGGGGACCCCCACTGAGCCCCCCGATCGTGGCATTTAAATGCCGCAATCCGCGGGTCTCAGAGGAGGGGGCGGAGCTAAAATGACACACTTGTGTCATTCCACACTTGTGTCATTTTAGCCCCGCCCCCTCCATGGAGATCAGTGATTTAGACTATTTCCCGTAATGGGGACGGACGTCACAGTCAAGCCCCGCCCACCAAACGGGTAATGAAAGTCTCCTCTCCGGGCTTCTTTAATTTAACCATCTGGACTCAAGCATGGGTATTTTAAAACCTGGCCTGTAATGGTGGAGTTTGGAAAACTCTGATCTAGGCCCTTATTCAGATCTCATCGCAGTACAAATTTGTTCTCATAATGGGCAAAACCATGTGCACTGCAGGTGGGGCAGATGGAACATGTGCAGAGAGAGTTAAATTTGGGTGGGGTGTGTTGAAACTGAAGTCTAAATGTGTAAAAATTATGCAGCCAGTATTTACCCTGCACAGAAACAAAATAACTCACACAAATCTAACTCTCTTTATACATGTTACATCTGCCCCACCTGCAGTGCACATGGTTTTGCCCATTTTGAGAACAAATTTGTACTGCGATCAGATCTGTATGCAGGTGATTAGGGACATACTGTAGCTAGACACATTGGTTACAAGGAGCTAATGCAGGTACTCCACCGGTACTGTGCCGGATTATCAATTTGACCGGATTATTTGCAGCCTCCAGCATTACCTAAACCCTAACCTCCCACAACCTAACCAAGCCCTCTCACAGCCTAATTTTCTCCTGCAGCACCTACACCTCCCACAGCCTGACTACATTCTGCAGCCTAACACTACCTCGCCAACTAACTGAGCCCTCCCGCAGCCTAATTTCCCCGGAAGCCTAATTTACCCCTGGCACCAGACAATTGGTGGTGTGCCTGTACTGGAAGTCGCTACCCTCTAACATTTCAACCAGTCATAAAGGTAGGTAGAATATGTAAGTAGTGCAGCTCCTCTTCTGTATGGTAAGCAATCTCATGCAGATGTGTCCTGCAACAGTTTTGCTGCTTATAGCAGAGTGCATGCCACGAGCGTTCACATTGCAGATGGGTCACATTGCAATGAATGGGAGGTGGGTACATGCTTTTATTTAAGTCTATGGCATAGCAGAAGCATACATAAATATACTATGCCACAATGTCCTATATGGGTGCACATGGGTCCCTGGGTCTGATGGGGGGGAACACTTCACACCCTGCATTAATTTAATCATACTCTCCTCTCCGATAGTTCGGCACTTGCTGCACAGCTGTAAAAACCACTAAGAAAATGGACTCTGCTTTCATTTGCCAGTGATAAGCGCATGCGCAATTTGTCTACAGCACAGCATCGGGGCCTGCACATGGGCCCAAAGTGCCCTGGGGTGGAGAGTCTGATAGGGTGAGGGAGAGAATTCTAGAGGTAGGGAGAGGAACAGGCAGGCATGGAAGTGATGAGTTGGCATGATAGGCAGCATGCATTTGTGGAGCAAAGTGGGCAGGTGGGAGTATAAAGGCAGATAAGGTTAAAGATGTACAGTATGAGGAAGGTTCAGTAAGTAATGTAACAAGATCTATAACTTGTGTAATGTTCTCTATTTAATTCACAAATACTGGCAGGACAGACATTTAAAATGAGCAGCTTGAATGTCTTTCCTGCTGTCCAATCCAAGGCAGTGTACCTAAATCCAAACTTGTTTTTGTGACATCATATCTCAACAAGTTGGCAATGAATTTCAGCTACTGATGTGCCCTTTAGACACAGAAATCTGATCACACTATGTACTTTAAAGTTTGATCATGCTTCTGCCAGACTCACCAATTTACATCTAATGTTGGGACAGTACAGCATGACTGAAACGAGGTGCAGTCTAATGGCCGCGAGGTTCAAATTAAATAGCGAACATTAGACACGTGAAAGATCTTCTTACTTTACTATTGAATCACCCATGTATATGGGAGATAATTGTAAATAAGCATGAGATGCTTAATTTAAGTTCTGAAGAGGAAGGAGGGCTAGAGTAGGGCTTGTAGGAGAGGGGAGGCAGATGTCGCATTTGTGGAGCGAATGTGGAGTTGGGCAGCTGCATTGAGGCCAGACTGGAGTAGGTCACAGAATGCCAATCTGGGGATGACCAGAAATGGATGAGGGTCTTAGTTGCCTCCAACTATATGAATGGCCAATCTTCTCTGCACAGCACTTCGTAATTGGTAGAACTACTGTATATAAACAATAATAATGTTAGAGACACTCTGAGAGTTTGTGAAGCCAGTGTACTTGCAGTATAAACTCTGTGGCTCTCTTATAGATCTTAAAGAGGGGACTAAAAAGCAAGTCCACAAGTATAGTAGGTGTACGGTACTTGCCATGGTCCTTACAAAAGGTCTGAGTTTGAGAAATACTTTGTTTAGCTCATATTTTAGACATCCCTGTAACATACAGTAATATAACACATCTGAGCTCATGGAACAGCTTTTCAGAAGCTGGGACGGAAACACCCCTAATACTCATTGATGTCGGATACGGTCACTAGGTCTACAAGCATTAGGTCGACAAACTGGGTCGATACCACTAGGTCGATATGCATGAAGGTCGACATGACTGAAGGTCAACATGGGGTTAGGTTGACAGGGTCATTGTGTCGACACAATCATTAGGTCGACATAGGGAAGGTCCTCATGGGTTTTTAATTTTTATTGAGCTGACATGTGCCGAGAGGTGGTATTTCATGCCTACCATCCACTAGGGGCGTGGTGATGGAATAAAATAGTGTGCCGAGCATTGCGGGGCACCATGCCCGAAGCATGATGAGCGCATCGAGCCATGCGAGGGGACACGGTGCTACGTTTTAGTATTCATGTTGACTGTGTCAACATTCGCGTCAATAAAAGTGAAAAACCCCAAGTCCACCATTGACTGTTGACCTTCCCCATGTTGACATAATGCTTGTGTCGACCTAATGATCCTGTTGACCTAACCCCATGTTGACCTTCAGTATGGCCGACCTAGTTCTTGTCTATCCAATGATCTAGACTTACTCAGTGGCTGCAAACAGGGGGGAAACCATTTGGTTTTGCCAATGTGTATGGTTGAGAAAATATTTGCAGCCTGGCACAGAGGCGGGGGGGGGGGGGGGGTGTCTCAGTTCTTTGGTAAGAAATCTCCAGTTTTTTTAAAGCGGCAATCATTTACACTGCAAAACCAGTTTCATTTTGCAGTGATGATTGCAATGGTTGCCGCTTTAAAAAAAACCTGGAGATTTTTTACCAAATCTCTCACTTTCTGAATCTCTCATCCTATTACATTTAACCCTATGTTTCTATGATTCTTTAGTAAACATGGAGCATTGGTTTTCCATAGGTAAAAAACGATCTTACAATTGTAGAGTTAGTTACACAAAATGGATTTCTCTGTCTTTCCTGGTATGTTAACCTCAGTGTTATTTTTAATTTTAAGCAATTTGAGATATCTAATTCTATCTGTACAAAAAAACCCATAATCAAGACTGATGCAAACGAAGCTATGATAATAAAGACACTGGCAGCATCCTGTAGAACTCACCCTGCTGATAGAGAACACCAGGCCTGGCTTTCCAGTGCAGACTCCCATAAAACAGTGTCGGAACTGCCAGAAGAAGAGGTGCTCCATAATGAAGGTGATAAGACTTAGAGCCATGGCAGCACCTAACATGTAGAAGACTCCGGCCATGTTATCAATGTCCAGCTGACTACTCATGACTTCATTCTTCTCATTGTGACAGATGCCGGTTAACCAGAGGGCTTCCAACTCTTCCATTTCCCCTAAACAAAATGTAGGAAGCGTTGTTATGTTTATCTATTAGGTGGTAATTTATCAGTCTAAGACCAAGTAATATAACACTGACCTATTTGCCATATAAGTAGCATGATGTGCGGTTTTAAACTAAGAAGCATAAATTAATACTGGACGATTTATAAAATGAAATACGCCCCTGTTGCTAATTACCCATTCTATGGCAAACAGATTATAAACAAAACACATTCAAATCCTGATGGGGAGACACAGGGCCAAATGCACTAAGCTTCAAAAGTGCTAAAATGGAGAGTGATAAACAGCCAGCCAATCAGCTCCTGTCTGACAGTTTTCAAACACAGTCTGTGACATGGCAAGTAGGAGCTGATTGGCTGGCTGTTTATCACTCTCCATTTATCACTTTTGAAGCTTAGTACATCTGGCCCCCAATGCTTCTAAATAGTATCATTAGCCACTACTTAAAGAAGAATCTAATCTCTTGTCACTGGTCATGCTGAAATTGCCAGTGCATGTTGGGAGTACAAATTGGTATTTATTAACAGTATTGATATTAACAACATTCTTTAATTGCTTAAAAAACAATTATAGCTTTATTAGTCGAGAAAACCATTAACTTCAAAACGCAGAGTCAGACAATGGGTAAAAAAAATAAAATAAAGAACTTTAATAAATAACTTTAATAAACAAATATTTCGTCACAGTGATCAGGCAAACCAAATTCGGGTAAAAAAAAACTTTAATAAAAAATTGGACCTAAGGTTTTTCCCTAATTACTGAGCTGGTTCCTCTCTTCTTTAGATTATGAGACAGCTATTTATAATGGGTATGCGAATCCCCATGACAGTGTGTCCAAGAAAGTGCTTGCCACAGTGAAGAACAGAAGTCTGAAGGCAGAAAAATGTTAGATATAATATACAGTAATAACCTAAAGAAGATAGGCAGGTACAGTATGTAAGTGACAGAAACCATTCATTAGTGTCCAATAAAATGATATATCAATAAAAGCTGACCATATTCAGTTATACATGGAACTTAATAGTATACCATATTCATCCATCAAGTTTAGGATTGTACCTTTTATTATGATCAGTCTTATTTGCATAAAAAAATCAATGTCTAATTTGTCAACACACATCCGAGGCCTGTTAGTGGGCTAACCAAGAATGATGGTGTTCCATGTTCAATAAAAAAAAAAAACTCTGTTGTGCAATGGACTTCATTTTGTGTGATTACGGGCCTGCTTTTGCAGTATTTGTGGCCAGTTTAATACCAATAGACTGTTATGAAATTTGGAGGAAAGGTCTTTAGTGTTTAAGTCTAACTTTTCTTGAATAGAGAGAGTTAAAATACTAAATTTCATTTTTTTATTATTTAATATCAAATATGTTTTATATCTATAAAAAATAGTATAACGTTACAAAAACTATATATGGGGGAAGTCAATTAGCTGTGGTATTATACCATGGCTAATGAATCCACTGGGGGATTAATCCGTCAAGGAAGCACTATAGGGCAAAAGTTTAATCTCTGATAAATGACTCATTTTTCGTGATCCTGGAAGTAAAAATACATAGATCCTGGAACTTAGCCTAGGTCCCATGTGCTTTTAATTGTAAAATTGGCTGCAATTAAATGGTAAAGCTGTTTTGGGGGGCGTTACTTGAGTGGTTAACGTCCGGTCTGGTCTATGAGGGTGAGGTGAGCCCCTGGGATGATTGGTGATTCAAATGGGGAGGACGTTTTAGTCGTCCTCCAGGGCATGGCCCAAAGTAAGCAAAGCTAGAGCTCGAATGCAGTTTAGGGTAATTACCGATTGGAAGCTGTGACCTTTTAAGCCAAGCTATACCGTGTCCGTGTCATTATTTTACACCATATAAGCTTTACATGGTAAGATCCTAGGGTTGTCTCACTTAATTGAATTTCTTTAATTGAATAAAGGTTATGCGTTAAGTATTTAAGGTTGAAGGTTTTATAGGAATACACAGTGGAGCTCTTATATAATTTATCCCATAACCTTAGTTTTCCATTCTTAGCATTAACATTACAACATCACATACCATCACCGAACAGTTGCAGAATCGCCAGATCAATTTGTCTCTTCCAGCCAGAATCCTTCTGTATGGCAATTCCATACCCAGTGGAGGCAAAGACTTTGCCACTACCAATAGTCACCAGCTTACAGCCCTCATCCCGTCCTGCCATGTAGTTCAGCACAGCAGCATCATAAATAAAGGCGTCCAATTTCCTATAAAATTAACAGGGGTAACTATTACTTACATAAAAACATTTTGTATGAGATTTACTGTAGTAGCTGCTGAAACACTGTCTTGACTAACTGCGTCTTAAAAGACATTCCAAGAAAATGTATGAAAATGGCTCTAAGCTCACATAAAATATGTAAACAATATTGCTTATGTAATATGGTAAAGAGTTAAATTGACTAGATGGCTGCATTCAAAATTTAGCAGTCAGTGCATTGCATTTATAATTAACAGAATGGAAGAGATTGGGGGAAAGCAAGACATGTCAATCCTCTTCAATGGTTCCAAATATGCCCAAATATATATAAGCCCTAATCAAACGCACGGCTCCTGGCCATGTCTCGTTCCTACCTAAAACTTACCCAGTTTTTAAAGACAGCAGGGCATCTTGCACTGACCGTTGGTTAAATTTTACCATGTATGTGTGCATCTCGAGGTAGTTGTTTCGAATGTTTCTTTCTGTGCTGCCATTAGGGACAGTCCCGAATCGAAAGGCTGGAGAAAAGTCATTGGGTCTTTGAAACTGAAATAAATCAAGAAAGGTTCAGTTATATCAGTAATTAAAAAACATTTAAACCATATACATGCATACTAAAATATAAATGGTATATATATATATATATATATATATATATATATATATATATATATATACTGAGACCGGCACTTGTAGGGTTAATCCATATATGCAAACACCGGGGTGCCTTCTAATTCCCTGTTAGGGGATGTAGATACTGTACTGATACTTGGACTTTGTATATATATATATATATATATATATATATATATATATATATATAAATATTTTTTTTTTTTTATTTCAAATGGAAAGGGGGGGTTGTGACCTTGTCCTGCGCTTTTTGGATAGCAGCACTACTCTAGAGCCTAGCTGTTAATAGAGGTCCAATGAAAAAGATAGAGAGAAAGATGTAGAGGTGCGCTTAAATGTGTATCACCAACAACAGATTCATGTTTAAAAATTAGAATATATTTATTCCAAACAGTGAAAAAATATAAAATACATTTATTCTGAACAATATACAGAAGCTTTCCAGTAGATGGTTTCACATAGGTGTATAGATTCCTGATTTGACCTTAGGTGTGTATAGATCTAGAAAAACCCTGCGCGTTTCGTCCCTTAGGAACTTCTTCAGGGGTAATACACCGAGATCAGTCGGGTTGACAGCTTTCACAAGTATATATATAAGTTGTGAGAAAGCACTCTAGGGTGTATAGTTTGAAGATGAGGCTGGTATTCATATATCACAATACGGCTTCAATCACGTATATTAACATGGTCAGAAATAGTAAATATAATTAAACACCTCTCCAGCTGGTGTCTTTTCCGGTTCTGCGGTATATTCAGTGTCAGGATAGAATAGCGTGTCCACAGTCAGGGTAGAGAGATCCTGACTGCGGACACGCTATTCTATTCTGGAGTCACCAATATGTATCCGCAAATGATACGTCACTCCGGGGCTTGTGAATCAACAGTGAATTTTAATGGTTTTCCACAGTCTATGCCGTTTCGGGCCTCAGCCCTTCATCAACCCTTGAAGCTACGCTAATAGCGTAGCCCAACGGCTGCCTTACTTGTCAGGACTTTCGTCAGTGTTACACTTTGTTGTGTTTTCTGGTCCTGACGAAGGGCTGAGGCCCAAAACGGCATAGACCGTGGAAAACCATTAAAATTCACGGTTGATACACAAGCCCCGGAGTGACGCCCATCATTTGCGTATATATATATATATATTATATATATATATATATATATAATTGTGTATTGGGTCTGCACTCACATCCAGCCCACGTCAGCAGTGGGGTGCTCCATAAAGATAACAAGTTCATGTGTCCCAGTAATATCTCCAAAAGACAGTAGAGGGCACTCACCAGTCCTCAATAGTGAAAAATAATTTTTAATACATTCCCAATTTCATGAGTAATTCGACGTTTCGACCCTGACGGGTCATTTTCAAGACAGTTTACAGAGTCATCTTAGCAGCATGCAGGAGACAAGCAAACTGACTGAGCCTGGGGCACCCTCAATTTGACTGAGTATGCTACATATGAGGCTGCCCCAGGCTCAGTCATTATGCTTGTCTCCTGCATGTTGCCAAAATGACTCTGTAAGAGTAGAAAACAGAGGCGTAACTCTGGGAGGCAATGGAGTCTGCCACCGGGCTCCTTCTCCCAAGGGGGCACCTCTTCTCCCATGCGAGTTTAAATCAGTTCATTAAAAGCCATCTATATGGCTTCTGTGGCTGACTTCCCTTCCCAACATAGTTTTTGCAAGTGTCACACCCTGTATTAGAACCCATGACATGTTTTATTGGAGACAGACACCTTACTGATGACGCTATTTGGGGGGCACCACACCGATATTTATCTTGCCTCCGGGCAACTGGGACGAACTAACGCAACTGGTCGAAACGTTGACTTACTCATGAAATTGGAGATGTATTAAAAAAAATGTTTCACTATTGTGGACTGGTGAGTTCACTGTACTGTCTTTTGGAGACATTACTATATATATATATATATACACACACACACACACACACACACACACACACATATGCACTATATATATAATACAATATATACTATACAAAAGTGAAAATTTGTCCTCCTGTCTGTCTATCTGTCTATACAAATCCACAGTTTACAAGCCAAGATCCTGAAATTGGTTGAGGTAACTAAAAAAAAATGGAAATGTAAAATACTGTTAATTTTAAATTAATTAAAAACCACAATTTTTTTCTTTACACTCATTCCGATTACCAAGATCACTGATCACACCCACTGATACAAGCCCATCACAACATATGCTTAATTGCCAATAATCTCTGAATTTAGCAAAATTCAGGGTTGCATCTACACTCATTATGGTTCATTTTTTATTAATTAAAACTAACATTTTTGCTGTACGTTAATGTGTATGTTCCAGCATACTATAACTTCGGAATGACTGCAGCAATTTGCACCAAACTTGGTACACATATTACTTACAATATGGGAACAAACACTGCGGGGGCAACACACCCCTAGCATCCCTAGGGGTGGGACAGCAGAACAGAGTATATCAGGAGACATACATACAGATAGTGGTAGATGCTCAATTAGTTCAGTAATATTACTCAGGTGCATGAGGGAGGGGTTAGTACTGAGTAAGTAAACAAGACATTTTTTCCCCAGCTCACTGAGTAGTATTAGTAACCAATCTTGAACACTACATGATAATAGATGTATATCAGGAGACAGCATAACTCTGGAATGGCTGGAGCAATTTACACCAAACTTGGTAAACATATTACTTAAAATCTGTGAACAAACACTGTGGGGGTAAGACACCCCTACCACTCCGAGAGCTGAAGCAGCAGCACATAGTATTTCAGCATACAGCATAACTCTGGAATGACTGGAGCAATTTACACCAAACTTGATACACATATCAATTACAATCTGTGAACAAATACTGTGGGGGTAACACAAACCTAGCACCCCTAGTGGTGGGGCAGCAGCACAGACTATATCATGACATGCATGAAAGGTCAGTGATGACATGGCTGCATGTGACAGGGACAGTGACATAATGTGAGGAGGTGAATGGAGATAGCACAAACCCACACACTGAGAGTTATATAGCGGCAGTAGCAGGGTACCCCAGCAGCACAGTGTATATCAGGAGCACTCATAATGTGCTGCGCTCCAACATAAATTAACAAACAACTAATGTTATCTATACTGTGTGTTCAATATTTAAATTGATTATTGTAAACAAACATTCTTAAAATCCAGAGCAACGCCATGTACTCCAGCTAGTATATAAATAAATATATATATAGGGGATCCAGAGGACCGGCACTCCGTGAACAGCAGAAAAAATACCTAGGTGCCCTCCCTCAGTCAGACTGACTGCTGGTGGATACGTGCGTGTCAGGGCGGCACGCCAAGGGTTTGCAAAGAAGACTAGACAGCACTGTGTCTCTTGGCAAGTGCTGTCTAGTGCTGTCTAGTCTTCTTTGCAAACCCTTGGAGTGCCGCCCTGACACACACGTATATATATATATATATATATATATATACACACATACAGACACACACACACGACTAGGGGTACCGTTGATATACTGTAGATAACTACATCAGCGGTGCCGCTGGTCAAATGATATTGCATGTACGCACTGAACTATATCAGTAAACAATATCATTCATGCCGTGTTCTCACTGCGAGTGAGAAAGACACGGCTTTTACCCGGCATTAAAATGCCGGGGACTGATGCGCTGGACCCCCGTTCTCACTGCAAGGCAAATTCCCGGGTGAAGAAGTTCTACCCGGGAATTTGCCTTTAAACACGGGTTTTTCGGCAGTGTGAACGGGTCAACCCGTGTCTGCATATCCGGATCTCAGACGCGGGTAAAAAGAAGGGTTTTACCCGTGTATGAAATCCGGATATGTGACCCGTTCACACTGCCAAAAATCCTGTGTTAAAAGGAAAATTCCCGGGTCTACATGCTAGACCCGGGAATTTGGCTGCAGTGAGAACGGGGTATCAGTGATATCACCGGGACCCGTGGAACATGCAGGTGGTTGGCTATATAGCCAAAGTTGACTTTGTTTATAGGTTACACGTTATATACATATTGGAAGCCACACGTTATATACATATTTGAAGCTATTAAATACATAAATATGAAGACATTAACATAGACAAAGTTGAATTTTATCTACATAAGCTATAGTTTATCATTAGGCCATGGTTATTTCTTGTAGAAGAATACATTATTCATTGAAAATAAAGCCAAACTGCAGTTTTCCACCAAAGCATGAAATTCTGCAGAAATTAAATTAAGATTTCATTAAAGATAATCCCACAATCCTTTGCTCAAGTAGTGAAAATTAATTGGTTTAGAGAGCCTGTTACTGGCAATAAATCTGGCCAGTCTCCTTTATTGCTGTGTGTGTAATGTTCGAACCACAGACAATGTTTAACAGAATGTCCAGACAGTTCCTTTAAGCTCTATGCTCAGTGTGCCAGAAATGACATTTCCCCACCTTTTCACCTGCTCAAGGGGCTGAGAATTGCATTTGCAATCCATTTCCAAGCTTGCATCGCATTTTCTGGGTAAATCCAAATTTCACTGAACAGGAGGAAAGGTGTGAACATATCAGTTTTCAGGTTTTTTTTCTCTAATAGCTAAATAATGGGATAAATGATGTAGGACAGATAAAGTATGTTCAGGTGTCTTATTGATGGGAAAGAGGTTTCTGAACTCATAGATCGGACCTTAAAAGTATTTTTCCACTTGTTTGCAAACTTGGGCTAAAACAGTGAAAAATCACTCTCTGGACATTGGTCTGCACCCCAAAATACTGGAAAGACTTTTACTTGCTGAAAACACTGTCTGGTTATCATTTCTCCACCATTAATAAGCATCCATTTGCAGGGCCGCCACTAGTAATGTCGGGGCCCGGGACTGACCTTCCCGCGCCGACACCCCGCTTCCCTCTACCCCTCCCCCCATTACTATTACTTACCATCAGTGGCGGCGGCGCAACATCTCCCAGGCTCAAGCAGCAGCAGCACAGCATCTTCTCCCTCCTTTATATCGGGAGTCGGGACTAGGAGCACTCACTGCACTGTGCAGCCTGCAGAGCGCCGAGCCCCTCTGTATCCTAGGCTCGGCGCTCTGCAGGCTGCACTGTGCATTGTGTGTGCCTGGCTGCCGGCACCGGGTGGGGGATGCATTGTGCGGGGGTGGTTCCGCGCCACTGTGGGCAGCTGCCCGGGCCCCTCCAGAGGCCGGGGCCCGGGAGAGTTGTACCCCTGGCGGCCCTGTCCATTTGACACCTTTTGACAACCTTTGTGAGACTTGGGTGGTTGCATCTACTCCGCTTGTTAAAAAACTGTTTTAGCAAACTATCAACTTGTATTGGTTGTTACATTGCTCAAAAATTGCAACTATTACATGTATACTGTTTTCACTCATCAGTCTGCTGCTAGTGTACAGTGTACAGCCTAACTCGTGTAAATACCAATTTTTCAAAGGATCTTAACGTAGCATTATACAGGTCTTAACTGCATGTTTACAGCCTTTCAATAGTCAAGGAATTCCTTAATGACATCCTACTTTGAATGAAAAGTGCCATACAGTATTCCACTTGTAAATGGATTTGAATGGATCCGTCCTACAAAAACATTACATTTTAACAGCTTAGGAGCTTAGGAGCAGCATCTCCAATAAACGGTACATACTGTAGTCATATTACCGACAGTCAAAATATCGACAGTAAAAATACCAACCACCATTGCCCGACAGTCAAAATACTGACACGTTCAAAATGCAGTGTTATAAGGTATAGCTTTGTGTGAGATCTGGTTAGCATACCGGCAGTCAGGATGCCAGCAGAAGGAAAACCATTGCCAGAATCCTGTTAGTGGTGAAAAGTCCGGCGCTGGGATCCTGACATCAGTGACACTGCTGGAAATGGAATCTCATCTGTCAGCATCCTGATTGTAAGTATTCTGGAGAGGATTGGGCTGTGGGGGAAGGGGGGATGGAGTGAGAGTTAGGGTTAGGCTGCAGGGGTGAGGCTGGGATTAGGCATTAAGAATGGAGAGTTAGGCACTAAGGGGGTATGGTTAGGGTTAGGCTACAGTGGTTTACAGATAAGGTTAAGCACTAAGAAGGGAATGTTAGGCACTAAGGAGGTACAGTTATGGTTAGGATGCAGGGGGACAGTTAGGGTTAAGAGGGGAAGAGGGGAGGGTTAGCATACTTACCTAAAATGTATCGGGATTCTGACCACTGGGATGCTGCTTTTGGTCTTGTGACCACTGGCATCCCAAATGCAGGGATACCGATACCATTTTCTTTGTGCAGAGTCAGTATATATTATATATATATATATATAACACTGTAACTACGGAACATAGTAAAACAAAGGAAGAACTTAATGAAAGTTCTCCAAATATATTACAGAAGTTGGGTACCCTTATTACTCACAGCTGATGTCAAATATTACTTATTTATTTATTTATTACAGAAAAGTTGTAGAACAGGCATTTATCCTTATAAGCCAGCAACTATTCTTTCATTGCCTGTTCTCTTGGCTGTTTCCATTAAATTGCATTGCTGGCAATATTATGTAGCAGTGGCACACACAATCCAACTTTGGTTGAAAGGGTATTGTTTTAATCAGAATCAGAATTTATTGGCCAGGTATACTTCCGTATGCTAGGAATATATTTCCGGTTACAATGCAACTGCCAAGAGACAACATAACAGGGGGTATATTTCCTTACAGATAATGGTTTGTGAGCATGCTAGAAATGTTCATTAGGTGGACCACTTGGGGGTAGAAGATTTTTGGTCTTCTAGTTGACTATACAGGAATGGCCCTGAAGCACTTGCCAGATGGAAGCATTTTTTAGCAATTCGTGGCCAGGATGCAGGTGGTCTTCTACGATTTTACCGGCACATTTCTCGACTCTGGACAAGTACAGGTCCTGAACAGGAGGGAGGTTTTTAGTTTACTGTTATTGTTCAGTGTGTTTGCTCAATATCGGTTGCTGCCAACATCGTTTAGTGTTTATCTGGCTTTAAAGTAGATGAATGGGGTTCAGTTTGTATTTCTGCTGAAAATGTCGGCTGTCCATTTGTATGGAATTTGCAGGAGACACACAAATTGTGTGTATGTGTTCCCAGTTATTAGTATAGTGGGCAACTCTAGCATTTACGCTCTTCTTCAGGTCAAGGGGTTTTAATATCACATGTCACTACAAACTGTTATGGGGGAAGGGGGCCACAAAGACATGAAAGGCATTGTTATTCCCCTGCCCCTCCCACTTCCACCCCCCTTAACATACTTCCTGGAGTCCTGAGCAGAGCAGTGCTTTTTGTATGAGGTGAAACAAAAGTCAAAATTTTTACTCATTCTGCAATTGGAAGCATAAGGATCAATGTCAGGGACTGGCCTTAATGGGCAGATTTACTAATGATTGGGTTATCGAACCGATAATAAGAATTCCTTTCCACTGTTTTAATAAGAAATTAAGGTACTTATGTAATATCTGGGCTTCTGTTTTTCTTATGAGACCGCGTCCCCTCGCAGGGCGCGCTGCGCTCGCCACGCTTCGGGCACGGTGGCTCGCTGCGCTCGCCACACTATATAAAATCAACTCCATGCGTAGTTGGATAGTAGGGGTATGAAAAAATGGGGTGCATTTAACATGGGAGCCCAGATAATACATAATAAGTACCGAAATGAACATTCATGAACTATGAACTGAAAATAACATACAGGTACAAGAGCACCACTGTGATAAAAGAAGTGCAAGGAACGCAAAAGGTGTCATTTCATTTCTACTTTGCAACCTGGAGCTGTTCTGTGCATGATCGGTCTGCTGACCACTCTGGGGGAACATTCACCCAGTGACTTCTGCGGAATGTAGCCCATTGGCTAATATAAGTTAACACCATCTGGAGAGAGCCTGTATAGTAGTAGCCAAACTCTATAATGCTTCAAATTCCACAGCTTGGTAGATCTGACCGTTGCAGTAGTCACAGCCCCCATAGACTTCTGTCTCTGATATCTCTGATATCTTCTCCAGGTTCTCTCTAAGTGTTCTCTAATCCAAACAACACCACATAGCAGGATCAATAGACTCGATTCTCTGGAAATTTGTCTTCGATCACCTCTACATTTAAGAATTGCTGTTTCTACAGAAGTATATTATGTAACATGGTCTGCTGCTGTTTAAGGAGAATATTGGTCTCTGCTGGCATGCCTTTAAAACTCCATTATACAGTTCATTGCAATCTTTTTTTCTCAAATCTATGTGTTAGACACCACGGTCAGATGTTTCATAAATACAAAGCCTCTGGCCATCATCAATACGTAGGACAATAGATAATATGATTTAGGAGGTCAGTGTTTTTGTTGCATTAATACTGAATGAAGGCAATTACAGAGGAAGTTGTTAATACCGTTGCCCTAAGGTCATTGTCATAGAGCAAACTGTGACTGTGCCTGTGCTGTGCCTGATGGAGACTGATTAGTAATTTAGACATGTGCTTCAGATGAAGGCTTTAGAGAGAACTATTGTTAAGTGCTTGGAAGTTCAATTTACATAATGAAGTAGCTAAAAGCATCTCTTGATTGGACAAAATAAAGCTTTGATCCTGATTGGCTACAATTAAACTGACATGCTGACTCTGCTTTTGCAGTGCTGTCTCGGGGGAACATCACGCACAAAGACTTCTCAAGATTTCTTGATACATCTTCTCCCAGCAAAACCACAATCAATTCAGAATGTGTTCTGGAATAGGATATTGAATTATACCAGAGGGAACTGAAAGATCTATAGTCGAACACATAGGAAAAACTAATTCTTACTCCTGTACTAAAATATACTACCCGTATCACTTTCTGTCTGCCGTCACAATTTTATCTCTAACAATTGCCAAATGTATCTAGTTCGAGTATTTTTTTATATGACACAGAATCTGATCTGTATTGGACTATAGATTAAAAAAAGAATACTAGCAACAAATGATCAAAACATTTCTGAATGAAATCGTCTTCACAACTAGGGGCAAACGTGCAGGTCTTTAGACAAAAAGAGGAAAAATGTTGTGCAAAAAGTGCTGGCCTTGTTAAATAAGGAATCAGTCCACAATTTTACAATTTAAATTAGCCACAAGGTGGCACTGTCTTGTTACTTGTTTTGAATGTTATTTTGTTTTATACCAATGTAGACACCTTCATATACAGTATTAATTACTCAAATGTGCAATTTTATTTAAGTATTCTTATAAATAGCTTCTATCTAAATTACTTTCTTTGAAGAACAAGCCTGCAAGTATGTATGTTTTTAGTTATTAATAAAATATGTACACAGCATAAGATATTACAATTATCTTCAATTAGTGGCACAAAAACTGTCTATTTTGTAAATGATCAACAAATATACCGCACTACAGTATATAGGGTAAAGGTTTACCACAGACTATTCTTCTGTCATGGAAACATGGTACAATCTGTGAGATTTCTGGCTTACGCTGATTTATTCAGGTGCCGCACCCTGCACCTAGATATCGCAATGAGGACCTTCAATACTCAGAGAAGTCTTCACAGATGGCTTGGGGCTTACTTGTGTATTTACAAATAAATGTAACCAAGATCTATAAATAATACTACCATATGGTTTTTAAATCTGGTTACTGGTATTATTCAGTGTGCTGCGGGAAAGCAATGAGTTTTTTCTTACTCAGTATTACCCCTCCCTTTCATGCACCTGATTGATATCACTAAACTGATTGAGCGCCTGCCAGTAAAAACTACATCTATATACAGGATGAGAGAACTTTTCTGTGCATAATAATATCCTATAGTATTTCAATAAAAGGCTAACTCTGCTCCTCCCCTCCATGGTAGTAATTCTTGTGCTGTGCTCCTGCAGCCACTAGATGGCGTCCAACATAGCAATTCAAGTGTTGCTCCATTCGAGTGCTGACATTAGTGTTATGATGTTCCGTCATAACTGGTTACTAGTTTTGAATAATTTTCTGGCATTGTTTACATATCTTCCAATTTCTGCAGCTTAGTCAACATATCCCTAAAACATACTGGTAGGTTATTTGCCTGCTGACAGAAATGTACAACACCATACTGTATACATGTATACGTATGCATTAGGGATTGTCATTTCCATTAAGGCAGTGACTGATGTACAGTAAATGACAGAATGTTCTCTGTGTAGCACTGCGTAATCAGTGGTGCTGTACAAATATATATACAGAACATTATCCATGTTATTACCAAGCCTTTACCTTCCATAGCCAGCATGTCTGGCAGGGACCTGTTTCATTCATAGCCAATAGCTTCTCGCAGAGTCCATGTCTGGTACTGGGCTTATAACAGATTTTACTGTATTAACATTATTCATTAACTTGTTTATTTTAATTCACAGAGGTCCAACTCCAAAGCCCATCTCAGGTGTACAGCTTGCAATATTATTGAACACTTGAGGGCTTCATGAGATGAAAGAGGGAGGATTAGATGGGAAATGTATGATCTAAGGCAGGGCGACCAAACACAATGCACAGCGTTTCCAGTTTGTCACATACGAGTAAGTTGGAAAACACTGGCCTAAATAACCGTTTGACAATATTTTCTAGTCTAACTATGTGGCATCCACGTTCCCAGCGATGAGCTGATAAGCCTGAAGATGCTCTGATCTGTCAGGGAGGATTTGGATCTGGCAGAGCGTTCCATCTCCGCTGCGTTGAGTCAGAAGGTCTCATCAGGTCGTGTCTGTCCACATTGCTTCTTGGAGCTGAGGGATGAGTCAGGTTTCATAGGAGCCATTTTAGGAAGCCCAGTATCCTGCATCGTTCACGCTTTGTCACTTCTAGTTCCCTTGGCACGGAGTTTGACAGACATCCAAAGATTCTGTGCTTTTCCCCCTTGGGAATTTTTACCTTCTCTAGAGTTTATTTTAGATGCAGTGAGAAATCACCAAAGCATGTATTTGTGTATTAAAAAATTATAAATGATGGAAACATTTCAAGGATTTATTATGGCTTTATAATGAGAGAATAAAGCCGCCGTCACAAAGCTTAAACCCAAGTGATTGCTTTGTTACTTCTATTATCCGTAATATAAAAGGTACTTTCAACAGTAGTCACACAACTGTCATTATAGTGGCTTTCTAATTTACCGTTGACTCTATTTTCTTCAGAAAAAAAAAGTCAAACTTTATTTGAGTCATTGAAGTTCCCAAGGTGTACAGTAGGGGAGAAAACATGTTCTCCTGTCAGTTCTAAACCTTTACAAATTGGCATCTGTGTTCCAGAACAAAATCTTAAAGTAGCCAGTCTATCCAGAAGAGACACAAAAACTGCTTAACTCTTGCAGACTGGTCAATAATGCAGCAGCTCTGCAGAAATGGTTACTGTAATGTGCAGTATTTCCACCGACTGAGTCAGTACAGTAGTTGTTTCTGAGTAGAGGATATGAGGTAAAATTTCATCCAAATCCCCATTTACTGAAGATTTTGCAGATACGCTGATAAGTGCTGATGAATGCATGCCTGTATGTATATTGTACAGTAGCTTGCATGAATTCACACAATGCATGCTCCAAAAGTGAGCGCTCACAAGTGCAGGCAGTGGAGAGTCATACTTTTCTGAATACAATAACATGATACCCCTTTCAAATGGCGCTACTACAGTAAGTACAATTCTATCTAATAAAAAATTTTAAATAAATCACTTTGTTTACAGTAAGAAACCACCTCCTCTACTTCAGCCTCTACCCCCTTCTGCACCTCCCCCATGACGTAAATCCATGCTCAATAGGCATAACCTTCATGTCCCCAGCCCTGAGATTTTAAAATTTTCCCTTGTTACCTTTCTTTCACCAACTGCTGCCCTGTTTTCATAGATACTTTCTTATCTTATCTCCCCAATCTTCCAATCCTGTCAGCTCTTTGCTATATTTTACTCCACTGCCCTCTGCTCCTCTCCCTCTCCACCAAACAACTCACCACTTATTTCACCTCAAAAATAAAAAATATCTGTCATTAAATATCTCCCCTACATTCAATCAAATATGTGCCCACTCCCCATCTCTGAGAAAATGTTCACACTTTTATCTTCTCTATACTAGTTACTTACCTCCCATTCTCTCCCTACATTATTTAAGTGGAATGTCTATAACTGCTTCACCAATTTCCTCTCCTCCACGCCTTTCAACAAACTGCTCCAATCCACTCCATTCTACAGTAAAGGGTCACTTTTCCATCATTCTTCGGGAATTCTCTGCAGCTTTTTGCACCACCCTTTAACACACCATTCATGCCATTGCCCTTTGGGACGCCATCCTAGTTCACATCCTACTGTAGCTTCCACCCACCATCTCTATCTCTACCTCCACTGCTCACTGCAGTTCATTGGTTCATTCTAGGCCCCTTTATCAGTGTGTATCTCCCCCTAAATGCACTAATCATCTCCTTCAGAATTCATCTGAATACTGATGAAATACAAAGCTAACTCTGTTCCATGCCCTCCTCATACCTCATTCAGCTCTACACGGATGGCTTTTCATTTTCAATAGGTCTAAATGGAATTTTTTCCCAAACTTTCCCACCTCTACATTAACACGAACAATACCATGATCTCCTCTGTTCCTCATAATAGCCACCTGGGTGTTATCCTCAACTCACCCCTTCTTCACTACCTACATTCAAGCCCTTTCCCAAATCTGTCACTTTCACCATTACAACAACCCACCAGCATTAGAATGTCCTCGTTATTAATGTAAACAAAAACTCTTATTGACTTGTTTTCTGCGGGATGGAATACAGTCCGAGGTCCCTAGAGGTGCAGGTTGCAGGCCAAACTTGGATGTTTTTTAAAGCTGCAATAATTTACATTTAGGTATAGTTTTGATTTTTTATTACAAGAACCACATTCTGCCTGGCATTGCCCTCAATCTGCCTCTTATCACTTGAATCTATCCCCAAAGCCACTGATAATCTATTCTTCTTTTCTTGCATCTCTGCTTCTGCTTACTAATCATTCCTTACAGCCTCTCCCCAGCCACATTCCTCCCTACACTCGCTGTTCTGCCAATGAGAGTTACTTCACCTTCCCACTGATAACTTCAATTCCCACCTCCAAGACTTCTCTGCTACTCCCACCAATGGAATTCACTCCCTTCAATCTCCAATTCTTCAAACAATCCTTAAAAACACACCTGTTACTCAAAATCCACCTCCTATCTTTACCCCACTATATCTACACCTAAAATCTTGCTCTGCCACACCCTAAATATTATATTAAACTTTCATGAACAGGGCCTTCCCTTCATTTTTATAAATACTCAACATCATGTTTAAGATCACACTTGTAGCTTTTCTTTTGTTATGTAAGTTCTACTCCCCACTGTACCACTGCACACAGCACCTTAGAAACAATAATAAAACACATATACTGGTACATGAGGAAAGGATAAAAATATAAAATGTAGAGTGACGGTATGTATACTAAAATAACCAATATTACACCCAGGTAACCAGTGGTAAAACTACTAGCACCGTAGGGGATGCAGCCACTATAGGCTCAGAGTTGTGTGGTGGCAGTATTGCAAAGTCACCAACCCCCCATTGAGCTGTCACTGCTCTCTCCCTATGCCCTTCTTTGCATTTTTTAAAATCAAAACATAGGCATCTACTGATTATGCTCAGATAAGGGCCTTAGTTTGTAATAAAACAAAGCAAAGGCCTGGAACACAGGGTCATTCTATATCTCTCTATCTATCTATCTACCTATCTATCTAACTAAGATATAGGAAATGTTGTGGCTATGCTGGATGCAATCCTTCAAAAACAGGCTCAAGACTTTCCTGTTTCGTTTAGAAAAGCTTTTCTGTACTTTACTGTTCCTGCACTGTATTACATTCATTCTATATGTAAAGCGCCTTGAGTCCTATTGGAGAAAGAATGCTATATAAATAAAATTATTATTATTATTATTATTAATAATAATAATAATAATAATAATAATAAGCGTGAATTGTTTTCACAATTTTCCCATGAACAATCCGAATTTCAGACGAAGAACCTATAAATGGCTCAGTGGAAATGGCAGGTGACGATAAGCAAACATCTAGAGTAAGAAATACTAAACCATCTTTCTTGTATTGTTCTTTGCTCATCTATGTAGTATTGTCAGGCGCTGCGGAACCCTTGTGGCGCCATATAAATAAACGATAATAATACTAATAATAATAATAATAATAGATAACGGGTGGTAATCCACTGTTAGCTATGCAGAAGATCTAGGTTTCTCAGCTTCAGAGGTTTTTGTGTGAATAAGGTTTCTACTCAAATAAATCAATGTGGAAAAAAAATTTGTACTGAACGATCAATATGAAACAAAAATGTGATTTGTGATAACATACCACCCACTTTTCTGGTGCCATACCTTTTTATCACTGAGACCGGACACCTGGTCCACATATTCTTCTTGAATCATAAAGGCAGCAAGGTTGGCTGTGTAACTGGCCAGGAAGATCACAGCGAAGAAGGCCCAAACCGACACCATTATCTTACTTGTAGTTCCCTTTGGATTCTGCACAGGCACAGAATTATTGAACACGAGGCCCCAGAGCAGCCAAATGGCTTTACCAATGGTAAATGAAGGACCACCAGGCTCTGTAGGTCAAAAACCAAACATGAGATAGAAAACCATCACTAATGAAATGTAAAACGTTTCATTATCTCCTAGCCCAAGTCTATAGCTGCAATAACACATAAGAAAGAGAGTTCTATGGGCGGCCCCTCCCCCATCCACAAGGGCTGTAGCATGCAGCTGATTTTCCCCGTGGTTTCTTAGTTTTTCTCACAACCTTGGCCACAATCCAGTTGGTAGAGAGAGGGTGCAAGTACTGACCAATCACAAAGTGCCCTAAAAGAAACTCTGTGATTGGTCATTTGTCTTAAATACTCCCCACCTCTTACCACTTGCTGGCTCTGTACTAGAACCAGTGTTTTATCTACAGCATGTGGAAAGTACCTTAGGAAACTGAAGAGGTATTTCAGTTTTAATGGGAAATATATGAAGAAGGTTAAAGCACCTCTTCACCAACAGCACTCACTAGGTTTGAAGCTTTAAAACACTACGGTATCACAAAAAAATATATGAAAAAGATTACATTCCTGTCTTTCAGAAACGGAATTCTTAACAGCAAACCCATTTATGGGAACAAATCCAAAAAATATCATAATATGCCTCTCCTGCCGTCCCGTATCAGCTCTCCACATGCTTCCATGCAGTAAATGGCTGTAAGCACTCTCATTGGTGATTAGCTCCAGCCATCCACCAATCAGAATCCTGATAGCCTTTCGCTGTCTGGCTGCAGGCTGGGAGGTGGGTAGAGAATGCTGCCTCACTGTTCTGACTGTGTGACCACTATCCACCCCTGCTCAGAGTCCCCTAAAATTAGGGTGCCCTGGGCAGCTGACTGGTGTGCCTATACTGTATGTAAAGATGGCCCTGCTTTCAGCAGGGAAACATATAATAAATACAACAGTGATACCTAATAAACACAATGTACTTGGATGGGACAATTCATATTACAAGATAACCCTTGTACAAGTAATTGTGTGTGCAGCAATTGTTTTAAAAGTATAACAATGTCTTCTATGGGGCCCATTTGGGCCTTGTTCTGCCCATGCGCCTATTATTTAACATTTTTAGCAGCTTCTAGTTATGGTATTTTATATCTACAATGTATAGGTCTACAGTTATAAGATCGACCACTATAGGTCATCAGGGTCAAAAGGTTGGCAGGGTCAAAAGGTCGACAGTCAAAAGGTCGACATGAAAAAAGTCTACATTAGTTTTTCATGCTTTTTTTGGTGTCTATTTCAACATAGGTTGGTATGAACACCGTCTAAGTGTACCGCGTCCCCTCGCATGGCTCACTACGCTCGCCATGCTTTGGGCACACTATTTTATTCTCCCTCAATGCCATAGTGGATGGTAGGGCATAAAATACCGCCTGTCAGTACATGTTGGCTCATTGTTTAAAAAACAACAACATGTCAACCTTTTTCATGTCGACCTTTTGACGATGTCGACCTTTTGACGATGTCGACCTTTTGAACCCCGCCAACCTTTGACCCTGTCGACATTTTCACTGTCGACCAATAGTGGTTGGCCTTATGACTGTCGACTAGAGTCAATCTATCATGAGTCCGGATACCCTGTACACTCGCTTTCTAAAGGTTATTGAGCTGATTTTATAACATGATGTGAACTGCAGTTGGATATAGCACCTGGTTCTGTAATTTGTCTTGTGACATTATTGACCTATAGTATACATAAGGGTTTGCATAATATATCCATATGCTGTTACGTTCAACTATACAATGCTTTCCTAACAAATAATAATCAATTCTTATTAATAATATTAATATTATTTCTGATTACATGTAACAGACAATACTAAATACTAAGTAAAACTATTAAGATTTAAAAGCATTCCAAAAAAATACATTCTAATACCACTGAGGTCATGGTTTTGATTCCCACCATGGCCCTAACCGTGTGGGCTTTCTATATTCTCCTCTTGCTTGTGTGGTTTTCCTACGGATACTCCAGTTTCCTCCGCAGAATATACTTGTTGGTTAATTGTCTCTCAACAAAAATGAACCCCAGTGTGCATGTACTTGGGTAGGGAATTTAGGGGCTAATTCAGTAATCCCCATCATGTGCAACCCCAGAAAATGCAGTCACATTCTGGAAAATGTGACCCGCAGTCTAAGAGTCAGCAGGGGTCGGCGATGTAGCTTTCAGGATGGCGGTGACACAGCATTGTGGAGGGCGCAGTCCATTGGTGGGGCAGGCCACTGTGACCCAAATCATGACGGGCCAGCACCTTCCTCTGATCTAGGATGTGCAAAAGTACAACTCGTACTGAATAAGGCCCATACATTGTAAGCTCTACTGGGGCAGGGACAGATGTGAATGGTGAAATATGAAAGTGCTACCCAATATGTGTGTGCCATAGGCGTGCGCAGCCCATTTTATTAGGGGGTGCACCATTCCAGGGGCATGTCAATCACTGGACATGTCCATCACAGCCTATTATTACACAAAATGCCACACACTGTAATGCCCATTAGACATAATTCCACACTGTAATGCCAATTCCACATAATGCCATGCACAGTAATGTCCATTCCACATAATGCCACACACAGTAATGCCCATTCCACATAATGCCACCCAACATAATGCCATTACACATAATGCCACACACCATAATGGCCATCACACACAATGCTACCTGAGAAGGGGGTGCTTAAATGCTCGTTGACAGTGGGAGTTTCATGCTCATTGCTTGGGGGGGCGCACTGCACACACTTCCGGGTAGCGCTAAGCACTCTTCTTATCAGATGCCTGCCAGAGCCGCAGCAGCCTCCTTCCCTTTTGAGCCACTGGCCGGATGCTGCACATTGAAACTACTTTACTTGTCAGCATCCAGCCAGCGGTTAAAAAGGAAGGAGGCTGCGGCATTTCAGGTACAGCGGCCCATGCCCTCCCCTCTCTTCAGAGTGGCAGGGCCGGGACACTTGTACACCTAGTACCCAGTTGCAAATGCAGGATTCTTGTGAGGGGTTTCCGTTCATATACACACACACTTTAATACTGGAATAACATCACAACATTTTTCCAACAAAGCATACATGCAGTACATAAAGCTCTGAGAGACTTGCCTACCCTTCCAGGAGGCCAGAATGGTGCCCAATTTTTATGAGCCTTCCCTCCATTCTGGGACTGTAGGCAAGTATGACACACAGTATACATACACACACACACACACACACACACACAGCATACATACACAGAGCATACATATACACACAGCCAACACGCATAGCATACATACACACAGCCAACACACACACACATAGTATACATACACATAGCATAAATACACACACACATAGTATACATACACACAGCCGACACAATCATAGTATACACACACAGAGCCCCCCTTCACATAGTATACATATACACAGCCCCCTATCTACACACAGACACATGTATATACAAACAGAGCCCCCCACACACATAGTATACATATACATACCCCCCCATGCACACAAACAGTCCCTTACATACACACACAGCCTACACACACACACATAGTATACATACAGGCACAGCCTTCACACACACACACACACACACACACACACACACACACACACACACAGATGTACTGTAGTAAACACAGCCCCCCTATGCACACACACACACACACACACACACACACACACACTATACATAAACAAAGCTGATACACACACCTTTTCACATAACAATAAAGACTGCATATATAACAAAAAAAAAAACCTGTTCCAGTGCCTCCCAAAAAGCAGCACATGTCAGTCACCAGGAAGTCGTCCTCGTCCTCACAGTCCTCCTCACCCAGCCAGCGTTGCTCAGTAATGTAATGCCTGAGAGGAGCTGTGCACTTAAGCTCCCCCTACAGGCAGCCAGGGGCCTCAATGTAGTAGTGTATCCGATTCCTGCTTCAGCTCTGCCGTCTGTAACTGCGGCCAGCCTGGCTCCGCTCCCCGGCACTGCCTGCAATTGTGAGGGGGGGTGCCCCTCATTAGGAGGTGCCTGTGCACCCCCGGCACCCCCTGTGCGCACGCCTATGGTGTGTGCTATATTAGAGTCTGATAATAAATAAATAGCGTACACAGTCAACAAATCAGATCACCAGTAAGAGTAAATAAATGAAAAATGGGTAGGTTGGCGCTAAGGATATTTTTGTACGAAGGGGCTGCAGGACCCGAGTGGTCCAGGCTCTGGAGTAATGCAGAATCGCATATTGGTGCATAGGCACGTGCCAACCTAATACATGCCACGGGACCCTTGATTCGGATAAATCATCACATCAAGGTTCCAAGAAGGTGAGCACAGTACCACCCCCGTATTTTCAAGAGTAAATAAATAACAACATTGAGATACAACAGAAGTTTATGGCATACAGTATCTACATGCACAATGTTGTGCATTGCACAGTCAGTTCTACATTTGCAGTGACTGAGAAACCCTTGCTATAATACTGGCAATATTGTCAGACATTACTGAAAGAGAATGAGCGTGCTCACCTCGACCATCTGCAAGGCACCTGTTGTACCCCACCGGGCTAAAATACTCAAATATGAACACAGCCACCGCAGACACGATGAGAAGCATTACAAACATCATCACCCAGACATCAGCACTGAATGGCTCTAAGGAGAGAATAATACAGCGATTGGTTAAATAAACAAAGTGGCTGTGAAGAAAAGAGAAAATAAGTTGAATGGAAGAAATAAAGACAGTAATAGTAATTTACCAAGGAAGGCAGAGGGAGAGACTGTGCCATTGCTTCTTGACACCATGACACTAATACCAGTTTCTATGAATGGTACGGAGAAATCCACTACTTCTGAACGCTCCTCGTTGATGGTAAGTGATCCAACCGCCATATAAGCGCGTTTGGTTACAACCTAAAATGTAAAAAGAACACATTAATAAATTTACATGTGAGATTAATATCACAGTACAGGCATATTTAGTATCATCATTGCCTAAATGAAATGCTTGTAGTGGAAAAGCACATAAGAAACCCCTGTGGTGTAGCACATACAGCGGCTCATTTATCAATGAGTTTTACCATGTACAATGGGCTATAACACTCATTGACTAAAATAAATGGACCCAATCAGCTCCTAACTGCCATGGCCATTGGGATGAGATTGACTGGAGCACCCTTTATCATATACAGTGAGTTTTAAAAATGTTTACTTATTTATTAACAGTTTCTTATATACTGTAGCGCATACATATTCTGCAGCGCTTTAAAGAGAATATTTAAATCATTAATATTCACATCAGTCCCTGCCCCAGTGGAGCTCACAATCTATATTCCCTACCACATGTACATGCACACACAGACATTCATGGGTTAATTTGTTGGGCACCAATTAGCCTACCAGTATATTTTTGGATTGTGGGAGGAAACCGGAGTACCCGGAGGAAACCCACACAAGAACAGGGGCCATGGTGGGCATCGAACCCATGACCTCAGTGCTGTGAGGCACCATCCATACTGCCTTATGAAAATACATGTTTATAAATCAGTCCCATAGTATAGAACACCTGGGATTTGAGAGTGGGGACATAGGGCCTGATTCAGAGTTTATTGCTGATCTGCAAATTTGCAGATGACTGCGAGTGTTTATCCACTGACCAGACAGAGTGAAAACCTGCCCTGTGTAAATCTGTGAGTGAATTGCAGTCCACTATCCTGACACACATCCAGAAGCAATTCACTTACCATCATATGATCTGCCCATTCTGTGCAAATGTGAGTAAGGCGCACTCTTCCACAACGCTGCGACACATACAGCCTGAGCAGGGCTGGCACTGACATCACACACCCTCCCTTAAAACACCTGGACACACCTGCATTTTTTCTGCCTCACCCTTGAAATGGCCACATATCACCCCAAAACGGTGACTTCCGGTTAGCTATTTTCACTATTTTTGTCTCTATTTGGCGTCACGCATGTGCACTATGATACGTACACATGTGCTGTCATTGGATAATCGATAGGATTGCAAATTTGCACAATAGCGATTAACTCTGAATAATCCCCATAAACTGTGCCAGTTAGTTCAAGACTTTTACCTCATGCGGCTTTATTATTTCCACAGAGAGCTCCCTAAGACAAATAGAGTGCTTTATAGAGTACAAAAAAGAATTGCATTATGGGAAATCCGCACTATGCAGTACAACTACAAACATAGTATCGGCAAATTGACAGTTTCAATTTCCATGTGTCATGGCCAATTTGTGAATGACTTAAACAAAATGCCTTTTATAAAGTTACAAAATAAACAACACATTTACATAAACATATTTTATATTCTCACAGAATCCTTTTAAATAATGTTTATTTTTATGATGTCAATAAAAAATGTATGAATAAAATTTTTACGGAAAATCCATTTATCGGCCGAGTACCTTGAATCGTAATAATAATAATAATAATAATAAGCCATTTACTCATCTCCAATATTAACAGTATACACTTTAAGCTCGAAGTTTAAATAATGTCTCTAAGACACAGACCACCCTTAAGCTGCCTATACATGGAGCGATGTTGAGGTGCGATGCGATGCGCGGCCCTATGCACATCACATCACATAACACATAGGGCGGTATTCAATGTAAATACCGGTGAGGTGCAGCGAATCCTGTTTAGGATTCGCTGCACATTCGCCACGTTCCGGAGCCTCGCCGGCTCCGGTATTCAACGAGTCAGGGGCTCGCTGCCCCTGACCGGCGAATATGAGCTCCTGCGGCGAACGCCGCAGGGAGCCTGAGGACGGTGGCAGGCAGGGAGATGGAAGTCTCTCTGCCTGCCCCAGAGCGTATGTGGGGGGGAGGTGGGCTCCCCGGGTGCCAGGCAGCACAGGCTGCCCCCCGGGGGTGCCAGCAGGGGACCGGGTATATTCACTACACCCGATCGTGCATATGTAACGATCGGGTGCAGTGAATATATGAATATCTAATGAGCGGCTCGGCTCCGGCGCCCCCTGCTGGCTGCTGTGTAAAAAAAAAAATATATATATATATATTTTTTTTAAATTAAATATATATTCATGTGCTTACAGCACATGAATAAAAATAGCATGCCCCTCCTCAGAATAAAATTCCTGATTTTTTTACACCAAATGTAAAAAACAAAACACTTTATTTTAAAAGTTCACATTCCACTTCACCATAAAAAGATAGCGATTGCTACTCGGTGAATCATGGCGAAAAAAACCTTCAAATGTATTCGCCATCTGGTCATTGAATAGGGTGATTCACCGTTTTAGTCAAAAATTCGCCAAACAGCACAAATTCGCCATAAAAACATGGCGAATCAGGCTCATTGAATACCGCCCATAAAGTATGTGCAGCATGTGATTTTGTATTAGATCGCATCTGCTGTAGCACATCACGTGCTTTTTGTACTAGCGATCTAATACAAAAAGTACAGAGCTCATAGCTCCATGTATGGGCAACTTTAGTGTTGTACTAATATACTTGTGATGGACAAGAACTCCCCTATGTTCTGCACTGGACTCCTGGCATTGTCCATCCACTGGTTTCTATAAAACTTTGATGTACTATTACCATACTCAGTGGCAAATGCAGGATTTCCACATGCAGTCCACACAGTCTCCCACTCTGCTGAACATTGGAGCAAGAGTAGGAGTCTGAGGAAGCTGTAGAAGAACTATGTACACATTGTTCTTTTTATACACTGGATACTGTATTCAAAACAGTATCAATATTTAAAAATATAAGTGGTCTATGGCTGTATCAAACATATTTAATGTACATACTGTAAGTGGTCATGAAAAGGTTAAACAAACTATAATAAATACTGTACACAAACATAATAGAACAAGTACTGCACTCACTAAGCTCACATTCTCCCCCCTCATGGTAAGGCTCCTGTCTCTTTTTCCTGGCAGCTGCTCTCTAGTCCTGTGCACTGATTGAGGACTCAGAACCACACATACACAAAGCAAACTTGATAAAAGAAGATGCTTCCACTGGGCATGTACCACAAGTCTGCCATTTTACGTAAATGCCATTAGTATTATATAGTATTATATAGCATTGCTGTTGTTGTCATGATCTGAGCCACTTCCGGGCAACCAGAAACCCCCCTTGTGTTTGCCTATGATACTTGCCGACATGTGCAAAGACTTGTGTATGAAGCAGAGCTTTGTGCACATCAGCAGATTCCTTACAACTACAAACTGTCCAGTTACTTAAGCAGTGGAGTGCATTTACTGAAGATAAAGCAGGTATAGCCGTACTCACTGTTATACACACTGTCAGATGAAGCAGAGTTTGAACAGAGCAGGGTTTCATGCAGTTCACCATCTGGTGAGTCTATGTAGGTTTGGGGTAGTGGTGTAGGGTGCAGGTAATTGCAGATTTCAAGTGGATAACTTCTGTCTTCCTCATTGACATCCTAAAGGGGTCTACACAAGGGGAGATGCTGATACATTCTGAGTGATGCTAGATGGCTCAGAACGCTCAGCAAGATCGCTCAGCAGTGATGTGTCAGCTCTGTGTGTGGAGCAATCTGTCAGGGCTATACACACGGGGCCAAGCATCGCTATTTCTAAGCCCCTACGCACGGAGCGATGTAGTGAACATGTTTAGGCCCCATAACACAGTCTCAGGATTGCTCTGCATTTGCTCTAGATCTGCCCATGTGAAATGTGCAAAAAACTGTTTGGCTAAAAACACCTTAAAGCTGCACTACCACCTATGGAGACAGGGAAGCATTATTGCACCACCGTGCTCCCAGAGCTCCAGGGCAATCAAGCCAACAAGAGTGATGGTTATTCCAGTGAGTAGGACTATTGCGAAATCACATCCATAAACATTGCAACTTGTCATTGGTCCTCTCTCCTCCATACTTCTACCTACATGTATATCCCATGAAGCCACGGTAAGAACGCATCTGAGAAACTTGCAAACCTATTAGTGGATCACATTTGATTCTCTGAAGGGCATTTAAAAAGACACATGGCAATGGCTGTAACATATGCATGTGCGCCTAGGTATCCACCTAATATACATGGGTATGCAGAGCAAGATGAATGTATGTATAATGTCTCACCTCTCCAATCATGCCATTCCAGGTGCCATTAATCTTCTTCCCATGCTTGCCGTTGGTCACCAGATATAGATCATAGGTGAATTTGACAGTCTTGGCTATTTTCTTCAATATATCTATGCAGAAACCCTTGCAGCATCTCTTGATGTAATTTCCTCCCTCTTCTGTGCGGTTCCTAGTGATCAAAACAAGATTATCATGAGCCCTGAAAAAATGTTGTGTTCCCGCTAGGTCACAGCAACTTTATATTTCCCTTATAGCCTTCCAGGTAAAGGTGATTTCCAGAGAAACCCTGGCTTTGTGCGCTTGTGACTATGGGCCTGATTCAGAGATGGACGATAATGCAGCTGCAAGTGCGATACGGTCCGCAATGCAGCTGCTGATATCAGTAAGTGAAACTGACACTCAGGGAAATTGACTAATATGGGAGTTCTATTTCACATGGGATGCTGCTATGGGCAACCAATCATATACTGGGCGAGATGTATCAAATGGAAAATGCGGTAAAACCCCGGTTTTACTGCATTTTCCTATGTCTCAAAAATGATACCGCAGTGAAGGGTATCGCCACCTTTGGGTGGCGATACCCTATAGAAGCCTATGGGCTTCTTTTCGCCGCCCGCCGACGCAAACCCGCCGCCTCGCCGACCCCCCCTCTGGCTTACCTTCCTGAAGGGTCCTCCTGGACCCTGGAAGGTAAACCTCTCCTCCCCCTAGTGACGCAGCCGGACGTCCTTCCGGCTGCAGGGGGGAGGAGGCGGCACCGGGGACAGCTTGCTTAGCTGTCCCCGGCGTGACGCCGCGTGAGGGATGCAGGAGCCGGCTGGGAGGTGACGGAGACCCCCCGCACACCACATTCCAGGTATTGCGGGGGGCCTCCGTCACCGCACCGTGATGCCAGCCGCATATGCGGCGGCATCGCGGCGGGGGGGGGGGCGTGAAGGGCGGCGATGTATTTTAATACATCCCGCCCCAAGTATGAAACAGGCCCCATTTTGCAGTAAATACAATTATAGCATCACACTCTATTCTTATTAAAGAGCTATTACATCTAAAATCCAATATACAAAAATGTTGTGACATCAAAAATAATAAATTAAGATATTTGAGTGGAAAGATGGCTAATTGGCCCTAGGGGGGCGAAATACCATCCCAGATGCCTCCTGCTGTGTGCAAGGACCTTGCATATTCATGTGGTAGATGAGATAATGAGCTCTACTTTAAGGTTGCTATAATATCCCTTTAATCAGGGACACATGAATTACAGAGGTTCTGTGACTGACTGACTTCACGTCTGATTTCACCTGGTTTAATCACTCACTGAAGATGTATAATTCATACCAGTAAGCCCGCTCAAAGCATAAGCTTCGAAAGCTATTCTGTTACCTTCTGCGTTTGTGCATGTGTGAGAAAGAGATGTAGTTTCACTCTCTGCCAGCAGATGGCAGTGTTTCGGAGACTCACGGACACTAGACATATTTATATGTACTGTATGATGTGTCCTTGATTAAAGTGATATTATAGTAACTCTAATTGCTTCAGTAGCATATGTTGTTAGAACATCCATGAGACTGTTGAACAGTTTATAACAGTAAGCACACCAATCCAACCAATGAAATGTCAGTGGCAGGGAGGAATCACCTAATTGATGTCTATGTTTATTCTCCCTGGTAGAAGTGGAGAGAGGTAATGCCATTGGCAACTTAGGCTTGTGGTGGAATTTAAGTTATTAGCCATTGCCCTTGTTGTGGCAAATGCAGCGAATTGCGGGACCATGGCAAAGGGTGTTGCTCCAGTAATGTGATTCGTGCCATTTTAGCAATAACCACTAGAAAATGTGTGGGATGCGAGAGTTTCTTGCACCCACTGTAAGTAGAATCTGCTGAGCTTTGCCATAATAACAGACACTATTTTGCAGCCCCCTGCTCCTTCCTCATTTCATATTTTTGTATTTTGTTTTTGGAAAAGCCTGCTGATATGTTAGTACCTGCAGGTCTCTTTATTATAGACTAAATGAATGTATTTAACTTATTACAGATATTAAGTAATGTGTGCCCTTTTGAAGATTAGTGAACCATCTAATGTGGCCCCAAAGCATATCAGGTTTAGTAATGACTGTTGTCATTACTGTTGTAAACGATGATACTGTACTTTGTACACTCTCAGAGTATGTGATGTATGCAGGGGCGTAACTACCAGTGCTTGATTAACCAATAGGATAATTAGGTTGCTGCCTAGAGCACCAGGACTGGGGAGGTGGGCGCCTTGCAAGTTACAGCTAAGAAATAAAATGAAATCCTCATTTATTATTCCATGCTTGTCAGTAATCACCCATCCCGATGAACTGTGTGTTCTTAAGGTGACTGCCAGATGGCTGTGCCAATGTAGCTTACTGATGGAACCCTTACTTTACGTACATTGTGCTACTTGTGCCAAAGTTTCCTTCACACGCCACAAGCATTAGATAATACACACCAGTTGCATACATGCACATAGGTAGTATGATATATGGGATACTGATACATGCACATATGATAGATACATGCACATGGGCTGTATGAATTGCAAGCCCCTGAGCTCCCATACACATGTGTTTAGCATCATGACAAGGTCTAGGGCACCTGAAAGCTTCAATCAGGCCGTGGCAACTACCATAGGTGCAGCTGATATGAGGCCTAGAGATGAAAGGGGCCAACCTTCCCTGTCACATGTGCCATATTGGGCGGTAAATTGGAGCCCTTACAAACTATTGAAATATCTAGGTCCAACACCTAGGTTCAGTGATGATTGATAAAAATATACAATAGTTGCCTACCCTCCTGCATCCTCCCGGAGGCTCCTATTTCAGTCATCCATCTCCTGGCCCCCAGCATTGTCGTTGAAATCACCCAGATTCTTAAATTAAATTCTGTGAGGGGTGCCACTAAAGAGTTGTTTCTTTAAAAGGACAGTGATTTGCTGTAATCACTGTGATTTGCTGTAGCCGCTCAGGAGTCCCTGCTGATGACTCTCATTATCCCCCCTTGTGTAAACCC
This sequence comes from Crinia signifera, assembly GCF_055691185.1. NCBI lineage: Eukaryota > Metazoa > Chordata > Amphibia > Anura > Myobatrachidae > Crinia > Crinia signifera. The sequence continues at coordinate 63,025,906 of NC_139224.1, forward strand.
TTGACAGGAGAGACAGCAGCACATGATCACACAGGGTCTTCTTATATTAGTTGGTGTGCACTTATCCATGACATGCTGCTGCCAGTGTTTCTATGGGCACACCCACTGTTTTTGTGGGCACAGCCATGAAACGCAATTGTCCACCCCAGCACACCCCCTGCCTGTCAATCAGGAAGCAAGCGATCCGGTAATTGAAAATATAGGGAAAGCACATGTGCAGTCCCCCACCATCAAGGATGGGGCCCAAATTCAGACCTGTGCGAACAGGCCAAAATCGGCCCCTAAGTGACTGTGGTTGCGACTTTTATTTTGGTTTCTAAATTTTGAAGTGTATCAATAGCCCCGTGCCAACTTCAGTGAATAGTGAACTAATTGAGCATCTACCACTATCTATATGTCTGTTGTGAGAGGCAGAAAGGAGCCTGCATTAGGATTAGATGCAGGTCCTGATATGCTCCAAGGTAGGTAACTCTTAGTTTAGATATATTTGAGAAAGGAGCCATTATCATGTTGCTCCCTGCTGGTTAATTGTAGACCCAATTTAGGATAATAAGGTGTGGGCTGCAGTGCCCCTGGATTGGTTGGGCTGGATGGCTCTAGTGTGGCACACCTTTACATTCTATTAACACTTAGCACTATAGTTTCGGCTTCCTATCACTAATACCTACTAACACTAATACTAACATTATAGTATTTTCACTGGTGGGCTGCTATGGCCTTTGTATGCTGTTATTTTGGGGTGCCGCACCCTGCACCTAGATATAGCACTAGGGACCCCCAATATACAGATAAGCCTTGACGGATGCTTGGGGCTTATCATACATTTGTGCAAATATATGTAACCAATATCTCTGAATTCTATTATGATGGAGGTTACTAATACCATTCAGTGAGCTAAGGGAAACCATGTATTTTTAACTTCAGTGAATAGCACTTTATTAAAGAAGACACTATCTCCATAAAGGTATGTCTGAGAGATCACTACTGAATAGCCTACACAGATGTACTGGTCTCCTTGCATCCAGATAGTGCCATAAGTGGACAAAGGTTACTTATTGCTGAGTCAAGGAGACAGAGTGATTGATAAATATCCCCCAGGTCATTCCAAGTCTATGGCTAAACCATGTCCTCCTGCCAAGCCCCTCCAACACAGTTCAGCCCTCCCTATTCCATCGTTTACCCAGAATGCATCTGTATAATAAACTAAGATTTCTGCTGTGCCCCCCCCCCAACCTTAACCTTTTTTAATCTAACCTTTTATTATCATTCTATCACAGATTACATCACCTATCTCCCTCTCTCGTAGTAATGTATAGAAAAATAAAGATATGTCATCTACATCTCAGACATTAAGATTTCAAATCCCATGGGTAATCTTTGATATTTCCAAGGTGATACATAGTACAAATGATAGCCCTGAATTCTGTACAAAGTTGTTTGTCACTTCACATTCTGACATATGCCTCGTGATATGATAACATCTCAGCCATGACACAGGGCATGTCGGTAACTGTCAGCATGATTTCTCCAGTGTTCATAAAACAGAGAACAGTCTCTTTCAAACAGTCACAGTGAAAAAGATGGTCCAAAGGTCAGCCTTATTTCTTACAGTCACAAAAACAGATTGAAGCTTTAAAAAAAATCTCAGAGGACGTCAAGCAGTGAAGCGTCCCCCATCTACATTAGCAGCTATTTAAAGTAACTCTCCATCAAAGACTTGAAAAATGTAAGACTTTCTACAAATGCACTCACAACGCAGTCTCTCATCACATGTGTCCCTCATATTTCCAATATGGGCACATTTGCAATTCAGAGATAAAAGCATTAAAGAGAAACTCAAAAAGGGAACGATTGGCCTAATATGTAATTGTGTATAACATAGATGTACAGCTGTTCACCCACACATGCACCACAGTAAAGGACTGAAGGGCTCAGATTTAAAGAATAAATGTCATGGGGTTTTTCTACACGTGCCAGTTGTTTGGATGTGTAGGCTGAATTGTTATTATACAGATTCACAACCATCTACTCAGAGAAATATAACCATATATAATGTACTGAAGCTATGATATGAAATACTTGGGACTTTCTATTCTCCTGATAAAGGTTTTCCAAATATGAACTTACAAATATGTCTACCTCTTCCCATGCTGTCCCAGGCAATACCCTATAACTCAAGTTGTTTATTAGCGCTCCTCACAGTAACTGCAGGGGCTATAGGAGAAGCAGTTGATGACCATGCCTACATACAGTATACTGTATAATATTATAGCCACATTTTGTGGATTTAATCCCCTTGAAGATGCTCAGATCTGAATAAGGCCCCTTGTACGGAGTGACGGATCCTGCAAGCATATATATATATATATATATATATATATATATATATATATATATATATAAACGGGTTTGATACAAAATCCCGACACCGGAATCCTGACCGATGAAATCATGACAAGGGAGGGACATGGATCGCCCCCCTACGCTCGGCACACTAATTTCGGCGGTCAAGATTTCAGCGGTAGGGATTTCGGCGGTCGGAATCCTGGCGTTCAAAATACCGACACAGGAATTCCGACTGCCGAAATCTCCGGGATTATAACTTCATCCCGTTTAAACAATGTAGGAAGTGTAGTGGTTGTGGCTCTTTGAAGTATATCATTGTGTATCAGGGTACTTGGCATAGTACTGTAATGAATTCCCACAAATCCTGTCTACTGCCCACTTCTCTGGGAAAGATGGGTCTGGGAGGTTGGACTACACTTTAGAGAGTATAGAGTTCTCTCCCTAATTTTTGTGAGCTTGCAAGACTTTTCTGAGAGAATAGGCAAGTATGGACTAAAGGGCTACCTCAGAAACCAAATGCCCCAAATGCATGCAGTCGTGGTTAAGAAATAAACACATACTCAATACGTATCTGCTTGCGGCAGGGGACCGTGTTCCTCATACAAGTGCCACTCAGTGGGTCAACATCTTCAACAATAACAAAGGGAGCTTCCTCCAAGGTCACTATGCTCAGATGTTCATCTTTATGTTCCTCCGAGTTTGGATACAATTCAAACACAGGCCACACATAATACTTCATTTGAAGGCTTCGGTCCTTGTATTTCCCAACCTAAAGCATAAAAAAAAAAAAAATTAATTATAAAATAAGAATAAATAAATCAGTTGCAAAATAAATAAATACAGTGCAGATATGTCCTCTTTGCTGCAGTGACTTCAAATAGCCCCTTGCACGACAGGTTGCATGAGAATCTCATAATGTCAGGCATCTTTTTTTGCAGAACATTCATCTTTAGTTACAATGCACTGCGACTAGGATTACTGTGCTGATTCATTTGACATGTGACACAGTATATATGTGTGCAACTGAGTCTCCGAATCTCTAAACCAGTGGTTCTCAAACTTGTCCTTAGGACCCCACACAGTTCACAGGTTTCAGGTCACCGGACAGGTACCACAATTTCTGATGGCAGCCCTGCATATCCATCTTCATCAAGTAACAATTCAGAGAAGTGGGGTCTGTTCATCAGACTAGAGAATGTGCAGAAGAGGATGGATGCAGTCTTCACAAAAGTGCAGTAGCTTGACTTAGATTCTATACTACACAGATTAGATGTGAGGTGGGACCCTATTGGATGGATGCCTGAGGTGGTTAAAGCTGGATACACATTATACAATATACTGTGCTGGTAAAATATTTCTATGTGCAGTGGATTGCAACAACCATCATGTATACATCCAATTCATTGTTGATATGCTGCATACCAGATGGGACAATACTGTTTGAAAACTTTGATACTGTAACAATATATTGTGCCGTCATATGGGGGATGTGCAGAGTACATGCAGGCATGATATATCGTTACATCCTCTCAGCCCGTCACATCGATCAAGTGTGTACCCAGCAAAGTTTGCTTATTGGAATATCCTGCAAGATAGAAGTATTGATTTGGATTGTGGTTCGCACATGTTATTGAAAGGACTTAAACCAGGTCCTATAGCCTGAAAGGTCCTGTGAGCAGGCCTTCAAATTATGTATTGTTATCATGGTTTGTTCAATGTATCTCCCAGACTGCCCTGCCCTGACAGACATAATATACAGATGTAGTCACACTCATCGTTGCAGCAATCCTGATGCTTATTCTTGTTTGGTGCGCCAAATTCACACCCGCAACGGAATTGCACACACGACAGGATCACACCAATAGCCAGGTGAGACGCACATAGTGATTGGCGTTGCAAAGATGAGCGTGGCTACATCTGTATTGTGGTCATCTAAGTAACAAATATACTGTACACTGTATCTGTATTAGCTTGGAGTGTCTAAATAAAGAATTATCCAGGTATTTTATAAAGAGCTTGCTAACCAGATTTGTTTGTTAATGCAATAAATAGTAGACATTTATTTATATTCTATTTATCTATCTATATATATTTACTTATTTATTTCACATTCCATGCCATTTCCTTACTGCATTAGAACCTGTTGCAGATGTTACTGTTCTCTAATGGCTCTGATAACAGTCTTGTTTGAAGAATGTCCCAGGAGGAGTAATTAAAATTAACAGGGAACAGCTTGTTTGGAGTCTGTGCCAGACTGGAGAGGCAGAGACAGGCAAAATACAGCAGGTGGGAGGTTATGGCTGTATTTATGGGAAGGAAGCTTTTAACGTAAGAGAGCACTGGATGCAATGTATATTATTTGTTTTTTTCTCTTGTACAGTATGTGAAGTCGAGGGCAAATGCAGGATTCCCGATGAGGGGTTTCCAGATATGTGTGCACTAAATATAACAGGATGCTCCACTAAAGCTACAGTAAATGTGCCATAAATAATCAGGCGACTAGAGCCTGATGAGGGCCCTAACCAATAAGATCATCACATAAAGCTGATGATCTTGCCCCCCCTAATCAGCGACACACTAAGCAGCGTAGAAGGGAAGCAGAGGACTGCGTGCTCAGTCACTGTACATTGTCTCTGAAGCCAGTGTATGACAGGCCCTCACTGCTAAGTTGTCGCAGATCATACCGCTGGTCCAGCCGCATATAAATGACTCAGCACATTGTGGGGTGAGGCGCAGCCGTTGAAGGTTGCAGGAGGACCGGGCCACTGGTAAACTATCCTGCCCCAATCTGGGACACCGCTGAGGTACTTCGGGCTCACAATGCCGTTACCTGTGGGACAGGCAGTACAGCCGACAGCAGCAAGCTAGCAGAGCAGGGAGGGCGCCTCTTTAGACCGGCGCCTCCCTGCACTTCATATGCTGCTAAGTGGCACAGGCAGGCAGTGAGGAGCAGACGGGCAGCAAGCTATACTAACACATATTGGGAGTGATCTAATCGCTCCCCTGCTATGGAAAGACATCCACCCCCCGTGAAAATCACTTGAACGGGCAAAATTGTTCAGATAGTACGAACTGAGCGGTTTTCAGCCCAGCAATTTTTGACATCATCGCTGTGCATATACGCTGGACAAAAAGTATGTATGCACCGCAACAGTGTGGGAGTTGCAGGCTGCCACAGGATTTTGGCAATTTAGCTGATGATATAAAAGGCAAAGTCAGGTTAAGTTTTGCCTTTTCAATTATTTCTGATTTAAATCTAGCAGCTAAATCTCTAAATTCCCATGGCTGCTTGCAACCTGCACACTGTCACATTTACCACTTACATACATTAAATTAAACTGAAAAGTATGTTAGGCATACATTTAAATGTTTTAATTAATAAGGGGGCCATTCTGGAGATTCACTGAGTTTTGATAAGAGGTGTGCAGAAAAGATAGCCAGGTGAGGCACTGCCTCACCTGCCATAGACTTTTTACTCCAGAGTTTTGACTATAAAAATGATTAGAATAATAAAAATAAGATTTTTTAAAAATAAATTATTTGTATTTATGACATACTTTATCAATTCAAAACGCCGGCAAAGGCTGTGCCTCACCTGCCTCACCCCACAGCACACCACTGGCAATATATCAGTGCTGGAACAAACACAGGCAATAAATTGTAAAGACACATCCCCCAGCATTGCAGCCTCAGAGGTTAAAGAAAAATGGCAATCTGGATAATTCCCTGGATCAATCACTCTTATACACTCCTTCAAGAATTGCCACTACCATTTCTTGTAAGATGAAGTTCATTAGACAAATCATTATATTGACAATGTCAATATTTCTACATATTTACGTCCCCTATAAAATTCCTCTTTGCTGAGTAAAATAACATTTTGTCTGACCTCCCTTAGAAATGTGTTGAAGCCTTCTGTTTCCCAAACTATTTAAGGGGGTAATTCAGACACACATACAGCGCTCAAAGTTTGCAGTTACAAGTCTTTGAACCCCAAAATACTGCACCATTATCAAAATCCAAAATGTTTACCTAGTGACTTATATAATGGTTAATGTCCATAGCAAACTCATCCGTCACTTATAAAGCATCCAATAGAACTATTCATCTTTGCAGCTGCCACTTGGCAATAGGTTCCAGGCAAATCTATAATGAGTGCACATATGTCCATCAGTTTAGGGGGGAACACCCCGCACACCCATTTTCTTTAATACCTCTTCAGAGTCCCTGTCTATAGCAGAACCTCTCCATAAATCACCGGAGAAATGTCAGGGTGGACATTTTCACGGCTTTCTTCGCATGTGCTGTAAGTAAATATCCAAGAAAATGGCTGGCGCACATGCCCGAAGCGTATTGTTGCAACTGGGCCCATTACTCTATAGTCCCACCACTGCTTTTACATATGATATTGTACTTTACATTTGTACATTTGGTTAGTGTGGTAATTAATTGTATATCGCCTTTCATTGTACATTGAGAAATACATAGTGTCCCCTTGCCATATCAGATGTTTGGATTTGATTTCTAAAAGCAGCTCCTTATTAGGAATTGCATGTTACATGTGAGCATTTGGTTATTCGGGTTATTCATTTATTTATTTATAATTATCTCCCACGGTGCTTTACTGAGCAATATTTAAAAATTCACACGCACACACAGACATTCTAGGGTTAATTTGTTGGTAGCCAAATAACCTACCAGTATATTTTGGGATTGTGGGAGGAAACCGAAGCTCCCGGAGGAAACCCACAGAAGCACAGAGTTAGGGCCATGATAGGAATCAAACCAATGACCTCGGTGCTGTGAGGCAGTAATGCTAACCATTACACCGTAATTATGAAATACACAGTACTTCCTCATACACTGGGCAGTATTCAATGCTCTGGATTCACCGGGGTTTTTTTTCTGGCAAATTGGGCTGTCTTCATGCTCTGCAGTGAATCTTTTCACTGAAAATCGGATTCACCTCTATTCAATATTCACTGTTTGCCGAAACCGAGCAGTGAATGCCGGCCAGTTCTCCGTTTCATGCTCGCTGCAATTCGCTGGTGTATTTCAATGGGGTTTTCACTGTGATTTGCCGAGAGTATATTCAATGCTAGGATGGAGAACTGCTTTCACCATGATTTTCGCCATGATTCACCATTTTGCATTCACCATCTTTTTAAGACGAACTGTAATGTGCTCTTAAAATAAAGAGATTTTTTTTGTGTCAAAAATCATTAATTTTAAGTTATTTGTATTCATGTACTTGCAGCACATGAATATATATTTCATTTTTATAATTTTTTTAACATGACGTCAGCAGGGGGCGGGGAGACACTCATTAATATTCACTGCACTGGGTCCCGCTCATTACAAATACACGAGCAGGACCAGCGCAGTGCTTCCTCTACCTCCCCGCCTGCCCTGTCTCCTCGGGGAGGCAGCTTCTGCTGCCTGTGTCCCCGCCAGCCCTCCTTCTACCCCTGCTTCTGTGTGCAGCATGCGGCACAGGGAGGGAGGCTACCATCTCCCTGCCTTCCGCCATCCCCCCGGCTCCCTGTGGCATTCACCAGGAGGGGGTGCACAAAATTCGCCATCAGGGGCAGCGAGCCCCTGATGCGTTGAATAGTGGGAGAGGGAGGGCTGGTAGCAAATCCTCCAGCCTGACGAATGCCGGCGAATGTGCAGTGAACCCTAAAAAGGATTCGCTGCACATAGTGAAACTTTTCATTGAATACTGGCCTCTTTTTGAGTAATTGATTATTACATTACACCTTTCTAATTGTCACATTTTATTTTTTTTATCTACAGTATACATATATACATATTTCGTTATTGTTACTATCACCAGGGATTCCTTTTAAGCTTCTAGACTGCATATCACTCCATCTCAAAGTGTTCAGATACATTTGTATCCAATCAGAAAGTAAATGAGTGTGCTCATGTCTAAGAACATCATTAAGCTCTAAAAGCAACACTGGTGACTTGTATGGATGTTTGCTATTGATCGTCTTCTCCTCCTTGTGTGATACGGCTGGCAAGGTATTATTCATGCAGTGGTGCAGCTCGCTTACAAAAGAATAAATTGTGCGTAGTATAAAAAACACCAGATAACTGCAACATGTGTAGTGAATCAGGGTGAGCATGATTTAAAGGACTACAATGCAGATATTTCCTCATGTCGTGTGGAAATATCAAAATAGAGTTCACATGGGCCCTTCGTCTGGTTCACTTGCAAAGGCAAATTCCTTCTCAAATGGGTGGGGTTTTACTTCAAAGTGAGATCTATATTGCAGTGTAAAAATAAAGCAGTCAGTATTTTCCCTGCACAGAAACAAAATAACTATTGTTTACCTTACAGCAGATAGGAAATATAATATTTTTTTACACATTTTTTATTTGCATTTATATAACAAATGTGAGCGACGATGGCATTTTTTGTGGATATTTTGAGCCTTTCTCACAGAGATGTTGGCCCTCAAAGGGTTAAGTAAGTTAGAGCTTAAAATTATTAAGTTTTGCCAAATAATTGGTCCTTGAAATTACATACAAGTTTACTTCTCTACTGATTGTAAATACATGAATACCACTTTAAGATGCTAACGCAAAGTTTACAGAAGACAGGAACAAACATGCCAAGCGGAGAAAGAATCCTGCTCCCAGGTAAGGAGGCTGCGGAGGCTAGCAGGGCTCTAAATGGGGTTTCTATGTTCCTGGTGTTATTTTTACTCTTTTAAGAAGCAATCTCCTGAATTATTTACAGGCTCTGAAAGGGCATTTAGCGAATAAAAACTGAGAGCCAGCTGGATTGTCAGAATGCTGCACATCTAGCTACATGTCAGGTAAATAATGTCAGCAATGATGGTATAGGTGTGCTGTATGTTAGGAATAGAGCTGCCTGCACACATAGCAGTATGCGGAAGGAGATTTGCGTAACCAGGCAAAAAAGTGCACAAAGTTTGTTGAGGGCAAACAGTGTGATACGGAGCATGTCAGAAATACCAATAAGGTTAATATAATCTTATTAACAAATTAATTATCCATGTAAACAAATATAAATTACAAATATTTCTTCTAGGTGACTTCAACCTTGCGGTGTATACAGTAGATGCTAGTGCTGCAGCACAGGGTGCCATGGGATACACACAGGGAGCGTGAACAGGTCTTCTTTCCAAATTTTCCTCTCTTATTTTTCCAATGTTTATTTCACAGATTTATATTTAGCAAATCCGACGCTATCCCTCAGACATGCAGTAATTTATCCAAGTTCTGGGGTACCAAGAAAAAGCATCCCAAATTCTACTTCACTTTACCTGTTTCACTTAGTTTATGCAATTATTACTTACTTTATGACTTTATCTATACGAAAGCAGATACAGTACACCAGTGGCGTAAGTTCGTCCCAGTTACTCCTGGAGGCAAGATAAATATTGGTACCCCACCCCCAACACACACACACACACACACACACACATATTAAATAAATGTATGCATGTGTGTATGTATGCACAGTAATTATGCAGATTCTGGCTAGGTATAATTGTTAGTATAGTAAGGTATATGCTTCTAGTGTAACATAGAGGGTGTGATACTTGCAAATATTACAGTATGTTTAGAATAAAGCGTGTGACATCTATTGTCCTACTAGGAGCGGGAGTCAGCCACAGAAGCGATATTGATGGCTTTTAATTAACTGATTTAAACACACAGGGGAGGAGAGGTGCCCCTTTGGGGGCAGGAACCCGGCGACAGATGACTCCATTGCCTCCCAGAGTTACGCCTCTGCAGTACATGTATATACTTTAGATACTGAATAGGTGTAGTATTTAGAACCAATGAGAACAATCCCATCATTCCCCAGAAAGTCCTAACTTTGCATCTTTTTTGGAAAGCGGAGTCATGAATAGTGACCAATAGTGTGTATTCCATGTGACCCCAAAAACTCGTTTAAGCTCCTTGTGTGCCCAGACTAAAGGTGCGTACACACCGGGGCAATATTGGCTGAAATCGCTGGCAATATGGTCGCTGAGCGACCATATTGCCAGTGATTTGGAGTGCTGCTGGCGATAAATCGCCAGCTGCGCGCTCCCGTGTGCAGCCCCTGATGGTCGCTGGTCGCATGCTCCTGCAGCTTCCCCCGGCACCGCAGAGATCAGCACTGCTGCTACCCCCCTTCCCCGTGACAGTAGATGGCTACTGCTGCTCCCTCCCGCCACTTGACAGCAGCAGCAGCAGCATCTGCTGCTCCCTCCTCCCTTCAGGTCTCTCTCCCGCCCCCCCGCCCCGTGACAGCCACAGCGTCTGCTGCTGCTGCTCCCTCCTCCCTTCAGGTCTCTCTCCCGCCCCCTGCCCCGTGACAGTAACAGTGTCTCCTTTTCATCGCTGATGAAAAGGAGACACTGAGCAATATATCCCCAGCAATCATATAGTCCAGTGTGTACACAGCATAACAGCATCAGTGGACATTGGTTCCCATACCAGTTTTACTTTAATTGGAACCCAAGAGTAAAAGTGGCCATACTAAGGGGCGACTTGTCTGATGGAAGAAGTTGCCCGTGATCCCCCCCTTGAGCCATTCAGGAACCTCTTGGCTAGCGATGTGACTGATCTTACCTGCAACTCATGCATCGCATTTGACCTGATGTCAGTCACATGCGTTTTGGATGCTTTTCATGTTATTTATCACCACAATCGCATAAAAAGTTACCAAATCGCAGGTGAATCACCCTAGTGTATGGACACCTTCAGTATGGCATGGGATTTTAATTGTTTATTCAGACATCAGTCCACTTCTTTCCAAAAATATTGGAGTTCTACTTTGCAGGCAACAATGGCTAATTAGGAGATCAGACAAATAGCCACAGTATTTGCTACAGCTACTAGACCAGCGTTTTTCAACCACTGTGCCGTGGCACACCAGTGTGCCTTGAGATGCTCTCAAGTGTGCCCCCAGATCTAGAGATGTAAACACCAGTTTACAACCACCACCACCCTTTCAATTTTTATTCACTCTTCTGTTTATGTGAGGGACAATGTATTTTATTTTTGTTACCTGTGAGGACCAGTTTGATTGTTTTTTCATGTGGGGGGGGGGCAATGTTATTTTCCCTGTGGGGAGCTCATGGTGTGCCTTGGCAATTTTTAAATGTTTTTAGTGTGCCGCATGGTAAAAAGGTTGAAAATCAATGTAGTAGACCAAATTTGTAGTGCAAAATGGAAGAACTAAATCTTTTTTTTAATAACACGAGTGAGCTATTAACAGTTGTTGGTGTAGATCCAGAAATGGATCTAAAAGATTCCACTAGCAAAGAATTCTGTATAAAAACTGTGCTTTCGTAATGGCGTGCCTGGGACCTGATTTTAAAGTGTTTGTTTAGCACTGATATTAAATTGCAATGAGTTAAAGCTAATTAAAGTAAATACTGTTGTACTGTTTTGTTGTATTGGAGCAGCATTTTCGGTCCAGATTGTGTGCACTTCAGCTGTAACTTCATTTAGGTCATATTACATATTAGTCTTCTTTATTTAGCTCAAACTGGGTCTGATTCAGGACGGCTCGCTATTTCCCGAATTGGGTCCAAGTAGCCAAAAGCGAACCTTTCTACCACTGGGAACTCCATCAGAAGAGGATTTGCTGGATCCCTTTCAGTTAAATCCTAATGATATCTTGTCTTTATCAGAAAACCAGAACTTAGAAGAGGGGTTTTATTGGAACCCCAGATTGATAAAAGGGGGGCAAACTGCATTATGTATCACTGGGGTATGCTGCAATACAGAATGCACCCACTGAAATAGAATCCAAAGTATCTGATCTCCCAATTAGCCATCGATTCTGACAGACAGGAGTAGAAGATTTGTAAATTGTCATTGTCTGTTTTGCAACCCCCTTTGCCCAGGCAAGAGGCAATAGAAATCCATAATAGTCTATGACCTTTATTTCCCATGTTGGATCAAGGTTTGTGGGAGCTCCAGTTCACTAATAGAGACATAGCATTGGATGGCAGATAAGAACCACTTGGCCCATCTAGTCTTCCCCCTTTATTTTCCTTTAGGTAATCTCAACCCATTTTGATCCTTTTTGGTAAGGATATTCATATGACTAGCCCAAACATGTTGACATTGCTCTACAGTCTTAGTCTCTTCCACTTCTTATTGAATTCTAATCCACCTATCCACTATCCTTTCTGTGAAGTAATTTTTCCTTAAATTTCCCATGAACCTACCACCCTCCAGTTTGTATATGTCTTCGAGTTCTAAAACTTCTCTTCCTTTAAGGAATGTCTCCCTCCTGGACATTAGTAAAACCCTTGCTATATTTAGATGTTTCTATCATGTTCCCACTTTCCCTTCTCTGCTTCAAACAGTACATGTAAAGGAAAGGTTTGTGAAGTAGGCCAAAGGCAGAACTACCATTGGTGTAGCAGGTGCAGTGTACTGGGCTCCTAAGGACTTAAGTGCCCACTGCTGCCCCTGTCACCCTTTCCCTGTCCCCCTCTGCATCCCCCTGCCTCTCACTTTTACCCACTGCTGTCCCAGTCACCCACTGCCGTGTTGCATATTGTGAACTTGGGTTGGTGTGGAGTAGGGGGGCCCTTCTTTGTACACTCACTAATGTTTTTATTTCCTTCTAGCCTTCAGAACTGGACACTGTATTCTACTTGAGGCCATACCAATGACCTATGCAGTGGTATTATTACTTATTTTCTCCTGCTACTGATTCCTCTTCCTATACAACAGAGCATATGACTTGCCTTCCTCATTGCTTTGTTACATTGCTTACCTGCCTTTAGTCACTTGAAATAGTGACTCTTAAATCCATGTCCTCCTCAAGTGCATGATGTTGCATTTTTGTTTGCATTAAACTGTAGCTGCCATATTCCTGACCATTCATCAAGTCTAGCTACAGTAAATGCTTAATAATTGTTTTGACACCTCTTGTTACCTACAGTATATTTGATCACTGCTGGTCTGCAAAGCTGAGAGTGATCCCTGAATAGATGCCATGCTATCTATACAGTGCAGGTAGGTGAGCTTTTCAAGCTCTTCACTACTAGGGGTTCTTACTCCCCTGATTCAGAGACGGACATAGGCCCTTATTCAGATCTGATCGTGGTACAAATTTTATGCACTGCAGGTGGGGCAGATGAAAAATTTGGGTGGGGTGTGTTGAAACTGAAATCTAAATTGCACTGTAAAAATAATGCAGCCAGTATTTACCCTGCACAGAAACAAAACAACTCACACAAATCTAACTCTCTCATACATGTTACATCTGCCCCACCTGCAGTGCACATGGTTTTGCCCATTTTGAGAACAAATTTATACTGCGATCGGATCTGAATAAGGGCCATAGTTCACATCATTGTCTTTGGTACAGCAGCAATATAAAAATATGATAATGTAAAAGGAAGCATAAAAGATGAAGAATAAAAAGACCACCTCCCGCATCGCGGATCCGAGGGCATCAGATCATCTGTAAGACCACTGAGCATTGGCCACCCATAAGGTGTTCCCTCATGCACTTTGCTCTTAATTACTGGAGAGTAGGGGGTCTCCTGTAGTAAGGAAGATGCTAGCTGAAACCGAAAACCTGTTCTAGTCTTACAACTGGGGAGAAACTGCCAGTCGCACTGCAATAGCTTACACAGAAATGTGATCCCTGTCCTTGTGAGTTAGGCAGTGGAACACTTAGGATAACAGTTCCTTTTTACTCTCAGCTTTGATTCTTCAATATGTCAGTTTTAATATTTCAACATCATTGCTTTCTTGAGCGCATATTTCAGCATTAAGCACATTTTGTGAGTCTAGGCGTGCACAACTTCCCATTTCAGAAAAGGATACCATACTGACATACAAAGCAAATGTATATACAAAAGCGCGCATTCAGTACAAAGTTAAATTACACACAAATGATGGCTAGCATTATCTACATTGTCATTTCTAGTTATGCTAGAACTTGCCACATCCTAACTCTGAGCTCAGTTTCAGTTTGGTGATCCCCCTGCAATGCAACATGGCTTATCAAGAGCAATTGTAGAGAGAAGGAAGCCCGTGGGCAGCCTCCACCTTCAAGGCCCCCTCTTCTCTATTTTACATTGCTGTATAGTCTGAGCACTCGGAGCTTACATGCTAATACATAAGTGAAGGATTTTCTGCCCTTATGGCTGCATCCGATAGTCTTGACAAAGGGTCCCAGTACCCGAAACGTTGACTTACTGCATTGCCTGTCGGCTGCTTTATGTTACGATGCCCTTGCCTGGGTGCTGGAGATAATGGCTGGTTACTGGAGGTCAGGAGGTCAGGCGTGAGCCCGTAGCCGGGACCGCCGGTTAGGACGGCCACAGCGGATCCTACACTCACTCTGTTGAGTCCCCGAGGCAGATGGCAAACCCCTGCAGAGCTAGGCTTCGCCTCTGGCCGCCGCGTCCAAAGGAGCGAGTTAGGCGCGCTCCAACCCCGATGCAGCTACGTCTTAGGTAGAGACAAGGGGAAAGCGATTGCCACGGGGTAACCCAAGAGGACAAGCTGACTACTGGACCTAACTGGGAAACGGCCCCTAACCGCCGGCACTTGGCCAAGACGGGAGAGCGACCTAGTCGCAGACACCAGCTGGCAGAAGGGAGTCCCCAGCAAGACACACCACAGGGACAGTGACTCCCCAAAGCAGGAATCCGGAGGAAGGAAGAATATCCTGCCTAAACAGAAATCTAATGAAATACAAGGAACAAGAGAATATATCCTGGAAGGAACATATGTGAACAAATGAAAAGGGTGGACACTAACAACAAGCCCACGGCGGGGCGAAGCCACGGAGGGCTAGTGGATCAGGAGGTAGCAAGACCAGGGCTCCACTGGAGCACTTACGTGACCCACGGAAGATGGAGACTGTGGGTCGGATACAGGCTCACAAGACAAGCTGGGGATGGACACCACTGGAACAAGCTGGGAACACCAAGACAACAGGAGCAGAATACTCCAGCCAAAGGACCGGGGACCAAAGGACCACGGGGACCGGGAGAGACAAGTGATATGCTTGAAAAAGCAAAGCAGAAGCTATAACCGGCGTCTGTGCCCAGCAGACGCCGGCTATTTATTTGATTTTCGCGCCGCCTGACTGACGTCAGGCGCTCGCGCTCGCGGCCGTCGGGAGGAAGCTCGGGGACGTTGCCTGGCAACGTCCCGACGCTCCGTCTCAGAGTGAGGCTTGAGACGCTGCCCGGCAACGTCTCCAGCCACGCCACTCCATGCCGCATCCGCCGTCCGTCCGGGTGTGCAGCCCGGACGGCGGTGTGCAACACTTTATTTGACTTACTCAGTTGTTTCATGGATGAGTGCCACAAACCGTTGTGTTAGCTGCATCCGATATGATATGTAAGCGAGCACTTACACTCAAATGCAAATGAGGCCATTCACTCAGCGCCAGGGGGGGCGGATGTTCGCTTGCGCGGCAGGTGGCATTTACCTGGCCAACCTGAATCACCCCCATGATGTGTAAATCAGCTTTTGAATTTAAGTGCACTTCCATGTATTTAAAAACATAGAACCGATACAGGCCAAGATAAAGTCAGGGACTAAAGTGTGTGTGTGTGTGGGGGGGGGGGGGGGGGTAACTGAGTTACACCACCTGTAATGTGTAATGGTAGGGAGAACTCAGTTTCACTTCCACCACATTCACCCCCTTTTCTGGCATGGCATATGTGATGTCATGCCATGATTGCCACGGAAGTGAGAGAACTGGAATCTGCTGGAAGGACAGAGATAGATATTTTTATAAAGGGCACATGCTGTGGCCATTTTGTGTAAGGTGTGCTACTGCTGTGAGCATTATGGGCCTGATTCTAATTGACTCAGTAAGCGGCAAAGGCAAGCTCACATCTTACCGAGTCCATGTGATGCCGCCCTGCAAATACATGCCCCCACCGCCGTTTCCCCTCGCAACCAAGGGATGTGTTATGAAAACATTAACTATGAACTTGGTAGCCCTGCCTCTAGCAGACTAAGGGTCTGCATGGAGCCAAGTGACACTTAAAATGTTTCTTTCTCCATAGAAACAAAGGTCTCGTATATTCTGGTGCTGATTCTGAATTGCACGTGAAGTGGATGTAGCTGTGGGCAGGAGCAGAGCCAGATTTACTACTTCATGTCAGGATTTGTGTGTCTGCAGGAAGCTCTGTCACCCACTGATTGTACTCTAGCCACCGCATCATTAGTACAGGCACTTGCAGTAGTCCCATGCTAAGTGCAAGATTTCCATCAGAAACAGGCTTCACTTCCCTGTATGAACAGCTCAGAATCACACATTGTTTTGAAACATGCTTACATGCCCCAGATTACCCATATGGTAATTCTGGTAAGTGTCAAAAGGGCCGATGCGCTGGTGGCATGGTCCTGTCTTGCAAAGAGTCCGGGCTCTCTACTCTGCTGATCAGCAGAGAGACAGGGGTGTACTACAAAGCACACCCCTAAGTTGTGGCCACACCCCTTTTGTGTGTGCACATTAAGATGTAAGGCAGCCATGGTTGCCACCACAAAACGTCCAATGTCAAAAAAGACAAAAGTGGCCAAGTTGCGTCCCACTGAGAATAGATCAGACATGTACACAAAAATGTGTGAAATTTGCATCTGAATCAAACCCACAGTGACACTTATTTACTTAATGCAAAATATGCAGACTGGAACTGCTTCTATATTCACACAAGTGTACAGTAGTGTTCTGTTTGCAGAATGCAGAATTCTTATTATCGAGACAACCAGTGGTTAGCAGCCATCTATGTTCCTGACCTGAGGATATAGCTTCAAATGTCGGGTTTTCTATAGATCTCAACCATCGGATTCTGATTTCCGATTCCCATCTGATGTCTGCCTGTATGTGTTTAGCTGAGGACACCTCTTGAGGCTTCAGATGCTTCTGTGCATGGTATAACCATTGATAGTTAGGTACTTTTAGTTTCATAGTTAGGTACTTGTTTAGTTTCACGCAGGCAGCGTCTCAGTCGCAGCAGCGTCTGTGTCCCCTTGCGGGGCTCGCTTTGCTTGCCCACGCTATGGGCTCGGTGGCTCGCCACGCTATCTAAAATCAACTCCATGCCAAAGTGGATAGTGGGGGTATGAACCAATTCACGTTGGCATGGACTTTATTTTAGCTAGTTTTCCGAGCGCCGAACCCGGAAGTAGCGGGCGACTATGCTGTCGCCGTGAAACTAAACAAGAACCGATAGTTATACCTGGAAATGGCTAGGATGGGGTGCTGCTAATGGAAAATGTTAGAACAGTGTAACACAGTAAGTCATAGAGGGAAAAATAGAGGGAACTATAAGTTTGTGTGTTATACATTTTCTTTAAAATTTTTCAATATCCATCTAAAAAAACGTCTTGATGGTTTTAAAAAATGCAAAATGTCCACTATTAAAAGTAAAACAGGGGTAGATCACCAATCAGATGCTACCTATCATTGTATAGAATGTAATATTTTCCCTTTTTGATGCCCAATGAATGATCATTTGGTTTGAAGATGTTGCTTATTCTGCCCACTTAGTACAGAGCACCCTACCCCTCCCACTCGGTGTAAATGTAGGATAAAGTACCTTTCATAATCATCTTATCTAGCCATCTACAAGTAAAATCAGTGAGATCAGAAAAGAGCAACTGCACTGTAAAGCACCATACACATGGGGGCAGGCGACTTCAGCATTGTCTAGATCAGTGGTTCCCAACCTGGGGTACTAGTACCCCTGGGGGTACTCTGCAGACCAGTTGGGGGTACTTGAAAATAATATTGGTAATGGCGGAAGATGCAAAAAAGTATTTGGATGGCAGAAGAAGACCCATTGCTCTGGAGAAGAACCACGTTGTGTCACTTATGGTTCTGTCTTCAGCCTCATCAGCATCTTATTGTGCTTTTGCCTGACCAGCAATCCAATGGGAGCTTCCCATGCTGCCCTCAGACATCAGAGATCATCTGCTCTGCGCTGACATGGGTGGAAGAAGCAGCGGCATTAATCCTACAGGTGTAAGTGGGAACCCTGGAGACAGTACACAACCAGCGGCGAGACACTGAAGGGCACGATTCCTGTCCGCTACTCCTTAATATAAGGACACACATACCGCTCACTTCCACTCCACTCATAAGTACTGTCTACATTTTAAATTGAGAGGAGGGGGTACTCATCAATGAAAAGCCTAATCAGGGGGTATGGGAGAGAAAAAAGGTTGGGAACCACTGGTCTAGATCGCCCATACACACGTAGCAATGTATCCTTTATACTCAAGCAGGTGATCTATCTATATCCCGACTGCACGTGCTAAAGATGGCAATGCGCGGGACCAGAAAGATCGCTTACAAAATAAGGAAAAATGTCACTGTGCTTTTGCCCACGGAGTTTGCATGTTTGTTAATGAGAATTTGAGATTTCTAAATCAAATTTTTTATAAAAAGGCACCTGCTATCTTCAGCCATCTCACACTATTACTATATTCCACCTGTCAATGTCCTGTTTGCCTCTCATTTGCCATATTCTAGACTGACTGTATTGGTGTTATGAACCCTTTAACGTGTATGATTTATTTTAGCCCAGGTTATAATAAGAATAGAGCAGGCGTGGAATATTGTCACTCCAAGAAATGGCTGGGGTTGACAGTTATCATAACTTGGCTTGTTATTTATCTTCTCTTACACTAAATAAAGAATAAGACCCTTGATTTTGAAGTGTGAAGTTTTTAGACACACAAACAGTTTCATGATAATACACAGTCAAATCGGGAATCAAAAATAGAAGAAAAAGATTTTAGGTAGGTGGGGAAAAGACTATCAGCTTACAGTTGCGTATTGAAATGTTTCCTCACTCCTCTAATGCCAGCAGAGAACTGTGCAGACACTGAAGGGTGTGATGGGCAGAGAGGGCTAAGCCTCACTGATAATGTAATTCTTTGGCTCCTCTCTGCGGAATTGGTGGTAAATTCTGTTCTCCTTGGCTGCTTTTTCAGGAGAGCATTGATGAGATGTGAGACATGCCAGCTTTATACCACCCACCAGACACATTTCTGTATCTCCCTCCTACCTTGGAAAAACAGCACACAATGTTCCCTCAAGCACTAGACCGGGATACATCTTTCATTACATCTACGGAACCATCCACATAAGTAGAGGAAGTGGTCTCTGGTTGTTCTATTCATCCGTATAATTAGAAGCCTTTGTAAATAACACCACATTTATCACTGATACATTTGTTCATCATTTAACAAACACATGTTACAATATGTATATTCCCTCATTTACCCAGTAATACCCCTTTTCATCGTAACTAATTACCGGGTACAATCCATTTTTTTGCCGGTTCGACCTGGTAATAAGTGCGATGTGAAAGGGGTTACCGGGGCCCGCAAATGGGTAGCAACATGGCAATAAGAACCGGTAAAAAAGAAGGGTTCTTACCGAATCGTTGCTGTGTTGCTGTGCAGTGTGAACAGGTTAAATGGGGACCCGTTTCTCATACACACTATGGAGGAGGCAGCGCTTGGAGCAGCGCCAGCTCTAAGCGCTGCCTCCTCCAACGCCCCCGATGACACGCCGACTCCCTGCCTTGCCCCCGGATGACGTCAGCGAACCGGCAATAATGCCAGTTTGCTGAGGGGATGTTACATCCCAAAATGCAGGGTTGTATCGAGACTGAACCGTTTCAAAGTCCCGGGACGACCCTGCATTTTGCTATGTGAAAGCAGTATAAGCTTACATCAAAGTGCTTGGACACTGTATAAACACTTCAATACAAAGTGCCACATATTAGCTAATATGGTTGCTGCCAGTGCTGGGTTGCTGTTGGTTTTTGATTTGTTAAGTTAAGTCACATAGTAATATTAAACACACATCATTGTCTCAGTGTGTTTCTAAGGCAAAGTAGAAGTACGCCAAGTTTTTTAAAGGGAACAACCATGGAACTCAGGACGTACACATATGCTAATGGAACTGCCATCGAGAAGCGCCAATAGATTGCTTTTAGTATTCAACTTCCTCCCCTTCACTCGCTGTTTCCACCTCACCTGTTCCCTGAGGCGAGGTTCAACAGCGAGTGTGGCCATTAAAACAGAGGGGCTTGCCACAAAATGCAGCAGACTCACTGCATTTGCAGCAAATCTCGTAATTTTCCCCTTACATTAAATACGGCAAGGGTGTTTGGCGGCGAGGATGCATTGTTTTTGGTGAGTAAAAGCCATCTTCACCGTACAAAACCCCTCGCCGGCCGCATTGAATACCGTCCTAACTCTCTCTCTGACCACGTTACATATGCCCCACCTGCAGTGCACATGGTTTTGTCCATTTTGAGAACAAACTTGTCCTGTGATCAGCTCTGAATTAGGCCCATTGCACTGTTTGCATTGAAATTTCTTACAGTTTAGCCTTTTACTAACACTACTTCTCAATACATAGCATTTATACAGACCATACAATAAGTATGGAATGGTACAGAAGAATGGTATCTAACATATAAAAAAAATATGTAAGTGAAAAATCGATGGAAATTAGAGACTCTCTGTGACCATGGAGGAGATGTTTCAAATCATCCAGATACAGTAGATAAAGTGGAGAAGTTGCCCATAGCAACCAATCAGTTTCTAAATGCCATTTTACAACATGTGCTAGATAAATGACAGCTAGAAACTGGATGCTATACTTGTTTCATAAATGTTTAATACTAGACCATTGGTGGGTTATCCAGTGGGTACACCATTGATAGATAGCCTTGTTGGTGTGAAACCATCTGCTAGGAAACTATAGATGGTTTCACATATCAATGGTCATCCCTTTTGAGTGTGCAATGAGCCAATCAGAGCTCGGGGGCATAGCTAGGCTCCATGTCCCAAACTTTGGAAAGATAATTTTTTTTTTTAACTCTGTATAATAGCTGTCGGGAAACTATCTGGTTCTCCACCATCATTGATAAAAGTAATCATATTTGGTTCTTATTTGATACATCTCCTCTAATGTGGGTGCATTAGCCACTGGGCAACTTCTGTGTGGGAAGATAAAGGGGATACAGGCAAGAGACCAATGTTTAAAAAGGGTGAGGATTAGGGGTAACAAAAAAGAAAGGGAACCCTTTATATAGTAAGGGAACCCTGGTCCATAATCTGACCAAACTATTAAATATGATTACAAAAAAAAGTGATGTATGCCCAACATTTCCAAAAAGTGCTGCATGCTTGGACAGGTCTGACTGTGACAGTTACATTTCAGACTGTTACATGCATCATGTTTGCATGTCACTGTTAAAGCTGGGACAGCTCTGTTCATGTAAAAGCAACCGTGCAAAGCCTTATGGGATTAAAGTCCTGTTCTGCGGCTCTGAATGATCTGTTAGAGCGTTAAGAGCCGTCAATTAAAGGCTATTCAAAGTGTCAATCGCAATGACTGCCAATTGGCAAGGCTAATCCGATAAAAAAAAAAAAACAGGGCTGTGAGTTTCGAAGAGTGCATATGCGGGCTGGGAAAGCTGCCAAGTGTGAGAGAGAATAGAAAGTGCAGTGAGAAGAATAAAGAGGTGGGTGCAGAGAAAGCGATGAAGTGGGGGCTGGAATAGCATCCAGTAGCAGCAAGTACTAAATAAAACCAAACAATAAAAACAACTAACTAGTGGGTGAGGGTTAAGAAAAGTATGTTCATATTTCATCCTCTATGTAATTAACTATATGCATTAATTGGGAGTAATGTATAAAACAGGTGCAATTTAATATTATACATCTAGTCCCGCTAAACCGAGTCTGAAGCGTGGCGAGTGTACACGTAAAACTAAGCAAATAGCTTAGTGGGCGCCCAACTAACATATAAGTACCCTAAAACCTTTGCAAAACTGCTCAGCATATAACCATATAAAACAACAACTTATAATATTAATAATTAGAGGAATTACAGTATCAGCAATTTGCATTCCATAGTAGACAGACACAGCACAGGCTAGGTATTTTGCGCTGCGATTCTGATTTGCCTTGCAGATAAGGTCTTAACCTTTTGCAGTCCAAATTTTTTGTTTTGCAATTCAAACACTCTTATTTAAATATTTAAATTTATTGTATTTTTTTTTTTTATCTTGAATATATTTTTTTTTATTAAATATATATTCATGTGCTATAAGCACATGAATAAAAATAACATGCCCCTTCACAGAAAAAAAATACTGATTTTTTGACACCAAAATAAAAAAAAAAAAACTTTTAGTTTAAAAGTTCACATTCCAGCTCTCCATGAAAAGATGGAGAATTGCTACACGGAGAGAGACGGCGAAAATCACTTAGAAAGACGGCAAATATTTCACATTGAATAGGGTTGCTCGCTTTTGGAGAGCAAAATGCTCCGTCCAAGGCGAAAAAAGCACAAATTCGCCGTAAAACAGGGCGAATTTTTCTCATTGAATACTGCCCACAGTCATGAAAATGCTGCATTAACTGTTGATATGAACAGTGGCACCTGAGGTGGGGATGTCAGGTACTCTCTGCCTGTGTAAGTGGGGATTGTGTTGCCACTGATCGCATACCACTCGTGGATCAGTGGACAGGATCCCGAAGAAAGGAATGCCCGCTCCCTAACCCTTCCTTCTAATCATTACATCAATGTTGAAATAAAGAATGTCAATGTGGCCAATGATGATATGCCACGCATTCAACATCACTATATATATATAAAAGGCTAAATCCTCCTCACCTTTTTGAGGTGAAGTACTGCCAGTGATCACTAGAGGCCATTTGATGGACCAATTACTCCTTAACAGAAAGTGAAACCAAAATGATATGTTTCAAACTTCCTGGATATCGACAGAGAGAGCTGTATAGACAGAGATTGGAGGTATAAGCAGATAAGCCGTCATTTTGTCATGCATTTAACTATTGATGAATATTGAGTTTGTGTATGCTGACAAAATATACCACACCTACACAAGCTATGGGGTTGTGAGGTAACCTGGGTTCCTAGACTACACAGACCTAATGCCCACTTGTCCTTCTATCATACCTATTTTAAAATGATGAGCAACAGCAATATGTAGGAAAAAGTGTTTAAGCTAATTATCATAAACCCAGAACTTCAGGACACAAGAATACCCTTTGCAATATGTACTGTAGACCAAAATGAAACAAGAACTTGCAGTAAGTTTGGACAATAATACTGTAAGATTTAATAGAAATGGTTCAGGGACCTGAGAGTATATGATGCTGAATAATACTTGAGGTGCTATGCACGTAATTGTTTGTAATATTTTAGCATAACCTTGGGTAGAAATCATCATTGTAAAACAAGAAGAGAGCAACTTCAATTTTGATGATTAAACCTGTAAAGCAACTTCAACTTCATAGTGTTCTCTCCTTTATTCCCTCCTTATCTCCTTTCCTGCTGTCCTCTTTAATCACCCTCTCTCTCTTGTTTGTACTTTGTGAGCCTGCGCTGATGACAGGAGAGCTGCTTCTGATGGACAGTTTAAAGAGATGCAATAAACAGATGCAAGAGTATTTGGGTCATGCTTGTTGAAGGAACGTGAGCGGGCAAATCAGAACGTTGAAACAGACACATACTGAACAAAACCTGATTGAGGTGGGACATGAAATAGTACCACAACCTCACTAACAGCAATATTTTAGGCACTACCATTAGGCACTTTGCAAAATC
The DNA here is from genome assembly GCF_055691185.1 of Crinia signifera. Classification (NCBI taxonomy): domain Eukaryota; kingdom Metazoa; phylum Chordata; class Amphibia; order Anura; family Myobatrachidae; genus Crinia; species Crinia signifera. Next base: position 63,049,886 of record NC_139224.1, read on the forward strand.
CCTTTACATATTTATGATGAATGTGTCAAATGTAAAAGACTGGGATGTTAAATGTATTGCATGTAATTTTTAAGTCAAGCTCAAACTGGTTCTTAGTTATTTTAATGTAATGTTAAGAAGAGAAAAATGAAGTAAAACATAGCAACAGCGTATATCAAAGCTCTTTATCAAAATGCAATTTTCTTTTCCTTCATTTATTCTCAAAAAAATATATTTACTCAATCTAAATGTACAACTATTTAACCTGAAGCCCACTTGTTGATTACAGACAATTAAGTCAGCCATTTTGTGGGTTGAATCAATATGCACAAGATGGCACACTGTAAATTCTACCGAAAGGAATGGAAAAAAAATCAGAGCAACTAATATTCCTGGAGTCCTGGTCCCCAGCAAATGATAGGCGGCAATTCTATAAATACTGTTTTAGTCTGATACATGGTTACTCTTTGTATCTGATAGAAACATTAAGGGGTCGATCCAAATAGGTCTGAATTGCTTGATTTTCCATGAAAATTGCACATATTCGCTGGAAAGTGTGCAACCGAGAAATCTCCATTCCAATTAAAAATGCAGTACTCGCAGCGGTGGGGTGCCATATGAGATGTGAGAGAAGTGAATGAAAACGTGTGGTGACCTTCCTGAACCCCAAATAACGTATGACACAGTCTATACAGAAGGCTTTTATTAGTCATAGGAAAAGTACTGGAGATTTGTCAATATTGCTAAATGGCTTGTTGTTGTTTTTTTTTGTTTTGTTTTTTTAGAGTGAAAAAAATTGTAAAAAAGCAAACTTTTTAATTATTTTCATACAATACTGAACATTGCTAAATAAATTATTAAAAATGTGCTTTAGTGATACTTTGAGGTGACTTTAAAAAATGTAAAAAATTATAAATAAATACTCTTTAAATTTGGGGTGCATAAAACAATGACAAAGTTGATTTTGAGGTAACATGATTTTTTTAACCCTCAAAAATGACATGTAATTATTGGATTAACTAAGCTAATTGTAGACCTCCAGTTGTTTAATTAGTCATGGGGGAGGGGTTGTCCAAGGGGTTTTGCACAGTGCCCCAACATGTTTGCCTTAAAACAAGGAATCTCTTACCCTCACAGCCAGATGCACTAAGCTTCAAAAAGTGGAGAATGATAAACAACCAGACAATCAGCCCCCAACTGTCACTTGTCAAACCCAGACTGTAACATAACAGGTAGGAACTGATTGGCTGGTTATTTATAACTGTCCACTTCTCTCACTTTAAGTACTGTAGTTTAGTAATTCAGGGGCAGATTTATTAAGCTCGGTGAAGTGATAAAGTGTCTGTTTTTTATCACCGGCCAATCGGCTCCTAACTGTGAAGTTACAGGCTTGGTTTGAAAAATGATAGGTAGGACCTGATTGGTCAGTGATAAAAACCAGACACTTAGGGGGGAATTTACTAAAGGAAATTTGTAAAAAATAGATGTATTTGTATCCAGAAATACATTTATTTTTGACATTTACTTTACCGAAAATACAGCAATTCGTATTCGTATTGATAGCACATCAATACGAATACGAATTGCCGTATTTTCGGGATAGTAAATGTCAAAAATAAGTGTATTTCTGGATACAAATACACCTATTTTTTTACAAATTTCCTTTAGTAAATTCCCCCCTTTATCACTTCACAAAGCTTAAATAAATCTACCCCACTGTGAGGTACGAACGAAAAAATGCAAGTTTACTCAATTGGATTGCAAAATGAAAATAACTTGCACCCAATTTGCACCCAATTGGATTGACCCCTAAATTCTGTTTGTCTTAAGGTCCCCATACACTATGCGATTTGGGCCCAATTCGGTGGATCGGGGTGAGGAATCTGGTGACATTGGCCCAAATAGCATGTGTGTGACATCAGATCCCATGCTCGGTCAAATGTGAATCAGGTCAAAGCCAGAGATCATATGTGCTGCATGTAAAATCCCCAGGTCGGACCCCTCCTGGTGGCAGGGAATGGGGATCACATGCGATACATCATATCCCTCCCGAGAAGGTTCCATGCGGTTCAAGGGGGAATGGATGCGCCATGTTCAAGGGGGAATGGATGCGCCTAATGTATGGGGAACTTTATACTTTATACTGCAGCCAACATCTATAACTGACCAACTTCAGTGCTAACTTTGGGCAAGTGGGAACCTTGAATTTAATAATAATTTCTGAATATTTTTTTCCCAAACTAGTCATTTGTTCGCTATAAATCTTTATCTCACAAGTCCCATCTTCCTTTAACAGAAAGTAGGTTACTAGAACTTTGACTTTACCAATCCCACAAAAAAGAAACATGGCTGCCTGATTGGCACCTGTTTGCATTTGGTATGGATCCATTATTGCCTACTGCAGCAGCCTTATGAAGTATTCATTATTAAATCCCGGTGGTCAGGATCCCGGCGTTCAAAATCCCGACGCCAGAATCCTGACCGCCTAAATCCCAACAAGAGGGGGAACGTGGATCGCCCCCCCTTGCGGGCTCGCTGCGCTCGCCACGCAGCGGGCCCGGTGCTTCGCTACGCTCAGCACACTAATTTATTCTCCCTCCGAGGGTGTCGTGGACACCCACGGAGGGAGAAAGTGTCGGGATTTCCACGGTCGGGATTCCGGCGTCGGGATTTTGAACGCCGGGATCCTGACCGCCGGGATTTACACTGCATCCCCTTATGAAGGATTGGACACGTCTGACGTACAATTAAAAAAAAGTAGACAAAATGCATTCTGAAATGTACCGTATGTCTGTAAATGACTTTGTTTACAAATATATTGGGTGTACCTGCCAATGAACCACAGATATATAATTTGTCACTCAAATTAATGATATAAAAGGCACCAGACATCATCAAGTTAATGACCTTAACATGTGCATTTGTTTAGAATGAATAAATAATATAAGCTTGTATTTAATGCCCTCCCCCCCCCCCCCCCCCCAAAAAAAAAAAAAAACCTTTTCAATCTCTGACTAATTTAATCAAAGCACTCACAGCCTGAATTAATCTTGACAATTTCATGAGTGTTCAGGGATGTGCCCCCCTGCCCTCTGACCCTTATCTGTCACACCCTTCCATATGACTTTTACCAGTCACAGTCAGCCCTCCGACCCCTACCTGTCACAGCCTACCGTCTTACACCTACCTGTCACACCCTTCCCTCTGACCCTTACCTGTCACACCCTGCCCTCTGACCCTTACCTGTCACACCCTGCACTCTGGCCCTTACCTGTCACACACTTCCCACTGACCTTTACCTGTCACAGGCAGCCCTCTGACTCCTACCTGTCACAGCTTGCTTGCTACCCCCTACATGTCACAGGCTGCCTTCTTATGCCTACCTGATGCAGCCTGCCCCTTCTGCCAACTGGAAGGTAATTCCAGAAAAACAACTGCACAAGGACACCTGGGTATTGGTGCCACTGCTGGCTGAAAGAGAGGGTGCTCAGATAAGTCTCCTGTGTGGGTCTGGGACAATAATTAATGTTTGTTTAATTTATTTAGTGTAGGAAGTAATATGTTTTTAATATATTATTTTTATTATTATTATTATTATTATTTCTGGTACTTGTGAGTTATCCGGACGCCCGATTTCAAAATCGGGTCGGATCGGGCACATCGCATCGCATCGCATGCGACCATCGGATGCGATGCGATGCGATGCGATGACCCGATTTTTCCATAGGAATCAATGTTAAAATGGACTGAGTCCATTTTAACATGGAATTCAATGGGAAAAAGGGGTCCTTTTCATACCCCTACTATCCAAGTGGGCATGGAGTTGGATATAAACCTGTGGCGAGCGTAGCGAGCCACCGAGCCCGAAGCGTGGCGAGCGTAGCGAGCCCCGCGAGGGGACACGGAATACCGTCCCCTCGCGGGGCTCGCTTCGCTCGCCACGCTTCGGGCTCGGTGGCTCGCTACGCTCGCCACAGGTTTATATCCAACTCCATGCCCACTTGGATAGTAGGGGTATGAAAAGGACCCCTTTTTCCATAGGAATCATTTTAACATTGATTCCTATGGAAAAATCGGGTCATCGCATCCGATGGTCGCATGCGATGCGATGCGATGCGATGCGATATCGCATCGCATCGTATCTGATTGTATGCCTTAACTTAAGGCATACAATCAAAAAATCGGGCGTCCAGATAACTCACAAGTACCTTATTTCTAATAATAATAATAATAATAATAATAATAATAATAATATTTTATTTATAGAAGAAATATACAGGGGTGCCAAATTTAAAATATGTATTGGATCCCTAGCCCAGGGCTGACTCCAAGCCTCCTAGCACCTGGAGCGAAAACTCAAAAGATAGAATGGCCGCTGACTGGCTGAGAGTGCTCTCTCTCTCCCAGCCAATCAGCAGCTTATCTTTTGAACTTTAAGATTCTGCCATGATGTCAGCTCACTCAGCGCTTCCCAGACACTGCAGAGTGCCCGCTCCGCCACTGCACCCACAGCCCAGGTACCACCTGCCTCCCTCTGTATCTGTCCCGGACTGAGGCCGCCCTTAGGAGTCGAGGATCCCTCGAGCCGACCCTGCCCTATCCTGACAACGTTCTGTCCCTTTCTGGAAACCATTATCATCATCTCTTCTCCTGTTCCTTCTTTTAAAACATAAGAAGAAATAAGTGTAAGCTGCTGCTGAACGTGTATGCAAATTGTGTATGCACGTCCAACACAGTGATGCTTGTTTTACAAACAACGCCAGGGACTGAGTCAATCAGAATCAGGGCCCTAATTCAAATTGCATGCTGTTTTAGTGTATGGCGTGAGATTTGAACTAGATGTGATCTAGTACAACATGCACACCGCACATATTGCACCATGTGTGGGCACCTTACAACTTGTTGCTTATACCATACACTAGTGCCAGGTTGTACACTTTGATTACACAAATTCACATATTTTCAAATTGATGAGATATCCTTTTAGGGAGTTAACCAGGCAGCAGATACCAATTAGTTGCGCAAGATTGAGGTCTCTTTTTCTGTAATTAACGTTTCAGTTTATGTAGTCTTTCCAAATAAATTTAAATTCTTTTGGAAAGTTATTTGAGAAGAAAATTTAAATATACAGTAAATGTTTGGAATAGGGGAACATATATTGAAAAAATAGATAAAATAGGGAACTCTTTAACAGTCTTACAATTACTTCCATGACTTTACTCTATATCCCGTTATAGGCTGTTTTTTAATTATTTATTTTATATTGGTTTATGTTTCTTGGTAACAATATAAGACAGTGGTTAGACACCAGGTATTAATTGGATCTACTGGTGCTGGAATAAAGAGAGGACTTGATCCAAGTCTTCCCCTCAGCTCAGCAAGTAATGTTGCTATAATTGTGACATTATTGGATTTTGCCTTCATTAGTGCTGTAAATGTACACATTGGAAACACACAGCATCCAGTTTGCACATGTCCAACAATAACTCACTTGTTCCCTTGACTGTCATTGACAATCCAGTGCTACCATGTGCCCATGGGAACATGCTTCTAATGTTTAATACATGAAGTTACATGCACAATATGTCCTGTTACACTTAAGGGGTGTACACACGCTTTGATTTTGACAGGTTTTTGATTCAATTTTACCTATAAAAGCAAAATCGGATCGAAATCTAGTGGTTTTGAAGATGATTTCGATCTGCATTCGATCCAATGCGCGCTCCTATTTTCTCTATAGCGAACAGAAAAATAGACTGTGCAGGCAAGGAAATTTGAATTCGATCCAGTAAATCGAATGTCTACACTGTACCTTGAATGTAAATCGAATTCGATATCAAAATCAATATCTAATGCAAAATTACAGATCTAATGCCAAATTGAATGCAAAGATCTAATGCCAAATCTAATGGAAAACCGAATCGGACATGGAATCTAAAGCAAATTGAAGTGTGTGTACACACCTTTACTAGTATAGAGACTGGGTAAACATGGCCACTGGGTTTTGCATTTTCATATATATCTTAAGGCGTGTACACACGCTTCAATTTTCTTTAGATGTCCGATTCGATTTTCTAATCTATCTTGGCTTGATCAATCATTTGAGACATATCTTATGCATATCTTACTCCAGGAAAGGTCCAGGGGGGAGTTCAAGGGAAATTGCATCCGACTTTAGGGTCATCGTTGTAGTGTGTGGGGCCCTTTACAACACATTAATACCAAAAGTAAGGGGTATATCTATCAATCAGAAGTTTGTAGAGCCTGCAGATTTCAGCTATTATTTGTGGTTCTGCTGCAGTGTTCTAAACACCAATTTTTATAAGGTTACAATAACCTAAAAAATGGGTAAGTACACAGAACATAATAAAGAAATGTATGCAAACTCCTTGGTTTACATACATCTCACATTGTTGTAGCTCTGCGCATGCGATTTGTGTCTGTGAAATAAAATTCAGTATGATTGACATGCTCAGATGACCAATGTTTATGCAGTTGACCTGATGCTGTGTTTTTGGACAGAGCAGCAGATCCCAGATTCATCCATCAGGAGGCGTCTTTATACACAATTCTGTGGCCTCAGCATATTTTTGCACAGCAGCTACATCCAAAGATGCAGCTGCTGTGTCTCCAGCTTCGAGTTCTGAATCTGGCTCAGAGTCCAAACATGAGAAAGGCCTCAAATGGAACTGTAACAGCTAATAAACAGTATGATCAGAAACCAAACCAATACAGGTTGAGTATCCCTTGTCCGAAATGCTCGGGACCACGAGCATTCCGGATAAGGGAATATTCCAGTTTTTGGAATATTTTTTTTTTAGCCATACTTACCTGCCCCTGGTGGGTCCCCGATGGTCCCTCCGGCGTCCACGGCAGGCCACCAGCACCATCTCTGGCATCTCCAGCGGTCCCAGGAGTGCTTTGCGCAAGTTCCCAGGCGCGCCAGTGACATCACCGGCGCGCGCACTCGCGCAAAGCACTCCTGGGACCGCTGGAGAAGCCGGAGAGGATGCTGAAGGCCTGCTATGGACGCTGGAGGACTTGGTGAGGATTAAAAGAGGGTTGGGGGGGGGGGGGGAACAAAAAAAAAATTTGAATTATTCCAAAAAACCACGGTTTTTGGAATAATTCGGATACGGGATGCCCGGATACGGGATACCCGACCTGTAGTGCCTTTTACATATAAAGAGATTGGGGGAGGGACATAATGTATTCAAGAGGTGAGGAAGGAGAGAATAGATGAAGGGTGATATAATGGAGTGGGGCAGATCTTCAATGAAATGAACTGCCTTTAAATCCAGGTTCAAAACGGGAATCCTTTTTTTTTTAATTGTTAGCTTGTAAAACTGGCAATGCTGAATAAGCCCTGGAGTCTTTTATGCAAATACACAGTATATGTATACATTATATTTATTTCTACTGTGGCCAAACTGGCCAGTTTCCTGTTACAGATTGTGAAATTAATGTTTAGCATATAAATAAATATTATTGTAATAAATTATGTCAATTGATATTTAAGTTATAAATAACATTACAAATCCTAACCCAAACTGAGGCTTGCCATCTTATTTTTAGCACTATTACACCATTACGTGAGAATAAGAAATGATCCTGCTGATTGGGTAAGGGCGACGCATCAGCAACCCAAACTGTAGGTTCTGCTTTTGCTCTGCTATTCTGCACTGTATTTGGCAATGTCATGTGATTCATACTGCTGGATGGGTGGTTGAGATCATGAGTACAAATCTTGTCTGCAGTCATATCATGTCACAAAGTAACAAAACAGCTGTTTCTAAAACTGGAATTGTATCTTACCTTTTCCCATTTCCTTTCCTGGTTGAGCAGAATGATGACCAATTTAGGATGCATCTGATATCCATCTTCACTAAACGAGAGGTTCCGACCTTGAAATGTTACATTAATTAAGTACCTATAAGAAATAAAGAGAGAACTATCACTACAGATATCATACGTGTTTATGAAACATGTTACACCAAGATGAGACACTGTATTTTGTAAAAAATTGATTTGTCCAATGTCTTGCTGTCTTTAGCGTTAAAACTGAAAAAGTCTCCTTGGCATTAAAGTTATCTGTGATTTTTTTCCCATCCTGCCCGCTTTACTAGGAAGTTGCTGGGATGCAGGAGATCCTCTTGCGGGAGTTCAGGGGATTACCCAAAAAATCAGGAGTCTCCAGTAGTCTGGGAGAGTAGAAAACGGTGACTTATCATTTTACAGAATTTTCTGAAATTCTAGCTTGTAGAAGCTTTGGGCAACTTCTCTGCTCTTTAGAAGACTTGGTATATTTCCCCCCTAATGTCTTGGATTGCAGCAACTATTATAGCTGGTCATTTATATTCAATTACATTATTCCTCCAACATGGCAAAATCTGCTCTTACTTCTTCCTAGACAACCTAATGCTGCTTTCAGACCGCATATCTGGCTTTGACCCTGTATTTGGAAACGTTTCCAAAAACGGGTCTGCCAGATAAAACCCCTTTCACACCGCAGCACTTAAACGGTATATTACCGTTTAAGTGCCGATTTTTTGACACTGGCAGACCCGTTTTTGGAAACTTTCCAAATACAGGGTCAAAGCCAGTGCAGCCTTCAGCCCTCCCCTCCGTGCAGCTCCCCCCCCCCTCGCGCGTGTCGACCGAGAGCGTGTCGACGCCCCCCGCGCATGTCGACGCCCCCGCGCATGTCGACGCCCCCCGCGCATGTCGACGCCGCCCCCCCCCCCCGTGTCGACTTACCCCGTGCCGGTACCTCCGTTGTGGATCCCGGCACTGCAGCTCAGTATGCTCGGAAAGCACTTATGAAAAAAGTGTCTTCCAGAAAATGGCTGCCCCATAGGAAACCCAGTTTAAAAAAACTGTCTTTCGTATGGGGGCAGCCATTTTCTGAAAGACACTTTTTTCATAAGTGCTTTCCGAGCATACTGAGCTGCAGTGCCGGGAACCACAACGGAGATACCGGCACGGGGTAAGTCGACACGGGGGGCGCCGACACGCGCGGGGGGGGCGTCGACACGCGCGGGGGGCGTCGACACGCGCGCGGGGGGTGTCGACACGCGCGCGGGGGGGCTAAAGTGCTGTGAATACTTAATGAGCGCTCATTAAGTATTCACTGTGCTGAATTTAGGACCCAGCTCATTGGCTGGGTCCTAAATACCGTTTCAGAACCGATTTTGAGCCTAAAATACCGGTTCTGAAACGGGTAGGACCCTGCATTTTAACCGGTTAGAAAAAACGTTTTTTTCTAACCGGTTAAGTGGTCCTGCACCTTTCAGACCGCACACATTACCGTTTTAAAACGGTAAAAAAACGGCAATATACCGTTTTTAAAGTGCGGTCTGAAAGGGGCATATGAAGAACAGTTACAATGATTCTGTATATGTATTTTCTGCATGTGGGCTTCCTGTGTGAATGCTCTGACAACTATGTAAATAATTCATTTCTTATACCTCATTGACACATTCAGCGAGTATACTTGGTATGTATGGGATGTCTAGAATGTGACGTTTGGTAATACGTAACTTACAGTATTGTTGTTTGTCTTTTTGGATATGCATACAAACTCCTTACATTGATAATATAACTAATGAGCTCTTGTCACAAAGCCCCGGCTAATGTTACTACAGTATGGCCCTTATTCAGATCTGATTGCAGCACAAATTTGTTCTCAAAATGGGCAAAACTATGTGCATTGCAGGTGGGGCAGATGTAACATGTGCAGAGAGAGTTACATTTGGGTGGAATGTGTTGAAACATAAATCTATATTGCAGTGTTAAAATAATGCAGCCAGTATTTACCCTGCACAGAAACAAAATAACTCACAGAAATCTAAATCTCTCTGCACATGTTACATCTCCTTACTTGCAGTGTACATGGTTTTGCCCATTTTCAAAACAAATTTGTCCTGCGATCAGATCAGAATAAGGGCCAATATACATTACTCTGCATATAATAATTAGAGATGTGTGGGCGGAGCCTCCCGCCTGACTCGGATCCGGGTGCGCGAGAAAAACGTCATCGCCCAGCAATGGAATCTCGCGAGATCCGAAGCCCCGGCTAAGGGAGTATGTCACTACAGTATGGCCCTTATTCAGACCTGATTGCAGCACAAATTTGTTCTCAAAATGGGCAAAACTCTGTGCACTGCAGGTGGGGCAGATGTAACATGTGCAGAGAGAGTTACATTTGGGTGGAATGTGTTGAAACATAAATCTATATTGCAGTGTAAAAATAATGCAGCCAGCATTTACCCTGCACAGAAACAAACTAACTCACACAAATCTGCGATCAGATCAGAAAAAGGGCCAATATACATTACTCTGCATATAATAATTAGAGATGTGCGGGCGGTGCCTCCCGCCTGACTCGGATCCGGGCGCGCGAGAAAAACGTCATCGTCCGGCATCGGATTCTCGCAAGATCCGGAAGTCTATATAAATCCTGGCTTCGGCGCCATTCTTCATTCGGCATGTGAAAGTCAGAAAGCACGGATAAGTCCGTGCTGTCTGCAAGGAGGGTAAAGCTATGGAAGACAAACTAATGGGGGAGAAACTAATAGAGACACTAACGGAGGCACTAATGGGGGCTGTTTAAGGGGGACAGAGGACGCTGAAACTAAAGGGTACATTTACTAAGGGGGAACTACTAAGCGGGAAACTAGTAAAGGCCAGGGTACAACTACTAAGGGGGAACTACTATTGTGGACACTATACTTAGGGGGCATTACTAAGGGTACCGTTATGTAGCACTACTAAGGAGGGCTGCTATATGGGACTGCTGTGGGGGACATATAAGGGGCTCACTGAAAAAATATATATTTTTACTGCAGGGCTGCCTGTATCAGTCCAGCTGTCCTGCCCAGTGTCCCACATCAGTCCAGCTGTGCTGCCCTGTGTCCCATATGAATCCAGGGGAGCTGCCCCCATTTTTAATAAAAATAAAAAAGGTGTATTTTTTTTGTACCTGCAAAGGGTGTTAAGTGTGCCATATCAGTCCAGGGGTGCCCACATGTGTGCCGTATAATTCTATGGGTGCCCTAATGTGTAACGTATCAGTCCAGGGGTGCCCGCATGTGTGCCTTATAATTCCTGGGGTGCCCCCATGTGTCCCATCTCAGACCAGGGGTGTCCGCATGTGTCCCATATTAGTCCAGTGGTGCCCTCATGTTTCCTGTATCAGTCCAGTGGTGCCCGCATGTGTCCCGTATCAGTCCAGGGGTGCCCACATGTGTCCCATATCAGACCAGGGGTGCCCGCATGTGTCCCATATCAGTCCAGGGGTGCCCATATGTGTCTCATATCAGTCCAGGGGTGCCCGCATGTTTCCTGTATCAGTCCAGGGGTGCCCCCATGTGTCCCATATCAGACCAGGGGTGCCCACATCAGTCTAATATCAGTCCAGGGGTGCCCCTATGTTTCCCATATCAGTCCAGGGGTGCCCTCATGTTTCCTGTATCAGTCCAGGGGTGCCCGCATGTGTCCCGTATCAGTCCAGGGGTGCCCCAATGTGTCCCATATCAGACCAGGGGTGCCCGCATGTGTCCCCTATCAGTCCAGGGGTGCCCGTATGTGTCCCATATCAGTCCAGGGCTGCCCGCATGTTTCCTGTATCAGTCCAGGGGTGCCCGCATGTCTCCCGTCTCAGTCCAGGGGTGCCCCCATGTGTCCCATATCAGACCAGGGGTGCCCGCATCAGTCCCATATCAGTCCAGGGGTGCCCGTATGTGTCCCATATCAGTCCAGGGGCGCCTGTATGTTTCCCGTATCAGTCCAGGGTTGCCCCCATGTGTCCCATATCAGACCAGGGGGGCCCGCATGGTTCCCATATCTTCCAGGGGTGCCTCCATGTGCCCCATATCAGTCCAGAGGTGCTCGCATGTGTCTCGTATCAGTCCAGGGGTGATCGCATGTGTGCCATATACTTCCAGGGGTGCCCCCATGTGTCCTGTATCAGTCCAGGGGAGCCTGCATGTGTGCCGTATAATTCCACGGGTGGACCCATGTGTCCCGTCACAGACCAGGGGACACATTTGATGATGACTGAGTTGGTGATAGATTTGTAGCTTAACGCTGATTTGCGGCATTTCCATAAGCCTTTTGCAGCCTTTCACTGGGCAAGATTTAACTCTGACGGGGCGGCGGCTATCTGATTGCAGGACTCTGCAAATTAGCACAGAAGCGATCAGGTCTGAATAACCCCCTAAATTGCTTACATATATAGGTCATAGAACTTTGAGGAACGCTGGACATTTTTGTGAATACATTTCAAATTGAACAATAACAAACTGAATGTGTGAGTATCAAGGTGTGTCTTGTCCTCAATGATAGTTGTGTATTCCATTATTTTCCTAATGAGTTATGTTACAAAAGTAACATCCATGCAATTTAAATAAAATTGGTGATATGAATTACAACTATCGTGCTAAATGATACGAGAATTTCCATACAATGTCCCTTGTGCATTATAAAACTATTAAAGGGATACAGTAGTTAACCAGGTTAAATGCCAAGCATGCTCTTTCCAACAGAAAGTGGCAGCTCTATAAAAAACAAGAACATAAAAAATGTATCACATACAGACAACTTTATGAACCCTGAAAAATAAATGTATTACCAGACTTAAAAAATATATATGATAATGGGATTGCGTATAGTTTTACTATCTACTATAAGTGGAAGCTAAAATTCTCTTACATGTTCTGTTTCGCTCCCGTGAGCACAGAGGCCGTCTGTTATCACTCCATAAGGCCTAGCACATTGTGCCATACATATTATGAGCTTGCCTTACGTCGCTTCAATAAAAAGCATTTGTAACCGCGTGGTAAATTATTACAATTTATTTCATAATTTGATAATTTAAGGCCACCATCCACTAGTCATGCTATTCCGACGCATTGCATAAAAAGTGACGCATTGCATGTCATTCACATGTGATTGCGATGTGAGGCACATTCCCGTGTGCCTCGCAGTCGCAGATCTTAAGGGCTGCCATGAATATTTGTCACAGTCTGTAGCCCCTGCTAGGATGGCATGAGATACATTGTATGCAATGTATCTTCTACGATCCTGCCTCTCGGCAGCTGCCAGGTAAGATCGAGGGGGAATCACATGCGAGGTACTGAAACTGATACCTCACATTAGTGGATGGCCGCCTTTAGAGCAGATATTTCCAAACTCTGCCATTATAGTCCATTATTTCAGGATATCCATGTTTGAGTCGAGATGGTTAAATCAAATTTACTGAGGCATTAACACCTGTGCCCAAGCATGCATATCCTTGAAATGTGGACTTTAATAGCAGAGTTTGGGTTTGCTGCATGGGGAAAAGCTCCAGGTTTGATGCCCAGAGCTGTTCAGTTTTTCCTCATGTGGTAAACCCTGAGCTATCATATGCTTACCCATTTATTATACATACAATGCAGAATCAATGGGGTTTATTTACTAAGATGGAAGTTCTATTTCAGATGGGATGTTGCTATGGCCAACCAATCAGATAATATATATTATCTTCTAGAAGGTGCTAAATTAATAAGAAGTAGATTCTGATTGGTTGCCCATTTCATCTTAAATAGAACTCCTAGCCTAGTAAATAAACCCCAGTGTGTTTCTTTGCGCAGTAAGCCGGAGAGGGTAACTTTCATCATAGATTTTACTGTGCAGCTCCTCAAGTTGCAAAGTACAGTCCACCTCTGTGGTTTAAAGCAGGTGGTAATTAATTGTGCCTCCTGCTTTGAGGTATATTCAATGCCGTTTAGGCAAGCTATGATGGTGAGCAGTGCCTGTTGGCTGCCATCATAGCTCGCCCTCAGTATTCAACCTACCCCCTTCACTCACCATTTTCACCTCACTGTTTCGAAAAAGCGAGGTGGAAACGGCGAGTGCAGCCGTCAAAACGGCGAGGCTCGTGGCTTTATGCAACGGGCATGCTGCATTTGCGGCGAACCTCGCCGTTTGTGGGAATCCTTGCTGTCCTCTGACGATGAGGATTTCCTTGGAACATATAATGGCTTGTTTTCGGTATCCTAGCCATACAAGCCCCCTTGCCGTCCGCATTGAATATACCCTTTTATCAGTCTCTTCCTGCTCATGTGCACTGGATAAGGAAGCTTCTGTGCTTCTTCTACCTACAATAACAAATAACACTAAAAAATAACAGCTGTTTAAGGTAGGAAAAAGGGAAAATCAACCAAAACTACTGTCTATGTATTGCATTTGGATGCCTGACAAAAAGATCAGGGACAAGATTTACTAAGTGGCAGTTTGCAAGGCGGTTTGAATCTGTCATGATCCACATCGGACTGATGGAAGGTCCTAAAGCTAAGATACAGCATTTACAATTTGACCTTTTAAACAGAGGGTTTCCCTATGCCACAAAACCAAAGCACATCTGTCATGTTTTAAAAGATCAATAGGATCTGTGCAAGTTTGTATGATATTAAAAATTTTTAAATATGTAAACGTTCTAAAAAAAACTGCAAGTCCTCTAAAACTATTTTTGTAGTGAAAAATAAGAAGAACCTAGATTTAAACTGGTCAGCCCTGGGCTGGAACTCCCCGGGGAGTGATGCCTCCCCTTTCCTAGGACAAACAGCCCCAGGCTCTTCTCTGTACCCTTGATTGTTGAGTACAGAAGTAATTAAAAATTACTACACCACCGGCAAAACATACAGGATTTCAAATATGCTACACATACATATATCAAAAATGAATGCCTAAATTAGTACATGAATTATTTGTAAACATATTTGTAAATAAAGAAAAATGTTTTGTTTACACAGCAGAGAAATATTGGCTTCCAACCTAGCCATCCCGAGATGGCGGAAGTAATCCCAGGAAAGCGGCAGCACTTGTGCTAACACTTTCCTTGTTAAATATTGGATACTGTAGCTACCTTCACTCTGCAAAATATGAGAATGCAATTCCGCTTTGATAGCCTTGCTGTGCTCGGCACACAGTTACATTTTCCATCTATGCCTATGTGGATTCCGAAGTAAGAACAAGCTGGTTTAAAAAAAAACTCATGAAAAACTAATGTCAACATTGTCATGTTTCTACCTTTCTTCATGTCGACATTTTAACCCTCTTGACCTATTGTATGTGGACATTTTCCATGTTAACCTGTCGACCTCTTGTATGTCTAGTGTTCATTCTGCAAACCCATGCAGTTCCTGTTCCTTGCCTGTGGTGTCACTGTCTGCTGTGGTGTTTCTAGCAGTGGTCTGCTTTGCATATCAGACCACACTGTGCTAGAAGCACTACAGCAGACAGCGACACCCCAGGCAGGGAAGATAAATTGCATGGGTTTTCAAAGAAAGCGGGTGCTAGAATGAACACTACTGTCCACTTTTTGGGGTAGAGCTATTGACTGCCTATCTAGACACTGTCGATCTATCCAC
This sequence comes from Crinia signifera, assembly GCF_055691185.1. Taxonomy (NCBI): domain Eukaryota; kingdom Metazoa; phylum Chordata; class Amphibia; order Anura; family Myobatrachidae; genus Crinia; species Crinia signifera. The sequence continues at coordinate 63,065,278 of NC_139224.1, forward strand.
TAATACAGGATAGGAATAATAACAGAAAAACTAATAGCTAGCAAGAGTTTTGGGGGTTTAATGACAAAATCGTCGCTAATACAAAACAAGCTAATTCAAAATAATGTTTTTCTTTTGTGAAAAAGTCTCATATATTTATGTGATCAGTGATGAAGCTGGGCTGGTATATGCTGGGCTAGAATATGGTGGCATGGCATATCACCATATCTTATAAACTGTTTTTTTTTTTTTATTTACTTTTAAATTCAATTCATTTGTACTTCACTTACCGCCAACTCACATAACTGTTGCAGCTAGAGTAAATGGACACTGTTCAACTCAATCCACATAAAAATCTCTTATTTTATATTCTCCATTATTATGCCCATAAATTAATAGAACATTTCTATGTGCATATACAAATACTTGAATAAATCTTTGTTCTAATTACCATTCATGAGATAAGCTTGTATTGAAATTAAATCTATGAAATGGCAAGAGTGAAACTTAAAATATAATCAGAAAAGGATACAGACTGTCTATGTGGTAAGATTTATAGCCATGGATGGTATACTCAAGTGTCCCGAAACATTTTATAGACTGCGGAGTACATTTGTATTATACCATCTGTGTACATGCACAATATTATCCTTGAAAATTGAGAATAAAATAGTTTTCAGCTCATACTTTCAGAGGTTAACAATTTAAAGAGAGTGTAATTTCAGAAGCATAAAGGATGGAGTTGCTATGGAAACATCTACCCACGTAGGGTGAGATGTAGAACGTAGGAAGATGCAAAGAGTGAAGATGCAGGAACGTTACCCATGGATGTCACGGTAATCAAACTAAGATTCCTGCGGTTTCAAAACATGCAAAGTAATACATGCAGTACATGCACACTCTCCAACATATCAAACTAATTTAGTACTGAGCATGTGTTTAGGGTCATTCTATATAGATGACCAATGTGACCGGATACAGGTATTGGGGACATGATTATAGTGTAATTCTATGACAATACACAAACACTCAGTAAGATCTACCCAGCACTACCTGACAATCACATACTGTATGATCAGAATACATTGCTGATAAGCTATACAGACATTGAAGAAGACACCCACTCAATATGACAGGACTGGATGACAACAAATTCTTAACGACACATTAACACAGAGCTTATCATATTGTAATAGACATATATTTAGAAAATGTACAGTTACAAATTTAAACAGGCAATGTGAACAGTATTCAGTAGCTAAAACGGTAGAATTGGTTCCCTATTAAATCTTAATACGAGGTATGTTGTCATGGGTGATGTTTCTTCAGCAAAACTTCAAAGTTGTGACTGCTCCTTGGAATCGGGTGTCCTGGATGCATAGGTGCAGATTCTGTGGGTGCTCAAGGGCCCGAGCACCCACGGAAATTGAAGAGCACCCACGTGCCAGAGTCCAGCTGCTGGGCTGCCATATTAACTTGCTAATTTGCAGCTGCAGCACCCACATTGCCGGACCTGCTACCTGGGAAATAGTATGCCAGGAAGAGTGTATTCTGTCCGCGGAGTACCTGCACGGTGGGGGCATTTATGTACCTGCACTGTGGGGGCATTTATGTACCTGCACTGTGGGGGCATTTATGTACCTGCACTGTGGGGGCATTTATGTACCTGCACTGTGGGGGCATTTATGTACCTGTACTGTGGGGGCATTTATGTACCTGCACTGTGGGGGCATTTATGTATGTGGAACTCTGTTGCTGTAATTTAAATATTGGAGACAACTGTGCTCCGTAATATAAATTGGTATTATTTCGTGGCCACACCCCTTCCCCATGATGCCACTTCTCTATATTTTTAGCTTGAGCACCCACCAGCAAAAACATAAATCGGCACCTATGCCTGGATGGCTGACGGTCAGTAGATTGTGAAAAGGCTGACAATCGGGATCCCGACTTACAGGGACTATTCTCCCTTGTGGGGGTCCACAACCCCCATAGGGGGGGAATAGAACCTGTGGCGAGCGCAGCTAGCTACCGAGCCGGCAAGGGGCTTTGTAGCGCTCATTTATAGCTAGCATTAATGCATGCATAAAATTCTTGCAAAAAATAGTATTTTGGTGTTTATTTAAATTAGTTTTATGATGCATGCAATTAAAAATATACATGCAAATTCATTTAATGTGCATCAGTATATGTTTTAAATAGACATTCCTGTTTAATATACATACAACTCCCAAAATCTATACTCATAAATCACAAACAAGGATCAAGAGACCCTGTTCCCCCCTACCCCAACACCCCACCCCATCCCATGCCGCCATAAACGCAAAAAAAGCACCGTAGAAAAAAACTCAGTCTCACTTTTTTTGTAGACTGAGATTCTGGCCTCCGCTGCTCTTCTCACATCTACCTCTGCTGCTCTGCCTTCAGCCACCCTGCCCCTCTCACTGCAGCTGCTCAAACTTCAGCTGCTCTGCCCCTCTCACTGCGGCTGCTCTCACTTCCCGCCAGACCGCCTCCTCCTTCTCTGCCTTCCCGCCTCCGCCGCACAGCTTTCGCATCTGTTCAAAGTGCCTCAGTCCTGCACTGCGCTGGTGACCCGTGCACCCGCGCAATGCACTACTGGGAACACTGAAGCCAGAAGAGGCTTCTGAAGAAAATGTGCAGAAACGGGGGCTTTAAACTTTAAAAAATGATCGTGATCTACCGGCGGAAGGTCTGCGTTCGACAGGTAGATCACGATCAACCGTTTAGCCACCCCTGACCTACAGTATCTTCTCAATAGTGGAAGACGTCCTATAACTCTTCCAGAATATTTTTATTTTAAAATTACCTGCTAATTAATATTAAAATGTTTGTGTGTCTAAATGAACATTGTCAATCAGCCTTACTGCTTATTTAATCGTATTGTGTTTTAGCTAATGAAGACAATTCTCTTTATTTAGCAAATATTTGAACTTTTATTGTTATCTGAAACTATTACAGTCTGTGTGCTAATAGTGATGATGACTACTTGCACTGAAGTGTTTGGATAGGAGCTGTGGGGCAGCATAGATAACTCTGGCAACTCTGAATACCAGTTCCACATTTATTTCAAGCACACAATGCGTATGAGACAACGTGCACACAACTATGAATCGGCACCTTACATTTTATCTAGGTACAGACTTTTCCACACAGGCCTCTCTGTCTGTGCCGCAATTGTACAACCATAACATTCAAGATGCCAAACACAGTTGTAACACATCTATATAATGGTATGCAGTCATCTTACCGACTGTCAAAATTCAGACAATCAACATACTGACCACCATTGTCAAACAATCAGGGCCGGTGCTACCACTAGGCAGCTTTAGGCAGTTGCCTAGGGCGCCGGCCACCGGAGGGCGCCTCTTCAGCCCAACAATTCAATATAATGGGTCCTGGCAGGGGAGACACTTGGAGCGCATCAAAGGGATCAGGCGGCGCCCGCTGCACTGCTCTCGTGGCCGGCCTGTCAGCGGCTGCTTTGGGCTGAGGGTGGCCGGGCGCAGCAAATGGTTGGGCCGGAGGATATCGGCAGCCAGGGGAGTCCTCCTGCCTTCTACCGCTGCGTGGAAGACCTGACCGAGGAAGGGGAAGAAGCAGAGGAGGAGGCCAGGGACGGGAGATCAATGGCGACCTGGGCTACCTGCCCTCAAGCTGCCCAATGGCATAGCGATTCCTGCCTGCATCTGTCACCTGTAGTGCTGCTCTGCTGTGCTCTCCCATAGGCCGGAACGCCCGGACACATCCCCGGCCGCCACTCCCTCAGACAGCTCGTCCAGCTCCGATTCCTCCCCGGCTGGCATCCTGGATGTTACCCGCTGCCGCAACACATTCGAGGTGAGCCGGCAGAGCGCTCCCGACCATGAAGGGGGGGGGGGGGTGTGAAGTGGCACACAGAAGTTTTGCCTAGGGTGCCACAAACCCTTGCACCGGCCCTGCAAACAATCAATCAACATACTGACGTACACTCAAAATATTGACACATTCACAATGCCGACATGCGTAATGCTGACATGATCTAAACGTCAACATTTAAAATGCCACACTGAACCCCTGTGTAGAGCTACATTGAAATAATAAAGGCCTAATATTTGAATATTTTTTCTGTTTAAATGACAAATTATATAGCCACAAAATAAAATATGTCGGGAAACTCTGAAACTGTGCTTCCAACATCTGCTAGGCTAGTTTGGGTGAGGATTATGGGGTTGACAGCGTCTAGGCTGATCTCAAAAGGTTCACATACACAAGGTAATCATGGAAAAATGTGAACACAAGCAAAAGGTTGACATGAAAATGCTGACACATGAAAAGGTCAGCATGAGTTTTTATGGTTATTTTGGTGTCAACTTGTAGATTTGAGCGCACAGACCTCCAATTAAGGTACTGCATACCCTCGCATGGCTCGCTCCACTCTCCATGCTCCGTTCCAGGTGCCTCGCTCTGCTACTACTGCACGTCACTGTTCTCATCCATAGTCCATGTGGATCCATAGTCCATGTGGATGAGAAAGTAAACATTATTTAAAAAAACAACAACTCATGTCTACCAATAGAGGATCCATGGGGGGGAGTTCTGCAGCACAATCCATAATATGAAGTACAGCGAGAATATACAAACTCTGCACAGTTAAGGCCATGGTGGGAGTCGAACCCATGACCTGAGGCAGCAATGCTAACCATTAAGGTGCATACACACGGGGGCGATTTTGTCCAAAATCGCGGGAAATATGGTCGCCGAGCGACCATATTGCCCGCAATGGGAGTGTGCACCGGCGATATATCGCCGGGTGCGCGCTCCCGTTTTTGCCCCTGTGGTGATCGCTGGTCGCAGGAACATGCTCCTGCGACCAGCTGATTACCACTGCCTGGCTCCCCCAGGCAGTTTCTTTTTCATCAGCGACCATCTCTGGTCGCTGATGAACAGGAGAAACTGAGCAATATATTGCTCAGCCATATATTGCTCAACAATATATGGCTGAGCAATATATCTCCCCCGTGTGTACACAGCATTACACCATCCCTACTGCCCGGATGCACTATTGTCATATGAATGTTCACTTTTTTTCCCAGTAATCACTATGGGGTTTATTCTAGTTCATTCTTTCTGACAAAATCCTTCTTATGCTGGGTACACACCAGGACGACTAGGGCCCAATCCCCACAATCTAGATCCAATTCCGATCAATTGGATGTAGATTGTGTGCTGATTGGGCCCTTTTCTGACCTGGTGTGGACCGATACCGATCCGATGCGCGGTCCCGCGGGTCGGTCGGTCGTTATTGAGATCCTACCTGCTGCAGGTAGGATCTCAATGACGACCATACAGCCGGGTGCGGAACGCCATCGGATCGGACCCGCTCACGGTGCACATCGTGAGCGGGTCGTGCCCCCCCCCGCGTCATTGTGAGCGGGTCGGACGAGACACTGACGACCCGCTCACGATGTGCATCGTGAGCGGGTCGTCCTGGTGTGTACCCCGCATTAGATGGACAAAACCATGTGCACTGCAGGGGGGCAGATGTAACATGTGCAGAGAGAATTAGATTTGGGTGAGTTATTTTGTTTCTGTGCAGGGAAAATACTGACTGCATGATTTTACACTTCAACATAGATCTCACTTTGAAGAAAAACCCCACCCAAATCTAATTCTCTCTGCACAAGTTACATCTGCCCCAACCGCAGTGCACATGGTTTTGTCAATCTAAGAAGGATTTTGTCAGAAAGAATGGACTAGAATAACCCCCTATATATGGTAACTTAAGACCGGCAACTACAGTATTTCATTACAGTCTCCTAAAATTCTTTGTGGCATCCTAGCTAAAGCCCTAGCATACCAAGTAATTATAATGTATGTGTGAATGATTATAAGCAGATACAGCAATATGCTCCATCCACTGTTTTAATCAGGTTTAACAATCAGGTTAAAACATAATTAGTTTTCTCACAGATGAACATCTGACTGAATAACTTACAAAAGTACAAATAGCAGTTTTTATGAGGAAATAATCAGTGTGGGTGTCCAGAGATAAACGTAGGTTTGAGGCCATTATTTTGCTATATGGGCATAAGACACTATGGGCCTGATTCAGACCTGTTCGCTAGGCAGCATATATTCGATGCCTAAGCGAGTAGGTAAACGGTGCCCTGTAGCAAACCCCGACCATCGGGGAAAGGGACGGATTTGGAGGGTCTGAATCAGCCCCCATTTTATCTATAAGTCCCAAAATAATATGGCAGCATCCAGATCATCCAATCAAACATGACGCTGTTGATGGGATGTGTAGATGTGAGGTGTAGTATATTAGATCGACAATGTCTAGGTTGGCACCAAAAAATCCACATACACTAGGGTGACAGTGACAAAAGGTCAACACAAGCAAAATGTCAAGACAGAAATGGTTGTCCCATAAATCGGTTGGCATGAGTTCTCCATTGTTTTTGTCAATTTGTAGATTTCAGCACGTTGACCCTCAATCCCTCTGCAGCCATTTCCCAATGATAGTCACATGGATGGGAAAATATGAAAAAGTATAAAAAATAAAGAAAGAAAAACGTGAAAAACCTTATGTGTCGACCATGACCATGTTGATCTTTTGCTTGAGTCGACCTATTGAATGTTGACTTACCATCTGGATATGGTAGGTGTGACACAAAGGGGGTATTCTGGTTCAATCGCAAAGGCAAATTCACTCTCAGATGGACAAAACCTTGTGCAATGCAGGGGGGCAGATGTAACATGTGCCCCACCTGCAGTGCATATGGTTTTGTCCATCTGAGAGTGAATTTGCCTTATGCATATGGTTTTGTCCATTTGCGAGTGAACCAGAATAACCCCCAGAGTGTACCTAAGAGAACCTAAACCTTATATTTAGCTTCACAGGAACTGCCATAAATGAAACACACTGGTAAGAGACGTCCTGTCTGCAACATATTTTATTGACAAAACAATCATTGCTAAGGTTAGGAACAAAAAAGCAATTAGGTAATGATTGCAAAAACCCCTCTAGGCGCTTTATTGCTAACGAAGATAATGTATTAAGTGTAGCACAATTAGTAGAGACACAAGTCAGTAATTATTAGAAAGGGGACTAAAAGGCTTCATTCTACATGTTACACTACAATACACGCTAGCACAATACACAAGCATGATTGGAAAACTCAGGGACCACATTTGCAAACCTTTATTGGTTTTATTATTGTAATTTTTTAATTTTTTATAAAAATCTATTGGAATATGTTATAAAAGCCCTACAGTATATCCACGGTTCCAGATACTCCTACATTTTATTTTAAAGCAAGAAACAAACTTATTCAGAATGTTGATACCAGAATGTCGACATGTATGGGAGAGGTTGACGTAAAATGTTGACATTGCCAGAATGTCAACATTTTTTATGTGTACAGTTGACATGTAGTCTTCTACAGGCTTAACTAACTAAACCTAACCAAAACAGCAGAATAACTCTAGGTTCACATGATGCAATATGTTGTTTGTTCAGCTGATGAATGACATATCGCATCTCTCCATATGTACAGACAATAGGTCTGTGAACGACGGCATTCTCAGACATACGTCATCTGCCCTCCTGCATTGCCGATGCCATTAGGTGGTCACGGGAACCACCAACAATGACATCACAACTGAACAGGCTCAAATGCCTGCCCAGCTGTGACGTCTGGCCAGTGTGTATAGCTTACCAATCGATAGGCAGATCTGATGTGTGTACCCAACATAACCTTAACTGCAGCCTAACCCTAATATCGGCAAAAATCACCTGTCGATATTCACACTGTCGATATGCCGAAATTTGTTGATTGCCTACCTTACGAATGCCGGCATGATGAGAATTTACCCAGACACAGTATGCTGCTGTGTCTTTTGCTTCCTCCATAGGTCCAGCATGTTCCATTATACTGAACAGTTAACAGAATAGATCAGGCATTCCCAACCACGGTCCTCAAGGCACACCAACAGTGCAGGTTTTCTAGATACCCAGGCTTCAGCACAGATGCTTTAATCAGAATCCCTCAGATACTAATTAAGTCACCTGTGCTCAAGCCTGGATATCTAGAAAACCTGCACTGTTGGTGTGCCTTGAGGACCGTGGTTGGGAATGCCTGGAATAGATAGACGCAATGGACAGCTGCACACATTTTATTTTTTCAATATGTGCTTTTTTCAAATCCTGTAAGTAATACCGTAATAATCCTTTCAAATTGATGTCATCCATTTTTGTGAATGGATTATACATTTCATAGTTAATGACTGGTACACAGAGCAGGGAGTCACTGTGCTGTTATCAGACTAATCTCCTTTGCTGTTACTTATTGCTTTCCCTTAATACAGTGCGCTTTATAACCTTTTTAACTGCTAGAAATCATCCAAGGAGTAACATATCATGTACTAGCATTAAATAATGGTAATGACATACTTGGCTTGTACAGGCATTGGGTAAATACCATAAATACAATTCATAATATCACAAATAAACACAATATATACCGTATATACATACTGTATGAACACAGAAATGAACTCATTCATTTCCTAAATAAAACACAGAAAAGTGCGACAGAATAATATGAAATACTGTACAAAACAAAAATATTGTTAAATAGAATTGTGCAAAACCTTAGATTCTTTTCACGTAAGCTTTGGAGCGCAGTTTTCTGGACTAAACTACCTATTTTAAGAAATGTCATACATTAAAATTAAATACAGAAAAAGTAAATCCCATCAGAAAGCAGAATCAAATAGCGCTACCCTAAATAATTCATTCCCTCCTCAGTTGAATCATGTTATTCAGTGTCCTCTTTTAAACTCTAAGATTTTGGTGTCACACCACAAGACGGCATTTTTAACGAACATGTGTGAGAGCACAGTGCTGGGGCAGAAATGGTTTGAAGTATGACTGGGGTCAGGACACTTTTGTTCATTCTTCAACATTCTTTAACTTATTTTTGTCATTTTTGACTATGGACAGCACTGCTGTAACAGGGCAGCACTGCGCCCTATGCCAGCCCCACACACTGAGGAGGAGGGGCCACCTGTACCGTGAAGTAAGGAACATTTCTGTGGACTGGATGACACAATCCTAAACTGGTTTAAATCATATCTCACCAGCAGGTCACACCTCTGGAGTATACTCATCGTCCCCAGTGCCACTGACATATGGTGTCTCGCAGGGTTCTATGCTATTTCCCATGCATTTTTGCAGTATATATGCTACAACTGGTTTAAATATGCAGGTGCCATATCATGGTCTACCACTGCTATGCAGATTATATACAACTGTGCCTGTCCTTTGCTCTAGGTGAAGAACCCAATAACAGCCTTAAATGGCTGTTTGCTGAGCCCCAGGAGTGGATAAGTGACCGTGGGCTGTGAATGAATCCTAATAAAACCGAGGTCCTTATTATGTGACCTTAACAATAAAGGAGAAGACTGTAGCATATCCAAACAACTGGACTTACACTTGGGGGTTTAGAAAAACAAAACACTAAGCATGTGCAGAACTTGGCATTGTTGGTGATGGTGGTTTGACACTTCACACTGACACATCAGATACCAGCCACAATGCCCTCAATCTGGGTCTACCAGCAACATAATTGCACCACTTTCAGCTGGTACAAAACAGAGCTGCCAAGCTGTTAAACAACTAGCCCTGCTCAAGCCACATAACACCCATTGTCTACCTACCCCTGGCTGCCTGTAAGATGGCAAGATCTTCAAGATTGGCTTACTGATTTTAAAAGCCCTACAAGACCATGGCCCAAGGTATCTGAAGCCACTTCTGATTATACACTGCCCTGGTAGATCTGTAGATGGAGGACTCTTGGCATTCCCTAGAATTTCCTGTAATTCATCTGGTGGTCGAGCTTTTAGCCCTGCAGCTCCAACTCTTGAAAAACAGACTGCAGACTCATGTTTACATTTCCGTAAATGTCCCTTTTGTAGCTCCATGCACTTTGTATTTTATAAAAATATTTTCTGTACTTCATTGTTTCTGTACTATATTTGTTCTATTGGAGAGAGCAATATACTGTATAAATAAAATAACTGAATAACATTTTAATAATAATGATAATTATTATTATTATTATTATCAGGGCAGTTTTATAGACAGTAGGGTCCAAAGGATGTTGTAGGCAGCAATGCCGCAGCGAGACGTTCTGCGGGGTGCTGTTCCATGTACCTGGCTAGCAAGGTGCAGGACCCATGGAGGAGTGATGGCCAGGTGCAGGACCCTGGGCAGTGGCACCACTTGAACACCACTAGTTACAGTCAGAGCATCTTGGGTACATTCACTAAAGCTCCTAAAATGTAAAGTGGTGGTGTCGCCCATAGCTACCAATCAGATTGTACCTATGATTTCACCCTAGAAATTGTCAGAATCTGTTTGGTTGCAATGGCCAAACAGGTGTGTGGCCGCATCCCCAGTGTCAACAACACAATGGAGACTTTTAAAGTGCTAATCTGCCTCATACTCTGCTTTTATGAGGACAGTAATAATTAGGGTATACAGGTTGAGTATCCCGTATCCAAAATGCTCGGGACCAGGAGAATTTTGGATAACGGATTATTCCGTATTTCGGAATATTTTAATATTTCAATGATGTATTTTGAAGTATCTTGCATTTATGCTGTATAAACACATAATATACACACAAATATATTTTATTACCACATAAAATACACACAAATATATTTTATTTGTTCAAAAAACAAGGTTTCAAAACGTGAAACAAAATGTGTGTACTATCTCAGCACTGAATTTGAATGCCAAGCAATCATTTTCTTGTACATATATAGTGCCAGTTACATATCATGTCCTCAGTAGTGCTGTTACAAATGTCCCCAGTGAGTTTTTAGCAAAAAAAAAATTTTTTTTCACTTTCTGGAATGTCCGTATTTCGGAATAATTCGGATAACGGATATTCGGATACGGGATACTCGACCTGTATCTATGAACATTTCCTTCCATAGGACAAAGATCTCATGAGCAGGAAGATGGGACATAGTCCTCAAATCAAGACAGTTGAGAGGTACTTTACTGTAAATAGAAGGGTTGTACAGTGGTCAAAATGGCTGACTCCCAGCACTGGAGACTTGCTCGCATTCCAGCCCAGTAGGAAGCCTCTGAGAAGTTGGTAAGTTTTCGGGAATTTGCCAGGCTTTCTACATACAGTTATGGTTTCCCTGTGCTATCCAATGAGCATGCAGGCGTGTTAGATAGATTGTGTCTACAGTATATTGGTGTGACTTCTCTAAATGTAAAACACTGTATAATATTCTGACACAATGTTAAACAAACAGTTAATAGTAATAATAATAATATTAATAGCCTTGCATCAACGTGTATGCACAAATGCAGGGCCATCATAACAACACTGAAGGCCCTGGACAAAGCAATGTATTGGGGGCCCCTACAAAAAAAGAATCATAACTTACACCTCCAGAAGTCCCGTGTTGTCTCCCTCACATGCTTCCATACACCAAATAAATGTTAGCACTCCATAGCTCCATCCATCCACCAATCAGCATTCTAGCAGCCATTCACTATCTGGCTGCAGGCTGGGAATCAGGTATAACATCTAAGGGGGGTCCTGCCTGGCATAACGTGTATTGGCAGGATCTGCCTGGTAAGTGGTGCTGGACACGCCCCTCATACGGTGCACACCCTAATCAAATGTGCTGCACATGCGTATGGAGCACTAGTTTTATATGTCCCAAGATGGTCCGCCCAGTGCCTATCAAGATACCCTCATATAAGGTACCCAAACAAACTACCACTTTGCTCATTTTAATAAACTTTGTAAAATGTAACAAGGGTTTTACGATGTTCTCCTGCACTTTTTTTCACCCCACCTGGGAATGCAGCTTTAATTTGCTGAATTCTACAAATAATTCTTCTAATAGTCAAACTTCCACACCCCAACAAAATTGATATAATTTATAAAATATTCATACATTCAACATTCACCTTTTTATATTCTAGAACTGTCCATTAAGTGTTTACCTTGATTATAGTTTAAAGGTTTTCTTTGTTACAATTTTTTTTTACTTTGGCAAACTATTTGGAAGTATCAGTTACGGGTAATCTTGCTGATGAGTTTTTATAAATGTCTATACGTGCCAGAGACAGAAATGATTCAGTTAACTGCCTAAATATTACAGCTGCATTCTTAGTGGACCATGACCATTCAATCAGGAACTAGCTATCATGCTCAGCTGGAGCGCTGAGTATCTCCATCTTCTACTGTTCAAAAATATCTACCTGTCCAGCAAATGTCCCTGCTATATACAAGTATTAAGGAAATTATCTTAAATAACTTACATACAGTAAGCATATAGTATGTGTACTGTATTATTTTGATAAATAGAGGATTAAAAAAAAAACTTATTTCAACATGTTCCCTTTGTACCTAATTTTTTAAAAACTTTATTCAACATGAAAGTTCCCCTTAATATGTACATCAATGTTAAATGGACTACACCTTAGCTGTGTCCCTTATGGTTGGACAACGATGATTGGTGATTCAATGTTGAAACAGCAAGATCCAGTACAGTACTGTAGATTAAAAATCCCAGACTTGCCAATCTTATCCTTTTTTGGAAGGCACCAGAAGCAACTGAAAGACACCAGATTGATGACTTGTTACACCCGTGGTAAGAACATAAGAGACTGGGTTGTACGTACAGATATTTCAAAGAGATTACCAGCAGGCACCATGAGCAAACCTGGGGGGTGTTATCGCTGCACGGGATGCACCATGTGCAGCTCTATGATTCAAGCAAAAGTATTCAATCACCCCCACTCAGGTTATGAATACAAAATCCGCCACCCTTTGACATGTTCAAGCAGCCATGTGGTCTACATTATTAAGTGCCCCTGTGGCCTATATTATGTAGGGAAAACCATCCGGACTTTTAAAGAACGAATTGCTCTGCATAGAACTGCCATCCGAGTCGCTTTAAACAACAAGCCAAATGAACAACCTGTAGCAAAACATTTTGCTACCCAGAAACACAGCCTGGCCAGTCTTAGATATATTATCATAGACCAGGTACCGGAAGATTTGAGAGGTGGTGATCGAGGAAGGAGACTTCTACAATTAGAAACGAAGTGGATATTCCACTTGGATACTGTTAGACCTAAGGGTCTAAATGAACAATTAACCTATAATATGTTTCTTAAACACCACTCGTCTTCCCTTATATTGCCCTGGCCCTTTAACTTGTGCCTGTCTTTCTATGATGTCTCCATAGTTGCTGCCACCTTTAATACAGTTTGTGTATGTATGCACTTGCACTTGATTTGTCACTAATTTTGGTTTTTGTGTTTCCCTGGCAGCCTTCCTGTCCCCTCAGCGTCGGCGTTGCTAGGCAACTGTCACCTCCGAGTGGAGAATCCGGATGTGAGACGTCTTTGAGTCCTGTCACGTGACTGACCACTCAGGAAGTTGAGCGGAAGCAGAGGCAGCCGGTGGGAGTAGAGTCATGGAGGTGGTCCGGTGTGAACACATAAAGGTACGTTTTGTAAAGTGTTTGTATGTCCCTGCCTTGAAAACGGAATTAAATCCGAAACGTCGGCCACCTGCTTGTCTGTGTGAGCTTTCTTATTGAAGAAGTCCGAGTGAGTGCCGCAGCCCCCCGCCGTCTATATATATATATATATATATATATATATATATATATATATATATATATATATATATATATATATATATATTAAAAGGCCTTATTCTAGATCAGTGGTTCCCAACCCTGGTCCTCAAGTACCCCCAACGGTGCACATTTTTCAGGTCACCGGTAGGTGCACAGGTGCACTCATTACTCACTGATTCAATTTAAATGATCCACAGGTGGAGCTAATAATTCACTTCTGTGATTCTGTGTGGTGACCTGCAAAACGTGCACTCCTGGGGTTACTTGAGGACCAGGGTTGGGAACCACTGTTCTAGATCACTCTTTATGACAAATTCCTTCTTAGATGGACAAAACCATGTGCACTGCAGGGTAGCATATGTTACTTGTGAAGAGAGAATTAGATTTGGGTGGGGTTTTGCTTCAAAGTGAGATCTATATTGAAGTAAAAATAAAACAGCCAGTATTTACCCTGCACAGAAACAAAATAACTCACCCAAATCTAATTCTCTCTGCACATTTTACATCTGCCCCCTGCAGTGCACATGGTTTTGTCCATCTAAGAAGGATTTTGTCAGAAAGAGTGAACTAGAATAAGGCCCAAAGTAAGGGGGAACGGGGTGGAACTGAGTTCCACCACCTCTAATGGTGGAGCATTTTAACCTCCACATTGGCCCTGCACTGTAATTCTCACAGAAAAGCATTCTTGTTTGCAAGGGGATGCCAAAAACACTACCACTGGCCCTGTATCTGCCTAATGGGGGGAGGGGGTGTAAATAAGTGGCATAGAGAAAATAGTTCCCCCACCTCTGCATGACCACTTTATGCCATATATATATAGATATCATTAATTTACATAAAAGTACAGCACATTATGCATCTCATGATATACTCTGTGCCATAGTTGCCTACCCTCCTGCATCCCTGAATTAGCAGCAATCTCCCTCTCTCCCTAATCTCCCTCATTTCACCTAGCCCACATTACACTGTTACATTTTGTGGTAAAAAAGGAATGATAGATAGATACATTTACATTGAATCATATGCACCATTTCCCAGCACTTTACCAAGTATAGTATTTTTTACTAACTGCTTTGGGGCTCATCTACATTTGGATATAAGTCATTTTAAATTGCACACCCATGCTTCTAGGTGACACGTTCACAATCTTTTTCCACAATGTCTCCATATATGGAAGTAGCCACGCCCTTAGGGTGGAGCATGACATGCCCTCTCAATGGGGCGCTGTGCAAAAACCCTTAGGGGTGTGTTACCCCCAAATTATTGGGACTATCTAGATCAAACAAGACACCTAGGGCATTGGCAAACCACCACTAATGGCGCTATTTTCCCTAATATGCAATAAAGCATTACAGCTCTGCATCTAAGTCTCTCAGGGGCAGATTTATTAAGCTAGTTGAAGTGATAAAGTGTCTAGTTTTTATCACCGGCCAATCAGCTCCTACCTGTTATTTTTCAAAACAAGGGGGAGATTCTCTAAGCTAAAAATGCGGTAAAAACCCCGTTATCAGGGTTTTTGTAAGCATCCCCCGCCGGGTCACCGCGGTGGGGGGCAACGCCAGAAAAATCTGGCGATGCCCCATAGAAGCCAATGGGCTTCTACCGCATCCCACCGCCGCCCCGCAACGACCCCCCGCCGCCCCGCACGGACCCCCGCCGCCCCGCATCGCCCCCTCACCTGTGTCCGGGCAGCACAGAGCTGTGCTGCCTGGACCTGTGACCTCCTCCCTGCACTGATCCTCTTCCGGGTGCAGGGAGGAGGAGAGCCCGAAGCAGCAGCAGCAGCGCCAGGTGTGTGAGTGAGGGGGGAGCCGCCGGGACCTGCTGGGACCCGGCGATTCTCACCACAAAGGACAGCTCTTAACGCAAGAGCTGTCCTTTGCTATAATTATCGCCTATGTTAGAACATATGCGATAATTATAAATGTAAAGAGAGGCGAAGGGGGGGTGGATATTCTTAGAGAATCTCTCCCCAAGCCTGTAACTTCACAGTTATTAGCTGATTGGCCGGTGATAAAGTACCAGCCACAATATCACTTCACCAAGCTTAATAAATCTGCCCCTGAGTGACGCCTGTGCTACAAATACATCTCTGACCAAATCCTGGTTTTGGATGGCACCGGAGCAAGCTGCGTTGTGAACAACATATTGGAGTGCCGGATTGTTTCCTTGTTTATATATATATATATATATATATATATATATATATATATATATATATATATAACAAAATTGTGGTGCACTGTCATTAGCAGCTAGTATGGGATTTGTCAAGCTGCTGAAAGCAATATGCTACACATTGTAGATATATCTACCAGCGTTATGTAAATAATATTAAAAAGGCTGGTCTGTATTATTACACAATTTTGTATTATGATTCAATGAATCACAGACTGGTCGCTCCGGCGTGCCGGCGCTACAGAAGACCGCGGCTCCATCTGTAGTACAATAATGTAGTATGTTTGCATGTTTTAGCAATAGTATGGCCCACTACTGTACTTTCCAATGTTCTACTTGTCAATACAAAAATACAGGCAAAGCCTTCCAATTTAATTGTGATCATTTATCCCCTTAAATTGTCTTCTGTTGCTAACTCACATTGATTGTAAATGGCATTATGTATGCTATAAGCATGAGAATAACCTCACGGTAACCTTTTCCCGGGTCACTAATAATTGTTACCCCTTGCTGATGCACTGTTGTTTGCTGTTGACACGTTTGGATACCTTCTGCCTTGATAATGGTCCGTGTTGGACCGAAACGTCGGCAGGCTCCAAGTAAGAACCATTAAACCTGGGACACCTTGTTTCCTGTATACCTTTACTGCATAAAGTCTGGTGAGTGCTGTTTTCCCTCACGGGAGCTACTGTATATATATATATATATATATATATATAACAAAATTGTGGTGCACTGTCATTAGCAGCTAGTATGGGATTTGTCAAGCTGCTGAAAGCAATATGCTACACATTGTAGATATATCTACCAGCGTTATGTAAATAATATTAAAAAGGCTGGTCTGTATTATTACACAATTTTGTATTATGATTCAATGAATCACAGACTGGTCGCTCCGGCGTGCCGGCGCTACAGAAGACCGCGGCTCCATCTGTAGTACAATAATGTAGTATGTTTGCATGTTTTAGCAATAGTATGGCCCACTACTGTACTTTCCAATGTTCTACTTGTCAATACAAAAATACAGGCAAAGCCTTCCAATTTAATTGTGATCATTTATCCCCTTAAATTGTCTTCTGTTGCTAACTCACATTGATTGTAAATGGCATTATGTATGCTATAAGCATGAGAATAACCTCACGGTAACCTTTTCCCGGGTCACTAATAATTGTATCGATCTGAATGATCTGTTTCCAAGAATAGATCAATATCAAAGGAAGCTGAAGTGCTTGTGTTAGCGCATGGTCTAATCTCCGCATTGCTGCTTTTTTCTTATGTTATAGTCAGAGATTGGATAATGTCACCTATTCCCAAGAATACTTGGATAATGGCACATAAGTATAATACAACTAAGGCTTTAGACGTGAGGCTGTGGAATCACTGCACCCTTATTTATTTTACATTGTTTGTCTGCAGAAATAAACCCTTAATTATATTCATTTATTGTAAACCAAGCATAGGTTATGAAATAATTTTAGGATACTATAACATTAACCACAGTTTTACATACAGTACAGTATGTTTAACATGAATCACATTTTTCTGTCAGTCTGGTGGATGGCATGCTGAACACCTTGCTGTGGCAAGTACCCAGAGTATATGCTCACAGAGCATACTGGCCCCATGCTGTAAAATGGAACTCCACAGAATACGGGGCCTGGTGTAATTAAATTGCATGAAGCCGCAACTTAAATTGTGTTATTAGATATAACACAAGATACCAAGATATTATTAATAATAATACAAATAATAATAAAAATTAAAAATAAACCATACTTACAGAAATGTTATCAAAACTGACTCCCCAAACCATCAATCACTACTTTATTAAATAAGAAATATTATTTTCTTTAATTTCCACCAGCACCTACTGGCACACATGCATCAAATCGCTGGAGACCAGCATGGGGATATGCTTGTGACTGATTGCCATTGAAGAGAGTTATCGTTGTTCCTGACTACAGTCACTGCAAGGTCATCCTAGTGTACCAGTCAGTCATTTTTATTGAGAGCTTTCACGGATTACTTCATTCCTGTGCCTCCAATCGGTTTCTCAAACTAGAAGAATTTTACCATTTGTACAGTAACTAATTTAAAAAAAAATCAGTTTAGAAATGGATGAATGAGGATTTGGAAACTATTATTCTATTAAAATGTATTTAATAGTTGTGTATGTACTGTATATTTGGAGTCTCCCTTATCTGTGTATTCCAATAAAAGAAATATTCCGAAAACCGTGGTTTTTCAGAATATTTTTATTTATTTTTTTGGTACCCCCCTGCCCCTTTTTTTCATATTTACCTCTTCCTTCTATGTCCATGGCTGTCTTCAGGATTGTCTTTAGCGGCTTTTCCACTCCCAGGGGTGTATTGCACGCCTGCGCACTGGCGCAATGCACCCCTGGGACTGAAGATGCCACTGAAGAGAATCTTGAAGGCCGCCGTGGACATAGGGGGACACCGTGGATGTAGGGGGACCATCGAGGCACCACCAAGGTACAGGTAAGTATGAAAAAAATATCCCAAAATCCTTAAAAATCTCTTATCCAAAAATGCTTGTGGTCCCGAACGTTACGGATAAGGGATACTCAACCTGTACTCTAATATAAAAATATGTATGGGACTCACTTTAAAACTATGTATTTTCCTACAGTATGACATACAGTAGAGCATATTATATGTGGAGTATTATAAACAAACTAGGGACCCCATTCTCGCAGCTTACCGAGTCCCAGAGGGCCTACCCTGCCACCCTTCTAATTGCCCGCCCTACCCCCACCATCGTGTCCCGCTGGCAGAAAAATCATTCCATGGAATGATTTTTTCATGCCATGCAAATATAAGTCAGTGAAACAGAAAATATTCATGGTGCAATACGGCCTTTTTTAAATATTAAAACCACTATTATCATTAAAAAAGCACATACTGTAAAATAACACACATACTGTATTATAAGATAAATATAATTAAAAAAGTAGCATTTGAAAAAGAAAAATAATGGTGTAAAATGTGTTATGTATACACCATACCCATCAGTATTTTATCTTGTTATTATAATATTAAAACATGTAAAGCAACTTTATAATCGCTAGGAATAGAGGTGGTGTCCAGACTTTTTCGTACGTCAAGTACTGTTTGACACAAAACGCCTACATTTTTTTTTTTGCATCAGTGGTGGGGCTGGTTAGGTGTTTGTATCATACTTGCCTACCTGACCCTCTCCATGCGGGAGAAAATGCTCTGTTTCTGGACTTCCCTGGTAATGTATGATTGCCATCACCTGTGGGGAGCTAGGTAAAGGTGTTTCACCACAGGTGATGGCAATCATACATTACCTGGGAAGTCCAGGAACAGAGCATTTTCTCCTGCATGGAGAGGGTCAGGTAGGCAAGTATGGTTTGTATTATCTAGTCTGCAAGCATGGTTTCAGATGCACAGTCATTTGCATTGGTTACTACAACGGTTCATATTCTTGCAACATTGTAATACTTAAATGAATTGTCAAATAATGTTTTTATTTTAATAGGTAGCAAAGCTGTGTGTATCTATTGTGCAAATATTTAATTGCCATAGACTGTATTCTTCACTCTGTTTCTATCTTGTATACGCGTACCAACCTAATAAAATGTTACTAGTATTTGTGGGAATATACTGCTGTACCAGTTGATTGTTGCCAGATTGAAATGTCAACTTGAAACACCTGCAGTACTAAAGTATTTGCCATAAACCCTTTTATCCACTTTATACCAACATAGGTAAATATATGTCTTGTAAGTTGTAATATTCAATAATATTGAAGTAATTGTCACTGTAAAGTATGCCTTTTAATTGTTATATCGTACGTTGTAACTCATTAACCTTTGGGGTAAGAAGAGACAATGTATGCCTGAATCCACCAAATGTGATCATTTCAAGAAAATGGGAGCTAACAATGGTTGTGTGTAATGCAAGCAGGTCATCCACCACCTATTGGTACCGTGACAGTAATATTAATAATAATAATAATAATTATTATTATTATAATATACAGAAATAGTGCAATTCTGTAGTATATAAAAATAACAATGTCATTCTGTTGTATATACACAGATGTTTCCAGCTTCAACTTTGACTTCAAATTTTTCTATGCCCACTGACCAGCTATGTACAGTATATATTTTTATATGCCCACTGCCCACCAAAAGTTATATATTTACATGACCACTGCCACCAATGTATATTTATTTAGACACCACTGCCCATCAATGTTTATTAATAATAGGTGGTAACATATACATTGTTGGCCTGTGCCCATGCTCTTATGCGATGGGATTCGATACGCGACTACGAAGTACGATGTCCATCGAATCCGATCACATTTTTGGGTGCAAAAGTCAGCACCCGTTGTTGCATGCCATCTTCCGATGGCACATCGGGTGCTGGAAGAGGGCGGGCCGGGGGCGGCGGAGTAGTGTATACTAGCAGTAGCGCTTGCGGGCGGCGGGATTCAGGAAGTCGCCCTATTTTTAATTGGGTTGTGGCCTAACTGGCACTAGGCCAATGGCTCATTTTTGTGTTCACGCCTAGAATGAAATTTGTAAGAGCATGACCTTGTGTCAAACCTCGGTTTTTGTTAGGCTGGGGATAAGACAAGCACATTGGAAATGCACAATTTCCATAATCCTCCCAAAATAAAAAACTTTATTACCTTTTCACTTTTATATCATATTTTTTTATTAGTGGGACTTTTGACAATTCATCTTTTCAATCATTTTTTTCAGAGAAAACAAGTGTGAGTGCCGCGGTTGCAGGAAGCAAAGTAGTGCACAAGCAGAGGAGGAATGTAGCATTAAGAAAAGAACCACATGCAGCTCAAGAGCCACAGGCTGGCCACCCCTGATATGCAGTATATACCATAGTCATAAAATGCACTGTGCCTCTAAACAAGGGGTTCTGAGAATACTATTTCATTCTCCCACCACCCAAGATAATAATTTAATTTCAACTGGAAAAAGTTTGTTTAATATAAAACAAAAGGATGAATCACAATCACTCCGAAAGAATGCACATTATAACTTAATCATTATTCATGTCGAGAAAGTAATTAATTGCATCCAGACCAACTTCATGGTTTATGCTGGTGTATATACACATTTTTGACAACAGATCATAGGGCCTTATTTTGGTCCATTCTTTCTGACAAAATCCTTCTTAGATGGGCAAAACCATGTGCACTGCAGGTGGGGCAGATGTAACATGTGCAGAGATAATTCGATTTGGGTGGGGTTTTACTTCAAAGTGAGATCTATATTGCAGTGTAAAAATAAAGCAGTCTGTATTTTCCCTGCACAGAAACAAAATAACTCACCCAAATCTAATTCTCTCTGCACATGTTACATTTGCCCCCCCTGCAGTGCACATGGTTTTGTCCATCTAAGAAGGATTTTGTCAGAAAGAATGAACCAAAATAAGGCCCTAGAGTTTGTTGGCTTCCAATATGATGTGATTTTCATCAGAGGCGTAGGCTTGTGACCAAATATTGGTCAATAATCTTATAGGGAGACCAAAATCAGCCTGCAAGCTGTAAGCTAGTCTGGAATGTACAGTCTTTTGTGAAAGGCAATGTTCATGCCCAGGAAAAGGCGTCCACCAATTTATCATACCGGTAATCTTGTTCCACAAAGTGAAACATTATTTCTGACCAAAAGACAAAGGTCACCACAGCAAATACTCTCTACTGTGCTCAATATGTCTTCACTGCCCAACTCATTACTTATGGAACCTGCAAATTTTAATGCCTAATGCTGTGTACACACGGTGAGATTTGACATCCGATTTTGACTATATAGTCAAAATCGCATGCAGATAGTAAGCAGGTCGTATGCAGATCGAAACCCAGATAGACAGTGCAGCAATGACTATATAGTGCAAATCTAATGCTGATTGTACAAATTGTATGTTAAAAGTACAGAGATAGCAAAGATTGCATAGCACTCGAATCTTAAGTCGAATAGCAAGGGAATCTCACCGTGTGTACACACCATTAGTCCAAAGCTAGGTTGCATTTTGTTTTTCTCTTCATAAACAGCTTCCAATGTTGGCCTGTGCTGTGAACGGCCCACCAATAACTCCAGTTACACTAGCCAACTATAAAGTAAAAAAAATGCGGTACATATATTATATACTATAAATACAGAATTATTTACAAAATAAACCTTTTCGTTAATGACTGTGATCTCATAAATAAATGATTTGTGGACCTATTTCTGCTAGCAGTTTCCCTGGATATATCACAATTTTGTTCATGCTACAGTATATCAGTATATGGTTCTGGTCTTACAAACAGGGCCGGTGCAAGGCACCGGAGCGCCCCAGGCGAGTCGGGGTGGGGGCGCCCCGGTGCCGGGGGGGGGGGGGGGGGGGTGTACCTGTCCTGCGGCTGTGTATATAAAGCTTGCGGCGGCAGCGGGGGGTCCCTGCAGTCAAGAAATAATGTGGCAGATGTATTAAGCCAGGTGAAGAGATAAACTGGAGATAAAGTGGAAGGAGATAACGCACCAGCCAATCAGATCCCAACTGTCATATTTCAAACACAGCTGATTGGCTGGTGCGTTAACTCTTCCAAGTTATCTCCACTTTATCTCCAGTTTATCTCTTCTCCAGGCTTAATACATCTGCTCCAGTGAGCGCTATCCGCCTGGCTACGCGGAAGCGCTTCTGTTGTGAAAACACTGGCCGCACGGCGCACGCTAATTGGCTGAATCTCAGCCAATCAGCGTGCGGCCAGTGTTTCCACAACAGAAGCGCTTCCGTGTAGCCAGGCGGATAGCGCTCGTTATTTCTTGACTGCAGGGACCCCCCGCTGCCGCCGCCGCCGCAAGCTTTATATACACAGCCGCAGGACAGGTACCCCCGCGGCACGGGGGGGGGGGGCAAAATGCCGCCCTCCAGTGGCCGGCGCCCTAGGCAAATGCCTAGATTTGCCTAGTGGTGGCGCCGGCCCTGCTTACAAAAGTCTGTGCAATATCACTGTTAATTTGCTTGGCTGTAATTTGCATATTAAATGTTATGTATTGCACAACCAAACAAGGACTATCTTAATCTTTTATTAATATGAGCAATGAGCTGATCTGTAACAGAAATGAGTTTGCGGATTTGTCCATGACTACGAATGAATAGTCGATAAACATGCAAATGACTGTATGCTACTGAACAAAAAGCAATCAAGTTTCTCGTTCACTTAGGTAGATTTGTAAAATGAGTGAGATGAATTCTAGGCAGCTTAGACATGCCGCATCCAGTTTCAGGTATTGTACATCCTCTTCCAAGTGCTTACCCCCAATGCACTATGGGAAATCTTGCTATTGACCCGGACTCAGGTTGGTTATTCTGGTTGATTCGCACGAGTCAACCTAACCCACCTTGCGAATGGGGGCATGCCGGCCCACCATTCACAATACGCGTTCCTTCGCACTGGCTGCAAATGAATGTGGTCCATGCAGTGGTCCGTCCACATCATTCCATGGTCGCCGACCATGGAATGATGTGGAAGGTGCATGCATATGTAAGAGTGGTCTGATGCACCCTTACATATGCGTGCACATTCAGGATGAAATGGAAGGGCAGCTAACATCCACCACTATCGGCCACGTCATGCCCTCATTGGAATAAGAATGCCCAGCATTCTCATGGGAATGCCCATAAAGGCCATCCCTCCGCCCCCGCACTCCACAAGCAAGGATGGGTGATCAGATTTTTCGCCAGGTACGCACGTAACCAGCACATGCAAAAATGCACAATAAAAAACATCGGTCCCCGTGTGAACGAGTGGCGGTTATGAATGGACCTGAATAAGGTCCTCAGTGCTTTTCACACACCCCAAGGGTCTGATTCTGACTCAGCTACAAAGTGGATGCCGCGGAAGCCCGATTTACTACCTTGAACTAATACAAAGATTTGTGCGGCTGCCGGCGGTAAGCCTGCCGATCCGCGGCTATTCAAGCTCTTGCCTCTTGTAGAGATACAATAAATCTACCTACCACCCTATTTTGTGGACACCTGCAGTCACTTGTATATACCCAATGGGTTAACACTATCCTGTTTAATGAAACCCTTTTATCTCCAATACTTTGCACCACATTAGAAAAAAAAACACCAAAGTAAAAAAACTGCAGAATAATTTTGATTCAAAGTAACTCTTAACCCAAAGCAAAAGGAATATATAAACCAAAACTTCCCTTCTCAGACAAATAGATTAGGCTTGTTGCTTGTTAGTTAGAAAATAGCTTGTGTTCCCATTTCCCCCGAGGAACTCTGCATGAGGGGAATAGATATAATGAGAATGCATTTAATGAAACCAGTCTGTTGGAATTTCAAAGACTGCTTTAAAATGCCACATAAAACACGAGCCTCATTCAAGCTTCTCTCTGACTTTGAACTTGTTTCCATGTACAGAATGTGCAGATGAGAGGAAGAATTTTACACACTGCAGAAACTGAATTTATTGTGTTGGAATAAAATAAGAGAGTTGTATTCTGTTGAACTTTTAGGCAGACATTATAATAAGGCAAATGGAGAGGAGACGCTGCTTGCCACTGCAGGGGGTGGGGCTGGGTTGTCTGTCACTAGGCCCTCCCCCCAAATGTTTTCATTCTTGGAACCAAAGGGAATGTGTGGGGCTTAATGAAACAAATTCAAATTATTTAGCCCTGCCCCCTCCATACAAGATTATAAAGCCAGGGTGGTAGGCGGTATAATCTTCTGACTCTGGCCATTTAAACAGGAAGATGTTTTGGAGCAGGGGAATGCCCAACACATTGTGAGTTTTTCACAGCTTGCTGGAGAGTAGTCAAGTAATACCGCTTTCAGACTGGACACCTTGACATGGGTGCAACCTGGAATTTGCGGTCTTAAAGCTCTGTGTCCGACTCGGCTTATTGCCTGGTTTGTGATGTCTCACAGGGGGAGGAGCTCCTCTGTGAACTCTGCGAATGGGAGCCGGGTTGCTCGACCCGGGTTATCCATTCATACTGCACTTGACCCTGGTCAGAGCCGTGTTCAACCCTGGTAGCGACCAGGGTTGAACTCCTGGGTTGCTCTACCTGGGGTGGCCCTTTCACACCACACCTAAACCCGGGTTGGTGATGTAATGACCCGGCAATAACCCGGGTTGAGAGTGCTGTCTGAAAGGGATAGGGCTACCTTATAAAATGCCCAGGTAGTGTGCATACCCATGAGGTGGCATGAATGTATACAAGGACAGTGGTCTTAAGAGGAGAGTGGATATCAATGGTGCAGCTCAATATTCAAAATAAGTTCTTCAAACATATAATTATTGATGCCATGGAATCTGATGACAGAATGGATGTAGATTTTGTGTCAAATGATTTAGGTCAATATTTCTCAAAATCAGTCCTCTAACATTACAAGTTTTCCATGTCTCACACATCACAGTTTCACCTGTGATTCTGTTAAAATGTGTCAGCCAGTAATTATTACAGCATGCTGCAGCCGAGGGATAGGAAAAACATGCAGTGTTATTGGTCCCTGAGGGCCGGATTTGAGAAATCCCGATACAGGAAACAGCATGCTGTGATTACTCTCTAGATTACATACAAGATGCTAAATGGATCCCTGTGATAATATTTAGAAGAAATGTTCGTAAGAGAAAAACAAATCATAAAGAAAAAGATTTATATGACAGGTACAATTAATGCAAATCAAATGATCAATTTCAGCAGCAGTGTTTATTATAGGAGTTAGCACAGTTATGCAGAGGTTCAGAATAAACTAAAACATGAGGCTAAGACACACAAAGATCAAATACTATGTTATACAAGCAAAATTAACTTATCACTTGTTCTCTCAAAACGCAGTGGGGGAAAGTTACTAAGATGGGAATAAGACTTCACATGTGATGTTGCTATGGGCAACAAATCAGAATCTACTTACTTATTTCGCACCCTCTAGTAGACAGTAGACAGGATCTGATTGGTTGACCGTAGCAATATTAAATGTAAAGTCTTATTTCCATCTTAGTAAATTTCCCCCAGAGTTTCATGAATGAATGTGTCTCATTTGATCATATATAACACATATAGCACTTTGGTAAGGTATTCATTGAAACAACTAAAAAACAGAAGGACTTTCGAGTTAAAATGTAACCATAACATACTGGTTACAAAACCGTACTATTTATACTGCGCAATGTAGAGTTAAACACTTATCTGGTGAATTACTATTGGGAGCAAACTATGTACAGTATGTAGATTTTTGCAGGTCTTTTGAAGAGTTTTCTTGATTATGGTATATACATCTGATCATACTTCAAACTAGGAAGTACAAACACAAATCCAAGCCTCATTTTGATTTTTGTCTGTCTGAATATGTACAAACGGAACATCTGGGGATGATATACGTGCAATTTAAATTGCTACCAAATAAAAAATTGGAATTCATATTATTGATTTGTTTATATAATGCCACATTGCAGAGGACTCTATACAGGGCATGATATCGGTCCTTAACCCAATGTTGCTGCAAGCGATCCTCAAAATATCTGCTAAAAATGCCAGCGTCGCTCACAGTATACATAAATAAATACACACACAGCCAAGGTGATTAAAAGTTTCGTTCAATATTAGACCCAAAAAAAGAACAGTCGCTGTGAGCGATGCTGGCAATTTTAGCGGATATTTTGAGGATCTCTTACCGCAATGCTGGCACTCAAAGGGTTAATCAGAGCTGTATGATAATGAACTTGCAGTTGCTATTTTCTAGGCAATGTAATTGCTAATGTTGACATGTGAAGTTGCCATCCAGAAATAAAAAGAAAGGGCATCACTGATGCTATCAGAAGTCAATAGCAATTGTATACACATTTGCAGCCTATATGCAATAACAGAATATTGTCTGCTAGAGTACTGTAGGTCTATGTCTGGGATCATGTGCGCCACATTTCTCTGCGTAGTGTACATGATCCCAGCTGGCAGCATGCTCTGAAATCGGCCATGACACACCGTTGTTATTTACTGCCTCTCTGTTACCTCCCCTAAACAGTCACTTCCTGTCAATCACCCTGCAATGGAATCATCACTGTGAAGAGACTCGCAAAGACACCTTTACAAATGCGCAATGCAATCGTGTCGCATGAGCAGTCTACCAATAATTGCTCAAATACATACATGCATACAATGCGTACATAACTGACTTAAAACCATTGTTCATTCACTGCCCTATGAAATGTTGGGCGTTCCCGTGGGTACGCGGGCGGGCCGATGCCTGCTGGGGTTGGGTGGTTGATGTCACATGACATTGGCCGCCTGCCCTGTCTTCGCCCCGGCAAATGCAAATATTAGTCAGTCTCAACTAACTTATATTTGCGAAGGCAGGGGAAATCATTCGATGGTCTGCAACCATCAAATGATTTCACCTGCCACGTTGGCATGCAAGGGGATGTGTCTTCATTACACATCCCCTTGCATGGCTGTGGGGAGGAATGGCGGTGGTGGGGGCGGGTATTTGTGCAGGCGGTGGGCGGTTACATGGCTCGCTAAGCAGCGAATTTTCACTGCTTCAGAATCACCCCCTCAGGCCCGTGAAGCATAATTCCCAATAAGCAGTCCCAGAAGGCCCCTTTATCAGTAATAAAACATGAGATTGGGAACTTATCCCGGATCCCATGTGTTATCGCCCGATAGTGGGTCATTTAATGCACAGTGGAATTGGATAGCCCAATAGTACTATAGGGCTGAAACGCCCATTTTTACCATGCTGCAAAGTATGGCTGCTAACAGGCTATCGTTTTATATCATATCTTAAACCACTGTAATTACAGACATATAGGTGGAATACTGAATAGTTGCATGAAATATTATTCTCAGTCGTAGAAAGATAGATAATGTGATATTTAATGTGAAGAGCTGAATGTTTTTTTTTTCATTGTGCTACAATCTCAGTATTCTCACATCTTCAGCACAGGACAAAACAAATGATATACTTATAAATAATTTCAATGAGTCGTAGTCTCAAACACAATACACAAGAAGAATCATTTATTCTTGTTCAAAAGAAGCCTTTGAGATTACATTACTTCCCTACAATTTGACTGTATTCATTTTCTCACAATCAGCAAATTAGGCCCAAGGGATTTCTTTGCATTTCCAGAGACCCTGGAGCTCATTTCTGGACAATGCAACTTCCATGGTGCTTCTATACGGCTGATAAACATTTCTGGGCAGTTTTGTAAACTATTTATTCTTCATACTTCTTCCAGGGAATTTGTTGTATTATATTTTCTTAGAAAATTCATTTCCATTTCCTTCTTATATATAATTATCACCTAATACACTTTTTAATTGCCCTATTCATCACAGATGTTAAAACAATATATACACTGCTGTAGGTCCATAAAATGGTTAGATGGCAACAAGTCACCCCCCAAAGGGTCATACATTTAATTTTAGACAAATATTTACTTATGTACATACATGCAACAACAGGCGTAGACTGCACCGTGCCTGAGGTCAGATAGACTGCAAGAGAAACACAGATCGATAATAGTAGACAGAATGGCCATTCACAACCAAACTGTCACAGCAGTGTTACATGTGTGAAGCCAGAACCCAATAATCAAATATGTTAACACCTGAATTGTAACATATCTAATGGACATATTTGTGTATGACAGAGGAATGTCTCTGGGATGTGGAGCTGCTACTCTCCCCTTGCCTGGACAGTGAGGAGGAGGAATTTGTGCAGGCGCAGCAGCAGTGCCAGACTGGTCCACAGGGGAATAGGGGAAACCCCCTGTTGGGCCCTACTGTTTGTGGGCCCACCTTATCCTCTACAGATCAGTTTTTTTAAAGACTCTATCCTAGTGCACTTGAATTATACATTATACATATGTAGGATTATACTGCACAGGACTATGTTGTATTTTCTACAGTGCATTGCTGTAGTTAATGTGGTAAGTTACCATGCATGCACTAGCAGTGTTTACTAAATATATATTTATAAAGGGCCCCAGATCATGCACCAGAGCATGACCACACCCATTTCATGGGTCCCTATTAATGCACCCCCCTGGTGGCCCCTTCATGCCCTAATCCTACACTGGACTGCACAGTAGTATAGTTGGGCTACACAATTACTGTGGTCAGCAGTGATTTTTACACAATGACAAAGAAGCCATGGGTGCAGAAGGGCAGGGAGGCTACTAGGTGTTTCTGGCTGATCGCATCTGATGCAACCATAATAGGCAGGTGTCTAATGATCACTAATCAAGCAAATGTAACTCTGCATGCATTCTTCATCAATCTATACTTACAAACCATAGTAACTGTAACGGGGACCAACTTTGTAAAAAGATATGTAAATGCGTTCATTGACTGCACTTGAGCAGCAACATATTACAGGTTGAGTATCCGTTATCCAAATATCCGTTATCGAATTTATTTGGAAAATCATTGTAAGGTAAAGGTACTTTTTTTTGGTACTTGTGTATTATCAGGACACCCGTTACGTAGTTAGCTTCGGGCTCGGTGACTCGCTGCGCTCGCCACACTTTATAGGAACAACTCCACGCCGACGTGGATAGTGGTATCAAAAGGTCAGGAGGACGTGTAATGTGTCCCCTCACGGGGCTCTCTGTGCTCGCCACGCTTCGGCTGCCGTGGGTAGTGAGGGTTTCAAATGGAGGCATATGCCAGTATGTAACATGGAGCGCTGGCAAATACCTCCTTTATTGTGCATGAGACGCACTTGCGTCCCCACCCCCTCTTTGTGCAGGAGACGCACGTGCTACTGAACCCCTATCCATGTCGGCAGGGTTACTGTACCCTGCCGCAATAGTTACTGAGACGCAGGAGCATCTCAGACAGATGGAGCGCCTCTCCACCGGCGACCGCATGATCCCCTCTCTGCAGGCATCTGCCAGCAGAGTGGGGATCATACAGGCGCCAGTGCTGTGTGAGAGGCGCTCACTAGGCTTGCCATGGATGACAGGGACAGAGCCATGGACTCCAGGGACAGAGCTATGGACGCCGGGGACAGAGCCGGGCTGCCGCGGAGTCCCTACACTAACTACGCTAGGCAGCCGTTGGGCTGCCGCGGAGTCACTATGCTAACTATGCTAGGCAGCCGTTGGGCTACGCTGACAGCGTAGCTTAGGCTATGCTGAAAACGTAGCGTAGCCGGGCGCCGTCCTATTACACAAGTGCTTTTTTTTTGCTAAAAACCTACTGTATACATCTCTAACTGGCAGTACTGAGGACATGATTTGTAACTGGCACTAAATATGTGCAAGAAAATGATTGCTTGGCATTCACATTCAATGCCTGCGATAGTACACAAACTTTGTTTCATGTTTAAAACCTTGTTTCATGTACAAATACAATACATTTGTGCGTATTTCATGTCTTTGGTGCGTTTATACAACTTAAATGGAAAATCCCTTAAGACACTTTATTCAAATATAACAATATTCCAAAATGCAGAATAATCCGTTATACAAAATGGTTCTGGTCCCGACCTTAATAAAGGTCTTTTTAAGGACAAAAAGTAAATATATTTTTTAAATGTGCAATACATTTGCAAGTTTATTGTAAGTTCTGAAAGAGCCCTGTAAGCACTCTTGCTTTCTGCAATTATCTATATGACTTGATCATCATTGACAAGGAGACAACGACCTTAAAGCATACGGTATAGAGATCCAACCAAATGTTATAGAGATATAGAGATCCAAATCAAAAATGGTTTTTGAAAAATGTATTCCAAACATATTTTGTCGCTATTACAATTTCTAAGTAAAAGTTCTTTTTAGCCAATTGTACCATTCTAGATGGAGTTACAGGGGACAAAGGATTTTAATGCTCACTAAATATTGCACCATGTTCAGCCATTCACATGTCTTTATCTCTTCTTGCGTAGTGAAAGCTATGAGGGTTATCATTGGCTCGTCTCTTTCATAGCCATCTCTGTATCCAAAGTAAAAAAACTCCTACAATTATTTCTTGACATCCACAACACAAGGAAACAAGAGTTCCTAAATGAATTTCATTTAACTTCTATAACTAGGTATAACAATGCATATGGGCAGTATGGATGGTGTAATGGTTAGCATTACTGCCTCACAGCGCTGAGGTTATGGGTTCCATTCCCACTGTGGCTCTAACTGTGTGGAGTTTGTATATTCTCCCCATACATGCGTGGGTTTACTCCGGGTACTCCAGTTTCCTCCCACAATCCAAAAATATACTGGTATGCTAATTGGCTCCTAAACTAACCCTATAATGTCTGTGTGTGCGTGTGCATGTGGTAGGGAATGTAGATTGTAAGCTCCACTGGGGCAGGGACTGTTCAACTGATGTTAATGTTCAACTATACTCTTTAAAGCGCTGCGAAATATGTAATAAATAAATAAACTGTTAATAAATAAATAAATAAATAAATAAATATGAGGGCAATAAAGAAATCAATGAAAAACATATATAAAAAGTACCCTACCTTGAAATGAAAGGGATTCTCTCAAAACAGACTATTTGTGAAGGAAGCAGTGCTATCGTCTACATGATCAGCAATCCATTATAATAACCCCTCATTCCTACCTTTGAAGCTATAGACATAAGAGCCCAATACTGTACTGTATGTCTCAATTAGCATTTTTCCAATGACTATAACTCTTTTAGTTCCAAATGAATTAATGAGTGACTCCTTTCAATATATATTGGTTTATTAATTGTTCATTTAGGTTTTATGTATTAGCAACTGTACAAGTAGAGTACAATGGGAAATTTCTTTTGTGCGTGACATTCCTTAGCGATGCCCAGCTGCACTCATATTGGCCAATTACGGTAGTGCCAGTGTCAAAAGTTTTCCCTCGCACCTCAGTTCAAAACTTACGGGCTGATGCCGAGATAAACATGCATCAGCTTGCCTACAGTAGTCCTTTGTGGATTTGTACTACACATATCAGAAAATAAGTTCATGCACATTTGGCCGTATAGTTTAATATGCAACATATGCAATCAGCTATCATGAACATAGAGATGGTACTGGGGTAGGAAGACGTTCTCACATATGGAGTTTTTACACAGCTGAAGATACAGTAGTGCAGAACAGCACGCAAGCAAACATACAGTACACCTGCTATGCTAGAAGACACAATCATGCACCTAGTATAGGACCTTGTGCACCTAGTATAGAGCAGGTGTTTTATTTTATTTAGAAAAATTAACAATTCAAATAATACTTCTTACTCTGTTCAATGGCACCTAACCCTACTGTAGGTCTCTGCCACCATAAGTGTTACTTCAGTGTCCTGTCCCCTGATGCCGCTATATTTATTTACCATGTACTTGTCCTAAATTGCCTTGTACTCTATAGGCCCCCATACACTGGCCCCGATTTGTCCTAAAGACAAGTAGGACCAGTTTGCCCTTGAAAGACCCCCGGCAACTCCCGGGGAGGCTGATTATGATTTGGTACTTGATGTGCCAAATTATACATGCAATAAATCGCATGGGGCGTGTGGTAAGCAGCGGGATCCCTATGGCGCGGGGCAGGCAGTGAGATCCCTGCAGCACTGGGCATTAAGTCAGAGGGTCCCTGTGGCAGATGGGAACCGATTATTGCTATTCGCCGGACGGCAGTGTGGGAAGCGCTGCTGAATTTGAAAACATATGCAGCAGTGCTTCCCGTGCCACCACCCGGTGAATAGCAGGGGAAACACTGCTGAATTTGAAAACACTGGCTGGACGCTGAGTGGCTGAGGTTCAGCCACTCAGCGTCCGGCCAGTGTTTTCAGATTTTGCAGTGTATCCTGCACCGCTGCCTGGCGAATATCGCTACTCAGTTCCTATCCGCCGCACGGAACCACTGACTTAATGCCCAGCACTGCAGGGACCCCGCTGCCCACTCCACGGATGCTGCTTCCCAGCCGTTGCTGCCCGGACCCTGCTGCCCACCCCTCGCCACCAGCTGGCCAGACCCCGCAGTCCGCCCCACACTGTCAGGGAAGGAGGTCCCAGGACAGGTGGTCGGACAGCCAGCAGGTCCAACCACCTGCTCGGGTCCGATGTGCACGGGACCGAGTCGATTTGGGTCGATTCGTCTCAAGCTTCCCAAATTGGCTCAGTGTATGGGCACCTTAAATCATTGGTTTCTTGTTTTACAGTAGCTCATTTATGTATTCTGTTAGGTGCTGCAATACCCTTGTGGTGCCACATAAATAAATGATAATAATAATAATATAGTTTATAGAACTCAATTTAATAACAATTCTTGTTACCAGCAGCATATTTTGTATAGTACAGGTCCATTATCCAAATCATTCCAAAAACCATTGTCTCCAAAATGTACCTTTTTTTGTTTTTTGCTAAACTGGCACTACTGGGGACATGATATGTAACTGGCACTAAATATGTGCAAGAAAATGATTGCTTTCAATTAAAATTCAGTGTCTCAGATCGTACACAAACTTTGTTTCATGCACAAATAAAATATATTTGTGTGTATTTCATGTGTTTGGTGTGCATATACAACATACATGCCCTCACAAGATACCTCATTCAAATACAAAAATATTCCAAAATATGAAAAAGTCCGTTATTCAAAATGCTTCTGGTCATGAGCACAGTGATACTCCATGCCTGAAAGTTTTTGCAGGGTGTCCCTTACCCTTTATAGAAGGTGTAAGTGAAACTGGGGCAGAATGTATTAAGCGCGTTGGAGATGAAGCGGAAATAAAGTAGAAGGTGATAACGCACCAGACAATCAACTCCTAGCTGTCATTTTTGAAACATAGGTGATTGGCTGGTGCATTATCCCCTCCCACTTTATCTCCACTTTATCTCTTCACCAGGTTTAATACATCTGCCCAACAGTCACAGATAGTAGTAAGCTAAGCTTAGAGCTGTTTGCCCAAAACAGAATGGTCACCATTTTAGCGAGTGTTAAAATAGAGCTCAAAGTGCTTATTAAATGTTTTTATTTCTAGATACTTAACCTTGATGTCCATTTTATGGCTTCTCCAGGTGTATTTATCATTTAATGTTTGTTCTGGTAAATTTTTTTGCCATTTTTTTAACTGGATTTTATTTTCACGTTCAGTCTTTTATTTATTTTTAAACATAATTTTGTTAAGAATTCTATACAGTACATGAGAATTTTTATATGCATTGCAAATTTTTCCTGCCCTAGGCTGAGCCAATAAGCTGCTAGTTTTCCTTTCCTATTGCATTCTCACATGGCATAACATGTAAGGAATTGGATTTTAATGTCACAAATCTGATTTATAATTGTATAAATAGTGTTTATAGGAATTTAAACTTTGTATACAGTGTAACCAAATGAAAAAAAAAAAAAAAAAATTTACTCTAAAACTAGTTCTCCTTCATCTGATTCTCTTCAGTACCTAGACATCGGGTTCCAATAGATACTATGGATTGAAAATGAATCTGACAGCCATGACATATAATATTATGTGTTTGCAGTAACCCCAGTGAGTTTGTGAAACCACCTACGGAGTTTTATATGCTGCACCATTTGGTGTTTCTCTATCTATTTTATTAGTAGGTAAGGCCACTTAATGGGATGCAGCACAAAATTGCAGTAGAAATCTACTTGTCCACATATAAAAATGCATTGACGGTGCACTCACCAGATTGTATGCAGTTTAAAAGTCCTTTATTGAATAAATATAAGAACAAACATCAATTTGGACTGCTGTTTCTTTTTGTGCCAATTCAATAAAAGACTAAAACTGCTTAAAATATGGTGAGTAGAGTCTGTATTCATCTATCTATCTATCTATCTATCTATCTATCTATCTATCTATCTATCTATCTATCTATCTATCTATCTAGTCTTCATAAGTGATATTCATTAGTGTTTAACCCAATTTGTTTACAGTGACGTCTTTATTAAAAGTATTCAACTATAAATCTGTATACCCTTTTACTGTTTTATTGTAGGATTTTAGCTATTGTAAACGACTGCATCCAGCAGGTTGGGTGCGCAACCTCAGCAGTTACTATCAGGATTCCGATAGCATTAGCATATGGGAACGCCCAACGCTTCATGGGCGCTCCAATGAGAACACTGTGCGTTCTCATGCTAATGGAGCTGTGAAGGACATGCGGGGGGCTGGAAGCTGACATCACCGGTTGTCAGCTGCCCGCCCACTTCCCCCTGAGCGCACACGCATATGTAAGGTTGCTCAGCGCATTCTTACATATGCGTGCACCTTCCAACGGTCGCCGACCATCCAAAGATGTGGGAGGTTTCCAGTGGCATGCGAGTGGATGTTAAAACATCCATTCGCAGCCAGTGCAAATGTACGCACCTTGTGGATGGTGGGCCGGCACACCACCATTAGCAAGGCCGGATCTGGGTCACTTGCAAGGATGCAAATTCGCATCTGAGCGAATGAACCAGAATACCCCCCCCCCCCACTGTGTGGAATAAGGTGGCTTGGGGGCATTATGTGGCATAAGGTGTACTGGCAGCATTACAATGTGGCATATTATGAACTAGGACCCTACTATGGGACATATAATGAATGGAGGGAAGTACACTACTTTGCAGGAAAAATTGGGCTATGGCACTACTATGATGCAAAACATTAATCATGATAATACTATGGTTCATAAAATTACTAGGGGGCATAAAGTTAACCACTGCTGCAGAGAATGATGTCTCTCTAGAAGTATTACAGTAAGTCATGCTCTTTCAAATTGTTGCTATGGAGCTCACAAACCATGTCCATGACTCCAGTATTCCTCAATACTTCATTAATAATTACCTGTCTGGTGACATGTGGCAATATGCCCTCCTGGGTGAAATGTGGATGAGAAATATGCATGCACTGCCTTTTCTTAAATATATTACATTTAAGCAGCCCATACACGCATACGCGATGCAGGCTGTCCGATGTGTGCTTTGAGGTGCGCGGTCCCGCGGCACCTCATCGCACAGTACAAAAAGTATGTGCTTGCACATACTTTTTGTACTTAGTTTTCATCACATCGCATGCACAACGCATGCACAGGCAATGCAATGCGATGCATGCTAGTTAAGCACTGAACGCACGCCCGTATCGGGACGTGTATGGGCGGCTTTTGGCTCATAAGTGCTTGCAAATATACAGCCCCGAATATAGCACAACCACAGTTGACTTTTCACAATTACAGTTTAAAAGTTTAAAATGCACTGTAGCCAATCATTTCTGGAAATGTTCTTTTTAAAGGGGTACCTAATACGCCGAACATGCAATAAACTAACTATCGTTCAGAAATACATAATAGGACCTAAAAGTTATACCAGGAAATCCAGTACTTTTCCTATTAAATGCTCAAAGACATTCTATTTTTTTCTGACAAATATAATAGGAAAACATTAAAGCTGGTCATACAATGGCCAATCCACCCAGTTCTAGACATCGGGCAGCCAGGTCTCTGTCAATTAGGCCTAAAGTGGCCATTAACATTACAGTAGGTAAGTATGTTAGGAGGCACTTGATAAAACAATGAGACCACTGACAAATGAGAAAGTAAGCATAGTATTCTCCAAAAATAAACCATACAAGGAATCAATGTGAAGTATGGCATAGACAAGAAAGCAGAAGCTTAGACAGCCACAGTTACATACACGGCTCATTTCTGAAGGAAGATAGTTCATTCTTAGTACACAGTGCTGATTCTAGGTCGGTAGGGCCGGATAAAGGGCCATATGGACTTGCGGCTGGAAATGATTAAGGGCGAAATGTACTAAGCCTTGAGAAGTGATAAAACTAATCAGCTCCTACATCTCATATTTCAAACCCGGCCTGTGGCATGAGAGTTAGGAGCTGATTGGCTGGTGGTTTATCACTCTCCATTTTATCACTTTTCAAGCTTAATACATCAGGCCCTGAGGGACTAGAAAGCATTGAAGAGAGATTTGTTAACAGGCTGCATTTATATAATGTCAAGTAAAAACTTGTAGTCATTATCCCAATGTCGGGATCCCGACTGGCCAGACCCAGACAGCATGATGAGCGCAACAGAGCCTATTCTCCCTCTATGGGGGTCGTGGACCCCCACGACGGAGAATAGCCGGTGGCCGGTGGTAAATGACTGTCGGGACCCTGTACGGCACCCCAATATTTACCTAAACTTTAATCAATTGACTTCAGATCATTTGCTGGCAATAACTAAAGTAATACATACTGTATTCCATAACTATGGCCCTGAAATTTTTAGCAGATATATTGCACATCTCTCACAGCAACGTTGGCACTCAAAGGGTTAAATAGCTCTTTTAGCCTGCCATGTTGTGGCGTAACTTGGTAGTTCTGAGCATCATTTTGTGTGCCCTTTTCATTACAATGCATCTTATTTCCAAAACATCGTGAATAGAATGCACATGCAGCTTATGCTGGTTAAAGTGATACGTGGCATGCCTATATTCTGTATACGACCACGTCTGTATCTGCATATGAAATTTTATGCTAAAGTGTTTTCCTTCAAATAATTTTAATCAGCAGAGTCTGCTTGTGTGTATTATTCATATAAGATGAATTTTCTTTAAAAAAAAAAAAGCGCATCTGCTGCTGCATGGTGTACTGATGCAAGATGTATTAGGACACATCTGTACAGCTAATGGTGTTCCCATTTAGGCGACTGGCCATACAAAAGATGGAATGCATAACAGGGTCTGCAGTGCCAGTGCAGGTATTTTTGAGATGGGAGAATTTTAATATTTTGGTGAGAGAAGTTGAAAAAAGTGAGGTAAAAATGTAGTAATTTGGTATCAGATATGGGTCTTGGGCACCGTTTTTCAACCAGGTGCCCTGCTGTCTGCCGCCATCTGTTTGAGTCCATTGGATCATCCCTAATGAAGTCCAGTCTAGATTGAGGGAGGAACCTTGCACACATTGACTCACATTGCCAACACATTTCTGCAGGTACCGGATACCACTGTACATCAAGGTGGAAGTAGTCGCTTGTGCGTTCCAACTGCGTTCCAACGACAAGGAAAATGGCAGCAGCGCACACCCCAGCTTGCAAACCTGGAGCCACAACACAGCAGATTGCCAATGAAGTCTGGAGCCACACAGGAGAAAGCATTCAGCGCTCTCCACCATAAAAGTTTAGTCCTGAGGCACACTATTATATTCTCTATTATATTCTCCCTCCACACCCTAGTGGGCGGTGGGTTATGAAATGCCACATGTCGGCACAAGTCGGCTAAAAAAAACCCCATGAAAACATCATATCGACGTTTTGACTCTCGACCTTCCCATCATTGACCTAATGCTTATGTCGACCTTACGACCTTGACCTATTTCATATGTTGGCCCAAGCCCTGTCGACCTTTAGTGGTCATCATAATGAATGTCAACCTTCATAGAGTTGGCCTAGTGACCGTATTCTGCATGAATAACCCCCTTTATCTTTATCCGTTTTAGGAACAAAAATTATTAACAATTTGTAATATAACTTTCTTGTGCATGATAAAACTATATTGCATGAAATAAAAATCAAGGCATCTTAAAAAGAACATACAGTACTGTAACAATTATATAATTAGAAATTAATCATAATAATCAAAAGAATAAGTGTACATTTTCAGTATGTGTCAGTACAGCAATGATGCCAGTTACTCTCTCGCTCTGTTCAGTATTAGTTAGCTGGCACCATCATTTAAATAGTTCCAAAATGTACAATCACGGCCACTGCTTAATTAATAAGGGAAAGAGTTCTGCAAAGTTCTACTCCCAACATTTGAACTATTGGCCTAATTCAGACCTGATTGCATGGCTGAAAATTAGCAGGTTGAGCGCTTAGTGATAGACTGCGGCGCATACATACGTACATACAGACAATGGGGGAGATTCTAATTTATTCTTTCTGACAAAATCCTTCTTAGATGGACAAAACCACGTGCACTGCAGGTGGAGCAGATGTCACTTGTGCAGAGAGAATTAGATTTCGGTGGGGTTTTACTTCAAAGTGAGATCTATATTGCAGTGTAAAAATAAAGCAGCCAGTATTTTCCCTGCACAGAAACAACATTTCTTACCCAAATATAACTCTCTCTGCACAGTTTACATCTGCCCCCCTGCAGTGCACATGGTTTTGTAAATCTAAGAAGGAATTTGTCAGAAAGAATGAACTAGAATAAGGGCCCTTATTCAGATCTGATCACAGTACAAAATTGTTCTCAGAATGGGCACTGCAGGTGGGGCAGATGTAACATGTGCAGAGAGAGTTAAATTTGGGTGGGATCTGAAACCTAAATTGAAGAGTAAAAATAATGCAGCCAGTATTTACCCTGCACAGAAACAAAATAACTCGCCCAAATCTAACTCTCTCTATACATGTTACATCTGCCCCCCTGCAGTGCACATGGTTTTGCCCATTTTGAGAACAAATTTGTACTGCAATCAGATCTGAATAAGGGCCAATGTCTGTGATCACCAGTTTGTGTGCACAGCAGCCTATCAAGTAAAGTACTGAAAGAAGGTTTTCATTAACCCTTCACCTGTAAATGTGACAAAATACTAAATTAAGTACATATCTTGCACAGGCGCTTCTAGTTCCAGTTTTAGTGTTTCCTTTCTCCTCCAAATGAATATGGACAATCATAAGGGAGAGAAGTAAAAACAAATGTACATAGTGAAGTACAGTTTTAAGTAATTAAAAATAATTAATAAAATTACAAGTATTGCACATAAGTAGTATTGCACATGAGAAAAATTGCACATAGATATTATTGCACATACAGTACTGTATGGTGATGATATTATTGCGGAGTTGTCCCAAATGGTTGTACTGCTAACATTACCGTTAGGAGTTCAATGTGCAATTTTTCTCATGTGCAATACTACTTATAGGGGTGCTAGGGCCGGGGTATGCTACCCCCCACAGTATATGTTCACAGATTATAATTGTTACCATCACAGTGTATGTTCACAGACTGTGAGTCATAGATGTACCAAGTTTTGTGCGAATTGCTGCAGACATCCTGGAGTTATGTTGCCTCCTGATATACTCTGTACTGCTGTTCCACCACTAGGGGTGTCATTTTCATTTTTATTTTTTTGAGTTGTCTCAGCCATGTTTTAATATATTTGTATGTAAAATTTAACGATCTTCAAATTTTTTCTATATTTTTTTTTACAATAACTATAAACATCCCAACATCTTAAGTGTACCTTTAGCATGTCATACTTATACATTCTTAACTTACATAACTAAACCTGAAATAAAGACTCGGAGGCATAGGTTTGGCAGAAATTGTTAACTGATGTATTTGTAGTGATATTTAAAGCTAAATTGATTATTTAAATTAGATTAATTAATTAATGGTGGCCAAGAAAAAACGGCTACTACTGTAACTCCACCCCAACTCTAAACGTAGCTGGCCTAACTCGAAAACAAGCGGTATTCCACTCCACCCAACAGCATTGACTACCCACCCAGCCGGGTGGGGACGCTGTCCCCGAATGGGTGATCCAGCGAAAGGCCTAAGCCAATGAGAGGTGAATGCACCGCAAACAAGCCATTAAAACGTCAACATCAACACGTAGTGTGAGCTAATTGATTAAATCTGCCGTTCTTTCCCGCCTATCAGCTAACGCGATTAAACAGACCACCCTCGATAAAACAAAAGGAGAGAGAGGGCGGGGAATTCTGCAGGAAGAAGAGGAAGTCTCCTCCTCTTCCTGCTACCTTAAACTCAGTCAACCTAGCCAGCCCTTATTGGATCCAGCGGCGTAACTATAGCACCGCAGCCCCCGCCACCGCGGGGGGGCGCTGTGCATGTGGGGGCGCCGGGGGCTGCGGTGCTATAGTTAAACCCCCCCAATCCCCCGCAGACTTTCCTATCGCGCTGGTCCCGGCGGCTCCGTTCTTCTGCTGAGGACCACCACAAAATGTCCGCCCCCATATAGCACACAATTCTCTGAAACTTTCTGCTGTATGGGGGTGGCCATTTTGTGGTGGTCCTCAGCAGAAGAACGGAGCCGCCGGGACCAGCATGATAGGTAAGGCTGTGGGGGATTGGGGGGGGGGTTTGCATAGGTGGCGAGGCGGCGGGGCGGCAGGGCAGGGGGGTAGGGGTGCTTGGCGGGGCGGCGGCGGGGCGCCCAAAACGTAGCTACACCACTTATTGGATCCCCAAGTCACATGCATCCCAGTGTGACACGCAGATGGGGATGTTTAATTCACTCCATGTCAAGTGCTGGCATTACATTACTCTTATGGGGAATAATTGCATGGTTAGCCCCGTCATACAGCCAGAAACTGTCCTCCTGTGAGCCAATCTTGTTGCCAAATCTGTGATGATTCTATGGATGAGTGGCGCACAGTTTACAGCCAAACAGGTGCTCTAAACATGTCGACCAGCCAGTGACTCCTGGGAGCCAACCATAGCATCTTTTTTATTATCTTAAAGAGCAGAAAGAAAAAGACAGGAGTAATACAAAGACACTAACCTGTGTATCTTAGTACTAACTAACAAGGCCTGGGGGGGAATGATGTGTACATCACAATGCTAAATATTTTGGGGGGCTTTAATTACCCTCTAAAATATGTCTCTGTCATGTCTTTTCTGTTCCTTTATGCTCTTGTACTTTCACTTATCTTTTGGCACTGGTAATTCTCAAAGCCCCAAGCTGCAGATTACAGCTGTACAGTAACAGACCTCCTGACATTGCTAAGGGTAGAACTGAAGGTATCGCAGGTGCATCCTCTCTATTCAGCACTTCTAGACAAATATATTAGCTCAAAGACAATAGCCTCCAGAGACAAGCTGTACAAGCCAGACACAAAAGATCTTAAGCATGCCTAACTAATTATATAAATGAGCACAATTAGAACTGTAAGGGAAATTCTACATGGAACTACTCAATGGAAAACCTACATTCAAAGGGAGTCTTGTGCCTTGCCCATACCAGTTTGCAGAATTTGTGACCTACACGAAGTGCTGTTGTGAGCAGCATGAAAACAGAGACTGAAGGCACAAAAGAAAGCTCAGCTTCACTAAATGTATTGCATTTTCATGCAATGCATCTCATCCCTTAACACGTCCATACTGCCATTTATTGATGCTGTACGCATGAATAATTACGCACGGGATAGATGCCCCTTTAAGTGCTGTGCCTTGCAAAGGGAGGACATCCAGGTTCATGACACAGGAGATCCACTGTGTAGACGCAGCTATCGACCTGTGTGAAAGCTGTGGGGGCACCAAAAGTGCCCTGGCCCTCGGGTTATATGGTAAGAAACCCATAAGCTCCTATGGCCCACACCATCTATAGATGCATTGATTGACCTGGCACAAGCAGGCACAGGTTACTATCAGGGGCTGGCCTAATCATGGTACCCTTAATATAAAATACATAAAAAATTGTTCTTTAAGCACCTCCCTGGCCACACTGCACCTGCTGCAGCTCCTGCTTCCACGTAATTGGAGGAGGACCTGGGCCCCCAATGAGCCCCTGCATTAGACCTGGGCAATAAGTACCCCCCCCCCCACACACACACACACACACACACTTCTCTTGGTCCCCCTGGGCAGAAACACTGGAAAGTTTCTCTTTTAGGTGCTTGGTGCATATTGGCACATCTCAGTCCCGTAAAATTCTATGGGGACTGTAGTGTTGGTGGGCCACAGTGGATATCGGAGATATCAGATATCACATCACGTATAATGCATATGAGGGTCACAGCATTAAGTGTTCAGAGGTTTGACCAAAGGTCCTGCAGCAGTGTAAAGTCAAAGAAACAATGAAACATACAGAATTAAACAACACATACTATACATGGCAATTGTGTGCCAGTACAGCGCATGTATAAATTATAGGGGCAAGTGTAAGCAGAGGGTACAGAGCATGTGCAAAACATACTAATCATGTAAGGAACATGCAGTTAGATGCAGAACAAACACTGGCTCTGATTGCAGTACAAATGTGTTCTCAAAATGGGCAAAACCATGTCCACTGCAGGTGGGGCAGATGTAACATGTGCAGAGAGAGTTAGATTTGGGTGGGGGGTGTTGAAACTGGAATCTAAATTGCAGTGTAAAAATAATGCAGCCAGTATTTACCATGCACAGAAACAAAATAACTCACATAAATCTATCTCTCTTTATACATGTTACATCTGCCCCACCTGCAGTGCACCTGGTTTTGCCCATTTTGAGAACAAACTTGTACTGCGATCAGATCTGAATAAGTGCCACTGTGTGAATGTGTTCAAAATAAACATTCCTGTACGTAGGAAGAAAAAAAAAAGAGAAATTATTTTACCAGATTTCATGGTCATTGTTCCAGTGGTACCTATGGATTTGAGATCAATGCATCACAGCACAAGAAGCTGACACTCTTCAGGAGAGAGATGACCAATTCCAAGACCAATTCCAAGAATATTAATATGTGATTCAGTCTAAAAAGTCAGCTACTGTACATTTAGGTCCATGTTAAAATACAGATTATACAGATATCTACTAAACCCATACAATAAATGGTAGCAGCAGTGTAACAGGGTGGCATTGCGCCATGTCACTCTGAGATGACTTAAGCGTGCGCGGGTGGGGCTAAGGAAGTACAGAACTTAGGGCCTTATTCTGGTCGATGCGTAAATTTCCGAATTCTTTCGGATGGCGTTTTTCAGCCGTCTGCGCATGCGTGGGCAACGCTATGCGCATGTGCCACGCACGGTCTCCGTACTCGTTCTCACTAATACCATACAGAAATGTGCAGCGCATTCACTCGGTACATATGGGCGTAATATGGGCGTCATTCGGAACTACACAGGGGCGTAGTTTCAAAGTGGGCTAAAATGGGCGTAAACATGGGCGTACACGAGGGAGTGCACTAATTCTGGTAGGCGTGCATTCGGACAGA
Source organism: Crinia signifera (assembly GCF_055691185.1). Taxonomy (NCBI): domain Eukaryota; kingdom Metazoa; phylum Chordata; class Amphibia; order Anura; family Myobatrachidae; genus Crinia; species Crinia signifera. The sequence goes on from NC_139224.1 coordinate 63,108,997, forward strand.
ACACCGACTGCAAACGAACCAACAGGCAGGAAATATGCGGTCTTCATAAGCAAGTTTCACTTTGCGGACACCACTCAGTCATGCGTTAGGCATTCGGATCGCCCAATTAGTACGGCCGCACCTGAAACACTGTCAGCTGAACACAATACAATCCACTCCTCTACTCATTACTCATTAATTACACTCTTTTCATTGCTTCAATTGGAACCATTGCAGCCTAAATGGACCATTACTAAACACATAAATATATGCTGAAAGCACGGCTGCATTTTTTACACACATTTACACAGCAATTGATGACCAATAAAAACAATCCCTTTTTAATGAGGTAGCCTAATTGCATAAGTGTGTCATGTGTGTGATGTATGAGTTCCGATGATAGTAGTATGTTTTGCGGAAATACACCGCATCGGTGCGTACGGGCAGCTTCCCGTTCGTTCTGACGCTGTGCAGAATATGTGTGTGTCCACCGCACAAGCAAGGTTTGGATGTAGTCCGTAAACACGCCCTCTTCCTAAAGTGTAAGTCCGTCCGAATGCGGAGGACCTATGGGCATTTCTTCTTACAATGTCCGCACAGCGTGGCGTGCGGTCCGCTCCGAAAGAATTCGGAAATTTACACACCAACCAGAATAACCTCCTTAGTCCTAAGGGTACAAAATTTATCACGTCATACAACTATGTAGCATTCAGCATCAAAAAAATAATGCCAAAACTGCTATACATACATTAATCCTAAGGTCATGGCTCCTCACACCAATCCTTCTGGCTATTGATTCACAATAACCTGGCTGGCTAGTTTAGGAACAACAACTAATGATAAGTCGCCATTCATTGGGCAGTGGTATAGTGATTCTACTCCAATAAGCATTCAGCAAATAACGATGAAGAAACCCTAGTGTTCACCCACGGCAGAAAATGTTGCCGCTCATAATGTCTATAATTGTACCCAACAGCCTACGTGATTCCTATAACTAGAGTGGAAGCATCATGTAATAAGAATACATATAAATCTCTGTAATGAGGTGTAATAACTGGTTCTTGCCCAGATAACCAGCATTATAGCAGTATAGTAAGTATTCTGTGGGATAAAACGAACAACTGTTTGCTTGTTTCCTTCTTGCATGAAGAATCTGCAGTCCCTGAAGCAGAGGCTCACTTGTAATCTTGTTCCTCAAAATTACAATTTTTCACAGGTTTTATATTTTCACATGCAGAAAAGACCTGTGAGGTGATACTATGAGAAAGCAAATTCATTCAACTGCTTGGCAGATTAGGCTTCATCTTACCTCTGTGCGCCTAGAATCCCATTCTGTGTAGCACAATTAGGCACAATGTTATGTTAGGACCTCAGCACAGCGGAGGATGCCAGCTCTAGCGTAATGCCTTGGTTTACTTTTTAGGGGGAGTGAACCTTAAATACATTGTAGTACAATACAGTGCAAACACTCCATGTGTTGTCTTTGCTGATACGTTTTGCAAGCTGATATGTTTATTTAGCATTACTCTCAGCGTGAAATGTTCTAAGTAAACTAATCCTGAGATACTTCATTATAATAGGAAGGGAGGTTTATCAGCATATCTAAGCACAACAGTAACAACCACCCCTATTGGCTAATTTTAGTATTTTAATGAATTGGTTATAGGCCTTGATTTGATTATAGAAAATTTTATAAAAATGCCACTATGACATTTTAAAAAAAAATTGTGTACATATAAGTAGGACAGCTTATATAGCCCCACAGACCCTGCAGTGGCGGGAAGGTGCTGTTTAAGTGTGGGCACAGGGGGTCTGCGGGACTATTTTTAAAGGTGCTGCCGCTTCTGTGCTGTGGCCGGCCCTCGCAGATTTACTTGTCTGCGGTCCTGGCTTCTGCTGCTATAAAAACGGTCCATCACAAAATGTCCGCCCCCACACAGCAGACAGTTTTTGTGGATGCTAGAGGAGGCGGCGGTCTTCTCTAACATCCTCAAAAACTGTCTGCTGTATGGGGGCAGCAGACAGCCACTGCTACAGAAGCGGGTCCCTGCTCTATACATCCCTGATGTGCTGAATAAATACACACCTCCCAATGTCCTGATGTTTTGTGACAGCCCTGCGTCCCAAACGCAGGCAGTGTTTCCCGGCCGGGGTGGGGGTTTGTTACTATGCCATGTGGGAGGTATGTAAATATATGTATAATATCTTTAGCTACATAACAATATAAATGTAATGTATTTTCCAGATGCACTACAAAGTGATTCACATACCTAATTTATATATCCCAGTCACGTATTTATAATGGGCGCAATGTGAATAGTGCAGAGAGGCCCGTGAATCCCAGGGGTGCCCACACCAAATCACCTGTTTTTTCCCCATATTTATTGAGCCAGAGTGGAAAGAAAAGGGCATATTATACAGTACTTTAAGGTATAAAAGCCAGACACAAAGACAAGCAAAAGTGCATAGAATGGTCCTGCTCATGCAGGGAGGGTTATGGACAGTCTGCAGGATGTTTAGGGACAGGATGCGGGACTGGAGGGTTATGGACAGACTGCAAGATGGTTAGGGACAGGCTACGGGAAGGGAACGTTAGGGGCAGGCTATGAGACAGGAGCATTAGGGGCTGGCTACAGGACGGGAGCATTAGGGACAGGAGCTTGCAGGAAGGGGAGTTAGTTGGCAAGAGGGGGAGATAAAGGTTAAGCTGCAGAAAGGGAGAGTTAAGGTGCGTAAACATGGGGCGATACATCGCCGAGTGATATATCATGGGCCAGTACAGCGCCGATCGATATATCGTTCGGCAATATATATAGATGATATATCACTGTGTCCCGTTTTCAAAAGCGTCCAGAGAAGGTCGCTGATGAAAGGGAACCGCTGCCAGGGGAGCTGCAGAGGGAATCAGCTGCAACCAGCAATCATAAAGGGGCTAAAAACGGGAGCGCGCCACTCCAATCGCTGGCAATATTGTCAGCGATTTTTGCCCATGTGTACACAGTTTAAGGGACAGGCTGTGGGAGGAGAGAGTTAGTGTGTGGGAGGGTAATGTTAAGGCTGTGGGAAGGGAAGGTTAGGCATTGGAGAGGGTGAGGAGAGAATGGTTAGGGAAAGGCTGCGAAATGGAAAGGGAAGGGGAAAGGATGTGGAATGGGAGGGTCAAGGACAGGCTGCGGAAGGGGAGGGGAAGAGAAAGGATGCAGAATAGGAGGGTCAAGGGTAGGCTGCATAAGGGGAGGGTTACGCTGTGGGTGAATTAGGGTTAATCTGCAGCAGGCAACATTTGACTTTGGAGATGAGGCACAGGAGTTATTACTATTAAAATGTCTGCTACCCAGCAAGCTCTACCTGATCTCAGCCTGCACTGGTAAATGTACAACTTTAATTATTGTGACAGTGTAAGGAGGGCGCTCACCTTTCCTGATATTAGTGCTTGAACTTTGACCCTTCTTATCACACAGCAGCTGCAGTCAGAGTGCGGGGGTCTGTTTAGTTCTCCACTTTTGCTCCAGGTCCATCTCTGTGAACTAGGAGGTGGTGGTCCCCATAAATCACTGTGAAGGCAGCCGGAGCATCTAGTACTGTCTGCTGCTAGGGATGGCCATCGACCATCGATGATTCACAATCATCAATAGTTCATGGTTGATGTCGAATACTTTTGCCATCGATGGGGGAGAACCAGATGGTTTCTTTTCATCCACCCCCAGCAGAGCCGGTCTTAGGCATAGGCAAACTAGGCAATTGCCTAGGGCATTTGGAATGCCTAGGGGCATCAGCAGCTTCTACTGATTAAAATGATATGCAGCATGCCTATATTCTGTGTGTGAGTGAGGCTGTATCTGCATATGAAATAGTCTGTTCATGGAAATCAGTGTAACATAGCATTCTGTATGCAGGTACAGCCATAGACGCACACAGAATATATTCATGCCACATATAATTTTAATCATCGGAAGCTCCTTGTGTGTGCTGGTCATAACAATGCAAATAAGACAAATTTTCAGCAAAAAAGGCACCCAACGTTAGCAGAACTGGCCAGGAGCTGCATGGCTTATTGAGTCAAGATGTATGAGGAAACATCTGTATCCAACAGAGGCAGAGGTCACAGTGTTAGCAGCTGTGTGGATGCTGTCTGCGGGTGGGTTGGTTGTGCAATAGTGTTCGGCATATGTGTAAGGGGAATTATGTGTGTCATGTATAAATGCATTAATAATGTGCGACATATGTGTAACACAGTGGCGTAACTATCGCCCCGCAGCCCCCGTGGTGGCGGGGAGGCTTTGAAGGTGAGGGCACCGGGGGGCTGCGGGGCTATTGTTACCTGTCCCGCTGCGTCTGCCACGGGACCTTTCACCGGCTCTCTGTCTCCCTGCTCTCCCTGCTCCGTCTGCAATAAAAAATGTGAAACACAGAAAATGGCTTCCCCCTTAATGATAGAGGAGGCGGAGGCCTCCTCTAGCATCCTTAAAAACGGTCTGCTGTACGGGGGGCAGCCATTTTCTGAGTGACATGTTTTTTATGACAGCAGGTGCCGGAAGAGCAGGGAGACCGAGAGCCGCAGCGCAGACTGATTAGCCGGCGGAAGGTCCCGGGGCAGACGCAGCATCACTATGTGGAGGGGTAAGGGGGTTGGGGGGAGTCGAGCTGGGGGGGGGGGGGGGGTCGGGGTCGAGCTGGGGGGGGGGGGCGTGCAAAAGAGTTGTGGTGGGGATTTTTTCATAGTTACGCCACTGGTGTGACAGGCATTATGTGTGTCATGTGTATAAGGGCATTAATAATGTGCAACATATGTGTAATTGGCCTTATGTGTGTCATGTGTATAAGGGCATTAATAATGTGCAACATATGTGAAAGGGGCATTATATGTGTCATGTGTATAAAGGGCATTAATAAAGGTTGGCATAATGTGTAAGGGGCATTATGGTTATAAGGACATTAATAATGTGTGTCATGTGTAAGGGGCATTACTGTGTGGTATTATCAGGGGTGCCGAGAGAAAGGGGTAGGGGGTACAAATTACCCAAGCCAAAGTCTGATGGAAGGGCCCAGTGGGGGCCCCGGGCCCCCTCCCCTTAAGTGACAGCAGCAGCTCTTCTCCTCTGCCCAGCACACACTGCTTTGTGCTTGGTTGAAGTGTCGCCATGAAGGTGCTTAAAATACAATATTTTCTCAGGATTTTTTTCGAAGGGTATAATGTGAATAATGTGGTACTACTGTGTGATGTAACGTGAATAAGGGACACCATCGCATGATATAATGTGAATAAAGTGGCACTACTGTGTGGCATAATTTGAATTGTGGGTACTATTGTGTGGCCGTGCCCCTTCCCAGCAAGAACACACCCCTGTTTGGGCTGCGCACCGAATGTGTGCACTGTTTCTATTTAAAATATTGTGGGTAGGGGCACCAAAATGATGACTGCTATGATGAGGGTTGATGGTGCTGGGAAAGGGGAGCAGGGTCAGATACGGAACTAGTGGCGGTGCTAAGGGGCACCAGCCGAAATCTTGCCTAGGGCGTCATTTAGTCATCCCTTTCATAGTTTAGCACTATCGATGGCCAGTTGCAGAATTGCCATCGATGGCAATCATCGATGGCAATGGCAACAATGGCCATCCCTACTGTCTGCAGCTGCTGCTGCTGCTGTGTAAACTAATCCTACCAGTCAGCGTGCTGTATTTCACTGACTGTGTGTGGGGATGAGGAGGAACGGGGAGCACTGACCTGATTACAGCCCTCCAGCCCAGGCCGTTGCACAGCTTGGCTGCCCTGCACTTCTTCCTGCCACAAGCTTTCACTCAGCATAGTGGAGGAGCCGGGAGTGCAGCGCCATCTGCATGGCTGTCACCGGCTGGCGGTTGTTGTCACCCAGCCACTTCCGACAGCGCTAGTAATGCTCTGTGCGCCCGGCGGTGCAGAGCAGAGAGACTATCACTGTGTCAAACAGCGCCACATACGGGATGGGGGCTTTCTGATGGCCTGGGATGAAAGGCTTGGGCATTGGGCCCCTAGAATTATGGGGCCCTTTGGCAAATGCCCATGAAGCCCATGCATTAAGACGGCCCTGTGCTCATGTAGATTTACCATGTAAGATTTGTGAAAACACTTATCACACATAGCAAGTAGCTGATGGTCACATCGGTGTCCTTTATTTCAGTATTTGTATACTGCAGCATGACAAAAAATGCTCATCTGTCACGAGTGCCATCATTTCAAAGTGAATGTGAAGCATTGTACTAAATGTGACTGTTGTCCAACACTGACGACTGTGATTGGCATTTTTATTATGCATTATTGGATGCACTTAAAACTTCCTTTGCATCTGTGATAAGGATGGCACCTATAGCTCTGAAGATGCACGTTGTTATGTTTGAGCAGTTCACGGCAGTCACCAAAGTAATTGGAACCATTGAGAGACATGTTCATTTCATAGTTAAATTAACTAAACGGAGAGTGACAGATGGAGAGCGCATAGTGAACACGAAGCATTTAATACAGAGTGCTCCCAGGGTAACAGCAAGTTGTTTCTGCATATGAAGCGAGAAATACTGAGATGCATACAGATTTATATACGTATATGAATGAAGAGTATCTACTTTATTCCCTCTCCAAGTTATTTAACATTTAACTATCAGTTTAACTTTGATACAAAGTTATGGTTATTTATTGAGGGGTAATGGGCCTACAGAATATTACAGCAGGTAGTACTCAGGGCTGAAGTGCAGGTGGCACTGCTATACCATACTTGAGAGACAACATTCACTGAGCAAAATATTGCATCACTAGAACAAGACAAAGCTTTATACGTGCAGTAATCAAAGACACTTTCTCTGCCTAGCTAACTTTATTCATTTGAATGGAAGTATGCAAAGCCAGTAAGAGCACGATGGTCATCCTGATTTCCCTTTAACTCCTGGGCAAACAATATAGTGCATACATACTGTGCAATTATATAAACCAAAATGATATATTGGGGGTCATTCTGGTGGGCTCGCTTAGCAGCGAAAGTTCATTGCTTAGTGAGCCTTCTGCCGCTTTGTGAATGGATGTTTAGCATAAATCATTCAATTGGTCGCTGACCAATGAATGATTTTTTCCCTGTTCGCAAACCTGAGGCAGTCTGAGCTGACTTAGACTTACAGCATCTGGGTCCGAGATTTGAGCCGGTGGCTGACGCCCTGTGCAAGTGCCACGGCTACTATGCAAGGCGCCCACACAGAAGCCCTGCACATGCGCATATGTGAATATGCACATGCACAGTGCTAAAACATCCGGGCCCTGTGCTAACATGCCAGGGACCATGTGAACTAGAATGAGGGCCATTGTGCGTTGGTCGGCTATATACTATACTATCTATATATATATATATATATATATATATACTCTCAGCTCTCAGTTGATGAGCAATCAACGGCGGCGGTGCCTTCACAACTTCAAAGAAGCAACAATAGATAGATAGGTGCGGCACTCATCTCTTTACCAAAAATCAACGACAGTAGTGTCATATGAATCAAAATTTCGGTGCTCCTTTATTGTCATTATCATGCCAAATAGAGGTCCCACTTGCGCTATACTGAGCTAGAAACCAAAAAGTTGTAGCACCTCTAATAAACCTCTCATGTTATACCCCTTTCACACCAGAAAATGCAGGGATCCACCCGGGACTATGGCCCAGGAATCATGCCGGGCCATTCTTGGGTTGGCCCCTTTCACACCAGAAAAGTCCCTGCATTTTCTGGTGTGTGAAGGCGGCAGGAAGGAGGCAGGGAGGAGGCCGGCAGGAGGTGGGGAGGAGGCCGGCAGTCGGCAGGATGGTGGTGGAGGCGGGCAGGAAGTGTGTAGAATACTCACCCCGGTTGCTGGTCCTCCGTGCAGGCCAGGGATCCACATGGGCGGCGTGTGCAAATGACGGGACAGCCAGTAGATGAAGATGGCGCAGCTCTCCGGTGCCCTCACCGCCGCCTGTCCCGTCATTTGCGCCCACCGCCTGTGTGGATCCCCGGCCGGACAGCACACGAGGACCGGCAACCATGGTAAGTATCCCTTACCCAATTCACACTGGCCCGGTCCCTGGGTTAAACCCGGAAACAACCCTGCTCCATAGCATGGTTGAAATCCCGGCATTTTTTGCTGGGATTTTGGCCCGGGAACCTTTCACACCTGCGCTAGTCGCAGGTATTAGTGAAGAGCAGGAAAAGACACTTATTATCACTATAAATTTATCAATATAAATATTTCCCCTGTGCCTTTTTCATTTCCATTTGGTGGATGATTCAAACAGGAGGTTTTCCCTTGAGGTGAGTGTTACCACGAAGATTCTGTGCATTTTATACTGAATATACTCTTTGTTTCCAAATTATACCTTTTTGTCTGATATGTTTTTTTGTGAAATTATTATTTTTGTAAAATTATCCTTAAGCCTCGATTATGTGTAATTAATTAGCCCTCTTTGTGTGGTTACACAAAGAATTAAATGCACTTTAAGGGCCAAATGTAATGTAATGTAAATGAGTGTGAGAATCAGAAAGCGAGAGATTTAGGGATAGTTGTCCAATTTTTTTTTTTAAAGTGCCAATCATTTACACCAAAAACGAGGTTGATTTTGACATGTAATTGATTGCTGCTTTAAAAAAAATGGGAAAACTCGCCCAAAATCTCTCACTTTCTGATTCTCACACCCTATCACATTTGTCCTTAACAGTCTTTTCAATTATATTTGCCTAAATGTTATAAAAGTCTTAGTTATCTATACACGAGACAAAGTTAGCTATTGCACTACTTGAATGCTACTTACGGAAAAAGGCCCTCATTCATTATGGATCACATTTGTAAAGCTGCTTTCAGCAGCGTTGCAAATGAGATCCATAGCAATGCAAAACCAGTAGAGGGCTGCATTTGTGATCCCAGAACTGCAACCAGAGTTGCACTCTAGAATAAACATTGCAATCATCAGCTTACTCATACCTCTTTTACACCAAAATCCCGGATCCAACCCAGTATTTGGAACAAGGATCCAAGCCATATCGGGTTTTGCTCCGTTTACACTGCGGTGCCGGAACCTCCACGCCTGGGGAAAGCCAAGCACCAAGGTAAGCTGCTGGGCTGCCCCCAGTCTCCGTGCACCCTCCACTAGGCTTGTGCGCAAGGTGAATGGATGGTGCACACATGCAGCCATTCACCTTCCCAGTACAGCAGACAGCAGAGCAGACGTTGCGGTCCAGAGGTTGGGCTTCCCCATTGCTGTAAACAGGAGCCTGGTCGAATGGCCAGGCTTACACGTTTACACTGCCTCTCAGGATAAGGGTAAAACTGTCAGGACCAGGGTAATATTCGCGGGGAAATGGACCCGGCTTTTTTTTTCAGCTACCCCTTTTACACCGACCCTGACCCGGGTCCACCCCGGGTTTTTGCCTAGGTGTAAAAGGGGTATCAGAGAGGCCATCACATGATGTCTTGCAAGCCCGAAAATGTATCCTGAACACCAAGTAGCAGAAATACGAATGACTGATATTTTTGTTATTTATTACGAATGATAAATGGTGCGCCAACCAATAAGCTCCTAAATGACATTTTTAAACACGTGAAAGAAATTGATTGGCTGGAGACCCATAATATGCAACAAGCTTTAAATAGCTAAAACTCATTGATAAATTGCCCCCCTAAGTTTGAAAACCACTGCAGCAATACAACATAATTCACTAAATGTAGTCACTATTCTGTACCGTACAGATGGAGCGCCTGTCAGCCAGCCTGCAGGATCGCCAGATGTCCTGAGCTGGCAGGAGCTCCATCTGACGGGGACGAGAGCGCGTCTTACATGCTCGCACGTCCCCATCAGCACGGCAGCGGGGAGTGGCTTCCCTGCCCATCTCTACTTCAGTGAGATGGGCAGGGTGAGTGGGGGCTGCGGGGGGCTATAAAGGAGACGGGGGAGAAGCGGGCAGCTGCAGGGAGCATGCGGAGGGCAGCGGCGGGCTCCGTCAGAACTGGAAGTGTGAGCGGCTCGTGCACGCACCCCCTTCTGTCGTATGGTGCAAAGCAGGGTTGCCTACCCGGGTCCCCCTCCCGCCCCCCCCCCCCCAGAAAGAGGGGCAACCGTCCAGCAAAACCACCTGTCTCCCGCGACACCCCCCCCCCCCCCCCCCGCTGGCACCTGCGACCCCCCCATTAAAAAACGGCATTGCACGTCAGGGGGGCGTGGCTAAAATGGTGCTATCGCTCTGGAAACGCCCCCAACAAGTAGCCATCTGTGTGGCTCTGCCCCCTCCCCACCCCTTTTCACTCCCGGAAAGGACAGCCAGAAAGTTGGTAAGTATGATGCACAGGGCGATTGGCAATTCTATTACCAGGAGCAGCTCCATTGACAGCTGCTCCGTCTGTATATCTACTGTAGCTGTATGACAGATACCAGGCCTGAGCTTGCCCAAGGTTGGTTTACCTCTGATGACTAAATATACCAAATTGGGACAAAATAAGTCCTGATGCCAATCCACCCAAACTCTGCCCCATCTGCCCAGAAATACGACTCTTCACTGAAAACAAATATTAAGTAGCTACTAAAGCCACTATTTGAGATTCATCCAAAGCAAAGGTTTATTACTGGGGTAATTTACATAAAATACTTGTAGTGTTTATCCTAAGTCCATCATTTTAGTTTACTCCTCTACAGCTGATTGATGGTCTTAGAGGAATGTTCTTCTCTAACTAAGCAAGCAGAGTTCTGAGTGACAGCTCTGAAGACAGGCTGTGCAGTGTGCATTGATTTATTGATTGATTTATATATAGGATCAAGGCCAATTGCTTCTATACCTGTATGGGGGCCTGGGTCTGCCAGAGGCAATGCCACTCTCCAAGGATGGAGTGGGCCTTTCTCTATAATCAGCTTTTTGACCAATTCCACTTTACAACCAATTTTTAAATCTACGATTCTCTCTCAATTCAAGGACCTCTAAAGGGTGTGGGTATAAACAAAAGAAGGTTGAGATTCAGCAATTGCTTAGTGCATCTGGCCCTTTGTCTGGATTTGGCATGTCTGAATGTTGGGAAGTATGGATTTAAAGTGGGAAAGTAACACAATTTATCTGAGCATACTTTTCTACATGTTCCTCTATAGTGCTCATTCTAGCACCCGACAACTTAGAAAACCCATGCAGTTTTTCTTTCCTGCCTGGGGTGTCGCTGTCTGCTGTGGTGTTTTTAGCACAAATCTGGTTTGCATATCAGTGCTAATATACAGACCACACTGTGCTAGGAGCACTACAGCAGACAGCGGCACCCCAGGCAGGAAAGAGGAACTGCATGGGTTCAAAGGTAGCGGGTGCTAGAATGAACACTATATACAGTACATACAGATATGTATCTATAATATGTATATACGTATTGCAGTGTCTGCATATGTGTATATGTGTGTATGTATACTCACATATACACACATATACACATACTGTATGCAGACACTGCTGCTTCCCCTCGCCTGCCCATCAGACAACCTATTGGACAGCCAGCCCATCCAACCAATCTCCTGGCCATCCTGTACATAGTAGCCAATAGCCGGTTCTGTGTACAGACTAGTGAGGCAAGGATTCTCTGACATGCCGCGGCCGACTCGCCTCCCGTGCTCAGCCAGCGTATGGGTAGCGGCAGGCGGCACTGTGGCAGGATGTCAGTCACAGTCAGATCATAGCATGCGCAGTCCATTTTCTTAGGGAGTGCACCATTGGAGGGGCGTGCCCATCACAGCCTATTGGGCATGTCCATCACAGCCTACTGGGCATGTCCATCACAGTCTATTGGGCATCAATGCGAACTAAATAGATGGTGACTTACTTATGTATATGCGATTCAGAGTGAATCATTGCCCCAAACAGGGACAGTACATGCCGAAGGCACGCTGCAAAAATTTACACTGTAATGCCCATTAAACATAATGCCATGCACAGTAATGCCCATTATACATAATGCCATGCACAGTAATGCCCATTACACATAATGCCACACACCATAATGCCACACACCGTAATACCCATTACACATTATGCGAGGGCTTGCCAAAATTTTGTAAAACATGAACAATAGGGACAGCACGAGCCGATGGCACTCACAGAAAATTTACACCATAATGCCTATTACACATCTAACACCCATTACATATTATACCACATGCCATAATGCCCATTACAAGTTATGCCAGGGCCCGACAACGTTTTTTATTTTAAATAGGGACAGTGTGCGCCGAAGGTGTGTGCCAAAAATTGACACCGTAATGCCTATTACACATCACACACCCATTACATAGTATGCCATAATGCCCATTACATGTTATGCCACAAACTGTAATGCCCATTACACATTATACTACACACTGTAATGCCCATTAAATATAATACCACATGCCGTAATACCTATTACATTTTATGCCACATAAGTGGCGCTTACATACATGCTCATTGCTACGGGTTTCATGCTCGTTGCCAGGGGTTGCATGCATTTACTCTGTCTTAGTCTGTGGTAGTCGGGCATAAGTCCTGAAGATGGGCAATGCCCGAAACGCCGTAGGCACCAGTAAACTTTTTTCTTACACTACAAGACCCGGACTTGTGTTCGGTATATGTTTGGACTTGGTTCAATATGTGATGGGCACCTGGGCAGATTAAGTCTTTCAGAGAGAAGAGGATGGGCAGTTCCGGATTCTATACTATATATATAATATATACGGATTCTATACTATATATATATAATATATAGCATAAGAATAACACTTGGTGTACAAGTGTTATTCTTATGCTGCGAGTGCCGCTCTCACCCCCGTGAAGTATATATATATATATATATATATATATATATATATATACACACTCTCACTCTCCCGGCACTCTGTTGCCCCTTGCTAGGGGTGTCTTGCCCTGGTGCCCTCCGTGGTGGATGCCCCACTACTATACTCTCCTTGTCGGCGGCGGCACTCAGGGACTCAAACTGTGACAGCTTCAGTGAAACATTTATTCGTTCTACGTTTCGGAGGTCTCGCCCCCTTCGTCAGGATACAACAAGTGTAAAACACAGCACACATTAAATACACTTACCCCATCCGTCTCCTCCCCCGTCCTCCGTGGCTGGCATCTCTTCCGGCGTGCTCCGGCCCCGACTTCCGACACGCAGCTTCACGTAACGTCACCTCCGGCGGCTACGTCAGAGCCGGCACCCGATTGTTGCCATGGCTACCGCGGGCTTCGGGGACACATTCAGGGATAACCTGTGAGCATACAAAGATATATATATAAATCAATTGTGAATAAAAGTTACTATTCAAAACATTCAAAAACCTTACAATAACAGGTTATCACACATTTGTGCATATCAGCCTATTGTGATTGTATGACTGCGCCTAAACGCACAGAATAATTATTACTTAAAGTGACGGTGCCTTATAAAAAAACGTGAAAAAGTTATATATAAAAAAATTATTTTGCAATTTGGTCACAGACCAAGCAAAGAGACCCAAACTGACATAAAACAACATACATATCAGCATGTGTGTCCATCTCCCATTGGGCATGGCCACACATGAACCAATTGATAGCAACCTGTATATTCGCTCTAAACACTTCCTTGACCGAGTCCTAGATCTAACTCAAGACCCTCTTAGGTACAGAATATACTGATTACTGTTTAAAAACAGGGGATATCTGGTTGTTATTATGTTGTCCCCACTGTCCTGTGTGCTCAGGAGAACTGCTCTGCACCGATGGTGCTTTCGCTGATGTGTGAATCTTAAGTCAGGTTTTTTATGATTATGCTTTTTAGTTATAGTTTTTAAAAAAAAAAACCAATGCTCTCAGTTTGTTAACAAGGTTATGGCGTTACACTGTGCATTACTACCAAAAATGAATAAGACCCAAGGACTCATTTAACCCTCTAGGGTAAATAGTGTCAAGGCGGAATATCCACCTTGACTCCGTTTGCAGTAACTTCTTCGCCCTATTGCCCCCTCTGATGTTTACCGGGACCTGATCGACAATTTTATATTGTAAAGTAGCCATCCCATGTTTTTTTTCTAAAAAATGGCGAGCCACTGGCTGATCGCTCTTGCCAGTTTGAATTGCTGCCCGAATTGCTGTCCTATGCTGCGCCATGCGGGTCTTGAACTGGCACTCCGTCTTGCCGACATAATATAACCCGCATGGGCAGATGATGACATAGATGACATATTTAGATGAACACGTGAGTGGCCATTTTATTGGTATACGTTTGCCAGAGTGTGGATGCAGGATCGTGTCGCCCACTGCCAAGTAGTTACAGGTTACACATCCTAAGCAGCGGAAACATCCGTTTTTTCTACTCAGGAAATGTTGTACCTGAGGGCTTTTGAATCTACTAACGTCTGTTTTTACTACCAAATCCTTTATATTGGCACTTCTGGTGTAACTTGGGACCAATCGGGTTTTAGTGAAAGGAAGGTCTTTATCAGATGTAAGGATTGGCCATAAGGACTTAGCTTTTTGTTTAACACGGTCACTTTTGGTGTTATATTCCTGTACCCAGGGTAACATTTTAGTATTTGGCTTATCTTGTTGTCCCCTTAACAGGTCATCTCTGTTTTTAGCCTGTGCCCTCGCTTTGGCACACAGGAGATCCTTATAGGGGTACCCTCTCTGGAGGAATTTGGTGACCATTAAATTGAGTTGGCGTTCTCTTTCTTCGGCTCGGCTAGTGGCCCTACACACTCTGATAAATTGGGAATATGGCAATCCCTTAACCGTAGCTATGGGATGGAAACTGTCGTGGCTTAGTAACGTGTTCCGATCCGTGGGCTTTGTATACAGGGTGGTCTGGATTTCTCCCTCCACTATCCTGATGCTCAAATCCAAATAATTGACCTCAGTGTTACTGATGGCCATTGTCAATTTGACCGGGCTATCTGACCCATTCTGCTCATTAATCAATTTGACAAGGCTTTCTCTTGAGCCCTGCCAGAACAGCAAGAGATCGTCAATATATCTGTAATATAAAAACACAGATGATGCGATCCTCGGGTTAGTAAAAAACAAATCACCCTCCACCTCCCACATGAAGGCGTTAGCGAAGGACGGGGCCACAGGGGACCCCATGGCACACCCTGTGACTTGTCGGTAAAACCTGCTTTTGAACATGAAATAATTATGTGACATCGTGAATTCCAACAGTGACACATAGAACTCTATGTCTGGGCCCTTGTAATACCTATTGCCTGTCACCAGTCTCCTCACCGCTTGCAGACCCGCCGCATGGGGTATGCAGGTATAGAGACTGGCGACATCAATGGTGGCCATGATCAAATCAGTAGGTACCCCTCTCATTTCTGAGAACCTATGCAACAGTGTTCCTGAATCCTTTAGATAAGTGGGCAAATTCTGAATACATGGCTGTAAATAAGCATCTAGGTAAACAGCCAGCGCCTCACACAGGGACCCCCTAGCTGACACAATGGGGCGCCCTGGCGGATTCTTAGTATCCTTGTGGATCTTCGGTATGCTATAAAAGATCGGTACTACCGGATACTCAATATGCAATTTATTGAACACTGTGCTAGAAATAATTTGTTCATCAAGCGCCTTTTTGAGGATAACCATCAGTTCCTTTTGATAAATCAAAGTGGGGTCTGAATCCAGTATGGTATACGTGTCAGAGTCCCCAAGGAGCCGATCACATTCCTTGACTACATCAAGGAATGTGATCGGCTCCTTGGGGACTCTGACACGTATACCATACTGGATTCAGACCCCACTTTAATTTATCAAAAGGAACTGATGGTTATCCTCAAAAAGGCGCTTGATGAACAAATTATTTCTAGCACAGTGTTCAATAAATTGCATATTGAGTATCCGGTAGTACCGATCTTTTATAGCATACCGAAGATCCACAAGGATACTAAGAATCCGCCAGGGCGCCCCATTGTGTCAGCTAGGGGGTCCCTGTGTGAGGCGCTGGCTGTTTACCTAGATGCTTATTTACAGCCATGTATTCAGAATTTGCCCACTTATCTAAAGGATTCAGGAACACTGTTGCATAGGTTCTCAGAAATGAGAGGGGTACCTACTGATTTGATCATGGCCACCATTGATGTCGCCAGTCTCTACACCTGCATACCCCATGCGGCGGGTCTGCAAGTGGTGAGGAGACTGGTGACAGGCAATAGGTATTACAAGGGCCCAGACATAGAGTTCTATGTGTCACTGTTGGAATTCACGATGTCACATAATTATTTCATGTTCAACAGCAGGTTTTACCGACAGGTCACAGGGTGTGCCATGGGGTCCCCTGTGGCCCCGTCCTTCGCTAACGCCTTCATGTGGGAGGTGGAGGGTGATTTGTTTTTTACTAACCCGAGGATCGCATCATCTGTGTTTTTATATTACAGATATATTGACGATCTCTTGCTGTTCTGGCAGGGCTCAAGAGAAAGCCTTGTCAAATTGATTAATGAGCAGAATGGGTCAGATAGCCCGGTCAAATTGACAATGGCCATCAGTAACACTGAGGTCAATTATTTGGATTTGAGCATCAGGATAGTGGAGGGAGAAATCCAGACCACCCTGTATACAAAGCCCACGGATCGGAACACGTTACTAAGCCACGACAGTTTCCATCCCATAGCTACGGTTAAGGGATTGCCATATTCCCAATTTATCAGAGTGTGTAGGGCCACTAGCCGAGCCGAAGAAAGAGAACGCCAACTCAATTTAATGGTCACCAAATTCCTCCAGAGAGGGTACCCCTATAAGGATCTCCTGTGTGCCAAAGCGAGGGCACAGGCTAAAAACAGAGATGACCTGTTAAGGGGACAACAAGATAAGCCAAATACTAAAATGTTACCCTGGGTACAGGAATATAACACCAAAAGTGACCGTGTTAAACAAAAAGCTAAGTCCTTATGGCCAATCCTTACATCTGATAAAGACCTTCCTTTCACTAAAACCCGATTGGTCCCAAGTTACACCAGAAGTGCCAATATAAAGGATTTGGTAGTAAAAACAGACGTTAGTAGATTCAAAAGCCCTCAGGTACAACATTTCCTGAGTAGAAAAAACGGATGTTTCCGCTGCTTAGGATGTGTAACCTGTAACTACTTGGCAGTGGGCGACACGATCCTGCATCCACACTCTGGCAAACGTATACCAATAAAATGGCCACTCACGTGTTCATCTAAATATGTCATCTATGTCATCATCTGCCCATGCGGGTTATATTATGTCGGCAAGACGGAGTGCCAGTTCAAGACCCGCATGGCGCAGCATAGGACAGCAATTCGGGCAGCAATTCAAACTGGCAAGAGCGATCAGCCAGTGGCTCGCCATTTTTTAGAAAAAAAACATGGGATGGCTACTTTACAATATAAAATTGTCGATCAGGTCCCGGTAAACATCAGAGGGGGCAATAGGGCGAAGAAGTTACTGCAAACGGAGTCAAGGTGGATATTCCGCCTTGACACTATTTACCCTAGAGGGTTAAATGAGTCCTTGGGTCTTATTCATTTTTTGTAGTAATGCACAGTGTAACGCCATAACCTTGTTAACAAATTGAGAGCATTGTTTTTTTTTTTTAAAAAAACTATAACTAAAAAGCATAATCATAAAAAACCTGACTTAAGATTCACACATCAGCGAAAGCACCATCGGTGCAGAGCAGTTCTCCTGAGCACACAGGACAGTGGGGACAACATAATAACAACCAGATATCCCCTGTTTTTAAACAGTAATCGGTATATTCTGTACCTAAGAGGGTCTTGAGTTAGATCTAGGACTCGGTCAAGGAAGTGTTTAGAGCGAATATACAGGTTGCTATCAATTGGTTCATGTGTGGCCATGCCCAATGGGAGATGGACACACATGCTGATATGTATGTTGTTTTATGTCAGTTTGGGTCTCTTTGCTTGGTCTGTGACCAAATTGCAAAATAATTTTTTTATATATAACTTTTTCACGTTTTTTTATAAGGCACTGTCACTTTAAGTAATAATTATTCTGTGCGTTTAGGCGCAGTCATACAATCACAATAGGCTGATATGCACAAATGTGTGATAACCTGTTATTGTAAGGTTTTTGAATGTTTTGAATAGTAACTTTTATTCACAATTGATTTATATATATATATCTTTGTATGCTCACAGGTTATCCCTGAATGTGTCCCCGAAGCCCGCGGTAGCCATGGCAACAATCGGGTGCCGGCTCTGACGTAGCCGCCGGAGGTGACGTTACGTGACGCTGCGTGACGGAAGTCGGGGCCGGAGCACGCCGGAAGAGATGCCAGCCACGGAGGACGGGGGAGGAGACGGATGGGGTAAGTGTATTTAATGTGTGCTGTGTTTTACACTTGTTGTATCCTGACGAAGGGGGCGAGACCTCCGAAACGTAGAACGAATAAATGTTTCACTGAAGCTGTCACAGTTTGAGTCCCTGAGTGCCGCCGCCGACAAGGAGAGTATATATATATATATATATATATATATATATATATATATATATGATATAGAGAAATACCAGCGCAATAGTCCTCTGAAAATATCAATGGGATCAAGTGGTTTCTTGATGTGTGCAGCCTTTTAGGGGATCCTCACCACAGGATCCGATACAGTACTTGTGGAAAAAAGGAAAAAAGCGCACTAGTGAGTATAATAGTGGTATAAAATTTACTCAAGTACATATGCTCACATACATCGAGATAAAGGACAATCAGCTTGCCAGCAATATAAGGGGTACATCAACCGATCAGATGGATAAGGTCGGGGAACGCCAGATGGTACCAGGAACCAGCATCCAAGGCAGACCGCTCTCACCGCCGCACTTGCACGCTTGAATCCAGGGACGTTGCACCACAGGACCTCGGGACCTCTCACTCGTTGCTGGAAGCAATAGCCACAGACGTAACACATCAGGAGTCTTAGCCATTTCCAACGCGTTTCGTCACCGTTGGACTTCGTGCTGGCAAGCTGATTGTCCTTTATCTCGATGTATGTGAGCATATGTACTTGAGTAAATTTTATACCACTATTATGGTGGGTTGATAAGTTTGTTCAGAACGGAAAGATATAGATATATACTGTATATTGTACATATAGATATATACTGTACAGTATATTGTACATATATAATTTATTTTCAGTTTCTACATCTATCTAAATATATGAGGTAGCGACACTGAAACACACACTCATAGATAGATGCTGACAGACAGACAGCCACAAACACGCTGACACTGACACGCAGACATATACAGACACACAGGCAGCAACTGACACACGCACAATAATACACATGCTAACACAGATTCTGACACATCAACAGACTGACAAGCGGACACACACACTGACAATGACACATGGATATTGACATGCTGGCATAAAGATGGACTGACACACGGATGCTGAAAGGCAGACACATGTTGACAGATGCATGGACAGACTGACACACGGATGCTGACACACAGAAAGCTGCTTGCACACGGACAGACTCTGATGCACAGGCACTGACACACATATGCTGACACGCAGGCAGATGTTGACACATGGATACAGACACAATAACGCTGTCACACGGACACAGACACTAATACTGACAGATGGATGCTGACATAGACATTATTTATTTATTAATAGTTTCTTATATAGCGCAGCATATTCTGTTGCACTTTACAAAGGAGACAGTGATACAAAAAACTGGGTATTTACAGACAGTCAAAGGTATGAGGGCCCTGACATGCAGACAAATGCTAGCACACAGATGCTGACACAGATAGCCAATGACACGTGAATGCTGACACACAGACATCGGGTTGAAGAGTGGAGGGGAGTCAGAGACAGCTGCTGTGTGGGAGAGCCTCAGACACACACACACTGCCACTGGGTGCTGTCTCGAAAGAGCAGGGTGGGCTGCAAGTTGGGCGAGTATGCGGGGGTGGGGCAAAGACAGATCGGCGCCAGGTAATAGGGGTATACTGGCACGCTTTGAGAACTGTGACATATATGCATATTTTAGTGTGTGTGTACTTGCAAGTACACATTCACACATACAGTATGTGTATAGGCTGCTATATATACACATATATATATATATATATATATATATGTACACACACATTACATACATAAGCACACATACATGGATCCCCAGGATGAGGCCACAGTACACAAAGACTGAAAGAGCAGCACCAGGCATTAATTAGACCAACCACAGTGGGATGCATTTACAGTACCTGTCACCTCATGGCTTTCATCAAAATTTCAGTTCCATTGTCAGCTGCCATGTTCCCACCTAGGCACCTAATAGTGGCCATGAAAGAGTTGGAGGGTGAGTGGGGTGGCTTACTTCGGCCAGTCAGGGGGCGGGACTTTCACTTTTGTGCTCCGTGAATGGGCAGAGCTTCTGTGATGAGCGTAAATGGGCAGTGATTTCGGGCAGGAACGATGGATGGGCATGGCTAGGGAGCTGGTGCTTTCTTGGCTTCCTTCTTGGCAGGGAATCCTTGGGAGACTGTAGCTGTGAGTGTAAAGTTTAAACTGGCAGGGCTCTAGACAGCTGAATCTCACTGCTGCTGAATGAGTGCGGCTGAGGTCTGGAGGGAGCAGGCATTGCAAATTCTGCTGTTGTTGAGAAGTACCCACCCCCGTGCGCACGCCTATGAGTCAGATGATTGGCAGTGCACCAGGCGGGTGCCGGTGCCAGGTGCCAGGTGTACACCTTGATAAAGCCAGGCTGCTGGCGAAACACGTTGGTATACTAAGAGGACAATCCTTATCCAGTTCTAAAAACTTTGCCACTACCCCACTGACTTTGATCCGGACCAGTCTCCATACCCAGAGTCTTTCCATGACCAGCGGTTACCACTTGGTTCTTTCCATTCAGGGCCCACTCATCCCCTAACCTGGACGAGGTGATACACAAACAGGAGAGTGCTACTCCGAAAGAAACACCTAACGCGGGCCTTTCTGGACACATTGGATACAAATAACCAGTTGTGATTAAGGAGACATAATAGGAACGGATACATCAACTAGTGGACTTTTTAAATACGGTCCCATATGAACTGGACTTAATTGAATAATCCTCTACTTTATTGCCAAAATTCTTTTTAATATGGTATGTCATGTTACATGTTTCTAATAAATAATTTGTCATTTTTACCCAATTGGCACTAATAATACTAATATTATTATTTTATTATTATTTTATTGTTTAGCGCAGTGTACCCCTCTGTTTTTCTTTTCATCTAGAAGAGGGCTGACTACCCCCGATCCACACTGGAGCTTGACAAGGCACCTCATATTTACTGCGCCCCCATACCAGTTGTTAAAGTGTTGCCAACTACCTTCAGTCATGTCGGCCTTCATGCATGTTGACCTAGTGGTGTGAGCCTAATGCTTGTAGACCTAGTGATCGTATCCCAATGTACCAGCCCCAGAGTCAGGGGCGAAACTACCATAGGTGCAAGGGGTGCAGCTGCTATGGGGCCCAGAGCTGAAGGGGGCCCATCTTTGCTGTCAAACTAATATGTTTTGATTACATTTATCACCATTAGTTGCTAAATAGGGAGCCCTTACAAACTTTTGCTATGGGGCCTATGAATATCTAGTTACGCCTCTGCCCAGAGTTGGCCATCAACCAAATACTGTATAGAGTGTTTCCAGACCACAAGTTTTCAAATATGTTCGTCAACCATTGCCTACATAACTAGACAAGCACTAACCTCCTACCCTGGCACCTGCTACAAAACAGTGGGAACACATGGTGGGGCATATTTAGTTATGTACCATTTGCATATACATAAAATCTTTGATGTATATTAATGTGCTCAGTAATGCACAGAGGCCCTAATTCAGGTTGACTCGGTAAGCTGTGAACATCATTCCTTAACGGGAGCCTGAGATGCCTTCCGCCACCCGGCCGAATCCCCATCCCCCTGCCACCGAATCCCCTCGGTACCATTCAAGGGGATGTGTATGAGAACACATCCCCTCGCCTGCCTCCGCCAGCAGAAGAAATCATTCAATAGTTGCCGATCATCAAATGAATTCTCCTGGCTTTGCAACTAAAAGACAGTATCAACTGACTTATTTACGAGCGTGAGCCCAATTTTATCCTCCCCAGCCCTGTCTCACCGCAGCGACCGGCCCGGTGAGTGTGTAACTTGCCGAAGCCGTTCTCTGTAAGGGTTTGCACATGTGCAGAAATGCACATGCACAAACCCTAACCATCAGAACTGGGGCTAAATTCGGATTGCTGTGAGCAATCCCGAATCGGCCCTAGAATTTTATATATTTTAGAATCAAATATACCCCTTTTGGACCGTCAAATCAACCCAAGTTATTGCTGTGTTAATCCAGGTTGATCTGCTGTCTGAAAATGCCACAGCACCATTTCCCGGACAAGCAACCCGGTCAGGACCACAGTTGAACACGACTCTGACCGGAATTAAGGTGCAGTATGAATGGGTAATCCAGGTCGAGCAACCTGGGTCCCGTTCACACTATTACCCCTTTCCCACCGGCCTAAAAACCTGGATTTTTGCCAGCTCGACCCAGGACTCGTGTCAGTGGAAATGGCGACAAGGAAAAAATTGCGGGTCTTGTAACCCGTGATTTTTACCCGAGACTTGAGTAGGGTTTTTAGAGGGTAAAACATTGGTGATGAGCCATGGAAATGGGTCTTACCCAGGCTATTGAACACTGCTACATCCAAACTCTGCTAATTAGTCCTCCCAGGGCACTGGCTACTGATGTAATCATAATAAAGGCCATTTTTAATGCCATCCATAGGTTTTGCTAGCCTTAACCAGGTTTTACAAAGTTCAGTGTAAACGGAGGCAACCCGGGAAAAACTCAGGTCTACGATGCTGTGGAATTGGGATCATGGGTGAAAAATGCTGTCTCTTTGCTGGGTTTTTGGTAGATAAGTGGTATATGGAGAAGGCAGCACTTGGAGACATTATCAGCTCCAATCACCGCCTCCTCCTCTAGCCCCCGATGAAGCTTTCAGACCGCAAATGCCAGGTTGCTCCTGAGAGAGAGCCGTGTCCCAATCCCAGATGAGACCCGGCATTTGCAGTCTGAAATGGAGTAATAGTGTCTTGACTACAGTAGTTTGCTAAAGTACAGGTGGCCCTTTAACCCCTTCCTGACAGAGCCAGTTTTTGCGTTCCTGACAGAGCCCTTTTTTTCAAATCTGACATGTATCACTTAAGTGGGGATAACTTTTTTTTGCTTTTACTTATCCCAGTGATTTTGAGATTGTTTTTTCGTGACACATTGTACTTCAAATTAGTGGTAAATTTGGGTCGATACAGTCTGTGTTTTTTTGTGAAAAATACCAAAATGTCGTAAAAAAATGGAAAATTTAGCAATTTGCAAAATGTTAAATTTTCTGCTTGTGAGACAAATAATCATACCACTCAAAATAGTTAATAACTAACATAGACCATATGTCTACTTTATGCTTCCATCATTATTTCAACTTCCTTTTAATTTTTTTGGACACTAGGAGGCTTACAATATGAATAGCAAATTCTCAAATTTTCAAGAAAATTTCAAACACTGATTTTTTTAGGGACCAGTTCAGTTCTGATGTGACTTTGAGGGACTTGTATGTGAGACACCCCCATAAATGATACCATTTCAAAAACTGCACCCCTCACAGTATTCAAAACAGCATTTTGGAAGTTTGTTAACCCTTTAGGTGTTTCACAGGAATTAAAACAAAGTGTAGGTGAAATTTCAAAATTTCATTTTTTTTGCAGATTTGCAATTTTAATACATTTTTCTAAGGAACACAGTACATTTTACTAGAGAAATGTGACTAAAAATTGATTCCCCCAATTCTTTTGTTTTCATAAATATCCTATATGTGGCCCTAGTGTGCACGTTGACCAAACCACAGGCTTCATAATAGAAGGAGCACCTACTTGATTTTGGAGCCTCCTTTTTATGAGATTATTTTTTAGGCACCATGTAGGTTTCTAGGCACCATAAGATGCTAAAATTTAGGAACCCCCCCACAAGTGACCCCATTTTGCAAACTACACCCCTCAGGGAATTCATCTAGGGGTATAGTGTACATTTCAAACCCCCAGGGGTTTCACCAATTGTGGTACAACTGGGCAGTGAAAATGAAAAATTAAATTTTTTACACAAAAATGCAGTTCTGGCTCAAAATTTTTCATTTTCAGAAGGTATGAAGGAGAAAAAGCACCCCAAAATCTGTGCCCCAATTTCTCCCGAGTACGGCAATGCCTCACATGTGACCAAAAAATACCATTTGGGTGCATGGCAGGACTCAGAAAGGAAGGAGTGATTTTTGGATTTTGCAGCTCAGATTCTGGTGGAATGTTGGTGGGTGCTATGTTGCATTAGCAAGACCCCCCAAGCACCAATACAGTGGAACTCCCCCACAAGTGACCCCATTTTGCAAACTACACCCCTCAGGGAATTCATCTAGGGGTATAGTGTACATTTCAAACCCCCAGGGGTTTCACCAATTTTGATACAACTGGGCAGTGAAAATGAAAAATTACATTTTTTTACACAAAAATGCAGTTCTGGCTCAAAATTTTTCATTTTCAGAAGGTATGAAGGAGAAAAAGCACCCCAAAATCTGTGCCCCAATTTCTTCCGAGTACGGCAATGCCTCACATGTGACCAAAAAATACCATTTGGGTGCATGGCAGGACTCAGAAGGGAAGGAGTGATTTTTGGATTTTGCAGCTCAGATTCTGGTGGAATTTTGGTGGGTGCTATGTCGCATTAGCAAGACCCCCCAAGCACCAATACAGTGGAACCCCCCCACAAGTGACCCCATTTTGCAAACTACACCCCTCAGGGAATTCATCTAGGGGTATAGTGTACATTTCAAACCCCCAGGGGTTTCACCAATTTTGATACAACTGGGCTGTGCAAATGCAAAATTACATTTTTTACACAAAAATGCAGTTCTGGCTCAAAATTTTTCATTTTCACAAGGAATGAAGGAGACAAAGCACCTTAAAATCTGTGCCCCAATTTCTCCCGAGTACGGCAATGCCTCACATGTGACCAAAAAATACCATTTGGGTGCATGGCAGGACTCAGAAAGGAAGGAGTGATTTTTGGATTTTGCAGCTCAGATTCTGGTGGAATGTTGGTGGGTGCTATGTTGCATTAGCAAGACCCCCCAAGCACCAATACAGTGGAACCCCCCCACAAGTGACCCCATTTTGCAAACTACACCCCTCAGGGAATTCATCTAGGGGTATAGTGTACATTTCAAACCCCCAGGGGTTTCACCAATTTTGATACAACTGGGCAGTGAAAATGAAAAATTACATTTTTTTACACAAAAATGCAGTTCTGGCTCAAAATTTTTCATTTTCAGAAGGTATGAAGGAGAAAAAGCACCCCAAAATCTGTGCCCCAATTTCTCCCGAGTATGGCAATGCCTCATATGTGACCAAAAAATACCAGTTGGGTGCATGGCAGGACTCAGAAGGGAAGGAGTGATTTTTGGTGGTGGAATGTTGGTGGGTGCTATGTCGCATTAGCAAGACCCCCAAAGCACCAATACAGTGGAACCCCCCCACAAGTGACCCCATTTTGCAAACTACACCCCTCAGGGAATTCATCTAGGGGTATAGTGTACATTTCAAACCCCCAGGGGTTTCACCAATTTTGATACAACTGGGCAGTGAAAATGAAAAATTACATTTTTTTACACAAAAATGCAGTTCTGGCTCAAAATTTTTCATTTTCATAAGGTATGAAGGAGAAAAAGCACCCCAAAATCTGTGCCCCAATTTCTCCCGAGTACGGCAATGCCTCACATGTGACCAAAAAATACCATTTGGGTGCATGGCAGGACTCAGAAGGGAAGGAGTGATTTTTGGATTTTGCAGCTCAGATTCTGGTGGAATTTTGGTGGGTGCTATGTTGCATTAGCAAGACCCCTCCAAGCACCAATACAGTGGAACCCCCCCACAAGTGACCCCATTTTGCAAACTACACCCCTCAGGGAATTCATCTAGGGGTATAGTGTACATTTCAAACCCCCAGGGGTTTCACCAATTTTGATACAACTGGGCAGTGAAAATGAAAAATTACATTTTTTTACACAAAAATGCAGTTCTGGCTCAAAATTTTTCATTTTCAGAAGGTATGAAGGAGAAAAAGCACCCCAAAATCTGTGCCCCAATTTCTCCCGAGTATGGCAATGCCTCATATGTGACCAAAAAATACCAGTTGGGTGCATGGCAGGACTCAGAAGGGAAGGAGTGATTTTTGGTGGTGGAATGTTGGTGGGTGCTATGTCGCATTAGCAAGACCCCCAAAGCACCAATACAGTGGAACCCCCCCACAAGTGACCCCATTTTGCAAACTACCCTCAGGGAATTCATCTAGGGGTATAGTGTACATTTCAAACCCCCAGGGGTTTCACCAATTTTGATACAACTGGGCAGTGAAAATGAAAAATTACATTTTTTTACACAAAAATGCAGTTCTGGCTCAAAATTTTTCATTTTCATAAGGTATGAAGGAGAAAAAGCACCCCAAAATCTGTGCCCCAATTTCTCCCGAGTACGGCAATGCCTCACATGTGACCAAAAAATACCATTTGGGTGCATGGCAGGACTCAGAAGGGAAGGAGTGATTTTTGGATTTTGCAGCTCAGATTCTGGTGGAATTTTGGTGGGTGCTATGTCGCATTAGCAAGACCCCCCAAGCACCAATACAGTGGAACCCCCCACAAGTGACCCCATTTTGCAAACTACACCCCTCAGGGAATTCATCTAGGGGTATAGTGTACATTTCAAACCCCCAGGGGTTTCACCAATTTTGATACAACTGGGCTGTGCAAATGCAAAATTACATTTTTTACACAAAAATGCAGTTCTGGCTCAAAATTTTTCATTTTCACAAGGAATGAAGGAGACAAAGCACCCCAAAATCTGTGCCCCAATTTCTCCCGAGTACGGCAATGCCTCACATGTGACCAAAAAATACCATTTGGGTGCATGGCAGGACTCAGAAAGGAAGGAGTGATTTTTGGATTTTGCAGCTCAGATTCTGGTGGAATGTTGGTGGGTGCTATGTTGCATTAGCAAGACCCCCCAAGCACCAATACAGTGGAACCCCCCCACAAGTGACCCCATTTTGCAAACTACACCCCTCAGGGAATTCATCTAGGGGTATAGTGTACATTTCAAACCCCCAGGGGTTTCACCAATTTTAATACAACTGGGCAGTGAAAATGAAAAATTAAATTTTTTTACACAAAAATGCAGTTCTGGCTCAAAATTTTTCATTTTCAGAAGGTATAAAGGAGACAATGCACCCCAAAATCTGTGCCCCAATTTCTCCCGAGTATGGCAATGCCTCATATGTGACCAAAAAATACCAGTTGGGTGCATGGCAGGACTCAGAAGGGAAGGAGTGATTTTTGGTGGTGGAATGTTGGTGGGTGCTATGTCGCATTAGCAAGACCCCCAAAGCACCAATACAGTGGAACCCCCCCACAAGTGACCCCATTTTGCAAACTACACCCCTCAGGGAATTCATCTAGGGGTATAGTGTACATTTCAAACCCCCAGGGGTTTCACCAATTTTGATACAACTGGGCAGTGAAAATGAAAAATTACATTTTTTTACACAAAAATGCAGTTCTGGCTCAAAATTTTTCATTTTCATAAGGTATGAAGGAGAAAAAGCACCCCAAAATCTGTGCCCCAATTTCTCCCGAGTACGGCAATGCCTCATGTGTGACCAAAAAGTGGCAGGACTCAGAAGGGAAGGAGTGATATTTGGATTTTGCAGCACAAATTCTGGTGGAATGTTGGTGGGTGCTATGTCGCATTAGCAAGACCCCCAAAGCACCAATACAGTGGAACCCCCCCACAAGTGACCCCATTTTGCAAAATACACCCCTCAGGGAATTCATCTAGGGGTATAGTGTACATTTCAAACCCCCAGGGGTTTCACCAATTTTGATACAACTGGGCAGTGAAAATGAAAAAATTACATTTTTTTACACAAAAATGCAGTTCTGGCTCAAAATTTTTCATTTTCAGAAGGTATGAAGGAGAAAAAGCACCCCAAAATCTGTGCCCCAATTTCTACCGAGTACGGCAATGCCTCATGTGTGACCAAAAAGTGGCAGGACTCAGAAGGGAAGGAGTGATATTTGGATTTTGCAGCACAAATTCTGGTGGAATGTTGGTGGGTGCTATGTCGCATTAGCAAGACCCCCAAAGCACCAATACAGTGGAACCCCCCCACAAGTGACCCCATTTTGCAAACTACACCCCTCAGGGAATTCATCTAGGGGTATAGTGTACATTTCAAACCCCCAGGGGTTTCACCAATTTTGATACAACTGGGCAGTGAAAATGAAAAATTACATTTTTTTACACAAAAATGCAGTTCTGGCTCAAAATTTTTCATTTTCAGAAGGTATGAAGGAGAAAAAGCACCCCAAAATCTGTGCCCCAATTTCTCCCGAGTACGGCAATGCCTCACATGTGACCGAAAAATACCAGTTGGGTGCATGGCAGGACTCAGAAGGGAAGGAGTGATTTTTGGATTTTGCGGCTCAGATTCTGGTGGAATGAATGGTGGGTGCTATGTGGCATTAGCAAGACCCCCGAAGCACGGTGAAATTATGAACCTAATAATCCATAGATGTGTGGTATATTTTAAAACACTCCTTTATACATAGGCCGGGTTTGTCGGGGCAAGTGTCACACTGGAAAATAGTTTGCTTTCTTATTCCCTTTTTATAGCAAACTTTGCACCTTTTTTGTGTCCTGCCCTTTTTTCCAGTGGAGGGGATTTCATCAGGAAAATGCTGCCCTGGTACAATACGGGGGCCAGTACTAGAAGTACTGGGGCCCTCTGCCTGCTGGTTCCCAAATATTAGGCCCTTTATGACTTCCTCTTGAAAGTGCATAAATGTCCCCCTCTGGCCGGTAGAACGGAATAGCACGTAAGCGTTATACAGTGCCATCTGGATGATATACACGGCCAGCTTCTTGTACCAGATTTTTGTTTTCCGCAGGGCACTGTACGGCTTCAGTACCTGATCTGAAAGATCCACTCCGCCCATGTACTTATTGTAATCCAGGATACAATTAGGTTTGGAGGTGTGGGTACTGGTACCTCGTACAGGGACGGAGGTGGTACTGTCTCCGTGAATTGTTGTCAGTATAAGGACATCCCTCTTGTCCTTATATTTGACCAACAACATATTTTCGGTGCATATTCCCCTGCTTTCACCCCTTCTCATTACTTGGGCAATGTGCGTTTTTGGGAGGCCTCTTTGGTTCTTGCGCACAGTACCGCAAGCTGCTGTACCTCTTGAACCAAGGGCCTTAAACAGGGGGATGCTAGTGTAAAAGTTATCCACATAGAGGTGATAACCTTTATCCAGGAAGGGAAAAAAAAGGGGGGAGGTGATCAGTGCGCTACTATCTGCAGCTGGTACTAGGACTTGTCAGGTCCTCAAAACGTATAGGAAAAAAAGGGGGGTGTGTACCAGCGCGGGCTGAAAAGAATATAATAAGCAAAAATTTGCAGAACGGTATCCTTTACAATATAGAATTTATTAAAGATAAAATGTAAAAAGCTGTAATAGCATATGAAATTTTGCAAGTCATAAAAGGGGGTTACAATGTTGTATAAAAATGTAAACCTGTGGACATTCAATTCTCAGCACAATTTATAGTTTAGAGTATAGCATGTAATTTGCATATTACCACACTGACATCTGAAGGTGTAGTCCCATAATAGCAGGTGACCAGGTGGCCAATGGCGAACCCAAAACAGAGTCCAGATGGAGAATTAGGTGTCTCTGATGGGAAAGATGGTAGAACCTGGAGGATATGATGATTTCCGTGTCTGCCTCGGATAATGAGTCCGGATGGGATGGTGCAATGCACAAGTAGATGTCCTGGTTGGTGTGGATAAACTCAGGTTGTAGCGGTGTGCTGGAGGTAGAATGGTCCACTTGATAAAAAGGCTCAACGCGTTTCCCTGGGCCAAAACACCCAGCTTCTTCAGGAGCAGGATATAACTGAGTCCTTATGCTGGGCTGTATAAATACTCCAGTAGTGATTGCTGAAGTGATTACAGCTGTACATTTGTGAAAGTGAATGTAGGATACCGTTCATAATAATAATAAAATAATGTCATACTAGAAGGCAGAACTGACTTATTTCTTAATACATGAATGTGAACATCTAAAATTATGTATAGAAAGCACTTTAAATTCATTTTTCTTATTTTATTATCACTGAATGCGCGTCATGTGACCTGTCATGTGACCTGTCATGTGACCTGTGTGTCATACCCGGAAGTCCCAGTGAAGATTTTTTTTTTTTTTTTTTTTTTTGCACAAGTGTCTACTAGTATTCATTTTATCAAAGGCCGGTCACATGCACGCTCTGTGCCAATCGGGGCTTGCTGCGTGGTGTATAGGGTGTGTATAAGCATTCATTCAATCAATGGCCGGTCACATGCATGTGCTAGGCCAATGGGAGCCTGCCACGTGGTGTGTGATGTCACAGGTCACACGGAAGGTCCCTGTCTTATTCGTTAGGAACATACACTTTGAACCAATGGCTATGGTTCATTTCTAGGTAGTTATTCACCACGTAGGGATTGTTTGTAAACAGTGTTAAAAATCATCATTCAGTCACATGTGTATCAGTAACCAATCCTGGGTCAATCTCATAGAATATGTTCAGGATCACGTAAATAGTATTAGAAACATTGTCTCATCGTCATAGAGACCAGATGTTAATTTATAACAAGAGTAAAGTTTAATCTTCTATTGCGTTTCTTCAAAATAGGAGATAATGTGTTTTTTGCAAAAAACACATTATCTCCTATTTTGAAGAAACGCAATAGAAGATTAAACTTTACTCTTGTTATAAATTAACATCTGGTCTCTATGACGATGAGACAATGTTTCTAATACTATTTACGTGATCCTGAACATATTCTATGAGATTGACCCAGGATTGGTTACTGATACACATGTGACTGAATGATGATTTTTAACACTGTTTACAAACAATCCCTACGTGGTGAATAACTACCTAGAAATGAACCATAGCCATTGGTTCAAAGTGTATGTTCCTAACGAATAAGACAGGGACCTTCCGTGTGACCTGTGACATCACACACCACGTGGCAGGCTCCCATTGGCCTAGCACATGCATGTGACCGGCCATTGATTGAATGAATGCTTATACACACCCTATACACCACGCAGCAAGCCCCGATTGGCACAGAGCGTGCATGTGACCGGCCTTTGATAAAATGAATACTAGTAGACACTTGTGCAAAAAAAAAAAAAAAAAAAAAAAAATCTTCACTGGGACTTCCGGGTATGACACACAGGTCACATGACAGGTCACATGACAGGTCACATGACAGGTCACATGACGCGCATTCAGTGATAATAAAATAAGAAAAATGAATTTAAAGTGCTTTCTATACATAATTTTAGATGTTCACATTCATGTATTAAGAAATAAGTCAGTTCTGCCTTCTAGTATGACATTATTTTATTATTATTATGAACGGTATCCTACATTCACTTTCACAAATGTACAGCTGTAATCACTTCAGCAATCACTACTGGAGTATTTATACAGCCCAGCATAAGGACTCAGTTATATCCTGCTCCTGAAGAAGCTGGGTGTTTTGGCCCAGGGAAACGCGTTGAGCCTTTTTATCAAGTGGACCATTCTACCTCCAGCACACCGCTACAACCTGAGTTTATCCACACCAACCAGGACATCTACTTGTGCATTGCACCATCCCATCCGGACTCATTATCCGAGGCAGACACGGAAATCATCATATCCTCCAGGTTCTACCATCTTTCCCATCAGAGACACCTAATTCTCCATCTGGACTCTGTTTTGGGTTCGCCATTGGCCACCTGGTCACCTGCTATTATGGGACTACACCTTCAGATGTCAGTGTGGTAATATGCAAATTACATGCTATACTCTAAACTATAAATTGTGCTGAGAATTGAATGTCCACAGGTTTACATTTTTATACAACATTGTAACCCCCTTTTATGACTTGCAAAATTTCATATGCTATTACAGCTTTTTACATTTTATCTTTAATAAATTCTATATTGTAAAGGATACCGTTCTGCAAATTTTTGCTTATTATATTCTTTTCAGCCCGCGCTGGTACACACCCCCCTTTTTATCCAGGAAGGGGTGCACTAAATCCCAGACAATTTTTCCACTAACACCTACGAGGGAGGCGGGGCATTCTGGCGGTTCAATTCTTGAATCCTTCCCTTCATATACCCTAAACATGTGGGTGTACCCTGAGGTGCTTTCACACAGCTTATACATTTTTATGCCATACCTTGCCCTCTTACTGGGAAGGTACTGGCGGAATTTAACCCTTCCTTTAAAATGTATAAGGAACTCGTCAATACAAATAAATTTTTCAGGGATGTACATCTCTGCAAATTTGGCACTGAAATGATCAATGACCGGCCTGACTTTGAATAGCCGGTCAAAGGTGGGATCATCTCTGGGAGGGCACTGTGCATTATCGTTGTAATGCAAAAATTTAAGGATCGTCTCAAATCGAGCCCGGGGCATGGCCATACGGTAAAATGGGGTACTGTACAGAACATCTGTACTCCAATATCGCCTAATTTCTGGCTTTTTTACTATGCCCATATGAAACACCAGACCCCAAAACGTCATCATCTCTACTGCATCTACAGGGGTCCACCTAGCAAATGATGACGTGGGGTTTTGAGCAATAAACTGCTGGGCATATAAA
The DNA here is from genome assembly GCF_055691185.1 of Crinia signifera. Classification (NCBI taxonomy): domain Eukaryota; kingdom Metazoa; phylum Chordata; class Amphibia; order Anura; family Myobatrachidae; genus Crinia; species Crinia signifera. The sequence goes on from NC_139224.1 coordinate 63,141,788, forward strand.
TTAGTTTGGTCCACCATTAAATTTATAAAATCATCAGAGAAAAATAATTTGAAAAAGTCAATTTCTCTGAGACCTGTGGAATCAAATTGGATTCCTGGCATGGCCAAAAACTCAGGAACCTGGGGCTCAAAATTGTCTGGTGGTGGGGTCCATACGAGATCAATTATTGGGGGGGGGGTCTCAGCTGCTCTACGGGGGCGTCTTTGAGGGGGTCCCTCATCACCAGAGGAGGAAGAGGAGCTTAAGACAAATCCTTCAAATTCCCCGCTTGCATCACTGGCTGTGTCAGAGTCAGAGGCAAGCATGGCATATGCCTCCTCCGCTGAATACATTCTTCTGGATGACTGGGATGACATTTGGGATGACATTTGGGATGACATTTGGGATGACATTTTTATTTTTGTGTTACTGGTAGTGAAATGTTTCAACACGTGTATAGTGTAGGGGGGGGGTACAAACTTTATTTCAACCCGGGGGGTATGTAGTGTGTAGTGTGTATGTAGTGCAGAAAAAAAAAATACTTTATACAGGAATTTGATCCCAATAAAAAAAAAAAAAAATGGAAGGGGTTAAAAAAAAAAAAAAAGGTCCTGCGCCAAAAATTTAGCACAGATGTTGGTCAGTAACGTCCGTCACTGAACAGCGCTCAAAGGCAACAGGAATTTGATCAAAAAAAAAAAAAATAGATCAACCCTGTGCCGAAAAAGCTGATCAGTGATGTACGTCACTGATCAGCGCACAGTGGCCACAGGACACCCACAAAATCACAGTGTGTGTAAAAAAAAAATTAAAAAAAGACCCCACAGCACTCTCAAAAAAAAAAAGGTGATCAGTGATGCGACACTGATTACCAGTGAGGGGCAGCAGGTGCACAACCTTTGGTGCAACTGACAGTGCAACTGACAGGTATATATAAAAAAAAAACCCTGCGCCCCCAAAAAGTTGCTGATCAGCACAGATATACTGATCAGCACAAAAGGGGGGTAGCAGACACAAAATATACACTCTCTATCACTCTCTGTCACTATCTCTCTCTATCTCTCACTATCTCTCACTATCTCTCACTATCTATCACTATCTATCACTATCTATCACTCTACGACACTGCAGCAGCAGCACTGACAGTTATATGTATAAAAAAAAACCTGCACCCCCAAAAAGGGGGGGTAGCAGACACAAAATATACACTCTCTATCACTCTCTGTCACTATCTCTCTCTATCTCTCACTATCTATCACTATCTATCACTCTATGACACTGCAGCAGCAGCACTGACAGTTATATATATAAAAAAAAAACCTGCACCCCCAAAAAGGGGGGGTAGCAGACACAAATCTCTCTATCTCTCTATCTATCACTATCTATCACTATCTATCACTATCTATCACTCTATGACACTGCAGCAGCAGCACTGACAGTTATTTATATATAAAAAAAACCTGCACCCCCAAAAAGGGGGGGTAGCAGACACAAAATATAGCTCTCTCTGTCACTATCTCTCTATCTCTCTCTCTATCTCTCTCTCTCTATCTCTCTATCTCTCTATCACACTGCAGCAGCAGCAGGAAGTCCCAAGAAGTCAGATCCAGGAAGCGTCCAGCACGCTACAAGCAGTGATCAGGTGATCAGGTAAGGTATTTGCAAGGATCAGGTAAGTATTAGCAAGGATCAGGTCAGTATCACGGCAGATAGGCACGGTGACCGCTCTGCACGCTATTCCAGACCGGAATGGCGTCTGCAGCGCAGTCACCGTTAGTTTAAATGTCGCGCCTTGGCTGTGATTGGTCCGTGGGTCCCACGGACCAATCACAGCCTTGGGGGCAGGTGGGGTGAGGGTGAGGTGAGGTGTCATCGTCACCGATGACCCCCTCATGCCCCCTGACGCCCGGCGGTGATTGACACCTGTGTTACCGAGCGTCTGATTCGCTGGTAACACAGGAAAACGCTGTGAATGGCTGTTCACACTGAACAGCCAATCACAGCGATCGCCGACGGGGGGGCGGCATTGCAGCCCCCCCTGGGCATGCAGGGACATGTCTGCTGTCAGGGACAGCAGACATCGTCCCTCTGTCACTGCGTCTCTAGACGCAGTGACAGTTTAAAGTCATGACGTACATTTATGCCATGTGTCGGGAAGTACATCCCGGCCATGACGTAAATGTACGTCAAATGTCGGGAAGGGGTTAATAGGATTAAGTGAGTAATAGGATTACTCTATTAATCCCCTACTGTATTGTTCTATGTATTGTATTGCAACTGAAAACAATAGGCTCTGGATAACCATGGGTCACTATGACTATCCAGAGACGACTAGATGAGGATGGCTTCATCTGTATGTCCACATTTGTCATACAGTATACAATAAATTACAATTTGAATGTTCATATATATATATACATTTATTGTTCTTGAATGTTCCATGAGTCTGGAATTGACTGCAACAGTCAGAAAATTGCCCTGACGGATATCCACCTAACACACCTCACCTTATCTGCCACTACACTATGCAAATCCCTGCACTGCTTTCCTACTTCATCCTGTATCAAATTTGAAATCCTCAGTCTGACACATAAATCCTTTAATCATGCTTCCCTCTCTTACTTCTGTACTGTTATCTCTAAATACTACCCTCAACTATTTCCCACTACTGACTTTCTCTTCCCACGTCATCTATTTGCAGATACAAAACCAATGCAGCTCTCTATCTCTGAAACTCAGTAATGGGTGATTTTGAGATACAAAGGTCTATTGCAGTTATGTGTATTTCTGTACTGTCTGTCCCACAAGAGTCTTGTGATTTATACATACCCATTTACATGTTCCACAGTTCACTGTACATTTCCTCAAGGAATGTGCTTTCAGCTCATTTTAATTGTAATCTGCAGTGATCAGGGCCAATGAGACACAGTCATGAATAAACTCGGGGGTATTCTATCTCCCGCCGCTATTCCCGACGGGAAATAACGGCGGGCCCTATTCAATGCTGCCTTTCCCTGTAGCATTGAACAGGGATCTCGGTAGAACGGGCCCGACTTTAGAAGCAGTCTGGCCTATTCTGCAGAGAACGCCGGTGAATTGTTGAGCTCCCGGCTTCAGTTTGACAATCCACGGCCGTATCTCGCAGCCATGCCCCCTTTTTAGCGTTCAACAGGCAGGACATTGAATCCTACGTCAAGCCAGCTGAGAACGGGACAGGGTCACGGCTGTCCAGCCAGCCCAACAGTCGTGACCCAAGATTGAATATCACCCTAAAGGTATGGCAGTGCTGGGAAAGTTATGTGACTATGCCATCATGCACTGCTGTCCCCAATGGAGGGCCAGGCCATGTCAGCAGCACTTTGGGGGTGGGGGCTAATGTAAATGTCATAAAGCCCCACCCGCAGTACTGGAAATCCGTCAATTCGCTGGTCTTCGAGGAGGGAGCGGGGCTAAATGACGCAATTTGCATCTTTTAACCCCCCAAATGCCGTGTATCGCAGGAAATGAACACTGCCGTGGGGGAAATGCTGGAACGGGGGCCGCCGGGATCCGGGAGGGTTGCCCACCTTTCTGGGGGGCCCGGAGGGGGACCCTGATTTTGGGAGTCTACTGGCCATTCCGGGAGGGTAGGCAACCCTGCTGCGTACACAGTGACTGTATGTTACAGGGCGCAATTGCAACAATCACTCCACTCCACTGGATCCTCCACACCCCAATGCACACAGAACCAGTCAGCTATTGTTTTACTGCAGAATCTTCACTAGCGTAGTTATCCTGGCAGGAATCTTTTGATAAGTACAGTAGACCAAGTTTTAACACTTGAATATGTGCCGATAGAATTGAAAGTTTGCTGTGTGAAATTTCATTATTTGTTGTGTCTGTAACATAGAAACTTAGAATTTGACGGCAGATAGGAACCACTTGGCCCATCTAGTCTACCCCTTTTTTAAACATGTTACCTCAAACCATATTTGATCCTTATTTTTTTGTAAGGATATCAATATGCCTATCCCAAGCATGTTTAAATTGTACTATTGTATTTGCCTCTACCACCTCTGATCTACTACTCTTTCTGTGAAGTAATTCTTCATCAAATTTCCCCTGAATCTTCCTCCGTCTAGTTTCAGTGCATGTCCTTGTGTTCTATTGCTCCTCTTCCTGTGAAGAATGTCTCCCACCTGTACCTTGTTAAAACCCTTGATATATTTGAAAGTTTCTATCATGTCCCCCCTTGCCCTTCTTTGCTCTAAAGTATACATATTAAGATATTTTAGTCTTTCCTGTTACATTTTGTGATGTAGGCCATGCACCATTTTAGTTGACCTTTGTACAGTCTCTAATGTATTTATATCCTTCTGGAGATATGGCCTCCAGAACTGAACACAGTACTCTAGATGAGGTTGTACCAATGACATATACAGTGGCATTATTACTTTTTTCTTTCTACTGCTGATACCTCTCCCTATGCAACCAAGCATCTGACTTGCCTTCTTCATTGCTTTGTTACATTGCCTCATCAATCATTTGTTTTACCCCTCTTGGTGTGTCTACCCTTTTGCATACCTTTGTGTCATCTGCAAAAAGGCACATTTTACCCTGTAGTTGTGGCACAGTGGATAGTATTACTGCTTTGTAGCACAAACATCATGAATTCAATTCCGACCAAGACAATTTTTGTGTGGAGTTTGTCATGGAGTTTGTATGTTCCTTCATGACTAGGGTTGGATCCAGAACGCTCCGGGTCCAGGGGCAGTATGAACTGGTCCCATTCACTGTACTGTAAATGCGCCGCTGGGAGATGCTGACATCTCCAAGCGAGGCACTGGCCCCACCTTCCGATTACATCACCCACCCGGCTTTATGCACCCGGATTTTGTACCCGGGTTGCAAGAGCTTGTTAGCATGAAAGGGGTATAAATATCCTCAGTCAAGGGCAGTAGAGTATCTCCCAGAAACAATGGAGGCACTGGCTGCTGGGTTCCAGCTGTCAGCATGGCACCAAGAAAGAAAGGGGGCTTCTGACCTAGGAAAGATTGCTCTCATATCATAGTGATTTGCTACAACCACTGCTGACTGCTATCCACGTTCACAAACACACTTTTGTAGCATACTTGCCTACTTTTGAAAACTAGCTTAACTAACTAGATTTTAGCTGCCTCTCAGGTCTCTATTTATTAGTATTTGTACCCAGTCAGTGAAAATTAAGATTCCTTATTGGCACAATTAGTTTACAATTAGAGCAGTGGCGTAACAAAAACGTTTGCACCCCCACCCCTTGCTGGGACATTTTCGCCGCCGCCCCCCCTCCCCAGTTAAAATACAAGACCCCCCCTGGGGAGCTGGCAGGGGGGTCCAAGCGGCGCAGTCAGGGAGAGTCTGGAGGTTCCCGCGGTGCTGAGTATGATGTTGCCGGGGTCCCTGCAGTGAAATGGAAATCTCCGCCGCCCGGCGGCGCGGGATACGCTTCTAAGTTTGAAAACACTGGCCGAACACTGATTGGCTGAGATTTAGCATGCGCCCAGTGTTTTCAAAGTCAGAAGCGCTTCCCGCGCTGCCGCACGGCGGTAGCGCGTTATTTCCACTCCATTGCAGGGACCCGGGCAACGTCATACTCTCAGAGCTGCAGGGACCTCCAGAGTCCGGCCGCTTCCTGACCGCAGGTAGTGGTACCCCCACGCCGCACGGACCCCCTGTCAGCTCCCCGCTGCACCTACAAGGAGGGGGGAGCTGGGGTAGAAACAATAGCGCCCACAGACCCCTGGCACCTCCCCACCGCCGTGGGGGCTGCGACACTGAGCCAGAGCTACCTTCTATTTTGCCACTGAACACCTGGTATGAAATGATGCCCCTGGTAAAGGGCTATGTATAGTAATATATGCTAAGTTACTATTAATAAATAGTCCCTTCAACAGCACATCACGGCTAACTCCATGTTGTAGTTCCACTTTTGTTCAAATCTGTTTCTCAAACTCAGTTCTCCACACCCCAGTTTATATTTTTCAGGTCACCTAGCAGGTGCACAGGTGTATTACCCATAGTCACATTTAGAAGATCCACAAGAGTCCTGGAAAACATGGACTGCTTGAGCTCCTTAGGACTGACTGTGAGAACCCGCGATTTACACTGATTAATGTGTCCAATGCAATGCATCTAGAAGGGTTCGTATGATATCACTGTCCAATCGCCAATTACCATATCCTTCTAGGAAAAAGGTATATTTTGTGTGGCTAAAAAGGCTTAGCATATTCCCTACAGCTTGAACATCTTCAGTAACATACTGTATGTCTCCATCCTCTGGAGAATCTGAATATTTCTTCACATAACATTCTTGCTTTTGCATTAATGTACAGAATTAGACACATTACTGCAGCCATCTTCCAAATCACTCATGTCTGGCCAGTGAGTATAATTAGAAGGAGCAAGAAATGAGCTCCTGCTGTAAGTACCGCTATATTGCCATGCTGTTTGTGTATGTAAATATAGCAGAAAAGTAGGAGAAAAATGTTACATAATATAACACAACAGCCATTGTGCTCCTCTCTCGTATGAGTACTAATGACATAGAAAGTCACCAGATGTCAAGAGATCGACAGGGTCAAAAGGTTGATAGTTAAATTGTCATCACAAAGACTTAGTGGCCGATCCTAATACACCGAAAGAGTGCAAGTTGCCTTTCAGGTGTCGTTTTAACACTGAAAACGGCACCCAAATTAACACTAACTCCCACCCTTCGCAGGGCCGAATTTGCCCCAAAGGAGGTGCGAGCACCTTTCAGCGAATTTGGCCCGCTTTAAAGTGCGCCTGGTGTCGTGTTGATTTGCAACTCGCGAATCATCCGCACCCTTCGGGTGTAATAGGATCAACCCCTTGGGTTAAGTATGAAAAACCATGTGGAAATGGGCCTCTATACACCTATGTAGATATGTTTGCAGCTTGGATAGTCATTTAAAACATTAACAATGTATAGATTCATTTATTGCAAAAAAACAGTGCTTTTCTATAAAAAATAAGGACATTTCTAAGTGATCCCAAACTTTGGAACAGTTTTGTCACGGAGGCGTAGAGTCTCTGACAGCATTACAAGGACCCTGTGCCCCTCCAAAAATGGCTACCGCCACAGAGAAGACATGCTAGAAGTACTCATGCACCTCTAGTGACTGTCTCCTTTGCTTCTGCAGCCATCTTTGGAGGGGCGCTGAGTCTCTAATGCTGTCAGATATTCTGCGTCTCAACGGCGCCAATTTCCCCCCAAAATTAAAAGATTGATTACCCCCTGGACAATGAGCAATTAACCCCCTATGGCAGCAAGCATGTATTTTCCCCCCTGGCAACGAGAATGGAACTCCTGGCAATGACCATGGAACCCCCTATGGCAACATGCATGCAATGCCCCTTGGCATCAAGCATGTAATCCCCCCTGGCAACAGACATGGAGCCCCCTATGGCAGTGAGCATGCAATTCCCCTTGGCAACACAACAAAAGATGTGGGCACTCCAATAGTGCAATTGGAAGCTTTAATCCTGGGACTTCAGGATTAGACTAGTCTAATGCTGGACAGCATCTGAGCACTCGCTCAGGCACTGCCCAGCTGCTCCTGTCCTGGCTGTGCACTGTGCAGCTCAGACGCGCAGCGTAATGTGGCCAGAGGTCACGCTGCGCGTCACACTGTGCACTTGCAGCCAACTGAACACGCCCCCGCACCGCCACTCTCTACAACTGGAGGCTTGCCGCTGTGAACGGATTACAGACCAGGTGACTGTGTGCGGCCGGGAGAGGTCATGCGGTGAGCGAGTTGTGACACCGAAGGTGCAGCATTGCAGCCTGCGCAGCGTGACCTATGGGTCACACTGCACAGGCCGCAGCACTGAACCCGCTCGCCGCCCGACTTCTCCCTGCTGCACAGTCCAGTGACACACTAAAGTCCCTCCGGCATCACACCAGCAGCCTGCCTCCATTCCGCTGCTGCCTGCCCCACTCAAAGTAAGGAAATGTGGGGGAGAGGGGGGGGGTGGTTTTCTTTTAGGGATACCAATCCCGATTCCCGGGATTGAAAAAATGCCCCGGGATTGGCATCCCTAGGAGGGAGTATTAGGATGGGGAGAAGACATGACAAGATTTTAAAGCCTTTCATTTCTTTAGGGTCTAAGTATTTTATTTAAAGAAAGAAAAAAATATATATTTTCTCAGGGGGTTCTCGAAAGTTGTCTGATTGAAAACCATGCGGTCGATTCAAAAAGTTTATAAATGTATTTTTGTGTATCTTCATCCAGACTATCAATGTATATTCCCCACTTTTTAGCAAATTTCTGTATTCCTTGTTCCAAATCAAGAAGTGTTGTTCTTTGTTCATAGTACAAGATCTTAATTAACATATTTTTAACTGCAGATAATAAAGGTGCACTCTTTTCTTATCCAATGATAAGAATTAGTTTTTTGGCTATAACTAATATGATAGTTATCACTGAACTAATCATCTTCTTATCTGGGCCCAGGTTCCAATCTTTAAAATTGAGAAATAAAAATGCATTCGGTTGTTTGGTTATTTTTATGTTAAATGTCTTATTGATATAGTCTATCACCTTGTACCAGAATTTAGAAATTTTATTGCAAGTCCAAAAATTCTGAAATAAATCTGCCTTATTTATATTAAATTTAATACAACGTCCCGATTCTTCTGTGATCTCTTGTTCGGTGCAATATATGCTCTGTGAAGAAATTTGAGGTGTGTTTCTTGCAGTGATGCAGAATGAAGATATCTAAATGTATTTGAAATATTATTAAGAAAGATATCGCATTAATCTAAAGAGGGAATATCTTTTTCCCAAATGGAGGTTACCTTTGCCCATTGTTTGTCTCTATCAGAAATTTTAAATGTTGATTTATAATATCTGAGGTGGAACGGGCCATTTTTGGTGAGTGTCATCAGAACATAAAGTGGGTCTATGTCAGTCATATCTAGCATTGGCGATTTTTGAGATTGAATGAAATGTGTACCGTAACCTATAGATACATAAAGAAATCTTGATTTGGGATACAATATTTCAGCTGCATTTCTGCGAATTACATTATATTTTTTCCACCAGGGTCAAAAACATCTCTTATTGCTGCAATGCTGCCAATCAAGAAAACATGTGTTTTCTATGCCTGGGACGAAGTTTGGGTTACCCCAAAATGTATTGTGTATGGATGATTCATGTCTTCTATTTTTTTTCTTCTGAGAATGACACCATGCCAAATATGTATGCCAAAATAAAATATTCTTTTTAACCTCTGAGGGAAGTTTCTGTCTGGGAGTATGCGAGAGTGCAGCGGGTGAATAGGGTTTGTAATGTGGCCACTTCCAAGTTATAATTTACAAATATAGATCTGCCGCGAACCCAGTCAGTGATATATAGGAAGTTCGGAACATTGCTGCTTTACTAATTTGAATAGTGTAAGGGATACCTATTCCTCCCTCTTCTCTGAGAAGACGAAGTCTTGAGAAAGGTATTCTAGGATTCTTATTTGCCCATAAAAATGTTGAAAGTATTTTTCTATACGTTGGGCGTCTCTTTTAAGAAGAGGTATAGGTAGGGTTAATAATAAATATGAAAGTTTAGGGAAGGCGATTCCCTTGATCACCTCTGCTCTGCCCATGAGGGAAAGAGGAAGAGAAATCGAGTCCTCAAGCAACCTATCTATCTTCACAATTATTGGTCCGAAATTTATTGCATATAAGTTTGTTAGAGAATAAGGGATATGATGGCCTAAATATTTTATACTAGATTTTGCTATTGGGAATCTTGTGAAAATAGGATGTTTTGAAAAATAGAGGCTATTTACCTCCTTCAAGCGCTCCCTCAAAACCCACTTTTTTCGACTAGCCTATCCCTCCTCCTAAACTCTTTTGATCCTCCTATCCTGCCTCCGTTCCCCTCCGTTCCTACTTATCCTGTTGTTTTTCGTTCGTCCACCCACCTATTTTTAGTATGTTAACTCTTATGAGTAGGGTCCTCCTTCCTCACGTACTCACCCTACCTCATTACCTCACCTGTGCTCCTGTCCTGTTCTTCCCTTCCTCTACTTCATCCTCAGTCTCCTCGACAATTTTGACACCTACTTCAGAACTAATGCTGATTTTATTTCTACCAGCTATACCCCTATTTATACTGTATTTTTCAACACACCCTGTACGTTACCTTGTCATTTGTTTTTTGTTTGCTATGTACGGCGCTGCGGACACTTTGCGGCGCCTTATAAATAAACGTACTACTACTACTACTAGAGGCTTCTCCTGACAAGAATAATTCTGACTTTGATATATTAATTTTGTATCCCGCAAAGGAACCAAATATTTCTATTTGAGAAACCCCATGTTGGCCTTTTGACTGTCGACCTTGTCCATGTCGACCTAATGCTTGTGTCGACCTAATAACCTGTCGACCTAGACCCATGTCGACCTTGTTGCCTGTCAACCTAGTGGTGTCGACACAATGCTTGTAGACCTAGTTGTTGTAGACCTAATGACTGACCCCTTGTGCAGAAGGAGGTGGCGGCAATACTGGTACCTGTCACAGGGTCAGATTCAGACTTGATGTACTGTAAAACATGCAAATGTTCAGAGCCCAGCGATCAGATAGACGCCTCCACATAACAGTCTCCACCCACCCCTGTGCACAGCTGGGAATAGGTTTGCAGCCATGCACATGGGGAAAACCATTCGTAATCACTAGAGACAGGATTATATGCATTGGCATATTTTGCCCATTCTCACTGGTTATTGCATATTTTACCTAAAATCTAGTGATGGTGCATATTTTGGGCCCTGCCCCCTTTCCACCCGCGAGTCACAGCACTGCTTTGCCTTAGTGGTAGAGTGTGCAGGCTGGGGCAATATGTCCACAGTGTGGGGAACCTTGGATGTACGATATGTCTGACACTGCTCTAGACTGCAAATCCATGTTGATAAAAGTCAGTCGGGCGGATGCCATTACGAAGCTCCTTGACCTTTGCCTGCCCCTGGCCTGGGGCTTTACACCAAGAGACAGAGTTCTGCAGCACAGGAGGTGGGCAGAAGGGTTGTGACATCACGCAGCACGGAGAAAATGCTGTGTCACAGTGAGTATGCGGCGCAGGGAGGAATCCTTCCACTGCGCCGCCCTCACACGCTATGCTGACATTTGATCTATCGGCGCTGGAGATGAGGGTCCTTGTAGTTGATGCCAGAAGAGCCTAGGAGGCTGCAGTCTGCTGTAGCAGCCAGGAAGAAAAAAAATTCTGTGTACAGCACTAAACATCTGCAGGTGCTGTGGAACTATTTTTGAAGTTTATTTGCAACTAATTGTATGCTGATTTTTAAATAAATAAGTTAAAATTACTTTTTTTATTATTTAATGTAGCATATTTTAACACTTTTCATGCATATTTTAAGTATTTTGCATGCATATTTGCATGCATATTTCAAGCTTTTTATGTTGCATATAATCCTGTCTCTAGTAATCACTCACCATGGAATGAACCCCCCCCCCCCCATTTGCAGCTGCTGTGTAAGTCTCGACTCTGTTCTTTACTTACCCTAGCTGTCACTTCTCATGCTCTATCCATCCCCTAATGCCACAGCCTGCCCTCTCCCCCTAGATGTCACAGTCCACCCTCTGTTCCCTAGCTGTCACTACCCATGCTCTACCCCCTACCTGTCACAGCCTGCCCACTATCTACTACCTGTCACAGCCTGCCCTCTACCCCCTACCTGTCACAGCCTGCCCTCTACCCCTACCTGTCACAGCCTGCCCTCTACCCCCCTACCTATCACAGCCTGCCCTATCCAATAGGGGTTTTATTTTAGCCCTGGCACTAAGCATGTAACCCCTGGCACTGAGCATGTAACCACTGGCACTGAGCATGTAACCCCTGGCACTGAGCATGTAACCACTGGCACTGAGCATGTAACCCCTGGCACTGAGCATGTAACCCCTGGCACTGAGAATGCAACATCTGCCGAAGAGCATGTAACCCCTGGCATCAAGCAAGAAAACCCTAGCAATGAGCATGTAGGTAAGTGGCAGTTATGTGGCATAATGTGTAATGGGCATTACGGTGTACATAATCTCCGTCCCAGAAAGCTATGCCCTAAATCTTTGCACTGCGCCTTCGGCGTGCACTGTTCTACTGTATTTGCATAAAACAAACCATCAAACAGTTTTTTCCATATGCTCAAGAACCAGGCTGTAAGTGGTCATCGCTGACATCAGAGATCCATCTGAAAAATGCTGCGAGATGCCTGCGTTTAAACAAATACACCTACAAAACACCATGTTTCCACCCCTAAATGCCAGCTTCCTGTTAACCAAAATGTGACTACTATGCGACATCTATGCGTACGGATTTTTGTTTGCTATTTGGGCCCGCATATGCACGATGTAATGTGAACACTGCGAATGTGCAGTAGTTTGATTATTGCTTTTTTTCTGAAAATCTCAGATTTTTTGCCATCCATTCTGAATTAGGCTTGATACCTGGTAAGGTGAGCCAGCAGTTCTTGGGCAGCTCTACTAATGTCGGGCATCTTTTTTCTGCTGAACAGAGTCATATTCACATCGCTATGCGTAAGCGACATCTGCTGATTATATATCTCCCAACATTTCATCAAGATGAAATGTTGGGCTGCAGGAAGGGGGCGTGGCCTTGGGGAAAAGGGGCATGGCTTTGCAGCAATGCTAAGAAATTAGGACAGTTGGGAGTGCTGTGTGGACTTGGGGGACCTGTTTATCCATGTCTGAATGTGGGCCCGTCTCTGATATTTTGGGTCTGCGCATGTGCAGCCTGAGTGACAGGCAAGGGTGTTTGCTGGGGTCTGCCCAGCGGCTCATGGGCGCGCCCACAAAAATAATGGGCGTGCCCATGGAAACACTAGGCAGACCCCAGCAAATGCAGGCGTGGCCTTGCCTGCTTAGGGCAGGCTGATGATGTCACATGATGTACAGTATGTGCCCAAACCGAATTAATCGGAGAGCATCCATATGAAAAGTAGTAACTCCAGGCTTACTTTTCATAACGAACAAGAGAAAAATCATTAGTTTGACTTTTCCTCGGTATACACATCCGCTCACATTGTAGTGCTGGGAATTGGGCAGCAGGGTTTTGGGGGTGCGTGAGTTTGACGGGGTGGCGTTTACCTGTTTGCTAGGCAGCGAATATATGCAGCCTAGCGAGCAGACCTGAATTACCCACTTTGTGTACAGATTCACAATCCGGCCCACACTGATATACAAATACTGATTTGGGGAATCGGGCAGAGTCATTTCTGTAACTACAAGATGGGAATAAGATACACATGTTAAGCTGATGATGCTCGGAGCAGCACATTACATTGGACTTGGTGCACCAAGAGGGGATATTGGCGTGAGTGCAGCAACGGTAATGGCGTATGAAGACACATTTGTTACCCTTCAGAACATTGCACTATCCGACTTCTGTTGTAACTAGGAATTTTAATAATGAAACTACATTCAAACATACTTTAATTAGAAGGAAAAAAATATCAACTCACATTTCTGTCATAACAAAAATCAAACTATTAACAGTGCATGCTGGGAGCTGCAATCTGTTCCCAGTCTTGTATAATTAGAATGCACTAAAGAGTAAACACGTCTCAGATTTAGAGGGCACGCAGCATTCTATATGCCCCTGCTTTTATCAGTGTCAGCTTAAAAATGTCCAGCTAGTAATTGCCTAAAGTAATATAGTAAAAACACCAGTGTAATGTTCTGTATAATTGACATATATCTATTGTAGCCAATCAAGGTTTATGCAAAGATAAGAAGAAAACAAGAGTTTGCTTGAAATGCCTGCCAGATACATTTCTAAAACATAAAAGAGAACATATCCAGGAATAAAGAGTCAATCATACCTCCCAACTTTGCAGATAAGGAAAGAGGGACAGCTAGGGGGTGTGGCTTAGCAGCAAGGGGCATGGCCAAACCCCCTAGGGACAGCTAGGGGGTGTGGCTTAGCGGCAAGGGGCATGGCATACAAATTGCGTCATTCCCACATGGCCACTCCTCCATTTTCGCCGCTGCGGGGCATGGCTAGCCAGCTGGCCAGTCCCCATCCTCTATGCTGCGGGAATAGACGCTGTGCGCATAACGTCTATTCACTGGATGACAGGGGGGATGCCCAACTGCCCCCGTCACTGGTAACATAGCCAGTGTGTTATGTATTACAAGCATCATTATACATTAGCTAATATGGTACTGAAAAGGTACAGGGGGTCTAGAAGGCAGGACCATGTGTTTCAGATTATGGGGGCAAACTGATTTTTTATAGGGTAGCGAGGAAGCACAAAACTACAACTCCCATCGCTAAGCTGCGAGTGTGTGTGTGTGGGGTCACCCAGCACAGGGAAAGGTCACCCCGCTACTGGGTACCCCCCCGTGATGTGCCTGCAAAATTGTTAAGGCACATCACTAAGGTGTGAGCGCTTTGCTATATAGCAAAGTGCTCACACATTACCATCTGCCCCATGGCTGCCCAACCTAGCTGAGAAACCAGGCATAGGGTGACTATGTTTCGGACTGCATTGTCTCAATTGCTCCCCCCAAAAAATTATGCCCTGGGTCTGAAACAGGCCGTATATCTATTATTCTATTAGATTATATTTCATTTATATCGAAATATTGGGACACAAGAAGTAATTTCGGAATTAGTTTTAGGATTTTACTATCCCATTTGCAGATTAATGACTCACTTCATTCCATAACTGCAATTATGGTGCATTTCCAGAACATACTGAACAATTCATTTCCCTGATGTACATAGCTTCATTTATGGGAACCTTTCTACCTTTCAATGACTTTCTATGGCATACAATAGGCTGTGGGGTGGGGTTTAGTGGGGAAGGGGAAGGATACTTACCTAACCCTTGCCGGAATTCTTTCCTTCGGGATGCTGGTATCAGTATTGTGATCGCCAGCAATCCGTGGGGGTTATTCTAGTTCACTCTTTCTGACAAAATCCTTCTTAGATGGACAAAACCATGTGCACTGCAGGTGGGGAGATATTACTTGTGCAGAGAGAATTAGATTTAGGTGGGGTTTTACTTCAAAGTGAGATCTATATTGCAGTGTTAAAACAAAGCAGCCACTATTTACCCTGCACAGAAACAAAATAACTCACCCAAATCTAATTCTCTCTGCACATTTTACATCTTCCCCCCTGCAGTGCACTTGGTTTTGTCCATCTAAGAAGGATTTTGTCAGAAAGAGTGGACTAGAATAAGGCCCAGTATGTATCCCAGTGTAGGTATGCTGAGCTGCGAAGGAAGAGACAGCTGGAGTATATATATATATATATATATATATATATATATATATATATATATTTATTTATATCTCCAGATGTTTCCATAAAGTAAAGGGAATAAGTAATTCCATATTCAGGTCACCACTCCTTTCTGAAGCCAAGACATAATTCTGAACTTACTCCTCAGTAACATCAGGGGGTGCAAGAAAGAGACTGCCCTAAGGCGGTCAGAGGGCGCTGTTATGGGATGTCAGTCAAATGCATCCAAATAACGCAGTGTGGCAATGGCAATGGAAGCTGCTTGCTCACATTGGCCCCTCACTGCCATTGCCACACTGCGTTATTTGGATCCTACCAGCCGTCTACCATCCTTATATTTTCTGGAGAAAAACCATCTTTCTGAGACCCACCACCTGGCTTCATATATGCCACTATCAAGCGGAGAAGATTTCAGCCACAACCCCATAAGGAGATCACAGCTTCTTCAGCAGTCCTAAATGGACACAAGACTCCCCAAGGGATAAACAGTGGTAATTATAACCATCTTCTAAATTCGCTGACTTTAACCAAGTGGAAACTTTATATACCATCTCAGTTCAAAAAGAACTTTATTGGGTCCCTATCGAGACCTCCACCCTACGGCACATATAGGACGGATCCTATTAACATTCTATAAAAAGTGGCATTCACTGAGGGCCTGAGCTTTTATTCACATATATTTTATTGTGTATTTTCTTATTTTATTGTTTCATTCATTGTCATATTCATGTGTAATAAATTTTTATATTGATATTCCTCATCTGCAAGCGCTACTTTATCTTTCTTCTCCTCAGTAACATCCCAGGCTGCCATCTCGTAGGAGGGAGGACTCGGAGAGCAAGGGGATGATTGTAGGAATATAGAGGGCACGGTGTTCATAGACTGATGCATGACAGAAAGTAAGGAGAGGAAGCATTGCTGATTCCTGCACTCTGCACATGACAGATGTACTGTCTACACAAAGCATTATGACCAGTGATGAAAGGTTATCTCCTGAAGTCCCCGTAATGGCTTTAAAATACTAGAAACTCCAGGTCATACGAGGCAAGTTCCCAGCACTGATCCGGAGCTTATCCCACCAGGGGGAGTTCCTCCTCTATACTCCGGCTGTCAGGGCAATCACAGTGATGGGAGAGCACTGTACATGAGCAAATGAATTAGCAGAAGGGGATTACCCAATGCAAGAGCAGGAGGGGGCTGACTTGGGCACTGGAGGGTCATGAACATGGTGAAATTGCTGCTAGTTATACCTCGTTCATCTTATTGAAAATGAGGATGGGTTTATAAATTGGAAAATATCTATTCGCACTTAATGTTCTATAAAAGGTAATAATGGATCCTGCAAATGATAAACATGAACGAATCTGTGATATGAGGTCCAGTATAACACCACCGGAAGAGCAATTAGTCCATTGCATGGTATAGAATCCAAACTGCAGGAGGAACACATATTATTTTTTACATATTTATTTTCACTCTCACAAAGCGAAGGGCAAGAACTGCATTAGTGAGACAAAGGTGACTGAATTCCATGACTTTTCCTGCTCTAGTGTTTGCTCTGCACACATATACTATGCGAACTACTGGAGAAACAGGCGTACAGTATATGTCACCACCAAGCAGGAACATGCACACGTGTGGTGAGCCGCAGCATACTGTGCTTGTGAATAGAATGGTGGAGTCTGGAAAAGTCTTCAAAGAAGGGTGTGGGATGAAGCTGAATCCTATCGGCTCCATACCAAACGTTACTACTGTATGTATACAGTATGCAGTAGTATGGATTCAGTATTTAGTAAATACATAAAAAGGGCAGGGCCTTCCTACACAGAAAAAGCCAGATCCACAAAAAGCTTTGTCGGCACTAATTAGGCTACGCCCTATTCTGATTTACACGCTCCCCGTCGTGTACTCGCAGGGGAGCACTTTTTCATGACTGCGCATGCTTATAGTCATTTATGCACATGTGCAGCCGCTGTGTGCGAGCGACATGGCAAATTGATTATTCACTAGGAGTTTGCACACGGTGGCAGCGGCCTGGGGGATGCACCCATGGGAATGCCAAGCGTTTCATGGACGTTCCCATGAAAGCGCTGGGCGTTCTCATAGTAATTCCCTGATGACGCAGTGTGCGAGGGGGGGGGGGCAGCGGCAGGGGCTGGCTTGCCACTTTCAGTCTGGGGGCTACACAAGCAATTGGCCCACCACCATCACCATCATTTCACCACCATACCCTCTCCCCTCTAGTATGCAGCAAGGATTAAACATTCACCCCCCCCACACACACACACATACACCAGAATTGGGGACAGTGCGCGCCAAAGGCACATTGCAAAAATTTACACTGTAATGCCCATTAAACATTAAACCACACACCGTAATGCCCATTACACATAGGGGGAAATTTACCAATATGAAAAACCTAGTTTTTCGTATTGGTATTTTCCCTACGACTGCATACGACTGTTTAAGTCGTATGCAAAGTCGTGTTCCGGAGGATCAGTTACAAAGCAGTCATATACGACTGCTTTGTAACCCTCCGATGGTGTAATGATTCGTATTAGCGGCCGTATATACGGCTGCTAATACGAATTATTTCTAGCAGTCTGCACGGATCAGTCAGATCCGTGCAGGCTGCATGGTGTAAAAAAAATAAAAAAAAAATAAATTAAAAAAAAAAACGGCGTGGGGTCCCCCCCACAGCCATAACCAGCACCAGGCTGACGGAGCCTGGAGCCGGTAATTAAAAATCAGGGAACCCGACAAATAGGGGTTCCCCGATTTTTAACAACCAGCCCCAGGCTCCAGGTCCGGGGCTGGTTCCCAAAATACGGGGGACAAAATGACTAGGGGTCCCCCGTATTTTAAGAACCAGCCCCAGGCAAAACCAGCCAGCAGGGTAATGCCACAGCCGGGGGGAGACTTTTTATGCAAGTCCCCCCGGCCAAAGCATTCATCCCTACCGACCAGTCAGCCTGGCCAGGGGCCCTGGGGGAGTGGGGACCCCCCCAATAAAGGGGTCCCCCCCCTCCAGGACTTACCTGACCAGGCTGAAGCCTGGTGCTGTCCTCGATGCCCCTGGGCGGTGGGCATCGAGCTGATGGTTTTGTGTAAAAAATAGAATAAAAACCATTGTTTTTTACTGTGGCACTACAAGTGCCAGCAAGCCTCCCCAGCAAGCTGGGACTTGGATAACCACAAGTCCCAGCCTGCTGGGCATTAAAGGGCCCGCTGGGTCTTGTAGTGCCACCGTAAAAAAAATAGTTAAATAAAACACACTGACACCCGTTTTAAATAAAAGTTTAATACACACATTACATACATACTGATACTTACCTTTCTTGATCCCGTAGGTAGCCCTGGTCCTGATGTCCTGTGTCGTCCTCCAGGTCCATGTCGGCTGTCTGCGTCGTCCTCCAGGTCCATGTCGACGGTCCGTGTCGTCCTCCAGGTCCATGGCGGTGTCCGGGTCCGAAGAAATCCATGTTGGAGCTGTGGAAGGAAATCCTACTCACCTGGTCCTGCGCTGAAGAAGTCTTCTCTTGATCCGACGTAGTCCAGGTAATCTTCAAGCTGTCGCCGGTCCCCGCTGTCTCCGCTGTCCGTGCATCGCGCTGAGGAGAGATGCTGAAGTTTCATATTCGGCGCCTCTCCTCAGACTGAATTCTATTGGCCGCCTAGCAGGCCAATCAGGAGCCGAGAAAGTCGGCTCCTGATTGGCCTGCTAGGCGGCCAATAGAATTCAGTCTGAGGAGAGGCGCCGAATATGAAACTTCAGCATCTCTCCTCAGCGCGATGCACGGACAGCGGAGACAGCGGGGACCGGCGACAGCTTGAAGATTACCTGGACTACGTCGGATCAAGAGAAGACTTCTTCAGCGCAGGACCAGGTGAGTAGGATTTCCTTCCACAGCTCCAACATGGATTTCTTCGGACCCGGACACCGCCATGGACCTGGAGGACGACACGGACCGTCGACATGGACCTGGAGGACGACGCAGACAGCCGACATGGACCTGGAGGACGACACAGGACATCAGGACCAGGGCTACCTACGGGATCAAGAAAGGTAAGTATCAGTATGTATGTAATGTGTGTATTAAACTTTTATTTAAAACGGGTGTCAGTGTGTTTTATTTAACTATTTTTTTTACGGTGGCACTACAAGACCCAGCGGGCCCTTTAATGCCCAGCAGGCTGGGACTTGTGGTTATCCAAGTCCCAGCTTGCTGGGGAGGCTTGCTGGCACTTGTAGTGCCACAGTAAAAAACAATGGTTTTTATTCTATTTTTTACACAAAACCATCAGCTCGATGCCCACCGCCCAGGGGCATCGAGGACAGCACCAGGCTTCAGCCTGGTCAGGTAAGTCCTGGAGGGGGGGGACCCCTTTATTGGGGGGGTCCCCACTCCCCCAGGGCCCCTGGCCAGGCTGACTGGTCGGTAGGGATGAATGCTTTGGCCGGGGGGACTTGCATAAAAAGTCTCCCCCCGGCTGTGGCATTACCCTGCTGGCTGGTTTTGCCTGGGGCTGGTTCTTAAAATACGGGGGACCCCTAGTCATTTTGTCCCCCGTATTTTGGGAACCAGCCCCGGACCTGGAGCCTGGGGCTGGTTGTTAAAAATCGGGGAACCCCTATTTGTCGGGTTCCCTGATTTTTAATTACCGGCCCCGGCTCCTTCAGCCTGGTGCTGGTTTCGGCTGTGGGGGGGACCCCACGCCGTTTTTTTTTTTTATTTATTTATTTTTTCTATTTTTTTACACTGTAGCCTGCACGGATCTGACTGATCCGTGCAGGCTAAAACGCAAATAGAACAGGAAAATGGTGTTCTATTTTCCTGTCGTATTTGCGTGGGTGTTTTACACCACTTAGCAGCCGTATTATCAGTACGGCTGCTTAGTAAATCAGAAACCACCATTCTTTTGAATGGTGATTTCTGTCGTATCCTATCGATGGTGTAGGGCATTCGTATTTGTAACTACAAATACGAATGTTCCATCTTTAGGACTACGAATTGTTGTATTTTTGGGATTGTAAATCCCGAAAATACAAATTCGTAAAAAAAAGGTGTATTTCTCCCTACGAATACACCTTTTTTCTACGAATCCATTTTGGTAAATGTCCCCCATAATATCAACAACGTAATGCCCATTACACATAATTCCACACACTGTAATGTCAATTAAATATAATGGCACGCACCGTAATGCCTATTTCACATAATGCCAACACCGTAATGCCCATTACACATAATACCAACAATGTAATGCCCATAAAACATAATGCCACACGCCATAATGCCTATTACACATATTGTCAACACCGTAATGCCCGTTACACATAATACCAACGATGTAATGCCCATAAAACATAATGCCACATGCCATAATGCCCATTACACATAATGCCAACACCGTGATGCCCATTAAACATAATAATGCCTATTACATATTATACCAAATAACTGCTGCTTACCTACATGCTCATTATTAGAGGAATATCACATGTTGCCAGGAGTTACATGCTTCTTGCCCGGGGTTTGATTCTTGTTGCTATGGAGTGCTCCATGCTCATTGCTGGGGGAAGGGGCATGTAGCACTCCATAGGGGGAGTGCTGTTGCCAGGGAGGGTAATATTTTTTGTCAGGTGGGAGACAGGGTACTTGCTCGTCACCAAGGGGTTCCATAGTTCCATTTAAATAGCGTGCCAGCGCTACCCAAATCCACACTTCTGGGTAACACTGGTCGCGCTATTCTCTTCTAACAGACACTAGAGGTATGGCAGTACCTCTAGTGTCTGTCTACTCAAAGGCGGCGGCCATTTTTGCATGGGCATTCCCCTTACATTCGGGCGGGCGGGAAGCCAGTGTGTGGCAGTGCGGCTGCACACGAAGCCTTGAGGTGGATGCGGCAGCAGGAGACAGCTGGCCCAGCCTGGGTGGTATGTGGCACCCTGCCCCCCGGCCAAGCCCGTCCCTGGGCAGCGGCCCTGCAGGCAGTGCTACATCCACACGCAAGGCTGCAAAATTTGTATGGACCAGAATAAGGTACCAGTCCTTACTAAATACACAGAAAACCTGGCTAGACAGAAAAAAACTAGGGGCCTGATTCAGACCTGATTGCACAAATGTGAATTCTCAGGCTGTGCGATTACCGATAGACCGCGCATTCTCACCACCCATAGTAAGCATATGCGAGGCCGTCCTGTGATCAAAGCTTGCTACTTTTTTAGGAATCAATTAGACTAGCAATTTCAAAGTGTTCAATTAGTGTAGCAATTAAAGAAAACTCCTATAAGGTATATTCCAGGTTATATTTAGTCCCCATTCGCCTTCATCGCATCTATCCTAATTCATCAGACCTATGCTGGAGAACTGTGAGCAGAAGGGGACGTTCTACCACATCTGTTGCTCATTCCCAATTATAGCCCACTTCTGGATGATGGTTCTCTCCCTCCTCTCTCAACTTGTCGCCCCTCCTACTCCCATTGAATCCATTAATCTACTCTTATGCGCCCCAAACGATCACTTCCCTAAGGAATCGAATAAGTTAATACTACATATTGCTTGTGCGGCTTAATACCAAATAGCTAGCAATTGGAAAAATCCAAACGTTCCTAGTTGACAAGAACTAATCAATAGAATGTGGTTCATAGCTAAAATGGAATATATTACAAGTCTACAAAACAACACTGTCCGTAAATTCCACTCTATCTGGCTCCCATGGTAAACATATCACAACACCCCTCTCCCCGGTCATTCTTAAAAATTATTTTCACATGCGAATAACTTCTCCTCTCAGTTCTACTTCACAACTTACCATCTTCAACTCTTCCTCTTTCTTCTTCCTCCCCATCGCTGGGACCCCTCCCCCCTTCTTTTCCCTTTCCCACATATCCCTTCAAACCATCCAGCTTACCTTTGTAACCATCCCAATATACCAATAGGTAGTGCCGATCTTTTAATTTAAGCCTAAATTGAACTAAATTGCACAGCATTTCGGCCACTGCCCTATCTGATTAGACGAGGGTTAATATCACTCAATAATACTATTGTACTCACTGTACTTATGATTCACCATTACAGTCATGTTTCAATGTATCCGGTCATGTCTCTCCATTACATTGACCTTTTAAATTTAATTATTGTAAACATTACCACAATCGTATGCTTATCTTGCTAAATACGCTATGTCAGGCATGTCCAAACTGTGGCCCTCCAGCTGTGGTGAAACTACACATCCCAGCATGCCTTGCCATAGTTTTAGCATTCCCTGATAGCAAACCTGTAGCAAGGCATGATGGGACTTGTAGTTTCACAACAGCTGGAGGGCCATAGTTTGGACATGCCTGCGCTATGTATCTACATTTATTCAATAAATTGTATGACTTAAGAAAAAGCTTCCTACTTTTTTATTGGCTGGCTGTTTGCAAGGTGATTGACATGAAGTTGACCTTTGTGGGTGGTGACTAGCTGTTTTTGGGGAGTGTCAGGGACAACACAGGCATGCCCAGGTGTTTGGAGGGACGGTTTGTGATGTCAGCTCAATCCATGATCAGCCTGATTCTATCACAGCTACCAAGTAAGTCCGGGGCTACGCACAGACTGCACACATTGGGAAAATCATTAGATGGTGAGCAGCTTGAGAATGGATTTGAAGGCAAATGCCCAATCCAGCTACTTTTCACAAGCCATGCTAAGCAGGCTTGCAGAGGGCGGGATTTCACTCTGGGTGGCATACCTGATCAATGGGCTTCGAAAATTAGCAGCAGTGTGATCCGGCCTGAATCCCCCCCCCCCCCCCAAAAAAAAAAAAAAAAACAAACAAGGATCCACACTAATTTCACTTAAAAGTACAGAGATCAACACTAATTTCACATCGCACACCTGGATCCATGCTAAATCCAACCAGTTTGTTGTATGTGTTTTGGGCCTTTTGAACAGTTTAGGGTCTAATTCAGATCATTTGCATGCATGAATATATGTGAAGCCATTTGCTCCCTGGGTTTGCGCATTTGTTTGCGCATTTGTCCCTATCCCATTGGGGACAGGACCAATTTGGACCATAAATCGGGATTAAATTGGCCTCTATGTTTGATGCATCATGGGATTTAATTGCACCATAAAAAGCATTTTCTAATATCAGCTGTTAATCCCAAATCAATGCTCATTTAACATTATGTAGCACAGGAACCTAACTGTATTTTAAATGTAGGATGCTAAACAATGAGCCATTGTTGACTTTATATGGTGTAAACAATTGGTACTTTAAAAAGAAGGTTTTAGTTTTGCCAACTGTTAGCTGGTACAAACCCAATGGTACAAACCCAATGAAAGAAAGCAAATTTGAAATGAGCTTGATGACAATATCTGTTTAAGGTTTCATAAGAAAGCACAAAGGTGGAACTTGAGTGTGGGATACGTAGAAAGTACAAGAACCAGATGCACTAAGCTTCAAAAGTGATACAAGGGACAGTAATAAACAGCCAGCCAATCAGCTCCTACCTGCCGTGTCACAGACTGTGTTTGAAAAATGTCAGGCAGGAGTTGATTGGTTGGTTGTTTATAACTCTGCATTTTATCACTTTTGAAACTTAGTGCATCTGGCCCCAAGAGAGGTACAGTACATTAACTGTTCTGCTACTACTGTCATATCACATGTCTTTACTATTTACAGATTCACTTAAGGGAAACACGTAAAAACCTAATACTGTAGGTCAACAAATATACAAAGTTTGACATGGCTACAACTCTATGATGGATTAAAAGACTTGGTGATAAACGCTTCCGACTCCTCTTACAGTGAAAAGGATAAAGGTCTGTCAAGACTGCGCTGCACTGCTGTAGGATTCCAGGTGGCGTTGAGATGCAAACCCAGCATTATGCTGAATAGATGCTATTTTTGGAGCTGTAAAGTTTAATAGGTTCATCAGTGAAAAATCCACTTTGTGCACAAAAATTGCTGAAGTTCCAACTGAGGTTTTCAAGCCAGCAAACATTATAAGATCAATAGGTTAAAGTGAGTGCCATATTTACCAAAAGGTAATCCTGTGAATTGTACACGCTCAGCATCCTTCACCTTTACAACTACAGGATTAGCAATAAAAAAAATAACAGATTCTTGTTCTCTCAAGGCTTAGGAAACTGGTTTTCCATCTAAGGTGGATAGTTTCTCATTTTCATCATTGGTAAAGCATACTGTACAGTACTGTGTGTTAGAACGTTTGATGTGGTTTTTTGTATATGTAAATGGACTTCAACTGCCAGGACATAAATCAGAATCCTGATTGTTATACACGGATGTAATTCCAATTGTGCAATGTGTTCAGCTGTGTTGCACACTTTATGTCAAACCACCGAAAACAATCACAGTAGAGATGGCTCAGATCCCACGCCATTTCAGTATGGCCCTTAAGAAGCGTTCCTGCTACTGAGAAACTGTGTTATCTGCAGCCATCCTACTGCATATTATTTAGATGATTGGTGCCCATCCTGACAAAACATTATGGATAAAATACATGGTACTTGTGTATTTTGGCGGCCCCCATCGCATCGCATACCATAACGCATACGATGGTATGCGATGCGACGCGATATCGTACGATAGTGCACGATGGCATACAATTCATACGATGCGATTAAACATTGTATAAGCACCCTAATGGGTGCTTATACAATGTTAAGCACCCAAATGGGTGCTTACAATGTTAAATGCACCCCCACGCCACCCCCCCACTATAAACGTGAACCCGAAGCGTGGCGAGCGCAGCGAGCCCGCGAGGGGCGGCGGTACGCGTCCTACGACCTTTTCATACCCCCACTATCCACGTCGGCGTGGAGTTGAGAATAGAATAGTGTGGCGAGCGCAACGAGCCACCGAGCCCAAAGCGTGGGCTCGGTGGCTCGATGCGCTCGCCACACTATTCTATTCTCAACTCCACGCCGACGTGGATAGTGGGGGTATGAAAAGGTCGTAGGACGCGTGCCGCCGCACCTCACGGGCTCGCTGCGCTCGCCACGCTTCGGGTTCACGTTTATAGTGGGGGGGTGGCGTGGGGGTGCATTTAACATTGTAAGCACCCATTTGGGTGCTCAAAAGCACCCTTTAGGGTGCTTATACAATTTTTGGTCGTATAGGGAGTCAAAATCGCGTCGCATCGCATCGTATGCCATCGGGTGCATGGCATGCGATGCGATCTGTTCGTCGTACGACGGACATCGGGGGCGCCGCCAAAATACACAAGTACCAATACATTTCTCATATTGTGATGTCATCCTATCTATGGTTTTTTAAATAAATATATTTATATACCAGGTCCTGTTTAGGGGCCTCATTCAGACCTAGTTGTAGGGTAGCAAGGATTCACAAACGACATCTCCCATTGCAAGGATGAGTGTGTGGGCAGGGGGCACACAGCACAGGGAAAGGTCCCTCCCACCACAACACTAGAGTGTGAGCGCTTTGCTATATTACATTACCGGCTGCCACTACAGTAGCTGTGAAGCCAGAGACAGGTCATGTTCCGACCTGCGTTGTCTCGACTGCTCACCCTAAAAAATACATTCTGGGTTTGAGGCCCTATGTCCATTATATTATTTATATTTCCTTTATATTGAAATATTGGGACACTATAAGTATTTTCAGCATTAGTTTTAGGATTTTACCCTCCCATTTGCAGATTAATGACTCTCCACTTCATATTTGCAATTATGGTGCATTTCCATAACATACAAATTAATTTCCCTGATGAACATACTGCAGCTTAATTTATGGGAAATTTACTACCTTTTAGTGACTTTCTATGGCATCCAATATTATATCTGATTTTAATCCAGACACCACGGGTGACATTTAATAGGATGCGATTTTTAGTCATTTTTAAATTCGCCCATTATCGCACTTTTTTAAATCTTATTTTTTGCCGCGAATTCACATATTTAATGAGGTGCATATTCCGGGTAAAAAAGAGCGAATAAGTGCGATAATGTGCAAATTTTAGTCATGAAAATGTGTGATATTTAGGCATGAAAATGTGCGAAATTGAGGAAATGTGCGAATTTGTGTTTAAAAAACAAACAAAACAAAAATGGCGTGAGGTCCCCCCTCCTGAGCATAACCAGCTCCAGGCTCATTGAGCCAGACCTGGATCCAAAAATATGGGGGGGGAGAAAGCATAGGGGTCCCCCGTATTTATGAAACCAGCCCCGGACTCTTGGACCTCCATGCGGGGAGGTCTGCTGGCACTTGTAGTTCTCCTGCATAAAGCAATGCTAGTTATGTGAGATTTAACTCTATCAGACCGGCGTCTACTGGCCACAGATGCCGGTGACAGCCCCGGGCTTTAGCCCTTGGCGGATGAAGCCTGGGGGGAGGGGGAACCCCTTTGTCGGGGGTCCCCACTCCTCAAGGTACAGTACCCCAGTCATGGTGCTCATGTTTCGGCCAGGGACCTTATATAAAAAGTGTTCCCCGGCTGTGGCATGAGACCGCAGGCTGTGAGAGCCCGGTGCTGGTTTCAAAATACGAGGGACAACCATATTTTTTTGTCCCCCTTATTTTTGGAACCAGGACCGGTCCAAGAGTCCGGGGCTAGTTTCATAAATACGTGGGACCCCTATGCTTTTTGTCCCCCATATTTTTGGAACCAGGTCTGGCTCAATGAGCCCGGGGCTGGTTATGCTCAGGAGGGGGGACCTCATGTCGTTTTTTCTTTAAAAAACTCACACAATAAATTCGCACATTATCGCACTTTTTTTCAAGGAATACGCACCTCATTAAATATGCAAATTCTTGGAAAAAAGTGATTTTACAAAGTGCGATAATGGGCGATTTTGAAGGTGCAAAGAAATTGCATTCTATTAAATGTCACCCAATGTGTCTCTCATTATCTCCTACTATCACTCTAATGTCTTTCTACCATTTGTATGTTCATTGCAGTCCTTGTATTTCTACCATTGCCACCTTCATATTACTTTCATTGGCTTCTTGTCTTCTATCCCTCTCTCTGGCTGTCCTTACTGCCCCCTCTCGAAGCCTTCATTACGACCAGCTTCAATAACTACACCCCACTCACTATAGCTATACCCTAGTCCATTCTTTGTTCCTCTGCTCCTTTTCTGTGCAGTCAGGATGTGAGGACATTAGAACACACCTTCTCTCTACTATCTGCGTGCATTCAAACATACATGAGGCTTATACTGTAGCTTTCTGTGGGGCTATCATAATGGCCAATGAGGGATGCATGGCTAGAAATACGTTACTTAGGGGCTGAGTCACACTTGTTCGCACAGGACTGAATTCATCCCCATACCTGATGTTTTTGGTCTCTTCACCAAGGTGCTCACAGCCAGAGTGATAGTCAGGGGCCATCTTCAAACTGGTCAAAGCCGCGGCTGCCCATGGCCATATTTTCTGTGGGAAGCTCAGCCAGGTGGCGGCCCAGGGGGGAAGCATTTTTACTATCACATATTCCTGTTCAGAACTTTATAAAGCAGCTACAAAAGTGCAGAGAACACTTTATAATGTTCTGCTGTATATTCATGATCTATAGACTCCACTGCAATGCCAACTTACACCCCTCGCAGCTAACTGATTTGACTCATAAGTGTATAATACTGTACTGAATAACATGGAAACGGCTTCAGCCATTTTTCATTACCCGCAGGCATCGGCAAGTGTGTGTGTGCATTTGCCGACACCGGCATCCCGCTGGGTCCTCGCTGAAGCGGATATCGGAGGCAGTGTACATTGCCCTGTGTATATGGGCCTTAAGATGTGTACATACAGTACGATTTTTACTAGTGGACGATTTTGACTAAGCTATTTTGACTAGATTCACTGGTGATTTTAACTAGCTGCACTAGTGAGTTTGACTAGATCAGGGTTGCCTACCTGACCCTCTCCTTCCTGGAGAAAATGCTTTGTTTCTGGACTTCTCTGGTAATGTATGATTGCCATCACCTGTAGTGAGCTAGGTATTTGATAAGAAAGGTGTTTCACCGCAGGTAATACATTACCAGGGAAGTCCAGGAACTGAGCATTTTCTCCCTGAAGGAGAGGGTCAGGTAGGCAACCCTGGACTAGATGCACTGGTGATATTGACTAGATGCACTGGTGATTTTGACTAGGTTCAGTAGTGATTTTCACTAGATGCACTCTGGTGATTTTGAATTGACGCACTGGTGATTTTTACTAGATGCACTGGTGATTTTGACTGGATGCACTGGTGATTTTGACTAGATGCACTGGTGATTTTGACTAGATGCACTGGTGATTTTGACACTATGGCCCTTATTCAGATCTGATCCCAGTACAAATTTGTTCTCAAAATGGGCAAAACCATGTGCACTGCAGGTGGGGCAGATGTAACATGTGCAGAGAGAGTTATATTTGGGTGGGGTGTGTTGAAACTGGAATCTACATTGCAGTGTCAAAATAATGCAGCCAGTATTTACCCTGCACAGAAACAAAATAACTCACCCAAATCTAACTCTCTCTGCACATGTTACATCTGCCCAGTAGTGCACGCAGGGGGGGGGGGTTCTGAGTACCCAGAACCCCCCCAGGAGTCTAATGACCCTCGGATGAAAGCTGAGGGTCCCCTCTTTCAATGGGTACAAGAATTAAAAAAATCGGCCCTTGGGAACCGGAGATATCTGACTTCAAAGCAGGGGTCCCCTTCCAAGCCTGTTAATTGCTCTTCCCAGTCAGATATTTCAGGTTCTGTCTGACTTAGAGGGTATATTCCAAAAGCTGGGATTCTCCCCCTTTAATGGCCACTAGCAGCTTGTCTCTACTGTTCCCAGAACCAGAGATATCAGCCTTCCAGCAGCTGGTTACTGCTCCAGCTCCACACACCTGGTATGTAGTTTTATATACTCGTTGGCAGATTGCTCTGCCTCCTGAACTCTGATCCCCTAGTCCCCAGTACCATTTGGTAGGTGGGATTATCTAGTTTTTAATTCCATTAATATCTAAGAAATCTATTTCCGGGAACTGGAGATATCAGCAGCCAAGCAAGCTGTCCTCCCACCAGAAAATTATGAATAATAAGCCCACTCCACTATACACCCCTCCTCTGCGTCTTAAACATCCTCTACCACCCTGGAAGTTATGTATCAGGGCCCCTTCATTCAGCCCAATGCCCCCTTCTCCCACCTTATCTCCCACCATTTGTGCAGTAAAGGGATAATTAGTGGAAATTACTGATCCAGGCCCTACATGCTGAGCGGTTGATATAATACCCCCTACCACCCGAGGGACATCAAAGCTTCCCCCACCCCTACCGCTGGAGGATCGGTAGGGGCCCCAATATATTGCTATGCCCAGGGGTCTACACTGCTGTTGACGCCCCTGTATGTATATATATATATATATATATGTGTATGTATGTATGTATGTATATGTGTGTGTATATATATATATATATATATTTTATTATTATTATTATTATTATTATTTATATACATTTGGTCTATCTATAATACTTTAACTGACCCGGCATATACTAAGTGTCCATCTCTGTGCTTTGCTCCGCCCCTCTGGAAACCCCCTTCTGAAAATCCTGCATTTGCCCGGCTGCCCCACCTGCAGTGCACATGGTTTTGCCCATTTTGAGAACAAATTTGTACTGCTATCAGATTTGAATAAGGGCCTATATGCATTGGTGATTTTGACTAGATGCACTGGTAATTTTATCTATGTTCACTATGATAGTCTGTGATCTAGACTGGTGATTCTGACTTAGAAGGCCGCAAATTGGAATTGACTGCATAAGCGATTTTGATTATCTAGTCAAAATTGCCTGGCAAAATCACACTTTAGATACAGTGGTAAATTTGTAGGCCATTCAAGAGAGTGGGGGCAAGTCAGTGGCGTAGCTTGGTTTGGGGCGCCCCCCGCCGTAAATGGGGGGGCGCCTCCCCCCCTCCCCGCCGGCCTCCCCCCCCCGGCCGCCGGTGCCCCCCCCCCCATCGCTGCAGGCTTACCTGTCTGTGTGTCCAGGCTCCCCTCATGGCTTCAATTAATAATTCTTTGCAGACGGACCACGATAAAATGGCCGCCCCCATACCGCAGACAGTTTCAGAGAACTGTCTGCTTTATGGGGCGGCCATTTTATCGTGGTCCGTCTCCATAGAATTGATTGAAGCCAGGAGGGGAGCCAGGACGCACAGACAGGTAAGCCTGCGGGGGATGGAGGGTGGGGGCACTATAGCACTGCAGCCCCCCGGCGCCCCCACATGCACAGCCCCCCCAGTGACCGCAGGGGCTGCGGTGCTATAGTTACGCCACTGGGGCAAGTGCTAGATATTTCACAATTCCAGAACTGAAGAATAAGGGTGACATTTAATAGAGCCCGATTTTGTGTTTTTGGCGATAATTAGGAAACAAAATGGCGTTATTGCATTTTTTTCCTCAAATCGTCCATTTAATAGGGTGTGCAGTTTCCGAAAACTCGCACTTTCTCAATGTGCGGGAAAAATTCGCATTTTTATCGCATCCAGATGTTTTCGCACAGAAAAGTATACAAAATGCATATTTAATGGGATTCGTCTTGATCCGACGTAGTCCAGGTCTTCTTTAAAAAAAAAAAATGCGTTTGCTCCTGCTGCTACCCGTCTGGCGAACTAGCCGGAGAGATGCTGATGCTCCATCTTCAGTGTCTCTCCTCCGAATGATTCTATTGGCCGCCTAGCGGCCAATCAAGAGCCGAGTTTGGCGGCCAATAGAATCGTTCGGAGGAGAGACGCTGAAGATGGAGCATCAGCGTCTCTCCGTCTAGTTCGTCAGACGGGTAGCAGCGGGAGCAGACGCATTTTTTTTTTTAAAAAGAAGACCTGGACTATGTCGGATCAAGAGGACAGATCTTGATCCGACGTCGGATCCGAGGACCTTGGTTAGTAGGATTTTCTTCCACAGGTCCCCCTATGGATTTCTTCGGATCCTGGACCCCGGACTCTACAGCCCTGGAGCCCCGGACCCAGGGACCTACCTATGGGCTCAAGATAGGTAAGTATCAGTATGTGTGAGCTGTATATGTATTAAAGTTTTATTTTTGATGGGTGTCAGTGTGCTTATTTAACTATTTCATTTACTGTGGAACTACAAGTGCCAGCAGGCCCTTTAATGGCCCGCATGCTGGGACTTGTGGTTCTCCAAGTCCCAGCATGCGGGGGAGGCTTGCTGGGACTCATAGTTCCACGGTATAAGAGAATAGTTTTTAATCTATTTTTTACACAAAATCAGCTCAATGCCCACAGCCCATGGGCATCGAGGACAGCCCCGGGCTTCAGCATGGGCAGGTAAGTTCTGGAGGGGGGGGACCTCTTCTTTGGGGGGTCCCAACTCCCCCAGGACCCCTGACCATGCTGATCGGTCAGGGGGATGAATGCTTGGCCGGGGGGACTTGTTTAAAAAGTCTCCACCCGGCTGTTGCATTACCCTGCTGGCTTCTTGGGCCCGGTGCTGGTTCTTGAAATACGGGGGACCCCTACTCATTTTGTCCCCATATTTTGGGAACCAAGACCGGCCCTTGAGCCTGGTGCTGGTTTTATAAAATCCAGGGGACCCCTATTTGGTTTGCCCCGTGATTTTATGAAACCAGGACCGGCTCTTTGAGCCCAGGGCTGGTTATGCTCACGAGGGGGGACCCCACGCCGTTTTTTTTTTTTACCAAAAATCGCATGTTTTGAAATGCGCACATTTCCATTACTTAAAATCGCCACAAATCGCACCATATCGCAATTTTTCCCGCAAATTCGCATTTCAGTAAATATGCGAGTTGTAAAAGTGCGATTTGCGTCGATAGGGTGCGATTTCTAAAAATGTGATAAAATCGCATGCTATTAAATGTCACCCTATATATCTACATATTTCTATATGTATAAGACTCATCTATACACTGATGTTGCTACAGTACATAAACACAGTTTACACTGCTCAGCACCGATCACAAGAGATATGTTCTACTTTGTGAAGTGTACTTACTAAGTGGATGACTATTACTAAGACAGTCTTTTAACCAAAACCATTTATTTCTACTCCAGAGGCTTTGTGCATTACTGCAAGCTGGTCAGGGAAAAGAAAAAGTCTAAATGAAGAAGGACTGTCTTTGCTAGAGCTTCACACTTTATAATGCATATCCCACGTACCACAACTTGCAGTAGGGGAATCAAATCTTTGTTCTGCACCCTCCATCTCATTTCAATTCTTCCCTGCCTCAGTACAGTGACATAAAATAATATAAATGAAGTAAATAAGAATGGATAACCAGTGCTCAGCTGCTTTCTAGATCCTGTGACCAAAATTAAACGTTGGCTTTTTAGATGGTAGTGCTAACTTACTAGATTGAAAGCTCCTCAGGGCAGGGCCCTCTTTCCTCTTGTTGTCAAAGCCCTCTTCTCTTCAATTTCACTCACAACTTTCCGACACTTAAACACTCAGCAACCATCTTCATCCACATACTCATCTCCATCTTTGGCCACCAGCCCCTAGTAGTACGTTGGCCAAGTCCTCACTACTTACATTTAAGCTGTATTGTGTATTGAACTGTGGCGCTCTTTGTTACCTGTAATCTATTTTTATATATTTACTGTAATGCTAAATTTTGTACTGTACTGTACTGTTCCTTTGTAGGGCGCTGCAAAACATTTGTGGCACCTTATAAATAAAATAATACTATACTACTGTAAAATGATATTGCCATATTTATATTGCTATATCAAATTGCTATTTTCCCTTGAAGTATTATGCATCAGTGTGCTGAGAGATTTACACATATGCAGAAAGACGAATGTAATTGTATCTTATAAACCATACATTGCCATTGTTTAGCTGTTTATTGAAAGACTTCACTGCACATACTTTCCTGTTTTTTAAGTGTATAGTTTTGATGCACGTATGTATATCTCTACAGGGAAGTATATATAATACACACATAAATCCTGTAATTAACATTTAGCAGTAGCACAGGGCATGATTTGTCTTTCACTAAATCATTAAGATGTATCTCCTTTATCAACTAAAGTTCTTTTGTGCACCACTAGAAGCAGACTATGACCACGAGGAGTAGGATGCTATATTTATGGTTTTTAAGGAGTTAATAAGGGAAAGGAGGCGCTTTCCAGATCCAGTCCTGCCAGCAACGGAATGTGGGAGGGGGTAACCTAGCAACAGTCTCTCCATCTTTGTTACCTAGGAAACAGACCATACAGTAGGACTGTATTATTCCTATATAACAGAACGAGAATGCTTTGACTCTGGACTGAAATCACAAGACACAATCAGACTTAATTTCCCCCGATTTATGCCACACGACATGTGTATAGTTAGAGTAACAAGAATGATTCAGATCTCTTGATTTAATTGTCATCGAGCCTATTTCTAGCCAACTGAGTATTCTATTTAAGTTGTCATAATTTTCAGTATCTGTTAAAAAAATATATAAAAACAACAGCCAGTAAACAGGTATACTGCCTCCCATGTATACTTTCCTATATTGTTCAGGCTACCTTATGTAGCAAGAGATATGCAGACTATATGACTCTAGCCTTTACACACTGTAGTTCCATTTCAATGATTTTACACAGGTGATATGTATAGTTCTGCTATATGCGAGGCTTTGGTTTGTACAATTAATTTTGTTTGGCTGTAGAGTATTTTACATTCATGTTAAATCCACAAGTTACTATTAAACTGCAGGTTGCAGTGTTTGCTATATGTGAGTTGAGATTCCCAGAGACATGAACAAATGAGTAAATTAGAAAAAAAACTCAACATGAGATTTGCAAATCTTAAGGCCCCTCATACACTCTCCGAGGGGAAAAGTCACATCTGACCCACCTTGAGCCGCCAAGGAAAAGGTGGCAGGATCCCATGCAACATTGTATGCAGTCCTTCTCCATGTGCTGCATTGCATGAAATCCCGTTCCCCGCTGCCGAAACCACACATCGATTCGGATGACATACACATGCGATGTGGGCAAATTTCACCCGATTTATCAGCCCGATTTGCCAGAATCGGGTCAAATTGGGTCCAGATAACATAGGCCCTTATTCTAGTGCACTCTTTCTGACAAAATCCTTCTTAGATGGACAAAACCATGTGCACTGCAGGTGGGGCAGATGTAGAATGTGCAGAGATAATTAGATTTGGGTGAGTTATTTTGTTTCTGTGCAGGGTAAATACTGACTGGTTTATTTTTACACTGCAATATAGATCTCACTTTGAAGTAAAACCCCACCCAAATCTAATTCTCTCTGCACAAGTAACATCTGCCTAACCTGCAG
This sequence comes from Crinia signifera, assembly GCF_055691185.1. NCBI lineage: Eukaryota > Metazoa > Chordata > Amphibia > Anura > Myobatrachidae > Crinia > Crinia signifera. The sequence goes on from NC_139224.1 coordinate 63,176,370, forward strand.
TGCACATGGTTTTGTCCAGCTAAGAAGGATTTTGTCAGAAAGAGTGAACCAGAATAAGGCCCATAGTGTATAGGTAACATGGAACGTTCTATCTCATTGAGCCACAGCTCTCAGCATTCTCTATCAGACATTGAAGCCTAACGGTACCCACACACAGTGCGATATGTTCTATGTGTTTTTGCACTAGATTGCATCGCATTTAGTTCAAATCACATGGGATATGCTAAAACAGCGTGCGATTTGGACTACATGCGATGCAATCTAGTGCTGCCAGCACATACTTTTTGTACTTTGGGTTATGCGATATGCGGGAGCACATATCGCACCAAAAGCCTTTCAGAAACACGGTGCGGTGCGTTTTGCACTAAAAAGTTCAAAAGGCATCCAGCCATCGCACCGTGTGGGCACCATAAGTCTATAGTAAGGAACAGTCACATGTCATAGAAACATAGAAACATAGAAACATAGAGTTTGATGGCAGATAAGAACCACTTGGCCCATCTAGTCTGCCCCTTTTTTAAACATGTTACCTCAAACTATATTTGATTCTTATTTTTTTGTAAGGATATCAATATGCCTATCCCAAGCATGTTTAAATTGTACTACTGTATTTGCGTCTACCACCTCTGATGGGAGGCTATTCCACTTATCTACCACTCTTTTCTTCCTCACATTTCCCCTGAATCTTCCTCCCTTTAGTTTCAGTGCTTTCTACCTCGTGTTCTGTTGCTCCTCTTCCTGTGAAGAAGGTCTCCCACCTGTACCTTGATAAAGCCCTTGATATATTTCAAAGTTTCTATCATGTCCCCCCTTTCCCTTCTCTGCTCCAAAGTATACATATTAAGATCTTTTAGTCTTTCCTGGTACGTTTTGTGATGTAGGCCATGCACCATTTTAGTTGCCCTTTGTACAGTCTCTAATGTATTTATATCCTTCTGGAGATATGGCCTCCAGAACTGAACACAGTACTCTAGATGAGGTCGTACCAATGACCTATACAGTGGCATTATTACTTCTTTCTTTCTACTGCTGATACCTCTCCCTATGCAACCAAGCATCTGACTTGCCTTCTTCATTGCTTTGTTACGTTGCCTCATCAATCATTTGTTTTACCCCTCTTGGTGTGTCTACCCTGTTGCATACCTTTGTGTCATCTGCAAAAAGGCACATTTTACCCTGTAGTTGTGGCACAGTGGATAGTATTATTGCTTTGTAGCACAAACATCATGAATTCAATTCAGACCAAGACAATCTTTGTGTGGAGTTTGTCATGGAGTTTGTATGTTCCTTCATGACTAGGGTTGGATCCAGAACGCTCCGGGTCCAGGGGCAGTATGAACTGGTCCCATTCACTGTACTGTAAATGCGCCGCTGGGAGATGCTGACATCTCCAAGCGAGGCACTGGCCCCACCTTCCGATTACATCACCCACCCGGCTTAATGCACCCGGATTTTGTACCCGGGTTGCAAGAGCTTGTTAGCATGAAAGGGCCCGGATACAAGCAGCGCTCGGCGCTTCCCGTCTGACTCGAATCCGGGCGCACGGGCAAAACGTCATCGCCCGGCATCGGATTCTCGCGAGATCACAGAACCCTTAAATTCTGCAACCTCGCGCCGCCATCTTCACTCCAATCTCGGAGAAGGGAAGGGAAGGGTGTGCTGCTGCTGTGTGTGGTCTCTGCTGGGGCCCGTGCTGCTGTGTACTGTGTCTCTGCTCAGTGATCAAGACATCACCATTGCAAGGATGACTGGTGCTGTGTTTTGTCTCTCCTTTGTGCTGGGGCCTGCCTCTGCTGAGTCTGCTCCTGTATAGTCAGTCACAGTGTGATAGTCCACTGGTGCTGCTAGTGCCACTGCCTGCCCTGCACTGCCTAGTGTCTGCTGCAGTCTGCTCTCTGCTGTTGCCACTGGCTAGTGCCTTCCTGCCTTTAAGTCCCCTGAAACAGTGACACCTAGATCCCTCTCTTCCTCAGTAGTTTCCATTAGAGTGCCATTTATACTATATTTAGTCTTTGGATTTTTTTGTGTCATGTTTGGTTATATACAGTGAAATTATCATGCAGTATACAGCATATTATGCTTCATTTTATTTCACAACTTACATATTGGTTGAAAGTAAGCAATGCCTATTTAAAAAGACAATGATACACCAATGGAAGTTAGATTTTTTTTTTAAAATGCTTTAGCCATTAAGCTTTCATATGCAAAGTGATGAATAACAAGTGGTGGATTTTACCTAAGGGATACAACACAAAGTCCCCCCATTTTCAATTCTATAGCTGCCACCAGTCTTGACTCGCTGGCCCAGCCCCTCCATTACACCTATCTCCCGCACCTGTATGATCAATGCTAGTGCAGGCACAGAAGCTAGCAGGTGACAGTCCTCTTATGTACCCAACGTGGAGGAGTTACCTGTGCAGTGGCTTCCTATTGGCAGTCCTGCCTGCTAATTTTATACATGGCTGACAGTCTCAGGAGAAAAATGCCCCCCCCCCCCCTCATTTCTTCAGAGTTAAGGCCCCCATACACTTCTGCGAGGGAAGAAGTTTCAGCCATGTCGCATGCGATTCTTTTGCATGCAATATATCAAATGCGATGAGTCTGATATATCCTTAGTGCAGCCCTAGTGATCTTTGGGCTCCAATCCAATGAGTGTGGGACCCACGCACATCTGTTTGGAGCTTAAACACATCTGATTTGCCAGTTTTCATATGATTTATGCATCAAGATGAGATAAAATCGGACAAGAGTATAACCAGCTTTAGAATTCTGCCCACATGCAGAAATGGCGCTGGAGTCAACGCGTTAACTCCCCGGACTGATGGCGGTAGGAACCGCCACTGATAACAGCTATATGAAGCTGCATTTGGATAAAAAAGGGTTATCGCATTTCTGCACTTAACGACGGGAACTTTTTAAATTCAGAAAGCTATCCGGTTAATAAAATACTATCATTGTGGACCAAGAAAATAAATGTTCTTGTATATCTGTTAAATCATTAACGTAACTTATACAGATGTGTTCTCCTACATTATTGCTGCAGTCATGTCAAACCGCATCTATTGGAGGGACAGTTCCTGTGTGACTGTTAGACCCAGCCATCTCTATCACAAATATTCACCCTGCGTGCTAAAAAAATAAATGTATTTGATCCCCTTACTGTACTTTTTTTTTCTTTTGCACAGCTGTACACCACTAGATAACCACACCTTAGGATGTCAGATAGACACAATTTTAAAGACAAAAAACTAATTTATCAATAAATAAACTTTTATCCTAAGGGTGTTGAGAAGAAAAATGCTGATACTGTAGGGAATTGTGATTCAAGAAAGTTTGGAAATCACTGGGCTAAGCACAAAAAAGAAAATTGTGTCAGCAGCAAGCAGTTGCGTGGAATGCCTTGTCATGGCCATTACCTGCCAGAGTGCCACAGCCACACGATTTAGGATGGAGGAATGGGAAGGAGGAGAGAACCATGCTGCTGCGGCCTCAAGACTTTAAATCCTGGCATGTGTATTTGAATTAGCTTCAAAGAAAATTGTAATGTGACAAATATGACTGACACTAAACATTAGAATCCCATTAGGGATGGTTGTACATTAGGGTGGCCAATCTCAGGATCAGGATCAGTTGGATCCCGGGATTTGTCCCAAAAATTGCTGGGATTTCAATCCCAGGTTTGGAGTCTCCAATCCCAGGATTAGACTGCCAGGCAGCGTCTGAGCACTCGTTCAAACGCTGTCGCGACTCAAACCAACCCCGCTCACCGGCTGCTCCGTCTAGCCCGCTCCCCAACTGCACCAAGTATGTAAGTAAATATGCACAGCGGTTGGTTTGGGGGGGGGGGGGCGTGGGATGTTTTTTAAATTAGGGATGCCAATCCCATAATCCCGGGATTGATCATTTTTCAATCCCAAATCCCGGGATTGAAAAAATGCCCCGGGATTGACATCCCAACATACAACAAGCTATTATTATTAACAATGTCAACAATTATACTGGTGAAACCACATTGACAACATTCACTGTTGAAAGTTCGCTTGGAACATGTTCACACTGCCAAAACGTTGACATTTTCACAAAGTCGACACGTGAAAAATCAACAGTCTGCAGGGACTGGAGGGTTAGCATTAGGCAGTGGATGATTAGGGTGAGGTTATGGGAGAGGAAAGTAAGGGTTAGATACTAGGGGGAGCGTTAGATAACATACTGGGGGGGGGGGTTAGGCTGCAAGTTGGAAAGTTAGGGTTAGGCCTAAAGGGGAGGGTTGTTTTGGGGTTAGCGATACTCACAGCTGGAACTACTGTAGAAAAGGCTGTAAACCACCATCAGATGACTGCTGGACCTAGAAGATAACTATGGAGCCACCAGACCCGCCAACCAGGTAAATCACCCCTCGATCACAGGAACACCTTGTCAATATTTTATCAGTGTTAGCATTACAGCCATGTCAATATTATAAATGTCGAGATGATGATAACGAAATGTAGACTAAATCGCCAAAACCCGTTTTTTTATTATATGTTTTATATTTGACTTGTTTTTTCCAAAATAATTGTCTACTTTATACTGAATATCTTAATTTGAGGCTTAACCTCACAACAATCTTTTATTTCAATATGGGCATGTTGTCTTTTGTATTCAATGTATCATACAGTATAGCCATCGTTTAATGTGCCCTATTTTTTATTTTTCAAGGTTCTAATTGAATGTAAATCACTGCATGCAGGGGCGGATTGGCCTGCTGGGAAAACGGGCCATTTCCCGGTGGGCCGGTCCAGATTTCCATCTGACTGGGCCACCGACTGTGCCAGGGCTGGTGCTATCAGCCCTGCGGTGCCGCGGCCATATTTGTTTTGGGCTATCCTGCCCTTCTTTATGACCAGGCTGCGGCCGCTTGGTGATGTCACCCGCGAGACGCCTTCAGCCTGGTAAGTAACACTCCCCCGGGCAGTAGCGCACTCCCCATCCCCTAAGCAGTAACGTGTGCACCCCTGCCGCCCCCCTGGGGCAGTAGCGAGCGCACGCACACACACCCCTGGAGTAGCGAGCGCACCCCCCTGGCTGCTTCGCGATTCACCCGGGGCCAGATTGCATAGCCAATCCGCCCCTGACTGCATGGATGTTTTTGTCTCTATAAAAAAATGTCTTCTCCCTATTAAGAAAACACAGAATGTTCAAAGGGTGCTAGTTATTTTGTAATGTACTTTAAATCATTTTAAGGCTAAACCTAAAACATGTTTTTTATTTTTTTATTTCCATTGGGGAGAACACATGTTTTCATAACCCACATTTTCTCTCTGCTGCCCCCCACCCCATCATATTTACAGTATTTTATACCTTAAATGATGAACTGTGTATTGAAATGACCAATTGACAATGCTTAGAAATTGATTTATTTTGTAACTACTTTTTATTTTAGCAACCAATATGTAACTGTACAGTTTAATATAAAAACAAAAATCTAAAAATTAGAAATGATAAATTAGGGGTAAATTTACTAAAGCTTCTAAAAATGAAAAGAGGTGATGTTGCCCATAGCAACCAATCAGATTATGTCCATCATTCTCTAGGATGCCATAGAGAAATGATAGAATCTGAATGGTTGGCAAAAGTACCTCTTTTCATTTTACAAGCTATAGTAAATCTACACAGTAAAGACAGAAGTGTTTCCATGCATAGTAAGGACAGTGCTGTATTTCCACCACCATCACCTATTGCTGATATTTATATGAGCCATGTACTATAAATGCCCGCACTTTCACAATTGTATTGCTCTGTGTAAAATAAACCCCATATATTTATAATAAAACACTATATTAGCAAATATATATCTATAGTAAATCAAATTTTACTATTAAATATACAGTCTGAACAAATGTATACATGGGGACCTGTTAAATGTTGCAAGTCCTAGTTATAGTTTTTATAATCCATGCTCTTTCTTCAGAGAAAAACTTTACCACGGTAATGGTGATCGCCCCATGCAGATTTCAAATGTATAGTTTATCTATTTTAGGAGCATGATCGGCTTGAAAATGAGGTACTTAATCATAGCCATTTACAGTACTACACGGTATCTCTAGGAAGCTGCTGTCCGCGGTGCTGAGGATTCAGACTACACAGCAGGTACTCTCCGCGGCACTCAGCCTAGAATGAGCTGTTCCTGGTGCTGAATAGTAAAATGAATTCCAGGGACAGCAACAATAAATGCTACAGGAATATGCTGTATATATTTGCATCAAATAGATATATAGCCGAAATAACGATTTTTATGTTTAATTGCATTGCATTGAAGGTTCATAAAATAAGGCTAAAAATAAGAAAATAAGAAAGTAAGAAAATATAACACTTCACACAATCAGATGCATAAATACCCCAAACTATTTTAATTCATTCATTTGCATCGTATGATTTACTGTATTTAGCATAATGTCCACACTTCCTCTTCAAAAAATGTCAGCCTTACACAGGCTGATGTCATCATCATAAATAACAAAATAAATACTTGAACACTGCATACATTATTAATATAACTGCATATCTGCCTCAACAGCTGGATAACAAACTCGGATGGATTATAGCGATAGTTAAGTGCACATACTGTAATATATGTCTTAGCAACATTAAATAAAGGTTCAGACCCATGAAAGTAATGTTGTCATGGAAACAGATCTAGTAACCAATCAAAATCATGGACTGTTCCAAGTTCCTGTTTGTGGGAAGGCCTTGAACCAATTCATAGGCATTGCCAGAAATTATTCATTCCTAAGGAAACCAGTTTCCATAGTGAAGTATTCTCTTACAGACAATTGTATTGTGCAAAGTTCAGACTCAAAATGGTTAATTTATACCAGATATAAAGCCTTGTTGGCAAAACAATAATTATATTCTTTCATAGCATATTTATTTTATGCTGGACTGTATGCATTACACACACACAAGCTTATGCACATGCACACATACTGTATATGTAAGAACACCATCCACTCTGTAGTGGGTCCTTTTTTCAGCTGCACATACAATTACCATATATATATTGAGATAAATTACAGGACCCCACAGTGAACTGAGAACAGCTTTTTCAGACCGGCACTCTTTCCAATGTGACAACAGCATGAGTGCCTCCTGGTATCATTTGTAGAATCCAGCAGCACGCAAACAGCAGCACTCCATCGGTTAACTGTGCAAAAATGTATTCACAAAAGTTTTGGGGTGTAGTAACCCCGAAAGCACTATATACCTTGAAAAAGGGGTCACTACACCCTGGAATGTTGGTGAATACAGTTTTGCACAGTTAACCTGTGGAGTGCCGCTGTTTGCTTGCTGCTGGATTTATATATATATATATCTCCATGTATGTGCGGCAAGCAGGAAACAAGAAATGAGTTGAGAAACGGCTAGTTTGCAACGTTTTGATGTTTATTTACATCGTCTTCAGGCAGTACTGCAGTGGGGGCTACAGGTGGAGGCACCAAGACCAGCAGCATATTTGAGCGAGTGTGCTACCACATTGGGACTATATATATATATATATATATATATATATATATATATATATATATATATATATATAATGGTTGGGGATTGTGTCTGAACCAAACTGTTACAAAAAATGTATACTGGAAAGCAGGTTCCCGATGCTATTACATTTAAATAGATACAGAGGCATAGATTATAAAATGAATATTCCACAAAAGACCCATTTTTACTTACATTCTGTCATATTAACTGTTACAGAATGATGAGTAACTAATATTAACTGTGTGGCTTAATTGTAAGGAGCTACTCAGTTTTAATTAGAGATTAGAGATCTGCAACACCAGAGGGGTGGGGGGGGAGAGGTTTGAGTTACATGTTGGAATGTCCTTTTTGTGGAAGGAAAACTTTGCCTTCATACTGCATTTACGAGGCAATTAGTAATGGTGTTAGTGTAGTACTTAGAAGAGCCACATGGGGGCACTTTTCTGAAGGTGATACTGGTATATATCTAGGTGGAGACAGCTGATTTAACATTCTGCTTCTCTTTGTGAATGTGTTGTAAAATTATAATTAGGTAAGAAGTCCTCTGTGTGTGTATATATATATATATATATATATATATATATATATATATATATATATATATATATATATATATATATATATATATATATATGCGTATCCCGTATCCAAAATGCTTGGGACCAGGAGAATTTTGGATAACGGATTATTCCGTATTTCAGAATATTTTAATATTTCAATTATGTATTTTGAAGTATCTTGCATGTTTGCTGTATAAACACATAAAATACACACAAATATATTTTATTACCACATAAAATACACACAAATATATTTTATTTGTTCAAAAAACAAGGTTTCAAAACATGAAACAAAATTTGTGTACTATCTCAGATATTGAATTTGAATGCCAAGCAATAATTTTCTTGCACATATATAGTGCCAGTTACATATCATGTCACCAGTAGTGCTGTTACAAATGTCCCCAGTGAGTTTTTAGCAAAAAAAAATATTTTTTTTTCACTTTCTGGAATGTATGGTTTTCGGAATAATTCGGATAGCGGATACTCGGATACGGGATACTCAACCTGTATATATATATATATATATATATATATATATATATATACAGTATATATAGATAGAGAGCGTGAGAGAGATACCAAACAGTAGAGAGGTGCAGCACTCCATTTATTAATGAAACTTAACTTTTAATTTAGCAGTTTGCAACGTTTCAATGCCAACGCGGCATTGTCATCTGGCAATGCTGCGTTGGCATTGAAACGTTGCAAACTGGCGCTTGGAGTGCTGCACCGCTCTGCTTCTTGCTATTCCTCTATTGTTCAGGCACCCGGTGATTTACCATCATCTGTGGCTGTGCTGGACATTTCTTATATATATATATATAGTAGCAGGGGTGGGCCCGGCACTCTGTTTCAAAAAGTCCAAATACTTGCTGGGGTAACCATCCAATGGTGATAGCAGCACCAGGGTAGATATACAGACAAAAACGGCGGTACTCTCCAGACTTGTTTTCAAGGATTAAAAGAAAGCCTTTATTGATCCTACGGCGTATATATATATATATCAAAATATCAGGGTTGTGACCTTATCCTGCGCTGTTGGGGAAGCTGCACTTCTATAGAACCTCGCTGTTAATAGAGGCACAGAGAATAAAAATGAGAAGAAGGGTATAGAGGTGCGCTAGTCAGAGTTTCACCACAGAAAAGTATACAACGGTAAAAAATAAAATATGTGTATTTATTTCATTTTATACTGCTGTTCAGATTAAACATATTTTATTTTTTACCTTTGTATACTTTTCTCTGGTGAAACTCATTATACATATATAATGGCCATGGTATTCTGAAGTGCTGATAGACATGCAAAAAACTGCAATAAATACAATAATATAAAAAAGACTTGGCTTATATAGTTTGTAAATACAAAGTTTTACCACTAGCCGAAGGCTAGAAATCAATAAAATCCAAAACATAACCTCTACTTCCTTCCGGAAGAGGGCCGGGGATGGTCGCATGCACGTGGAGCTCCGTCCCCATCCACGGAGCTCCACCATCACCGGCCTCAGGAGCAGCGTGCATCGTGCGGCGGAGGGGACAGAGGCAGAGAAGGCGGGCAGGCAGCGTTGGACAGTGGAAGAGGAGGGAAGCGTGCGCCGCAAGCCAAGGACGATGCGGCCGGAGCTGGGAGAAGGCTGACCCACGTGCCCGCCGCAGTTCACCTGCACTGGGCGGGTGTGTAATCATCCCAGGCGTCACTCAACCCCTTCACCTCCCCCCACCCCCGGAACCCACCAAGCATTCCGACGTGGCCGCTGAGCTGACTGCGGCCTCCGGAGAATTAAGGCCTGGACCAAGTGGCGCAGCCGCGGCCTCTCCTGCCGGCTCTGACGCGGCCCCTGCATCACGGGTGACAAGGAGGGAAGTGGAAGAGGAGGGAAGCGTGCGCCGCAAGCCAAGGACGATGCGGCCGGAGCTGGGAGAAGGCTGACCCACGTGCCCGCCGCAGTTCACCTGCACTGGGCGGGTGTGTAATCATCCCAGGCGCCACTAAACCCCTTCGCCTCCCCCCACCCCCGGGACCCGCCAAGCATTCCAACGTGGCCGCTGAGCTGACTGCATCCTCCGGAGAATTAAGGCCTGGACCAAGGGCGCAGCCGCGGCCTCTCCTGCCGGCTCTGACGCGGCCCCTGCATCACGGGTGACGCGGCCGGCGCATCGTGGCTGAGAAGTGAGCGGATGGACACACCCTAGGACCACCTCCACTGCCCTATGGACGCAGTGCCGGGCAAAAGAAGACCAGCGGACCCGGTGAGAAGGGACCCATCCCCCCCCCAGCTAGGAGAGGCCGGTAGGATCCCCCCCCCCCCAACAGGCCGTACCAACCCCGGGTAACCCTGTGGCAGCTCCGCACCCCCCCCTCCACTGACTATCCCCCAGCCTCACTGACTTTACCCCCTCCCCCCCCATCACCACCACCACCACCACCCACGGCTCTCCCACAGGAAGATTCAAGATGGGCGCCTGGCTGCCGCAACGACCAGTGGCGCCACTGATGGCTGCCTAGGCGCTGTGCAGCTCGGCGGGTACATGTTCCTTATGTGATAAATGTACTGTCCCTGCTAATATTGCTACCTACCTGGCTGCTGCAACGACCAGTGGCGCCACTGATGGCTGCCTAGGCACTGTGCAGCTCGGCAGGCATGTGATCTCCACAAGTAATGTCTAAATGCTCTCAATGTAATGCGTATAATGTCTCAACGTAATGTGTATAATGTCTCAATGGAATGCATGTATTGTTTCCCCCCCTCATTTCATCCCTGCTTGATGCTGCACTGTAATCCAAAAAAAAATCCTACTGTGAGCAAGCACACATGGCCAATAAAGTTGATTCTATTCTATTCTACTTAAATTACCACTTTCAGTATGATCTGTAAGAAAATAAGGGGAGGCTTCTAAAGTAAGCTTATCAAACCTTGTAAAGCACTTCTGATCAATAGCTTTTACTATCTTGTCTAGTGTGCATGATCAGCATCTTCCTAACTTAACGATGCGCAGGGTGAGAGCATCGTTAACGTAGAAGAAGGTCATTTTTGACCTTATACAAAATGGCCACAACAGTACTTACAACTTCAAATATTCATCTGAAATATATAATTGTATGCAATATTAATGACAGTAGAAAATAAGGTCTTTAACAATTTACAAACACACTTGCAGCCTCTGGTATGATTATACTGACCTACACCAAAGATGGCCATGCAAAGCCTGTACGGACTTAATCACCATGACCTCATTCTCTGATGGTTCTTAGAGACCATAACCTTACTTCCAGATACCTACTCCATGAGGAAGGCCCCGGAGGTCCAACATGTATCACACCTACACACAGCAACAAGTCTTCTCTCTTCTGGGAGTTGGGGACTTGGAGGTAACAGAGTCGCGCTGAAGGGCAGCGGGATCTTGCGATACCACTAACCCGGAAGTTGCACCCTGTTCACTGACACACTTGCTGAGTACACCAGCCACAGCTAGGATCTAAAATACTATGATGAACAGTGGTTGGATGAACACAAAAGGTGGCACAGGTTAGAGGTACACTGCGGGAGGGACAGGACGCAAGCTCCCTGCACCACCACCTGTACACCCACACACTGTGGACATAACAGCATCAATCCCACCCCTTATCACCCAGCACAAGATTTTTCCATCCAGCAGTTCCCTTTTAGATACTGCTATTACCAGACCTAACCCACCCAAGCATCACTAAACATATATATCTCCTGCTATATCTCCCATTTTTGGTATATGGTACAGAGCACATTATAGCATTGTGCAGAGTACATTATATCATTGCTATTTTATTTACACCTGTTTTAATACTACATTATAACCAACTTATTCATTGTGACTACCTCCGCTACACAAGTCATATTCTGACTTTACATCCTGACATGTTGCCACAATACAGTACACACAACCTTTACAGGTCTCTGTATATTTATACTGGTTATATCTATACTACTTTTATATTTGAAGAGTTAGCCCCCTCTTTGAGAAACCAGCAGCTCCCCCACTAGGAGCAGCCCATAAGTGTGCGCTGCCCAGCAGAATCTCCAGTAAATAAAATTGACTAGGCCATAATTGTCCTATAACGACGATCCCAGCCCCTATCAGGGATATTGTTTCACTTTCCTCAGGTGAAAACATATACAGTAGGTTTGTGGCTTTTCATGTGTTTTTCCCTGTGAAAAAGGCTAAAAAAATAATCCCCGGCTATAATTAGATAATCCGATCATTAGGCAAACATCCCAATAAAAGAAAGGTTTGGGATTTTTTTTTTGCAAGAAAAATTACCACTGCTAATAGATCTCCCTCAATATTTGTTATTTTTTTTACACTTTTAGAAAAGATATGAATGTTCCATTTGTCTCTTTTCTATACTTGTACTATAAAACCTTCCTTAAATGTATTACACTATGTTTAATAACATGACAGTTAAATTGGTCTCCTTTAACATATTTTAAAGATAAAATCTAAACTTTTCTGACAGTCTATGATTTTCCATTTAGATGGGCAAGAAGATTTATTGCAGACGCCGGAACCATTTGACCAATGAGAGGAGACGTCCACTGGGGGAAAGACACTGTTAAAACAAGCAGTGAAAAAGACAAAGGGATTTCCCCTGGGATACATCATTGAAATATTGCTAAATAGGGCTGGCTCAAGGGATTCGGGGTCAGGCTGGCTCAGCTGCAGCACACAGACTCCTCACACCACAAACACTTGTAGGAAATGGCTTACATTACATCAGGTCCACTGGAGGCACTGCCTAAATATGTATCCATCATTTACTTGCAAAAACATTTATGAAAATTCTAATACATAGCTGTACTGTATGTGTTGGTTGTAACATTTTCAACATGAGAAATTATAAATGTGTTTAATGGAAATCAAACCATACAGTATATAATGATCATTGATCTCATCACGGTAATAAATGCAACCACTTTCATTATTATTATTATTATTATTATTATTATTATTATTATTATTATTATTATTATCAAATAAATGTGAAGAGAGTACAAATGTGCTTTGACCCCCAGCATCTAAATATATAATCATATATTATCTTTCATTAGTCAAGTGTAAATTAGACTTCGGTACTTGTGTAGTTTCACGGCGGCAGTTATGCCGTCAGCATAGCGTCCCTGTCAGAATCAGCGTAGTTAGCGTAGTCAGTCAGAATTAGTGCAGTGTTCCCATGGCCAGCATAGTCAGTCAGAAATAGCGTAGTGTTCCCGCAGCCAGCGTAGTTAGCGTAGTCAGTAAGAAGTAGCGTAGTGTTACCACGGCCAGCGTAGTCAGTCAGAAATAGCGTAGTGTTCCCGTGGCCAGCGTAGTTAGCGTAGTCAGTGAGAAGTAGCGTAGTGTTCCCATGGCCAGCATAGTCAGTCAGAAATAGCATAGCGTAGTGTTCTCGGGGCTAGCGTAGTTAGCGTAGTCAGTGAGAAGTAGCATAGTGTTCCCATGGCCAGCATAGTCAGTCAGAAATAGCGTAGCGAAGTGTTCCCGCAGCCAGCGTAGTTAGCGTCATCAGTCAGAGGTAGCGTAGTGTTCCCACGGCCAGCATAGTCAGTCAGAAATAGCGTAGCGAAGTGTTCCCGCAGCCAGCGTAGTTAGCGTAGTCAGTGAGAAGTAGCGTAGTGTTCCCATGGCCAGCATAGTCAGTCAGAAATAGCGTAGCGAAGTGTTCCCGCAGCCAGCGTAGTTAGCGTCATCAGTCAGAGGTAGTGTAGTGTTCCCACGGCCATCATAGTCAGTCAGAAATAGTGTAGTGTTCCCGTGGCCAGCGTAGTTAGCGTAGTCAGTGAGAAATAGCGTAGTGTTCCCATGGCCAGCATAATCAGTCAGAAATAGCATAGCGTAGTGTTCCCGTGGCTAGCGTAGTTAGCGTAGTCAATCAGAAGTAGCATAGTGTTACCACGGCCAGCGTAGTCAGTTAGAATTAGCGTAGTGTAGTGTTCCCCCGGCTAGCGTGGTTAGCGTAGTCAGTCAAAAGTAGTGTAGTGTTCCCGCGGCCACTTAAGCGTCCCTGTCAGATCCAGCGTAATCAGTCAGAAGTATTGATTGTGCTGTAATGTGTTAAGATGCTTTAATTCTTCTTATTATTAACTAAAATCCAGTTACAAGTTAACACATATCGTCATTACTGTCTCAGATGTATGATATGGCAGTTGTGAATGTGTTCCTGAACCCCCCTCCCCCCCCACTATCCATGGTAGGCCAAAGCGTGGCGAGTGCAGCTGGCCCCACGAGGGGATGCGTTACGTGTCCTCCCAACCTTTTCATACCCCCACTATCCACGTCGGCGTGGAGTTGATTTTATAAAGTGTGGCGAGTGCACCGAGCCCGAAGCGCGGCGAGCGCACCGAGCCCCCTGAGGGGATGTGGATTACCTTACATGTAATTTGCGTCCGCTCGCCACACTTTGAGCTTGGTGGCTCGCTACGCTCACCACATTGTATTAAATCAATTCCATGCAGACATGGATAGTGGGGATATGAAAAGGTCAGGAGGACGCATAATGCATCCCCTCGTGGGGCTCGCTGCACTCACCACGCTTCGGGCTGCCGTGGATAGTGGGGTTTGAAAAGCCCTGGATAGTGGGGGTTTCAAATGGAGGCATTTGCCAGTATGTAAAATGGAGCACTGGCAAATGCCTCCTTCATTGTTAATGTGACACACTTGCGTCCGCACCCCCTCTTTGGACAGGAGACGCACGCTCTATAGAACCCCTAACCCTGTCGGCAGGGTTGCTGTACCCTGCCAAAATAGCTACTCAGATGCAAGAGCGTCTCATTGCTGGAGCGTCTGAGACGCTCCTCTGTCTCAAACAGATGGAGCGCCTCTCCACCAGCGCCACCATGATCCCCTGTCTGCCAAAGAGAGGGGATCATGCTGGCTCCGGCGGTGTGAGAGAGGCGCTGGTGCCGGCAGTGTGAGAGAGGCGTTGACTAGGCTTACCAGAGATGCCGGGGACAGAGAAGCAGTTCCCGGCAACAGCACGGTAGTTACTTGTGTAGTTTCATGGCGACAGCCTACGCTGATAACGTAGCTTAGGCTGCCGCCTTGAAACTACACAAGTAAGGCAGCCATTGGGCTACGCTGATAATGTAGCTTAGCCTGCCGCTGTGAAAATACACAAGTAAGGCAGCCATTGTGCTATGCTATTAGCGTAGCTTCAAACGTAGTGTAAGCTGCCGCTGTGAAACTACACAAGTACCTACATTTCATATTTTGTTGCTTTTTGTGGCTACAAATAATTTGTGATTTAAATTAGATATCCAAATCTGTGTTTTTCTAATAACCTCCCTCTCCTAAGCAATATTATGTCCTTCCTGTGAACTCACCAGGGTTATCAAATATGTTCCATTAGAACAGGGGTGGGCAATAAGCACCCCTCCAGACTATGTGGGACTGCAAGTATCAGCAAGACCTGACACAGATTTGCTATCAGGGCATGCTAAAACTGTGGCAGGACATGCTGATGTGTGGTTCAACAGCCCTTATTGCCCACCCCTGCATTACACCCAAGTAGTAGACAAGGATTAAGACCACTCATTATACACCACCTAGCCCAGCTGTTCCACTGCTATTCTAATAAAACACTACAGTAGTTGGGGAGTTGCAGTGGAACCACCCTACTATTGTGATAAACAGGGGAAGACCATTAAGAAATATCTGAAGTAGTTAAAAAAGTTCAGCGCTGGCTTCAGAGGTGGGGTTGTAGCCCAGTCCAAAATTCAAATAGGGGATCCACACAAACTGCCACACCAAATACTGCCAAATGGTAAAGGCCAGGACTCACTGGCAGTTGGAGTGGCTCCACTATTTGAATTGTTTACTGTTTTCCACATCTAGAGCCACCATTGGTAAAGTCTCATGGTGAAGTGGCCATGTCAGTGAGCCTTCCATGTGTATATACTGTACTTGTTTTTTGTCAAATCATAGAATTGAGACAATTGCCAGAATGTTTATCAACCTTTTCGTGCCCAGGTGTTTTTACATAAAAGTGATTGCTGTGTGTATTAGCTCTGAAAGACACATTTTAATATATAAAATATACAAAAAATAAAATAATATACTGACGTCATTACAGAAATGAAGGATTACTTGTATCTGTATTTGTTGTGTTATAGAAGTAAAATGCATGTGTTTGTGTCTACATTATAAATGGGCAATAATAGTACCATTTATACTGTACCTGTTCCTTTGTTTTCCCTTTATCTTTATTTTGTACCTCCCTTAAAAATAGTATTTTCTAAAAATCAATACAATAATAATAATCAGAACAACGTAACCGGCTGATTTATGTCTGCTTTATCAAGTCTTCCTCTAACATTATTACATCTCAAATGATTGAATACATTTTCATTACCCCTCACAGGATAGAGGGTACATTTACATGGGTCACGCTTTATAGTGCGGATATCACTGCTTCAGATGCAAACAAACTATAAGTAAAATAATCTGTATGTTTATTCTACAAACTTCACTTTTCTTTTTCATTTTGTGACCGATGTCTCAGCAATGGAATTCAACATTTGGATTTATGACAGTGAAAACCCAGCATGGCCACCAAAGATTCTAACTCAAGAGAGCCTTCAACTAAAGATACAAAGTTTATGTAGAGTAATAATACTCTTGGATGACTGTAATAAGTTTAACATATGTTGAGATGAGAATTGCTCTTTAATAATATTTCTGCTGCTGCTGGGGATGACTTAAATATCAGTTTTTAGTTTAATTTCTCAAATTATGACTCATCCCAAAAGTTTACTTCGTTTTGGCTTGGTATCCTGAGGCTTCATGAGTATGCCCACTGCTGTACTCCTGGCTCCTGCACATTACAGGACACCGCTGTTGTTGCTACACACATGGGTCATCAGGAGCAACAGAATGTAGCACACATCATATCTTTGCTTGATCCTCACTGGTTCTAGCTTTGGTTGTTATCACTTACCAGTGGCGTAACTATAGTCCCGCAGCCCCCGCGGTGGCGGGGAGGCGCTAGGCAGGTGTGGGCGCCTGGGGGGTCTGCGGGACTATAGTTACCACCTGGTCCCGGCTCCCGACTCCTGCCCTCCCCCTCCTTACCCCATTGCCGCCGGCACCGCTGCCTCTAACCCGACACGCAGATCTGTGTCAGGTGACGGGCGGTCCCCGGCTCCGGCTGCAGTGCTAATATAATAAGAGACACTCGGAAAATGGCTGCCCCCATAATGCTGTATGGGGGCAGCCATTTTCCGAGTGTCTGTTATTATATTAGCACTGCAGCCGGAGCCGGGGACCGCCCGTCACCCGACACAGATCTGCGTGTCGGGTTAGAGGCAGAAGCGCCGGCGGCAATGGGGACGGGTAAGGAGGGGGTTAATATTTTTTTGGGGGGGGGGCGCCCGAAATGTCCGGCGGGGGGGCGCAAAAAAAGTAGTTACGCCTCTGTCACTTACTGGGGTACTGGATGATGGGACAACAGTCAGGATCCCAATGGTCAGTACACTGACATTGTAATCCCAACTGTTTAAATGCAGGACAGTCAGGATCCCAATTGACAGGGGCTATTCTCCCTAGTGGAGGTCCACTACCCCCATAAAGGGAGAATAGAACCTGTGGAGAGCACCCGAGCCCTCAAGGGGCTTCATTGCGCTCACTCCCCTATCAGAGTAACGGCTGTCGGGATTCCAATCTTGGTACACTGACCGTTGGAATCCCACTATTGGCCCGCCATACCACACCCAGTTACTAAACATTTGCATTATCATTTGTTTAGATTTTACAATAGCTTGTTAGTGACCAAGATTACTACCTGTCTTGCTCAACATTACTTTCTTTAAGTACTCCTGTGAAAAAATGTGCACTATTCATACATCAACCAAATATTATTGTTACGTTTCGAAACACCAAATTCTATACCCAAAATCATATGTCCTACCTGTTTAACATATGAGCATCATCATGTCTACTCTCTTGGATGTTGTAGCAGCTGCTCTTCGATTGGGGAATGGACTTGTGCTCAGACAACATGGTAGAAGCTGCGGTGATGATTATACCAATCCCGTCTCTCACTCGAGCAGGTAGATCATAGTCCCACTCATCATAGGACACAGATATGAGTCCTGTGGGGAACTCGGCTGGCACAGTGTCGGTGTCTCCAGCTACCAGACTGGGTACAATCCAGGTGTAGCCATAACCTGTCAATCCTACTGAATTGGCCACTTCAAATATATATGTGGCTTCTTCTTTTGTGCAGTACAGTAGGATGACAGGACTCTGGAGTTTCTTAAGTTGATTTTGGATCTTAGAGTCATTGTCATCTAAAGACATGTCCAAATGGATTACCTCTTCTAGTTCCCAACCCACAAAGCTGTTTTCAATAGTGCTCCGCACCTTATTTTCAAAGTCTTGGTATCCCGGGAAGTAGGTAGTGACAATGGAGAAAATGTACCAGTCATATTCCTCCATAATGTTAAGCATAACAGAAGCTTGCTGCTCAATCGAAGGCCCAAATTGGAAGAACATAGAAGATTCCTCCTACAATTAAAATAAAAACACAATCAGATCAATAGAATAATCACAAAAATGTTTAGCTTATAACAGGATTAACATTTGTTTTAGTAATGTTCAAAATATTGCCATGTTTCCAGGTAAAACGATGGGGTAAATTTACTAAAATGGGAGTTCTACTTCAGATTAGATTCTGCTATGGGCAACCAATCAGAATCTACTTCTTATTTATTTAGCCCCTTCTAGAAGATAAAATATGGAATCTGATTGGTTGCCCATAGCAACATCCCATCTGAAATATAACTCTCATCTCAGTAAATTTCACTCAATGGGGCAGATGTATTAAGCCTTAACAAGAGATAAATGCAAGGGTGATAAGGAGAGATAAACGTCCAGCCAATCAGCTCCTTACTGACTGTTTTCAAACACAGGCTGTACCATGGCAGTTATGATGTGATTGGCTGGACGTTTATCTCTCTTTATCACCCTTGTATTTATCTCTTGTTAAGGCTTAATACATTTGCCCAATATGTGTATTGTATATTTAGCCAATACAGTACATTAACAGTGCAAATGAACATAAATAATTAAATATTGTCATCCATAAAAATAATGAAAACTTTATATTAACGCAATTGCACTATTAATGTAATAAATTAATGTAAACTTAGAATACTGGCAGGCACAAAAATAAACAGATGTTCTATTAATGTATCAATGCACACTTTAATGTTATGGATCAATATACAGTTATGGTGTGTACACACGGTGAGATTCCTTTGCTATTAGACTTAAGATTCGATTACTATGCAATCTTTGCTAAGTCATGCTATTTACATACAATTCATGCTATACTGTATATATTATTTTTGCACTATAAAGACATTACTCTACTCTCTATTTGGCATTTCGAATTCAGCTGAACGGGAGTGCGCATCGGCATCAAATTGGGATAGAACGCTTAAAAACATGTTTTATCTCCATACGATGTATATGCGATCCCAATTCAATTTTGACTATATATTCAAAATCGAATGTCAAATTGTGCCGTGTGTACACAGCATTACAGGTGGTACACTTTTGCATTTGCAACCAGAATAATCATAATACTCTATTAATGTAATAATACACAAAACAACTGTAATTAGTAATTAAAGAATCACACGTGGTATACAGTAATATTAAAGTCAGAACATGCCATACTAATTTTATGTAAGGATATTAAATTAATCATACAGTAACTGCTACAGAACTCCAAACTCCAGAGCTGTAATATGTAATATATGTAATATGGCTGTATTTGTTGACATCAGTATCAGATTTATTTGCAACACACAGTGGAAGCAGCCATTTTATGAGAACACAACCAAACTGCCTGTTTGCACTTGGATGTCAACCATTCTGAAACTTTCTCTTTTTGTTCTATATCTTTCAGTATAACTTTTACCCTCACTGCCCAAAACTTTCATGAATCATTAATTGAGCTTCACGATCTCCCTTGATTTGTAGGTTACTATTCTCCAGTGTATATTTTTTTCCATTTACAATTCAGATCCTGAACTGAACTACTTTACAGTTTCTAACAACCATACACACGGAACAGTTTTTTTGCTATCTCTTTTATTATTAACAGTTACTTTAGCTCTACTAAAAATATTACATTTTAGTCAATATAAAACAAAGCGTTCCCCATTTAAAACACTGATAAGTATGCTGGGTCATAGCTTATTCAGTGATTTACAGCTGTTCTCTGTTCAATAATATCTTAAAGGAAGCAATACAGGGGAATACCAAAGAATGCATTAACCCTTTCAGGTCCAACATCTAGTCAGGCTCAACAGCCCTAGCTCTAGTAGCAGATCCAATGGTGAGCCAGTTTAAAATAAGAACATTATCATTGTTCAACATTCAATGTAGACCATTTCTGAATAAAAAAAAATTGGACTGCAAAGGGTTAATGGATAAAGAAGAAACATCAAATAGGTCCTTGATCAATGAGTTTTTAACCTAAACCAAAACAATATCACATAGATGTATACAGCGACCCTACTCAGGCATCAAAATAGCAACAAGGCTAAAATGTATTAGAGCAGATGCTCTCAAACTGACATCCTGGGGTGCCAAAGTGCAGTCGTAGGGGTGCACCGATGGTCCAGTCCCTAATAGAATGCTTGAGACCAGCACTTTTGCAGGCTGAGCTACTTCGATGTACTTCACTTCTTAAAGTACGTCTATGTGACCTTCCCCAACCATCATCCAGTTACATCTCCACCAGTCTACTCCTCCTTCTCTGTCTGCCTTCCTCAACATCAACACTGACTCCTAGTAGAAAGCAAAATGCATTTCTCCTCTCCTCCCATGACTCCACCCCTTCCTCCTGATTATCACATCCTCTGTGTATGCCTCTGCTCCCACTCTGTATATCTTTATCTCCCTATACATTAGCCTCTAATTACCACCTCTGTCTCCTCACATGTGATTTGTGACCGCAAGCAGATGACACAAAAGCCCCAAAACAGCTCCATTTTCCATATCGGGTAGCTAATAATTAACATCGGTAAAACATCAAGAAAAAGTTTACTAAGTTTTCCACACCCAAAGTTTTTTGGGGGATAATAGGATATATTTTTAAGTATTAGTACAGTACATATAACCTAGAGTCGCTTAAGCACCTAATATGCCAGTTCTGTATAAACTTGCCGTATTTTATGACATCTTAACTGTTCAGCGTTGAAGTTTTCTGCTGTTGTTCATGAACAGCGACAAGATGATGTGCACATGGTATTAACTATGAACAATGGACCTAACCCTAAAGTAAAATTCACTGCCCTCACTCAGCATTCCTATGAACTCTGACCATTATCACACGGACCACTTACTACAGCTATTCTGAAGTACATGTGTGCTACCAGAGCCGGCCTTAGACATAGGCAAACTAGACAATTGCCTAGGGCATTTGGAATGCCCAGGGGCATCAGCAGCTTCTGCTGATTAAAATGATATGCAGCATGCCTATATTCTGTGTGTGAGTGATGCTGTATCTGCATATGAAATAGTGTATTCATGGAAATCCCTGTAACATAGTATTCCGTATGCAGGTACAGCCACAGTCGCACACAGAATATAGGCATGCCGCATATCATTTTAATCATTGGAAGCTCTTTGTGTGTGCTGGTCATAACAATGCATATAAGATGAATTTTCAGCAAAAAAGGCACCAACGTTAGCAGAAATGGCCAGGAGAGTCCAGATGTATGAGGAAACATCTTTATCCAAGCAGAGGCAGAGGTCACAGTGTTAGCGGCTGTGCGAGTGCTATCTGCGGGTAGGTTGCTTTTACAATAGTGTTCGGCATATGTGTAAGGGGCATTATGTGTGTCATGTATAAATGCATTAATAAAGTGCGACATATGTGTAACAGGCATTATTTTATTTATTTATTTCCAAGTTCTTATATAGTGCAGCAGATTCCGTTGCGCTTTACAATAGTAATATGTGTCATGTGTATAAGTGCATTAATAATGTGCAACATATGTGTAATGGGCATTATGTGTGTTATGTGTATAAGGGCATTAATAATGTGCAACATACTGTATGTGTAAGGGGCATTATGTGTGTCATTATGTGTATGAAGGGCATTAATGTTGGCATAATGTGTAAGAGGCATTATGGTTATAAGGACATTAATAATGTGTAAGGGGCATTACTGTGTGGTAACATCAGGGGTACAGAGAGAAAGGGGTAAAGGGTACAAATTACCCAGGCCAAAGTCTGATGGAAGGGCCCAGTGGGGGCCCTGGGCCCCCTCCCCTTAAGTGACAGCAGCAGCTGCAGCTCTTATCCTCTGCCCAGCACACCCTGCTTTATGCTGGGTTGCAGTGTGGCCATGGAGGTGCTTAAAATACAATATTTTCTCAGGATTTTTTTCTACGGGTATAATGTGAATAATGTGAGGAGAAATGTACATACGGTAAAGTGGTACTACTGTGTGATGTAATGTGAATAAGGGACACCATCACAATATATAATGTGAATAAAGTTGCACTATTTGTGTGGCATAATTTGAATGGGGGGTATTATTGTGTGGCCATGCCCCTTCCCAGCAAGAACATACCCCTGTTTGGGCTGAGCACCGAATGTGTGCACTGTTTCTATTAAAAATATTGTGGGTAGGAGCACCAAAATGATGACTGCTATGATGAGGGTTAATGGTGCTGGGAAAGGGGAGCAGGGTCAGAGGCGGAACTAGTGGCGGTGCTAGGGGGCACCAGACAAAATCTTGCCTAGGTCGTCATTTAGGCTAGGGACGGCTCTGTGTGCTACCTTTGTCATGCAATTCAATTAAGTATACAAAGAGCTATATAAATGTGTACACAAAATAAAGGAACAGCCATGTAGCAGTTTTGATCAAAAACAAAGGGGTTCGTTTTCTAAAGTGTGGGTTTATAGAAGTAGAGATGTGGGCAATTGTAACTAATCAGGTTATTTTTATTTATGAAGAATGTTCTATTATATAATATATAGAATGTTTGGTTGCTATGGACAACCCCCACTTTTGTAAATATACCGCTAAGGCCATTCATGTCCAAACTGTGACCCTCCAGCTTTTGTGAAACTACACATCCCAGCATGCCTTGGCATAGTTTTAGCATTCCCTAATAACAAATCTGTGGCAAGGCATGATGGGACTTGTAGTTTCATAACAGCTGGAGAGCCATAGTATGGACATGCCTGACTAAGGCAGTGTCTTGATAAAATGTACACCGTCTTTAATATTTAGGCATAGAGAAGCATATACTCCTTAGCTAAGCCTAAAACAGAAAAACCCACACTGGTTGGTGTTATCATTATTCCCATCATTTACCTTTCCGACTTTTTTTTTATTTTATCTCCATTCAATGAAATTTCTCAATGTATGGAATATTATTATTTCAGTGTTGTCCTGCTTCCCAAGTTATCAAGATCAGGTGGTGAGGAAATATTATAAGATACATGCAAGATTACATTAGCAGTGTCAGTAATAGACAGCCAAACTGCTTACACACACTTCATGCTCTGATGCACTCTAAGAAATGCTTCACACTTACAATTCAGCCCATTTCTGGGCCAGAAACATTCTAAACTGGTTATTGCTAGATTCAACCTGTAAAATGGGAACAATTTATGCATAAGGTCTTTCTGTTATCCAGTCTGTTCTATTCTAGATGCTGCAACAATGACAACGTAACCTCTGCCACAATTTAAAGGAGAAAAGAAACTCGCACCAAAATCATTACTAGCCTGCAAATACAGGGGGTTATTCTGGTTCACTCGCAAAGGCACAATCACTCTCTAATGCACAAAACATGGCCAACCATATGCACTGCAGGTGGGGCTGATGTAACATGTGCAGAGAGATTTATTGTTTCTGCGCAGGGTAAATACTGGCTGCTTTATTTTTACACTGTAATATAGATATCAGTTTGAAGTACAAAGACCACCCAAATCTAACTCTCTCTGCACATGTTACATCAGCCCCACCTGCAGTGCATATGGTTTTGTCTATTAGAGAATGATTGTGCCTTTGAGAATGAACCAGAATAACCACTACAGTGCCTTCTTTTTAGTGCTTATCATCTTTTGATGGTTTTGTTTACCCAACATTGTGCCTTATTTTGTGGTTTAACAGTAACTATCATAGATATACCATGAGAATCATATCAAACAGCATTTGCTGATTTCCTCCGGATACCCCGGTCTCTTCCCACAATCCAAAAATATACTGGTAGGCTAAATGGCTCCCAACAAATAAACCCTGGAATGTCTGTGTGCATATACATGTGGTAGGGAATATAGATTGTAAGCTCCACTGGGGCAGGGACTGATGTTAATGTTCAAATATTCTCTGTAAAGCGCTGCGGAATATGTATGTGCTATATATGAAACTGATGTTAATAATAATAATAATCTTGTACTAATTTCTGTTTCAGTCATGTTTAAGAAATTAATATAGTATATTTGTCTCCGTTAATTATTAATAACATTCCTGAAAATTTAGTTATGGTGCCCATACACGCACCGATCCCGGCGGTTGCGATACTATGCGATGAGTTGCGCGCTCCCGCGGCACCTCATCGCACAGTACAAAAAGTATGTGCTGCACATACTATTTGTACTAGCTTTTTATTGCATCGCATGCACAACGCATGCACAAGGCATACGATGCGATGCGATGTGTGCTAGTTAAGCACAGAACGCACGCCGGGATCGGTGCATGTATGGGCACCATTAGAAAATAACCATTTGTTTGTTTCTTTCATAAAAACAAAATATTGAGTTCTTGTTGTCCAACAAGATGGACCTGATTGACGAGATTTATCCTATGTGCTCAATCTCTTGGTTAGACCCAATGCAAAG
This sequence comes from Crinia signifera, assembly GCF_055691185.1. Lineage (NCBI taxonomy): Eukaryota > Metazoa > Chordata > Amphibia > Anura > Myobatrachidae > Crinia > Crinia signifera. The sequence goes on from NC_139224.1 coordinate 63,201,359, forward strand.
GGGATTGTGCACTGGTTGCTACACATCAGGCACATTAGATTTTGTCAGACAAGCACATCAGATAGTGGGGCAGATGTATGAATCTGCCCATAATGTTTATTAAATAACGGGTCCCGCTTCTCCAGCATAACGTGGAGAAGCGGGCACGCGTTATGGGCAGATGTATGACACCCCCCCAAAGCCGATAAGGAGAGCCGTTATGTTCAGTGTTTACGGCTCTCCTTATCGGCTCCCCCCGGCGCCCCGCACATGAGCAGTGCGCTTCCCCCCCAGCTGGCTCTAATGGGCATGCGCGAGATCATGCTAAAACCGCGAGATCTCCAGCACAGCCCGAGTCTCAAGCAGGGCTAGCGTAGTCCCCACAGTAGGGAATAGGACAACGCTAGCCCCAGCTAAACACTGGGGGGGGGGGGGGATTGCAGGGAACAGCCCCGCTGAGCATAACCTGGCTCACGCTAGGTGCGCTAGTAATACATTAGGTAACTCGTAATCCCCCCCCCCCCCACACCCACCCAGTTAACCAGCATTCATTTCTGCACTTAAAGCTGGTTCATACATCTGCCCCTTTGTCATATAGATTGGCCCAATCCATCTGAACTGGGTCAAATCTGACAAAATCTCACAAGTGTAAGGGGCCCTTTACTAAGATGGGAGTTCTACTGATGATGGGATGTTGCCCATAGCAACCAACCAGATTCTACTTCTTATTTATTTAGATAGAATCTGACTGGTTACTATGGGCAACATCCCATCTTCAATAAGTTTGTCACCATGAAAAGGAAGGGTTTGGTTACAGTGAGGGCAGGTAAGATAAGAAGGGTGTGATGACTGACTCAGTAGATACTGCACATTCATAAAAGAGTTAGACAATTTTTATGCAGAAATAAGAATCCAGGGTTATAATCATTTATCATAATATACTATATTGGACTCCGAAATAAATTGGACAGTCGTTTTAAGTGGTCAGGGATTCTGGTTTATAGCAGATAGGTAGTAACCTCATGTGGGTGATTTATAACAGAGATCAAATAAAGTTTGAACTTAATGAACTAAAGTATTTTTTCAACCTCATTAACTGTTACCTTATTACTATGTAATAGAACTCCCATCTTAGTAATTTAGCCCAATGAATTAATATGGTAAAAAAAACAAATCACTGACACTAGCCTCTCTTCCAGCAGGCATACACCCCCTTTTTACTCTGGCCAGGGCAGCCGAGAGGGGTGGATACTAATAACCTGGGCCCGGGCTTGCTGGAGGGGCCCGGCAGGGGACCTGGTCTGACCCCTCCCTTCCCCCGCCATCCCTCCCAGGCAGCAACAGCAGCACACACTTCTATAGTATGTGCTGTAGACAGCACTCCTGCTGCTGAGTTCATAGTTTTTAGAGTTTTCTTTCACCTGCTCTAAACATTTTGGGGTGTGGCCGAAGTGCAGGAGGTGACCACACCTCCTACACTCAGGCCACGCCTCAAAAAATTTACCAGGGCCCAGAATTCCTCTTGGCTGCCCTGGCTCTGGCACAAAGATTTGTGTGCACAATTGTAGGCAGAGTTGATTTAAACCTCTTATGTTACATTTAATCTTTCTGCCTCTTATTTTAAAACTCGTTTCCTTGTTCTAAAAAGCACATTAGTAAATCTTTAGTAAAGTTTCAGGATGAGTAATGTTTGATTACTCCCTGACTCAAAGATTTAACCATAGACTCCCAGCGAAAAGTAAATGGCCTTTCTGCATACCATACGCGACCAAAAGGAGCGTGGCCTATGCAAATGGAGGGTGTCATATGTAAATGAGGGCACAGGCGGGCCACGCCCCATGTTTGTCCTCTTTGTCGCTGAATAGATGCTGTGCACATGCGTACAGCATCTATTACTTCAAGCTGGGGGGTCTCCAACTGCCCCCCCCCCCCCCCCCCCCGCCACCGGACATTGCCGGCCCTCCATCCCAAAAAACTGGGGTGGTCCCGTGAAAAACAGGACTGTTGGGAGGTATGTTTCTGGTTCCTCATTGCAGTTGATGGCAGGACTGAGATAATCTTACGGTATATCATTTCATTAACAGAAAGTAGAAAGTTATTTATTAAGAAAGTACAATGTGCACTAGTTCAAAGCAATCCTGTATTTCACAACTTTATTTGTCGAAAGCAGGTGAGACATTAAAAATAACATTTAAATATGGTCTGGTTGGTTGCTGCGGGTTACTGCAACATCTACACATTTTTCATTTCTCTATTAAATATTTTTCATTTTTTTTCACTGACAGTTAAATTCACAAATTAATTTACCACATATATCAGTGAGGATATTACATCTTTTTACTCAGAGTGTTTATGCAATTATAAAACTAACAAAATGTCAATATTTCCAAACTAAACAATTTAATCAAATCATATATTTGTACAATGACAAAATTGAAATTAAGTTACTCATTTCCACTTAGCAGCTGGAATGTTTTTATGGCCAATGCATCTTTAAGCAGTGTTTTGGCAGTATGTTAAGCAGCATTTTGGAAGTATCTGCTTGCAACTAAACTATGTTTAGTACTGGTTGAGTATCCCTTATCCAAATATCCATTATCACAATTATTCTGAAAATCATACAGTACATTCCAGAAAGTGAATAATAAAAAAAATGTCTCGCTAAAAGCCTACTGGGGACATCTGTAACGGTCCTGCTGAAGACATGATATGTAACTGGCACTACTGGGGACATCTGTAACAGCACTACTGAAAACATGATGTGTAACTGGCACTACTGGGGACATCTGTAACAGCACTACTGAAAACATGATATGTAACTGGCACTACTGGGGACATCTGTAATAGCACTACTGAAAACATGATATGTAACTGGCACTACTGGGGACATCTGTAATAGCACTACTGAAAACATGATATGTAACTGGCACTACTGGGGACATCTGTAATAGCACTACTGAAAACATGATATGTAACTGGCACTACTGGGGACATCTGTAATAGCACTACTGAAAACATGATATGTAACTGGCACTACTGGGGACATCTGTAACAGCACTACTGAAAACATGATATGTAACTGGCACTACTGGGGACATCTGTAATAGCACTACTGAAAACATGATATGTAACTGGCACTACTGGGGACATCTGTAACAGCACTACTGAAAACATGATATGTAACTGGCACTACTGGGGACATCTGTAACAGCACTACTGAAAACATGATATGTAACTGGCACTACTGGGGACATCTGTAATAGCACTACTGAAAACATGATATGTAACTGGCACTACTGGGGACATCTGTAACAGCACTGCTGAAAACATGATATGTAACTAGCACTACTGGGGACAACTGTAACAGCACTACTGAAAACATGATATGTAACTGGCACTACTGGGGACATCTGTAACAGCACTACTGAAAACATGATGTGTAACTGGCACTACTGGGGACAACTGTAACAGCACTACTGAAAACATGATATGTAACTGGCACTACTGGGGACATCTGTAACAGCACTACTGAAAACATGATATGTAACTGGCACTACTGGGGACATCTGTAATAGCACTACTGAAAACATGATATGTAACTGGCACTACTGGGGACATCTGTAACAGCACTACTGAAAACATGATATGTAACTGGCACTACTGGGGATATCTGTAACAGCACTGCTGAAGACATGATATGTAACTGGCACTAAATATGTGCAAGACAATGATGGTTTCGCATTCAAACTCTCAGGGCCTTATTCTAGTTCACTCTTTCTGACAAAATCCTTCTTAGATGGATAAAACCATGTGCACTGCAGGGGGGCAGATGTAACATGTGCAGAGAGAATTAGATTTGGGTGGGGTTTTACTTCAAAGTGAGATCTATATTGCAGTCTAAAAATAAAGCAGCCAGTATTTACCCTGCACAGAAACAAAATAACTAAATAACTCACCCAAAACTAATTGTATCTGCACATTTTACATCTGCCCCCCCCCCCCCGCAGTGCACATGTTTTTGTCCATCTAAGAAGGAATTTGTCAGAAAGAGTGAACTAGAATAAGGCCCTCAATATCTGAGATATTACACAAACTTTGTTTCATGTTATGAAACCTTGTTTTATGCACAAATAAGAATATATTTGTGGGTATTTCATGTGGTTGATGTGTTTGTACAACATAAATGCAAGATACCTCAAGATACATCATTGAATTATAAAAATATTCTGAAATACGGAACAATCAGTTATCCAAAATTCTTCTGGCCTCGAGCATTTTGGATAAGGGATACTTAACCTGTACTAGTTACTGACTGTGCAGGGAAAAGCCGTTATCTATAAGGAAGGGAGGTGTGAATGACTTCTCATTGAGATCTATCTGATTACTTGGGGAGGGAGTGCCCTGCGCAATCAAAGTACAGTATGAAGGCCTGATACTGCTGTGTGCCAATAGTGTGGAAAACCAGCAATTCATTAGACTGGCAAGTGATAATTTGTGCCTCATTTTCATCACTCTCATATACTGTATACAGTATATGCACCCACAATCTTTCTTCTCATTTGGGTTTGTTAAGTGGGAGACGGTCATTAGGTCTACAGCAACTAGGTCGACAAGCATTGGGATGACACCACTAGGTCGACAGGCAACAAGGTCGACATGGGTTTAGGTCGACATGGGTCTAGGTTGACAGGTCATTAGGTCAACACAAGCATTAGGTCGACATGGGCAAGGTCGACAGTCAAAAGGTCGACATGGGGGTTTTCACTGTTTAATGAGCCGACATGTGCCGACAGACGGTATTCTATGCCCTACCATCCACTAGGGCGTGGTAATAGTGTGCCGAGCATAGCAAGGCACCGTGCCCGAAGCATTGCAAGCGAAGCGAGCGATGTGAGGGGATGCGGTGCACTTCAAACTGTGTCCATGTCGACTGTGTCGACATTCAGGTAAAAAAGCTGTGAAAAACCCCATGTCACCTTTTGACTGTGGACCTTGCCCATGTCGACCCAATGCTTGTGTCAATCCAATGTCCTGTCGACCTAGACCCATGTCGACCTTAACCCATATCCACCTTGCTTCCTGTCGACCTAGTGGTGTCGACCCAATGCTTTTTAACCTAGTTGTTGTAGACCAAATGATCTACACCCATCATTAGGATTTGGCAATTACATACATACTATGAAATTAATATACCTGTAGATCAACTCCTAATTGTATCATTACAGAGGTGTAACTACAGTACATTTCTATAGCTCAGTACTAACTTTGCTCTCTCTTAACTAATGCAATTAACAACGGAGCCCTAAAGTAAATTTAAATAAGGACAAAACAGAAATTGTATTTTTGACCAATACTGAAGCCGGGTACACATTATACAATATTTGCAAATAATATGCAAGATAACATTTTCGTTAATGATATTAACTGCAAATCATCTACCGTCTATGTTGTTAATGATGCGTTTTCCCACCCCTTCCCCCCAGTTATCAGAACAGGCAGTCAAATTAGATTTTTTGGATCAGTGAGGGGGGGGGGGGGTGAGGTCATTGAACAATATTGTTAATGATACAGTCTAGTGTTTTAGCGCTAGATCATTTGTCCATGGCACTATATATATATTGTATAATGTGTACCCAGCTTTAGTACCATTCTCTTGGTGGGGATATCCAACTAGTAGATAAGGGATCGAGGTGACATCGCTGCCACACAAATCACACCTTTATGATACACGGTGGGTATCGATATGGAAAATATACAGTTAATAGGTAGACAATCAATAGGAGGACACCAGATGGATGACAGACAACGGGTCAACAAGGTCAAAAGGTAGAGAGGGTCAAGAGTAAAATGAACAACATAGACTTATGTTGACTTGGTCAAAAGGTCAACATTTTCAAAACATGGAATGTCAACATTTTTTTAGGTTTAGGTTAGGCACTTGGGGAGGGTTAGTGTTAAGCTGCTGGAGGGGACAGTTTAGGTTAAGCACTTGGTGGAGTGCTAGGGTTAGGTTGCAAAAGGGACAGTTAGGTTTAGGCACCAGAGGGAGGCTTTAGCCGGGTACCCATTAAGATGGCAGTGTGGACCTGGCAAGGCACTGGCATCTGCAAGTGCATACACACTTGCTGATGCTGATGGAGAAGCATCGGTGAGGGGAGCAGCGGGGGGAGTGTAGGCCATACTGCATTCTGCAGAATGGCCATCATTAACGATGTGCTTCATTGTCTGTACATGCAGGATGACACAGGGCATGACACAAGGAACATTTTTTAACCCCTTCAGTGGCTCGCCCAGATGCACTGATGGCACTAGTCACGCCAGAAGATTTCTGGGCTTTATCTACACTCTCCTTCCCATTGATCGCCAGCACTGATTGCACTGTGCCCAGGATTGAGCATAAACCATTACAGTGTTACGCCTGCTGCCCCAACACTCCTATTGGCCGGGGTGGGCTTAACTGTGTAATGGTTTATGCTGATTCCCTGGCACTGTAAGGCAGGGGATCGATACAGCACATATATTACATACATGATAACATGTATGTATGTATATATGTTCTGAGCAACTGCACTCCTGCCCAGCACTCCACATAATTTAAAAACACACCTTGGGAGGTGTACTGTACTTGAAAAAAATAAATACACCACTGCATGGATTACATGATATTGCTCAGAAGGGGAAAAATTACCTAAATCATGTAAAATACTGCTAAGTGTAAATGGGGCTTAATTGTCAACATTTTCTGTGTCAACAATCTGCATGCTATCCTAATGTTGATCTTTTGACCCTATCGACCTGCTGAACAATTGTTGTCGACCTATTGACTATCAATATACTGTCAGTTATTTAATCCAAAACAACATGGGGTGGTACCACTATGATGAGATTCACTGCACATGAAACCTTTATTTCCAACCTTATTGCAGGACAAAATTGTTCTCAAAATGGACAAAACCATGTGCACTGCAGGTGGGGCAGATGTAACATGTGCAGAGATACAGTAGTTAGAATTGGGTTCGTTATTTTGTTTCTATGCAGAGTAAATACTGTCTGCTTTTTTTATACACTGCAGTTTAAATTTCAGTTTCAACACATCCCACCCAAATGTAACTTTCCCTGCACATGTTACTTCTGCCCCACCTGCAGTGCACATGGTTTTGCCTATATTGAGAACAAATTTGCCCTGTGATCAGAGCAGAATTAGGCCTATCATGTCATCTATTCCCAGAGGGACATTAATCTGCTTTCCTTGGAGGCTGAAAGCACATCTGAAAACTTCCAACCCTCACAGACATTCCAGGCAAGCAGGCAAGTATGCATTGTGTCATGATATAAAATATAAGCATTAAGTACAATTTATTTGTGTACTGTTTATTCTGTGATTCCATATAATTCTATACGTTGGGTCCATATACTATAGACCAAGAAGTGAGCAGAATATGTTGGGTCTGGACATTTAACAACGCAATATATAGTGATCAATAAGACATCAGTATTTCATCACTGATGACAAATGGAAGGCAATGCCTTTTCCACCTTTGGAAGTTTTGCATTGTCATTGCAGCTGCACTTGAAAGATTTATTTTCTCTTCCAGACAGCACTTAGTAGGGAAGTCACTTTAAGAGAAAAGCCCCACTTGATAATATTCTCCCTTGTGATCGAGGTCCAGCTGCTGACATCTGTTATATGTTCGCAGGCTCCGGTCAGAGAAGCAGCTGCTGCTTGTGTTGTGTCCCAGCTTGTCACAATGAGATCAGGGAAATAAACCATTTCAAAATAGTAGGAGTAATTAGATGAGTGGAGAGCCCGACTAGGTGGGGGTCTGCCTCTGGATCTCTATGCTCATTTCCTCGGCTGCAGATAGACTGAACTGTCCTCAGTTTGCCCAGTGACTATTCTGCAAAATCGCCAAGTCAGATAAAATACCTCACGGAGCCTCAATGGCTATCAGTTGTGCTAACATAAAAATATATGGGAAGAAAACTCTGTTTAGAGTGAGTTTGCTACTGTAATAAACAGGCTTTCTAAATATAGCCAACAATGATCAGCCACGTGTGCAATTACATCCAATCTTCAACTTGCAGTGATTGCATAAAACAAATTCCATACAACCCATGAACAGTCTGAATGGAGGCATGTATGACTACATTTACATTAAATCATCTTGCTGTTTCGAGCAGCGTTCAGCTCAAAGTCGCCCAGTGTGTATGGCCCTTTACTGTCCCCCATGGTACAGTATAAGCATTCAGAATTGATGCCGAATGATGATGTGATCACTTCCACCATAGATGCCTACCCTCCTGTATTTTGCAGGAGACTCCCTGAAATAGCAGCAATCTCCCTCTCTCCCTCATTAGTCTAGCAATCTCCCTCATTTCACCTAGCCCACATTACACTGTTACATTTTTGGGAAAAAAAGGAATGAGAGATACAGTAGATACATTTACATTGAATCATCAGCGCCATTTCCCAGCACTTTAGCAAGTATAGTAGCTCTTACTAACTGCTTTGGGGCTCATCTACATTTGGATATAAGTCATTTTACAAGATTCCTCTCAGATGTAGCAGTACACACCCACGCTTCTAGGTGCCACATTCCCAATCTCTATTCACAATCTCTCCATATATGGAACTAGACACGCCCTTTGGGTGGAGCATGACACGCCCCCTCAGTGGGGCACTGTGCAAAATTCTATTACCAACTATAATCTCCCTGAAACTCATTTTCAAAAGTAGGCAAGTATGCTTATACCTGAGCAGTAAATACGGTTGTGTTGCATTATACATTGTGCAGCTGTGACGTGTAATGTTCTGTATACTTGCTTGTAGCCTTCTACTACTATTTGAGTAGAGAATACACTATTCACTAAAAATAAAATGGTCTCTCTGTATATGGTAGGTATAGTGGCGTTTACATTTCAAAGGTAAATGCTTTAAGGCAGACATGTGGCCCTCCAGCTGTTGTGAAACTACATATCCCAGCATACAGTATCTTTCCATAATTTTAGCTTTCCCTAATAGCAAAACTGTGGCAAGGCATGATGGGACTTGTAGTTTCACAAATGCTGGAGGGTCATAGTTTGGACATGCCTGCTTTAAGGTAACATTTAAAATATATAAATTCTATCAATTGCAATTCAATATGCTGAAAAATAGTATTTCAATTATTGCTTGTATAGACTAAAACATTTTAATCAGCAACACAAATGCTGAGAATATTAAAATGATTATTGTTCAACACATTTCCTGTCATGAATAGGTTAAGCCAGGGGTTCCCAATCCTTTTTGAATCAAGGCCCCCAAGAATACTAGAATTTTTCCATGGCAACCCTAGGCCTATATAAAATAAAGTAGATTGTGTTTATATGTGTTAAAGGGCAGGATTTACTTCTGTGTGTACACATATTTTATGATGGGCAGTCACCAGAACTGGTATTGTCCATAAATAATTGATCATAAATAATTTTAATTGGTCTAGGACGACCAACCCATGGCACCCCTACAAGTGTCCCGAGGCACCCCAGGGAGCCACGGCACACAATTTGGGAACCACTGGGTTAAGCAATTCCCAAACTCAGGTGATTTTTCAGACCTGATCACATGCCTGCATTTGGGGGGTAGTCAGATGTTTTCTGGGAGTGTCAGGGGAAAAGCAGGAGTGCCCAGGCATTTGGAGGGAAGTCATGAGACGACAGCTCCAGCTCCAATCTCTTTGTATCGCACCTGCCGTGTAAGTCCTGGGTTATGTACAGACTGCCCAAAAAAGAAAAAACATTCGATGTTGTGTGAGTGTCAAATAGGCTAATCGCAGGCCTGTGATATTTTTTGCAAGCCGTGCACATCAATTCGCAGGCTTGCAACGGGCGGGATTTAACTCTGAGTACGGAGCGTTGAATAGACAGACAGATAAAAAGCGTTAGGTTGACCAATAAAGGTTGAAATGACTGAAGGTCGACATGGGTTAGGTCAACAGGGACATTAGGTTGACATGGGGAAGGTTGACAGTCAAAAGGTCAACACAGGGTTTATGACACACACAAAAAAAGTGCACGAGTCCCCTCACATGGCTCATGGCTTTGGGCATTATGCCTCGCTACACTGATTTATTCTCCCACTGTGCCCTAGTGCAGTGGTTCCCAACCTTTGTTCTCTCCCGTACCCCTTGATTAGGCTTTTTATCGAAGAGTACCCCCTCCTCTCAATTTGAAATATAGACAGTACTTGAGTGGAGTGGAAGTGAGCGGTATGCGTATCCTTATGCATGTCCTTATATTAAGGAGTTACGGACAGGAATCGTGCCCTTCCATGTCTAGCCGCTGGTTGTGTACTGTCTCCTGGGTTCCACTAACACCTGTAGTATTAATGCCGCTGCTTCTTCCACCCGTGTCAGTGCAGATGATTGCTGATGTCTGAGGGCAGCATGGGAAGCTCCTAGTGGATTGCTGGTCAGGCAAAAGCACAAGGAAACACTGATGACGCTGAAGACAGAACCATAAGTGACATAACATGGTTCTTCTTCATGGCAATGGGTCTTCTTCTGCCATCGAAATACTTTTTTCCATCTTCCGCCATTACCAATATTATTTTCGAGTACCCCCAACTGGTATGCAGAGTACCCCCAGGGGAACTAGTAACCCAGGTTGGGAACCACTGCCCTAGTGGATGGTAGGGCATGTTTGTCGGCACATGCCTGCTCAAAAAAAAAAAGAAGTTAAACCCTATGACAACCTTTTGACTGTCAACCCCATGTCAAGCTAATGTCCCTGTCGCCCTAACCCATGTTGACCTTCAGTCATGTTGACATTCATGCATGTTGACCTTCATGCATGTTTTCTTCAGTGGTTGTTGTAATGCTTGTTGACCTAGTGACCATATCCCTTTACTCTGGCTTGGCCGGCAATTACTTGATCGCAGGTTTGAATAAACCCCTCGGTCCTTAAGGCACCATAACAGTCCATGTCTTAAGGTTATCAATGCTTAACCCTTTGAGTGCCATGTGAATTTGTCAAAATAGCTGTAAGAAATTTCCAAGCAAACACTTTTATTCATCACAATGACCTGTAATGTTTACTTTATATAGGAAACTAGTAAGCCCGCTCGAAGCAAATGCTTCGAAAGCTAGCCTGCTACATTGTAATTGCCTCTGTGTTTGTGCATGTGTGAGAGAGAAAGAGATTTAGTTTCACTCGCGGCCAACAGATAACAGTGTTTCAGAGACACACAATCAGACACTAGACATATATAATATATAATTATATAGATGATATCATCTTTTTTTTTTTACACATTTTTTATCTAAATGTAAATAACAATTGTCTACCCAGTGACCGCATACCAAGTGCCATAGTGGTACAACAAATAAATATCTCAATTCTGTGCTTCCTGGACTCCGATGTGTTGAGTAACAACTGTATCATTGGCTATAATCCACATACTGCACTCCTACCCAAAGGAGGACAAATAAGCTGTAACCTACATTATCCAATAAAATGTTAGATTTCATTTTCAAGCTTGTGTTGAAAATTTTTAGCTATTATCTGATTGGTTGTTAGAACAAATTGCACGCTGTTATAATGCTGTATATATCTTTGCACCTTGCCTTCTGGCAAAATATCACTGTGGCCTAAAGCAGCGTGAGGGAGAGCATTGACAAGAAGGGTTATGCTGCTGGCGCACAAATGACAGAATACCTTGTGCTGCACTGTCAATGCATCAAGTAAACACTCAGCTATAGTTGGAACCTTTTGAGTCAGCAGCATTGGTCTGTGAAATTAACTTTTCATGTTTGTGTTACAGTGTATCCTATAAATGAAGGAGAGAGGTCACTTTAACTCTATCTTGTCTGGATTTTCTTATCCTCTTCAATGGATACTACCAGTGGTTGCCACGTCAAGGAATATGTATCCCACTAACCTAAATTATTGTACATTACTATTATCATTATGATTTATGTGTATAGCGCCACATGTGGTCCAGAGCACTGTACAGTGCAGATGGCACACAACAAGACAATATACTGTATGGTGTAATAGTATCATACAACACAACATTGAACCGTATACAGTTAACAAATAACACTGCAACTCTTGACAGCCTGGATGGGAAATGGGTTGCAATCTGTATTAAATTCACCATCGGTACCTTCATGCTTAAACCCTTAACACTTAACTTAAACTACACTTATCTAAAATAACGACACGGACACAAGTGCTGGCGTTTCAAAATAACGAATGTCAAATATATTTTGACAACAAACTAAAGACTATAATATTGGTGGCGGCACTAAAGAACGGTCAGATCAAAGAAAAGGGGGTGGGTAGGGTCACCATAACATTCACACACCGCTGGTGACCAACTCTCCCAGCCAACCACCAGTGTCGGTGGAGGCAGCCATCTTCCGTGCATAGAAGTATGGCTCGTGACAATCGATGCCTGGAGAGCGCACCCACTAATGTACACACATTCCATCAACACAGTTGACCGTTCTTTACCGCCGCCCAAAGAAGAAATAGAGACAGAAAATAGGGATGGGTGGGTGGGGAAAATTCCCAGAGAGGAAGTCACTCTCTGGTCAGCAGACCCTTCTCTCCCATCTAGCTCCTCCCACTGCACCCCATTGGCTGCCAGACGCAGCCCTTCCCCTCTCTGTTCCTCAAGCCAGCATGAAAAGCCCCTTCGGTGATTTATGTCACCTCTAACTTAATCAGCCATCGGTGTTCCTTAAATTCACCATCGGTACCTTCATGCTTAAACCCTTAACACTTAACTTAAACTACACTTATCTAAAATAACGACACGGACACAAGTGCTGGCGTTTCAAAATAACGAATGTCAAATTTATTTTGACAACAAACTAAAGACTATAATATTGGTGGCGGCACTAAAGAACGGTCAGATCAAAGAAAAGGGGGTGGGTAGGGTCACCATAACATTCACACACCGCTGGTGACCAACTCTCCCAGCCAACCACCGGTGTCGGTGGAGGCAGCCATCTTCCGTGCATAGAAGTATGGCTCGTGACAATCGATGCCTGGAGAGCGCACCCACTAATGTACACACATTCCATCAACACAGCTGACCGTTCTTTACCGCCAAGCTAGGCCCTAAGCCGCAGCACCGCCACCAACCATAACAACGCTCAGCACTGATTCCTCAAAAACAGATCCTCCAAAAACATCGCCATGCCCTCCGTGCTCAGGTGCACGCCATCCTCCCTATACAGCTCTGCTCTCTGGAAAACGATGCCATCATGTCGGATGACACCCCCCCCACTCGCCAAAACATATCGCTCAACAGCTGTATTTACTTTTTTACGAGAGCTATCCACCCGCGGGCAAGATCGTGCCGATCTCCAGACACGCCTGGGAATCATATTTGACCAGACCAGTTTACAAGCCGGCCATGCCTGCGCAACAATATGAAAATCCCTGATGATGAGGGACCGTAACTCCAGGGTCGTGCATTGCCCCACATCATTGCCGCCTAAATGGATGATCAGCACCCTGGGAGTGCCGTAGCTCTGCATGGCCCTCAACAGCTGTTCCTGCAAGGCACACCAGCGCATGCCTCTCACACCCAACCATCGCACAATGCTTGCTTCCGGATACATGCACACATCCGAGGCCACAGACGACCTTGAGGCCCAATACACGAAAGAATGGCCTATGACCCACACGCTCCTGACATCCTGCCGACCTGCAACAGGGTACAATACATTAAGACCATTCCGAACAATGCAAACTGAAAAACACGCATACAAGAGGGGGGGAAAAGATAACGTTTTTTGGACCATGGCACCAGATCTTGAGGCACAAAACACACAAACCCCCGGAGTAAACTATCAGTTACGCCATGACAAATTAGGGATCAGCCAAATTGTGCCCCCGGGGGAAATGTGAACACACCTCAAGACCCCCACAGTAGGTTGACGAGTGCTTATGCATCCAGTGAACCATGATCCGGCAAAGTGACAGAGAGAGTTGGCCGAATGTACCTGCGAAAGACTGCGGAGCGCCATCGGCCCAGAGACTGAATCTCTGCGTCGGAGCGGCCCCCCGCAGCTGCAGACGTAGCAGCCCCGATCCTAAAGGAATGAGACCCAAACTCCTTTGGATCGAGGCCCAAGGCCCCCAGCGCCCGGCCCAGGACATGGCAGAACTGGTACCTAGTAAGCGGTGACCCGTCCTCATGCATCAACCACGCACCCGGGCGGTCGGGGCGCACCTGTTGAAAGGCCAAGGCCATCTCCACCGGGCACACCCCTTCCGCCGCACCTGGGAGCAAAGACAGCCACCGCCCCCTCCCAGTCTGGTCCGTCTTGGACCGTCGCATGTGACACAATACAGAATCCCTTTGGACCACCACATCGGTCACGTCCAAAGGCGACGGGGCATTCCTGGACGGTGCCACCAGCTCCCCAATCCTAAAGGCCCCATGATATGCCATTGCGTATGCCAACTGGAACAGTAGGACCTCGTAGCGGGGGTAGCAAACGTCCCGGAGGGCACCCAGCAGCGGTGGGAGCAGTGCAATATCAATAGGCCGCCTTCGGTCGGAGACTGCCGGAGTGGCCCGTTGCCAACCCCTCAATGCCCTAGAAACTAGAAAAGACTTAGTTGGGTCAGCATGACCATACAAGGACGAGAAAAAGGAGACACCGGACAACACCCGCCTAACTGCGGCAACAGAGAAATTCAAAGAATACAGGTGCCAAACAAAGGCCACCATAGCCGCCCTGGGCGCCTTACCTGCCTGCTCGGAGGAGAGCCTGAATTGCTCCCACTCCTGCCACCCTTCTTGGTAGCATCTCAGAGTCCTTGGTGCGATGGCCCGCATGGCTAAGCCCTCCATGCCGGCCTGATCATCTGCCAAACATAAGGGGGACATGACTCACCAACGATGTCTGCATCGGGGGCCAAGGTGTGAAACCGGGCCCAATCCCCCCTAGATAAAGCATCCGCGATCGAATTCTCCACCCCCGGCACATGCTTGGCAATGAATTGGATGTTTAAAAGCAAGCACTGCAAGACTAAGCGTGACAAAAACCTCAAGACAGGGAGCGAGGAGGAGCCCTGACGGTTTATCGCCTGAACCACCCCCAGGTTATCGCACCAAAAAACTATGCAGGAATTCCTTAGTCTATCCCCCCATAGCTCAAGGGCCACCACAATGGGAAATAATTCAAGCAACAGCAAATTGCGCGTAAGGCCCTCTGCGACCCACTCCACGGGCCATGGCGCCGCGCACCATGACCCGTGCAGGTAGGCCCCAAATCCAATCCCTCCAGCAGCATCCGTGAACAATTCCAATTGGGCACTGCTACGCCGAGGAGCCGGCCATATCAATACCCCATTGAACTGTTCTAAAAAGGAACTCCATATTTTGAGATCCCTCTTCAGCTCAGCAGATAAACGCACGAAATGCAACGGATGCCGGATCCCTGCCATGGCGCGTTCGAGTTTTCTGCAGAAAACCCGACCCATCGGGATCACCCTGCAAGCAAAATGGAGTAAGCCAAGTAGCGACTGAAGCTGGCGCAACTGAAGCTTGCCCGCGCACAAAGCCACTGAGACCACCCCTTGTAGCCGTTCAAGCTTATCAAGGGGAAGCCTGCAGCAGCCGGCTAGAGTATCGATTTCTATCCCGAGGAATGAGAGGCAGGTGACTGGCCCCTCCGTCTTTTCCACTGCTATGGGCACCCCAAAAAACTCAAAAAGCCGCTGTACAACGCCCAACAGTGCCGCGCAACGTGAGGACCCGGCCGGGCCCGCGCATAGAAAGTCGTCTAGGTAATGTGCCAAGCCCCACTCATCCGACTCCTTCTGCGCGCACCAGTGCAAGAAAGTGCTAAAACGCTCGAAATAAGCACAAGATATCGAGCAGCCCACGGGCAGGCACCTATCCACGTAGAAACCCGTGGGTAGCCGGAAGCCCATGAACCGGAACGAGTCCGGATGCAATGGAAGCAGACGGAAGGCCGACTCAACATCAATCTTCGCCAGCATTGCCCCCGCGCCAAAATTTCGCACGATAGCCAAAGCCTGCTTGAAAGACTGATAAGTGACCCGGCACAACTCCTCAGGAATTGCGTCGTTCACCGATGAGCCTGGCGGGTGAGACAAATGGGACCACCCCCACCGGGGAGAGCACCAAATCCCCGATCGGAGGAGTCCCAAAAGGCCCCACCATCCGCCCTAACTTCACTTCCTTGGCAACCTTTTCCAGCACTACGAGGGGCATGTCTATGGCTGACTTGAGGTTCCTGGGGGATTTCGTGTTAACTACGCCTCGAATGGGGAGACGAAAGCCAAAACGAAATCCGTCTGTCAGGAAAGTCGCGCAAGGTCTGTCTGGGTAATCGTTCAGCCATTGGACCATGCGATCCACCCGAACCGGGGAGGGGGCCTTACTGAGGAGCAACCCCGGCGGCTGGCCTAGGCGGAGCGGCCCCCTGCCTGCCACGGTTGCAATCCCTGACGGGGTGAGGTCCCCAACACCGAGCGCAGGAATGCTTAAATCTACAGCGGTTTCCCAGGTTGCAGCCGACCCCATTGAAGCCAAAACATCTGCCCGCGGGTGCTCCACCCGCGCTGCTCCGAAAGGGGGGAAGGGGTCGCCTAGCAACTGCGCCCGCAGCCGTAGGGGCGGGAGGAGCAGGAGAGGGAGGGGGCGTAACGGATGACGCCGGCTTCTTGCCTACCCAAAGCTCTACGTCTTTGCATCCGAAATCTATGATGGCTGACCCCGACTGTTTGTGCCGGAAGTCCTCATCATACGATTTCCATGCTGTGCCGCCATCCGACATGAACATTTCATGAATCATGTGCATATAACGCACCATATTCATGTGTTCTTGCGGCCTGGTCTCTAGATAGCATGCGGCGAACATAAAGAGCCCTGCCTGCCATCTATGGTAAGTGCAATACGCTGCTTCCCCTATACCCCCCTTTTTCTTCGCAGCGCGATAGTCCTTCTCAGCCTGCGCAGTCATAGTGAAGAAACTCACAAATTTTCCTTCATTGATTCGCTCCTGAACGCTCCTGCGCAAACCCCTGCATACTGCCGTATAATCGCAGCGCACCACGTTTCCTTTTGGGAAAAGTGGTGAACCCGAGCTCCCGCTGGTGGAACGGGAGTACCTACGGCGTCGTCTAGAATGCCGATGCCTCCGCCGCGACCTATGACCGCCCTCCTCCTCCGATGTCACGGAATTGGACCCGGAGGAGGACGAGGAGGTGCGCGACTTGCGCCTGCGCCGCTTCGCCTTACGCGCTGACCCACCTGATGTTCCTGCCACCGCTACAGCCATCGTCTGGGTCGCTGGGTTGGACGTGCCCCCGGAACCGATCAGCGGGCCGGATGTGGACGCCTCCTCGGTTGGTGTAGAAATGGGAACAGCCGGCATTGGAGTAGGCATAGCATTTTGTGAAAGAGACACACTGGGGAGCAGCGCAGTGGAACTACTTGATTGCGGCCCCCTGGAAGGAGAGCTCGGCGCAGTCTGGCTGAGCAGTGGGACCAACACAGACACTAACTGCCGCCACCTGTCTTCTGCCTGCACAGTCCCCCCTGCTTGCTGCGCCTGCTGGGCTGCCACCCCCGACCCTGTCACCCCTGAGGCACCTCCCCCGACCGCGCGCCGAGGCAATAGCCTGGCTCTCCGCAGCCACTGCCTCCTGGCTAAATGTAAGGGGGACATACCCAATCTAGCCGGGGATGGGGGGGGATTCACCACCTCCCCAGTGTCCCCCGGAACCCATGCAGCCTGACTAGCCCTGCCACCCTACTGGCCAGCCTTGGTATATTGGAGGGGCGGGCGGCAGGTAGCACCTCATCATTACTCCTAGCCAGCCTGCTGGCTAGGATGGGGATGCCAGATGGGCGCCCTGCAGCCTGGCCAGGGTTCCCCCCATATGCGCCTCTCCCCCTTGCCTGTCTTAGTGGCCTTATGTCCGTCACCGCCGCCGGCCTAGCGCCCGCAGCGGCGCCTCTCCCGGCAACAGGAGCGTTTTCATTTCCCCGCGCAGCGTTGCTGCGAGCCCCCCCGCCTCCTCTCCCCCCTCGTGCCCCACGCGCTGCGGCCGGGCGTCCGATGGCGCGCCTCGCGCCAGGACCGCCGGCCGCGTCATCAGTGCGGGACCCGCGCCCACGTGACGCACTCGCCGCTGACCGCTGGACGCCCGCCGGACTCCTCCGACTACCCCGCCGTGGGCCTGGGGAGGCCCCGGCGGCAGCACCGGCTATGGGTGAGTCCAGCGCGTCAGCCAGGCGGGCGGGGGGGCGCAAGTTCCTGGACGGACGGGGCATGTTAAGTCCCTGAGGCACACTATTGTACGCTGGCTAGATAGAGAGAGGGATAGGACAGTTAGGCAGACAGGAAAGCTAAAGGAAAGAAAGATAGTTAGTAGAATGAATCTATAAAGGACAGTACAGGAGCCGGCAAGGCAGAGATCTTACCAGTTCCAGAAAATTCCCAGAGAGGAAGTCACTCTCTGGTCAGCAGACCCTTCTCTCCCATCTAGCTCCTCCCACTGCACCCATAGGCTGCCAGACGCAGCCCTTCCCCCTTCCCCAGCATGAAAAGCCCCTTCGGTGATTTATGTCACCTCTAACTTAATCAGCCATCGGTGTTCCTATTTAGTGTACGCATCCTCTGCATATTAGTAACATGTTAAGGTTAAGACCCACTGAAAGAGCTGGGAAAACAAAGAATGGAGCCAAAGAGCAAAGAGTCCCAGGAGGAGGTGCACAGTGTAGCTGGTCAGAGAGAGTTATACTGTAGGTGATCACAACAGGAGGGAATGCTGACCAAAATATTAACCATTTTAACAGGGGCATCTTAGGAGAGGAGGAGGCCCATCTGCATCCTCCTCAGTCAGGCTAGGCCCCCTCCTCTCTGCTGGGAGCAGCACTAGGAGCAGTAGAGTCACCACTGCGCATGCGCAGATCGCTGGAAAAAGGTCCACTGCTCCTGCTGGAGGGTAAGTATTACAAAAATGAGTACACTGCACCCATTATAGATATACCACTGCATTTTAATAAGTGATCATGAGATTTGTATTGTACGCTACCCATAGGCAAATGCAGGGGGGTTTCTGGTTGCCTGGAACCCCCCTCCTCTTGGAAAGTGCCTTAAATTATGACAACAATAGCTGGTATATAGTATGATCAGTATAGCTGCCACCACATCATGCAGTGTAAGGGATAGAGCAGAGCTACTGCACATGCCTAGTGTACCAGCTTCTTCTACCACATTTACTGTATGTGTGGATCTGAGACCTCAAACATTGCAATGGACGAGAGAGTAGCTGCCAAGAGGAAGAGAAAGGAGCCTTACCATGAAGTGGGAGATTGGGACTTTAGAAAGTGCAGTACTGGTTCTTTTATGTTTGTATATTTATTATAATATGTTTAACCTTTTCCTGACCACTTATCTTATTTAAATGTTCAAAACAGCCCATCTGTAATGTTGAATATTAATTCTGTATTCCATACAGTATCCAGTGTATAAAAATACCAATATTCAGGGCTGTTACCCTCCGTGAGACTCCTGTACTTACTGTACTCCAATGCACTGCAGAGTGCGAGATTTTGGATTACATTTGGAAACCCCCCTCTAAAAATCCTGCGTTTGTCACTGACGCTACCTCCACACAAACAACAACACAGCTGGATATAAACCAAGATGGTTTGCATACGGTAGTACCAGCCTTATCCTTGGTGCATGAGAGGTCTTGAATACAGGCGTATCTTTGTTTACGTACAACTCTGCATAGCCTGTAATTCCATCTATATGGTCCACAGTCTGGGTATGTGTGAACGTTCCATCACTACCCAGTTCCAGTTATGCTCCTTACACTGTCAGCGAAGATGCCATTGAGTTGCATACGTGAATGCATGATTTTAGCTACAGAGCAGGCGCATTGCCAGAGCGATCAGTCCGTAAAACTGATTACCATTTAACGCTGCACCGGCCCCTCTATGTGACTATAGCGTGTAAACGCCACTTGAGTGGCAGAGACCATTATTGTGCATTGCAACTCTTCATTAGAACAGACTCGATAACATCTTTATTTTCAAAGACTCTAATTAACCTCTTTTCCGATAGAATGACCCACGGACTGGAGTCTTTTAGCATTATTGAAGGTCTCATATTATCAGACTGCCAGAACTTCTACAGGAACATTCTTTATGGATGTACAGAGCAGTTAGGGAAAAGCACAAGGATCAGTGAGAGAGATATGCTGGGATATGCAATAGAAATCGAGTACGTAGGTCAGTATATGCTCCAATAAATAAAGACGTTCATGATAATCAGTGACTCATGTATATCAGAGAAAGTATATTTCTGCCAATCTGTCTGCGATGTGATCATCCGAAGACAAATGTCAGGCTCTTTGCAGTCTATCAATGGAAAAAAAGAAACAGCTAAACACAATGGCTGTATGTTACATAAATAGCGCTCTCCAACAAATGTCAGGAAAGACAAAAGTGTATTCCCTATCTCATTCTCCCTATCTTCATGTAACATTTCTGTAATATTTTACATTTCTCCTTATCCGACTATGTGTGTGTGATATCATCAAGCCAAGTACTACGTTGTGATAACTAGGTTGTGTGACTTGCATACCTAATAGTAAGCATACTGCCTTTCTGCCAGGGCCGGAGCTACCATTAGGCAGCTGCTTAGGGTGCCGGCCGCTAGAGGGGGCTCTTCCTTCAGCGGGTCCCAATTTATGGTGCAGTTTCCTCCCGCACTGTGCCCGTCACCACAAACAGCAGCCGCCCGACCTCACGCCCACTTATTTTTTGCATGTTAATTGTCCCTTTCTCCCTACATTGAGGAGAACAGGTGCCGTCCAGCGCTTATCCATGAGCGCACCCACACAGCGCCAAACACTTAGGCGCTGTCATACCTCTCATCACACTCCCTGTACACTGTGTCTTGCCTGCCCGACGCCTTCTGTAGTGAAGCCGCTCAGCACTGACAAGGGTTTCCCTGTATGGATGACATTACAGGGACACCCGCCGATCGCAACACTCGGCCCTGTTCCCATGCCTGTCAATCAGCACCAACGGGGGCCTGTAAGCACAGTCCAGTATATATATACATATATATTGTCCTTAATTAGCGGGACCCTGGACTAATAAAAAAGTGTCATTAATTCAATGTATCAGCATTTCATTGTGCTTTTTTTATCAAGTTCAGCTGCAGAAAGTGCAATAAAGCACTGAAACATTGACTTAATGACGCTTTTTTTTTTTTGAGTATTTAATTGGTCCAGAGCACCACCAATTGTGGATATTGTATTTCTGTGACTGCTGGAAAGGGAGGGGGGGGGGGAGTTGTAAGAAGATTTTCCTAGGGTGCCAAGAAACCTAGCACCGGCCCTGCCTTCTGCAAAATGTTGAGGAGGTTGTGGTGTAGCATACAGGAAATGTCTAGATTGGCAGTAAAAATTGGCATGCAAAAGGTACATTTTTAGCAAAAGGTCGGCATGTGTTTTTACACAGCACACTTTACCGTTCTCTTTAGAGTCCGCATGGGTGGTAAAGTATGAAAAAGTCCAAAAAAAGAAATCATGAAAAACTTAGGTTAAACTTTTCATGTGTCGACGTTTCTCTCGTGGATATTTTGCTTGTGTCAACATTGTATCATTTTTTGACCTTGTAAAAAGCCTTTTAATGTCGACATATTGACTGTCGACCAACTCATTGTCTGTGAGCTCTACCACATCCTCCTCAACAACTGCAACTCTGTATAGGATAAGGGCAGAATGGTAAAACATCTATCTATCTATCTATCTATCTCTATCTGTTGTTTAATAAATAAATAAGATACACACACATATCTATCTATCTGTGTCTGTCTATCTATACAGATGGCGCAGATCCCGTCGGAGCTGCTCCAGGCGATAGAATCGCGTGCCCCATTCTGACAGAGCCCTCCGCCACCCTCTGCAGCTCCCCTGCAACCCCTTCCCCTGGTGATTCCCACTGTTGGCTTAGAGGTGCCCCATCTATATATGTGTTTGTCTGTATTTCACAAAAGACACACCAGTCTCTCAGCAATAAATTGGATGTGTTTTCCTTGCAATCTGGGCCGGAGGAGTTTAATTGAGATTTTCTACTTGCGTGGTTATTATACATCAGATTTATCACATGCAAGCTATCCTACTGTGATCCATCTCATTTGATAAATCTGAAAGTATATTTTTCTACCTGTGATGTACACATGCGATTCATTAGGTGGGATGGACTATTACCATAGTATATAATCTTTCCTCAGTAATCGCATGTGATCACATCGCAGGTGTACAAATGCACTGTGATGTGCACCTATTCCAGTGCGAATGTGAGAAATATTCATGGCAGCCGGTCAGATCTGAGATCGAGATGTGAGGTGCATGGAAGCAAGCCTATCATCACAATCGCAGGAAAAGGACATGCAATGTGCCATTTTTAATGCAATCCATCGCAGCAATGTGTCTGAATCGCATGAAAACAGGCCATATCACACTAGTGGATGGGGCGGGGCCTTAAGCAGTAAGCATTATTGTGGTATTTTGTGATCTGTGTTATTGAATACACTAGGGCAGTACGGATGGTGTAAAGGTTAGCATTACTGCCTCACAGCACTGAGGTCATGGGTTCGATTCCCACCATGGCCTTAACTGTGCCGAGATTGTATATTCTCACCGTACTTGTGTGGGTTTCCTCCGGGTACACCGGTTTACTGGTAGGTCAATTGGCTACCAACAAAATTAACCCTAGACTGTCTGTGTGCATGTATATGTGTGGTAGGGGATATAGATTGTAAGCTCCACTGGGGCAGGGACTGATGTGAATGTTCAACTATTCTCTGTAAAGCGCTGCGGAATATGTATACGCTATATAAGAAACTGTTAATGAATAAATAAATAATATACTATTGCCATTGCCGTGTCCGGTCCAGGTATCAATTAGAGGGAAAAACCAACAGTATGTGGTCAGCTTGGTGGAGATACCAAAAAGGAATCTGGTTTATTTGGTAAAACAGTGGCTGTATTATTACAATGTGCTACTGTACAAATGTCCATTCCTGCCACCCATTTTGGCAGTGTCAGCTATACAGCGGATTTAATACAATAAGGCATATCATCTGCAATTGGTGTTGGAAATGTTAGTGTGAAAGTTGCTGATCGCAGCATCCATGCAACACTACATACATATTGCCTATACAGTGTTTTCCAATGTCAGTGCTCAATGCTGTCAAGCAGAACAAATTTCAACATCCTCAAGTAAGAACGGAAAGAGTAATTATAGTATAGGCCTGAACTGCCCCTCATTTCTCAGCTTCAGACAGTCAAAAGAAATGTAGTATATTTGAGTATCTACAGTATATTAATGTATATTAATGTGTACAAAGATCATTTATATATGTATTACCAGTAAGTATTATAGGACATAAATACTATATTATGCAGTGCTTTATAAGACATGGGGCCGTATTCAATGCGGCCGGCGAGGGGGGTTAAACTGCGGGGATCGCTGACAACAAGCAATCCTCGCCATTTAAGCCGCTTACCCTATTTTACATTCTGGGGGAATCCTCGCTGTCAGAGGACAGAGGGGATTCCCCCAAACAACGAGGCTCGCGGCTAATGCAAGGAGCCCGCTGCGTTTAGCCATGAGCCTTGCTGCTTTAGTGGCCGCAGATGCCGTTTCCCCATCGCTGCAAAAACCTAGCGCCAGGGAAACGGCGTGTGTAGGGGGTCAGTAGAAAACTAACTGTGTGAACTGTGACAGCGAGCAGTCATCAATGCTCGCTGTCACAGCTGCAAAAACCATTGTATATACTCCAAGGTGGCCTGTGCGAAAATTTCACATGCAAATGGGCCAAAAGTAATATTTTAACTAATTTTTAAAAAAACAAACATTACAATGTGCAATTCTAAATTAACAATTTGTCAAAAGTGGAGAACTTAATTTTAAAAGGGTACCTCATTTATCGTATTTAGTTAAGTATGAAGGGAGAAAAAGCGATCGCCACCAAAAATCACCTTCTAGAAATAAGTTTACCACAAGTGTATATATATACACTTTATTTAAGAAGCCCACTGACAGGAACGTCCCTCTTAAAATTAGCAGTTGCCATCCCACCAGCCTCAAACGTGGTTTGCCCTACTCGCAAATGATCCGCATTTTGCGGATCAATAACAATCGCGAGACAGCCATCAAACAAATTGATGAGCTTATAATTAAATTTCATTCTAGAGGTTACTCTCATCAAATTCTCAGAGACGCCAAGGCTAAAGCTCTGACACTGAACCAGACCCAATTGCTTAAAAAAAAAACCCCTAATGCCCAGAAAATGACTAAAATACCATGGGTCAATAAATACACTCTAGCTTCTCCTACCATTGCTCAAACAGTGAAAAAACACTGGCCCGTCCTAGCAACGGATCCAGCATTACCATTCCAGAATACCAATCTGATGCCCTGTTTTTCACGAGGCCGTAATCTTAAGGACTGGCTAGTAAAAACAGATTTCACTCAGTTACATGATTCCCCTGACACCAGCAAAAGTTTTTTACATTCTAAACCCAGGGGTTGCACCAGATGTGGTTGCGTTACTTGCCAGTTCATGCTGGCAGGAACATCGTTTTCACATCCCCACAATGGTACTAAAATTTACATCAAGCATCATGTCAATTGTGATACGAATCACGTGATATATCAACTCATTTGCCCGTGCGGTTTATCGTACGTTGGCAAAACGGAGTGCAAATTTAAAGAGCGGATGGCTGCACACCGTTCAGCTATCCGCAAAGCCATTCAGTCTGGCAGTAGCGAACAGCCTGTAGCCAGGCACTTTGTGGAGTATAATCATCCCCTTAATTCTCTGCGCTACCGCATTATTGACACCGTACCCCCATTGAGCAGAGGTGGCAACAGGGCATTACTGCTCCGCAAACGTGAAGCACAATGGATCCATAAGTTGGATGTCATTGCACCCCGCGGTCTTAATGAAAGTCCGTCACTAGCATGTTATCGCTAATTTATTACAATTGCTAATTCATTATTTTCTTCCATAGTAGTTTGTGTATTTTTCATGGACGCTTTCCTGTAGTTTGCATTGTCATTTCATATGTCATGTATTTGTTCTTCAGCATTTTGCCATTTTTTCATACATTGCCATTTTTTCATACATCGCTTGTTTCTTCCTACAGCGTTGCTGGTAACCTTGGTGATGGTTTTACTATTGTTGTCACGATTTAGTGGTCGGCGTGATGACGTCATTGTACGGCGCCAGCCGGCTGTATGTCCCACCCGGCCCACACTGCACAAGGGTGTTAAAGCACTATAAAGGTATGTCATTTTGTATCATGTTTTATGTGACTTGAAAAAAGTTGTGATAATACAACTGAAACGTTGTCTGAACCACCGCTGTTGGTATTCATTTATTTATTTCATTTGCACCGAGTGCCGCACCTCCTACTGCATACTTCCATTATATGTGCAGGCACCGGCCACAGATACTTTTTCTCATTGGGAGTGCCGGACCTTTTGGATACAATATCGGATCTGACACCGGACCACGAGTGAGAGATCCTGTCCTGGACACCCATTACTTATTATTCAAGCTTACACTTTTTGTGTCATCTATGGAAACCATTTGATCGTCCTGATCATCTGTGCACTTCTTCCACGCACTATCCACATCCAGGTGCCCCTACCCGCAACATGGCGGATGAAACAGATGAACAGTTCCCACAAGCGAGTTTTCCTGTGGGTGAACGTTTTTCTTATTCGCAATCAGAGGCTGAATCAATTGTATGCAATGCGGGCATCAACGATGAAAACGAGGCCAATTCCCCTGAATCTCTTTTTCGCGATCTCTTACGTTTGAAAAAGAAGGAAACAGATTACCATTTGCATCGACTGTCATTAAGTGACTATTTTAAGGCTAACAAAATACCCAGAGGATTTAGAGTTCGAAATTGCCCCACCATAGGTCGACACGATCCCCAGTTCTGTCGACGGTGGGTAGCAATTTTGAATAAATGCTCATTCGATCTTATACTTCTAGTTATCGAACATTCTTCCAAAGAATTGTCATCTATTCAAGAGAAAATCACCATCTTCGAGTCTGCTCATATGCCCTCCTTAACCCTCGACACTTCAACTAATTGGATCGAGAGACTAAACACCCAGGTCTCTCAATACAAACGTGACCTTATAAAATTTAAGAAAGAAAAACTTCAAAAAGTCGACACTGACTATGAGCGACACACAGTGTATAAATGGGTCTATAATCAATATTCCCAGGACCGCAAACGTCCGTTTTTTCGGCGCAACCGCCGCCCAGCTGACCGGTTTGATACTGCCTCATCTAATGACTCTGCCAGCTCCAATACTGATCATGACCAAGCAACTACATCATATCACCCTTTAGGGGTTGCTACAACCACCAACAAAGGTGGAGGTCGAGGCCGCGCAGGCACACGCGTCGCGGACGGCAGAATCAGAGACCATGCTCGAGGGGGCAAACCTCCCAGAGCGACGAATCGTTAATATTCAACTTGTCCTCATATGAACTTTCATCGAGCGAAACCAGCTTGCTCAACAAAGGGTTAACCTTTGTTCCCACCGTGGAGTTTGATTCCTTTCAGTGGAAAATTGAACAGACATCGTTACATCGTAACCTGAAATTAAAAGAATTTTTCTTTAATCAGCCACCAAAGCCTACCAGTACCAACATACAGATACCGGCACAACTGAAACAATTTAAACCAGCTTCTACTTTCGAGCCTGTGTCATATAACGCGAGCATTAAAACGTACATGCGTATGGTTGAAAAAGATGTGGACAATCTTACAGAGTCCAAAATCGCCATCCATCCTAACTTGTCACCTGCTGAACGTTGTGCTCTTAAATCCTTATCCACTAATCCTAACATTATTTTTCGCAGTGCTGACAAAGGAGGGGGCATTGTCATTCAGGACACTTGTGACTATCGTAAAGAAATCGAGTCACAACTTGCCAATAAAGACATCTATACACGTCTTACCAAAGATCCTACCCCTCTTTTTCGTCGCACTCTAGCTATGACCTTGAAGCAAGCGGTTGATGTTCACCTCATATCACAAGACATTAGTGATATACTCATTCCAGATTTCCCGGTTGTCCCTCTTTTCTACACATTGCCCAAAATTCATAAGAGCCTTTCAAACCCCCCCGGACGCCCCATTGTTGCAGCCAGAGATTCCCTTTTTCAACCCACTGCAGTCTACCTGGACTCTATACTGCAGCCGCTGGTTCAACAAGAAAGCAGTTTTCTTCTGGACACTGGTGACTTTATTTCTAAACTTAACGCACTTACCAACATCTCACCAGCAAGTTGGCTGGTCGGCTTAGATGTAGTAAGTTTGTATACATCCATTCCTCATTCATTTGGTTTACTGGCTGTCAAAAAATTTCTTACTTGTAAAAGTCAATTTTCCATTGCGCAAATTACTGTCATCTTAGCCTTACTCGAATTGGTATTATCTAACAACTTCTTTATGTATGATGGTCAGTACTACCAACAAGCTCGGGGCTGTGCGATGGGTTCTAGCGCAGCTCCGAGCTATGCCAATTTGGTAATGTATGCCATCGAAAATGAATTGTTGTATAATCATTCTGAAATTATGTCTAACATCACCTTCTTTGGCAGGTATATAGATGACATCTTCATCATTTGGTCATCTACCAATGAGTCTTTTTCACAAGTGATTGACAAACATAATTCCTCCGACAGTCCTATAAAATTCACCTATTCCCTGGACCAAAAAACTATGAATTTTCTTGACGTTACTGTCACTTTAAAGGATAATCTTATCACTACGACTTTATTTAAGAAGCCCACTGACAGGAACGTCCCTCTTAAAATTAGCAGTTGCCATCCCACCAGCCTCAAACGTGGTTTGCCCTACTCGCAAATGATCCGCATTTTGCGGATCAATAACAATCGCGAGACAGCCATCAAACAAATTGATGAGCTTATAATTAAATTTCATTCTAGAGGTTACTCTCATCAAATTCTCAGAGACGCCAAGGCTAAAGCTCTGACACTGAACCAGACCCAATTGCTTAAAAAAAAACCCCTAATGCCCAGAAAATGACTAAAATACCATGGGTCAATAAATACACTGTAGCTTCTCCTACCATTGCTCAAACAGTGAAAAAACACTGGCCCGTCCTAGCAACGGATCCAGCATTACCATTCCAGAATACCAATCTGATGCCCTGTTTTTCACGAGGCCGTAATCTTAAGGACTGGCTAGTAAAAACAGATGTCACTCAGTTACATGATTCCCCTGACACCAGCAAAAGTTTTTTACATTCTAAACCCAGGGGTTGCACCAGATGTGGTTGCGTTACTTGCCAGTTCATGCTGGCAGGAACATCGTTTTCACATCCCCACAATGGTACTAAAATTTACATCAAGCATCATGTCAATTGTGATACGAATCACGTGATATATCAACTCATTTGCCCGTGCGGTTTATCGTACGTTGGCAAAACGGAGTGCAAATTTAAAGAGCGGATGGCTGCACACCGTTCAGCTATCCGCAAAGCCATTCAGTCTGGCAGTAGCGAACAGCCTGTAGCCAGGCACTTTGTGGAGTATAATCATCCCCTTAATTCTCTGCGCTACCGCATTATTGACACCATACCCCCATTGAGCAGAGGTGGCAACAGGGCATTACTGCTCCGCAAACGTGAAGCACAATGGATCCATAAGTTGGATGTCATTGCACCCCGCGGTCTTAATGAAAGTCCGTCACTAGCATGTTATCGCTAATTTATTACAATTGCTAATTCATTATTTTCTTCCATAGTAGTTTGTGTATTTTTCATGGACGCTTTCCTGTAGTTTGCATTGTCATTTCATATGTCATGTATTTGTTCTTCAGCATTTTGCCATTTTTTCATACATTGCCATTTTTTCATACATCGCTTGTTTCTTCCTACAGCGTTGCTGGTAACCTTGGTGATGGTTTTACTATTGTTGTCACGATTTAGTGGTCGGCGTGAAGACGTCATTGTACGGCGCCAGCCGGCTGTACGTCCCACCCGGCCCACACTGCACAAGGGTGTTAAAGCACTATAAAGGTATGTCGTTTTGTATCATGTTTTATGTGACTTGAAAAAAGTTGTGATAATACAACTGAAACGTTGTCTGAACCACCGCTGTTGGTATTCATTTATTTATTTCATTTGCACCGAGTGCCGCACCTCCTACTGCATATATATATATATATATATATATATAACGTGTAACAGGAAATAGCGGCACTCAGACGGGTCTTTTTCAAGGAATATATTTCAGTGAACAAAAAACTGACGTTTCGGAGCTCTTGGCCCCGTTTTCAAAGTGAGACTCACCAGTCTCACTTTGAAAACGGGGCCAAGAGGCCCCGTTTTCAAAGTGAGACTCACCAGTCTCACTTTGAAAACGGGGCCAAGAGCTCCGAAACGTCAGTTTTTTGTTCACTGAAATATATTCCTTGAAAAAGACCCGTCTGAGTGCCGCTATTTCCTGTTACACGTTATCCTGAATTTTGCTGAGGGCACCGTGGGCAGCTGACTACTGAGAGGAGAGTGCCGGGCCGACACAGAAACTTATATATATATATATATATTCCCTACAGGGACAGGCAACCTGTGACACATCCAATTATTCGCTGGCAAAGTTCTAGTATGCCTTAACAGCAAAGCTGTGTAAGATGTGTGGTTCCATTAGTGCTTGAGTTCCACATGTTGCCTACTGTTGCCTATTACATGAACTTTAAACAGATAAAGTAGTATGGAGTCCAAGGATCTGGAACCTTGAACGCCATACTAACTACATGCTCCCGTATTACATCTTTCCAGTAACGCCTCCAATTTTTACCAGTGCACCCAATGTGATAAATGTGTTTTAAATGGATAAATATTATATTAATTATATGGATTAATACATTATTTAAAAATTTTAATTGCACCATTGGGGTTTCCTTTATCCCCTCTGTATTTTATGTGCACAATATACCCTATCGGTGGACATTATACTGTACTAATGAAGTATAGATTTTACTCTGGAATATTAAAAAGAAGACAGCTGGAAAGGGAAGTATCATCTGCCTTTCTTATTTTTAACACTATTAAGGTTCTGTATATTGGATATACTACCTAAATTATGTTTAGGAGGTTCTGTATTAAGAAAGTTTTATTTATATAGCGCACTTCACAATGATCCATACATTATCTAATTAAATAAGCAAACTCTATTTAGATAAAGTATATATGGATCAAAAGCTGCTTTAGAATAGTGTATTCTATAATTATTCTAATTGTTATCCTATAATAAAAGCTAAACAATGCTCCTCACCTCTATGGGGGAACTCAAGCATTTAGTGTACCTGCACTGATATTCCTGTTATGCTGTTTGGTCATTTTGATAGACGGACAACTAGTTATTCTATAATAGTAAATTATAATGCTTGTTTTCTCTACTGTAGTTATAGGAGCAGAATTGTACATGAAATATACAGTGATTCTATAGCAGCCAGGATATTTACTTAATATATATATTTTTTTATGTTTATACAGTTTACTCACCTTAACTGTGAGTATAAAAATAAGAAACTGGGAGTTGTAGGGAATTTATAGTATCAGATTAATAAAGTATAACCTGATGCTTACTTTCCTAACTGATCCAGAGATTCCCTATACCCCCATTGCCTTTCTTGGTAAATAAATAAGCAATGTACATATTACTTATGGTCTAGTCTTTGAGTAAATTGTATATTTCTCAAAGGAGCTGAAGAAGCAGGAGATGTTTTTTATACTGCTGCTATGGAAACTGTTATTTCGTCAATGCCATGCAACTTGTCCTCCTGCCAAATCCAGTTCTCAAGAGATCCAAATCTGCTCCTGGTTTTGCAACTTTCTACAAACTGCAACCCCCCTTTTAACATTTCAAGATACTTAAGACACTTTGCTAAAGTTTGAACTCACCAAAGTGATGCATACTTCATGCTTCAAACCTACAGTATAGAACCCCAATGCATATGTTAAATAGAGGCATAAAATCTTACAAGTTGCAAATAAGATAAAGACAATACAATTTGCGTAGGACACACTACTGTGTAGCTACTAACTGTGCAGCTCTGGAGAATGCATATTTGTACAAACAAGAGAAAAGAGAAAGTACTCTCTTTTTTTGGGGGCACGCTTTGAATTTAAAACTTAACGTTTAATCATGTATTCATTAAAAAAGTTTTTTCAAATGACATAACAGAACGAACATACATAAAACATACAAGAAGTATATTATCTCTTAAGAACTCTATTTTTTGTGAGTTCTAAGATTTGTAGTGAATTGGTCTAAATTAGTACGTGGTTAGCCAATCTAAGAAAAATTCTGATTGGAAGCTTCCAATCAGAATTTTTCTTAGATTGGCTAACCACGTACTAATTTAGACCAATTCACTACAAATCTTAGAACTCACAAAAAATAAAGTTCTTAAGAGATAATATACTTCTTGTATGTTCTATGTATGTTCGTTCTGTTATGTCATTTGAAAAAACTTTTTTAATGAATACATGATTAAACGTTAAGTTTTAAATTCAAAGCGTGCCCCCCAAAAAAGAGAGTACTTTCTCTTTTCTCTTGTTTGTATCTTATATTACTCTCAGGGGAGCACCTCCACAACATTTACTTGTGCAGCAGCACGTAATAAATTGAAATTGTGGATTATCATACATACTATACACATTGTACTTGAAACTACATGTGGTACTAGTGCACATGTTTTCAGTCCCCATACCCATTTCCCCATTTTTGGAATGCATATTTGTGCCATTTCCACTAAACATTGTGCTAATAGGAGAGTCGCACTGTGTTTGTAGTCTGCAGGAGCGTAATGGATATGATTGCCTACAACTGACAATAGGGATGACTATAAACCATTTTTTTCTTCATTTAATGATGCAGGGGGAAGGCTCTTGTTTAAACCCACTTAGCACAAGCCCTCAAATTGGACCGCCATACTACTCTGAGTGGAACCCCAGTATGCTATGAAGTAGCAGTACCTGCAGTGCCAACTGCAGAGTGGTGGTGGTTGGGGGAGGAGTGGGGGAGTTAGCACATATGAACATACAAGCAGGGATGTATGTAACATATGTGCTACTGTAGCTTCAGGTTACCAGTAATTGGGAGCGCTCTATCTCAGGTGGCATGCAGCAACCCCTAGATTTAGCATTAGGCATCATTATCCTTCTAATGTACAGATGTTCTAAACTTGAAAATCCCAGCAGCAGCGAGGACAGCATTCCACAATCAAGGTGCAGCCCTGCGTAGCCCAGCCGTAACCCCGAGTAGACAGACATTATACAATATTAACAGTGGGTCTTATAACTTGTCCCACTGACATGGACATCAGACAGGCGGAAGGAGCGAGTCTGTAGGATATGCTGACAGAAGCTCCTGGGTTAAGTCTAGGCAAAAGCTCCGCATGGGATGGTAGAGTTTTTAAAAGAGATTCTCACCTCCAACGTCCCTAGATGGTCACGTGTATTAATAAGATCTATGCACTGTAATTCCTGTTACTGGCCTCAGTCCTCTAAACCACGGGTTCTCAAAGTCGGTCCACTGTACATGTTTTGAATCAAGTGAAATAATTAGCTCCACCTGTGGATCTTTTAAAATGTGTGGGGTCCTGAGGACCAAGTTTGAGAACCACTGCTCTATTCAGATCTTGTGCCTCCCAGTCTGTCGTCATGATGAATGCTGTCACCACTAGCATCCTGCCCCCCAAGTCTGTTTGCCCCAGCATGCTTAACTCTTACAGCCATCATTTCTACCTACCTGGCCCAGGCGTACTCTGCACTACCTACTTGGCCCCTATGTATTAAACTCACCGCTACCTCCCTAACCCCTGCATACTCATTGTTACCTCTCTGCACTACCTACCTGGCCCCTGCATATGCTGAACTACCTACCTTGCCCCTGCGCACTCACCACTACTTCTACACACTATCTGCCTCACCCCTGCATACTCACCGCTACCTATCTGCACTATCTGGACCCTGTATACTCACCACTACCTCCCTCACTCCTTCACAGTGCTCACCATTACCTATCTGTACTAACTCCCTCACCCCTGCATTCTCCCTGCTAACGCTCTGCACTCCCTACTTGGCCCCTGCATACTCACCACTACCTATCTGCACTACCTCCCTCACCCCTACATTCTCCCCGCTAACGCTCTGCACTCCCTACTTGGCCCCTGCATACTCATCGCTACCTCTCTGAACGACCTCTCTCAGCCTACATTCTCCCCACTAACGCTCTGCACTCCCTACTTGGCCCCTACATACTCATCGCTACCTCTCTGAACAACCTCTCTCAGCCCTACATACTCAGCATTGCCACCCTAACACCTTAATACTCATCACTAGCTCTCCGTATCACCACTCTCACCTGTCAACAACTTCCTCTCCCAGTCATCCTCTACATCACCCTCTGCCTCCCCCTGGCATCACACACTTCCTCACCTTCACCTGTTCCCCGTTGTGATCCATTACCTGGCATCACCCACTGCCTCTCCTTCTCCCACTATCTCTCCCTGTTACCCTCTGCCTCACTAGGCATTACTCACCTCATCATAAAAATATGGCATTCCCTTTGAGCCACACCCCTAGTTATGAGCTCACGCCCACTCTTCCTTTCCCTGGTGCCCTTTTTGTTCTGGATCCACCCCTGGGTAGAACACACTACTGTTTAGCCACTGCACACAAGCCAGCATATTAGGCCCCAAAAGCATTTATGAGCACAGAGCGAAGAACAGCACTCAGTAGAATGATGGTGAACTGTGAGACAAAATAAATAATTATTGTAGCACCTTATTTACATGTATGCACTGCTGTACAATAGACCTGAATACAGTGGTGTAGCAAGGAGCCCCCCAGAGGAAGCACATTATCTTGATCCCACACTAATCTACACCCCCCATTTTGTAGAAATGTGCCTGCAGAGAAGCCAGGATGTAGTGTATTGTGTATTAAACAACAATGAGATGTAACAATACTGTTATATAACAATGCTGTAACTTATGGGGTTTTCTTTTTCTTCTGGTAGCGGCTTAGAAATCTTCTTGAAATAGCTCTAGCTGTGTCTATGTAACAGGTCTGCTTAACAATACAAAGAACAGGTATGGCGGGTGACAGCTAATTCTAGGATAGATGGGCACATATGCTTTAATACACAATTTGCAACCTTGTACCATTAGAGAATAAAGGGCCCCCAAACACATAAACCAAATATTATAAGAAAATCAGAGGGAGGTTTTTTTCCTGGGAGTAAAAGCACATACACACTATTTTATCTAATTTTTTTAGTCAAATCATATCAAAATCTAATAAAAATCAAATGGTTTTCAGCTGCATTCGATCCCGGCTCTATCCCGATGCATGACCCCGTGGTACCAAAATTTAATAGAAAAATAGACTGTACAGGCAAGACTATATACTACAGACCTGCACTATATGGTCTAAATCAAATGTGTACATGGTGCTGTGCGATTCGATCCCAATGGAATTAGGATTGAATTGAAAATGAATTGCACCGTGTATACGGGCCTTATGCTTGTACAATATGAAATAACTACTAGTAGTTTGCTTGAATGATCTCTGGAAGCTGGAATATATTGCAAGGATCAAATGTTTCCCTAAAGTCTGGGGTGAGCGAGGAAAACGGAAAAAGAGGAGGAGATCGGGTTCTGGAGAACATCGAAAAATGAAGCAGATAGAAACTGTGCTAATTTAGAGAGACGTTTTGTTGCTGTAGCAACGTTAGTCAAAAGCCAGCAGCAGGGTGTTGAGTTCTTTTCAGCTTCAAAATTTCAAGAAAAAAAAAAGAGAACAGAAGGAGGACATTTCTGACAGGCACGAAGCAGTCAACAGCTGAAGCAGCTTGAAACATGCACTAGTACTGTGACAGGAAATAAAGTCCCAAAATCCCTGTTTACCACATCATTCCATGCTCAACATGTTCAAACCTAAACAGAAATAAAGGATGATATGCATTATCAAACCATCAACGCCATCGATTCTTAGCATCTACTGTGGGGTAAAGGATGTAATCTGTCTGTGGGACAACGAAACAGGAGTCATACAACTTTTACACCTCTCCACAGTATGGCTTATATAATGTATAATAAACATCTATGATCCTCATCAAGACACTTCTACTGGTTTCATACTGTATACGTTGTATTTCCATGATTTTAATAAAACAATGAAGGAATTTAATATCAATGAGTGACGAACTAAGCTAAATACAGTACGACTGAAATGCACTACGGATGGTGTAATGGTTAGCATTACTGCCTCACAGCGCTGAGGTCATGGGATCAATTCCTGCCATGGCTCTAACTGTGCGGAGTTTGTATATTCTCCCTGTGCTTGCGTGGGTTTCCTCTGGGTACTTCAGTTTCCTCCCACAATCCACAAATATACTGGTAGGCTAATTGGCTCCCAACAAAATTAACCCTAGAATGTCTGTGTGTGTATGTACATGTGGTACTGAATATAGATTGTAAGCTCCACTGGGGCAGGGACTGATGTAAATGCTCAAATATTCTCTGTAAAGGGCTGCATAATATGTATGCGCTATATAAGAAACTGCTAATAAAAAAATAAAAAAATGCAGGCCTGCCCAGATAGTAGACGATGTGTGACCATGATGGTGTGATAGTGACTGACAGGAAATACTGTGAACAGTGGCACAAGAGCTTCTATTTAATTGGTAAGTGGTCAAGAAGAATGGCTAAATGATCAGGATTATTTATCAAATATTATAAACAACCTGATAACGCTGTAGAAAAAAAAATCTATTTCTTCAATGATAATATAGTTAACGATGGACAGTGTAGTTTCTTAGATTTCTATGTATATTTAGTGATATTACCAACATATAAAGTTGCCTTCCCCTAGTAGCAAACATCACTTTCAGAAGCTGTTAGCTGCATTTCCTACTAGTAGAGCGATGGTGAACGTGAGCTCTATCAACTGGACATGCAGGGACTTTTGGTAATAAGACTGCTGCTTTCCGCTGATGCATATTCTATGCAATACATCCCTCCACTTATAGCATGCCTTTTGCAAGAATACTTTGGACAGCTCTTTTGGTAAGGGCAGTTCCTCATGATTTGATGACTTCCAGGTTTATGACAGGGGAGACCTAATTTGCGTGTGCGGTATATTCTCAGGCTGAGGCAGAGCCTGGGTTTTCGAGGAAAAAAGCCCATAGGCTCATACTGTATTAATGGTATTGACTATCTGGCACAAGCTTTGGAATGTTCTGCTCCTGTTGTGCCAACCTAATGGGTACTGTCATCTTGCCCTGTAGTGTAGCTTGCTATATGATCCTGAGTCTCCTGTGTGTACATTGCACAGTACACCACCATGGCTGTACTGTCCCATCTCCAGTTCACACAGGTTTATGCCCTGTGCACATTAATGTAACTTGCTCCTGTGGCTTCCAGCCAGGGCCACCGACAGGGGGGTTCTGTGGGTACAGCTGTCCCGGGCCCCGCCCTCTGGAAGGGCCCAGGCAGCTCATTGTGCTCACAGCAACCCTCTGCTGTATGCTGCCTGCACTGCGCTCTGTCCTCACTCAGCAGGTCCCGAAGCACATGCTTCTTCGATGCAGGATGCCGGCGGCCAATTTAAATGCGGCACCGGCTTTTGAGCCAATTAGAGCTTGTGTACCATTAGCCAATCAGAGCAGCTGCTGGTACACAAGCTCTGATTGGCTCACCAGCTGGTGCTGCATTTTAATTGGCTGCCGGCGTACTGCATTGAAGAAGAACATGCTTCGAGGCCTGCTGAGTCTGGCAGTAAGTTAAGGGAGGGGGGGGGGGGGGAGATGAGGGGGTGGGGGGGAGCAGACTGGAAATCAGTCCTGGGTCCCAAAATTCCTAGTGGCAGCCCTGCTTACAGCTCCCTGCAATCCTCACAGTGGTCAGAGCTTCCCTGCTATACCAGAGTGCATCTCCTATTTCATGCAGTCTCAGCTACACCATGCTTACCTTCTCTCCCAGATGTTGTATGAGACTTCTGCTTTTTTGGTTAATCCCCAGAAACCCCGTTAGAGTGGTACTTCTCCTGCATCCCCAACCGCTTCCTATGCAAGATATGCAGATAAAGCTGGGTAGTGCAAGTCCTCACATAGGAGCTGGGATAAAATAACACAAATTGCCATCATTTTAGGGGCCTAAGCACATAAACAAGGCTTTTCCCAGAGAGATGTTTTGAAATGTAGGCAAGTATGCCTACAGCCAACCAGGTGTACATCGCTTCCAGCCTGCATTACCTGTAGCACTCTACAGCTGTGCTTCCATTATGCACTATTGATCCTGTATTACTCCATTACAAGCTATGTGCTCTATTTCCAGTCAGGTACTGCTATTAGCACTGTACTCAACATCAAAAGAACATTTTTCTTGCAAATATGATGTGATGTGTTCCCTGTCTCTGGAACTGTTTCTGAATAATCACATAGTGGCAATACGCAGAAGCACCCTGACAAGAAGATACTAGCTGTGATTGCATTAGGATATATATATATATATATATATATATATATATATATATATATATATATATATATATATATATATATATATAAAATAGAAGATGTAAAGTGTGCTACCACCACCTCAATAGATGGTTGTTTCCAGATAAACACAACTTAGTATAAAACTTTTTTATTAAAACAATTTCAAATCAATAACATCAGACACGACAGTTTCCATTCAATTCCGTCAGAATGGGAACAGACCCAATGCGTTTCATCATGAAAATGACTTCATCAGGGGTACTGGTTCTAAAAATACATATATAAAACTTTTTAGCACAAAAAAAGTTACATCTTCTATCATCTCTATTCCATTTCATCCTCCACTAACAGGGAGGGTCTGTAAAGTGCAGCTGACCGATATAGCGCAAACAGTCTGTTCTTTTCTCTCTTTCTCTCTCAAAGAAAAGTATGCAAAAGAGGCGACACGCTTCGAAACGTCAGGCTACTGATGTGACTGAATAGACGTTTGATTTGTCACCTAAATCCGTTAGTACCGCTTCTTTTGTTTGTGCATAAACCACCAGTATGGCACCATGATGAGTGGACTGGCCAAATTGAGTGCAGGGCTCACATTCTGTAGGCCACAGGAAGCTGCGGCTGTAATGGAGGAAAGGGGAAGTGGAGTGTTCCCCGATGCACAGTCGCAGTTTCCTGCAGCACGTTCCCACTGTTCCTAGCAGACAGAGCAACTGGACAGCTTCTTCAACCTGTCCTCGGCTGCCTGCTGCAGTGCACAGCTAATAGCCCGGGGATGGGAGGAGAGACAAGACTGCGGCGCTGGGCACTTCATGTGTCCCGGTGCTTCAATGAATTTAATATGTGGCTCCATCCTGAACTTACATTCCACGAGAGCTCCGCATATGCTCATGGCTCTCTTGGTCGCAGTCAGGCTGACTGGTGTGTCAGGGGCAGCAATGAATAGGTGCAGGGGTGTGGGTTTTGGGTACTTGGAAACCCCCCTGAGTGCGCCACTAGTTTGCCTAGAGCTGTTATCAAGTATGCCCCCAGATCTGGAGAAGCCCTAACCATTTTACAGCCACCACCAGTTCAACTGTTATTTTCTATTGTTATTTACTAACTGTTATTTACTATTGTTATTTCTCTTCTTTTCAAGTAAAGGGTCA
Organism: Crinia signifera; assembly: GCF_055691185.1. NCBI lineage: Eukaryota > Metazoa > Chordata > Amphibia > Anura > Myobatrachidae > Crinia > Crinia signifera. Next base: position 63,240,117 of record NC_139224.1, read on the forward strand.
ATGTATTTTATTTGTGTTACCTGTGGGGACCAGTGTGATTGTTTTGTTTTTATATGGGGGCCAATAGGTTTGTTTTTTTTCCTGTGGGGGGGCAATGTTTTTTTCCCTGTGGGGATCTCATGGTGTGCCTTGGCAATTTGAAAATCTTATTTAGTGTGCTGCAAGGTAAAAAGGTTGAAAATCACTGTTCTATAGTAATAGGGGCTTGTTAAGGCTAACATATTACGAGAGTGTATTACGAGATTTAGCTTGTGGTTTAATGGGCGAAGATGGGAATAATGGAGCTGTGACACAAGATTATGCCTTATGCATGAATGAAAATCAGTTAGATGACACATTTAACTCTCATAAGATAAAATCCTGTTTTGTAAACTCAAGAGCAATAAGTAAGTAGTTTGCTGGTGAATGCAGTGTATACATACATATCATGATTGCGGTGAGAATGATGAATGGGGTTGCACTGAAAAGTAATGAGCCCCAGACGAGTCTGTGAATAAAGCCCTGTAGCGGTGAATGAGACAGATAATGGGAGAGGCCTCATCTCTCTGTCAGTCTTATGAGTAAGTGAAACTCATTGCAGTAAAATCTACAACACAGAAAATAAATAACACACCTTGGTAACCAGGGAGGTGGGAACAGCAGAGTCAGTCATATTGTATACTGTATGTATGATTTATGCACAGCCCACACACATAGATAGATACACATTCATCCCAGCACAGCGGCTATGTAGGAACACTACCTAGTAGGCCTGGCCCATAATAATGATAGAGCTACAGATAATATTTATTGGAAAGTAACCATTTATAGACAATGTGTAACAAAACATAGCAAGTACAATAACGTCAGCTGAGATGGACAAAATACACAAGTCTGTGTTGGGGACCTGAATCTTCCAAGCAGATGCAGGCACACTACTAGTACTTCAACAGCTTTCATGTCAAGTGTAGCAAAGAATATAATAGGCGATGTGACCTCAACAAATGGGGCATGACTTCACATGAATGACCAGCGCTCTGTGAGCTGCTGACCATGACTCCGCCCCTCTGTCTCACATTAGGGCACATGTATTAAGCCTGGTGAAGAGATAAACTGGAGGTAACACACACAGTTGATTAGGTGGTGCATTACCTCCTTCCACTTTTTCTCGGGATAATTTGGTCTGCAGCATGATGGTAGACAGTAATAAGGTTGATGGGGAAAGGTCGACATAGGAAAGGTCGACATGGTTCTAGGTCGACATAGAAAAGGGCGACATGGGGAAAGGTCGAAAGGTCATTAGTTCGAAAGGTCATTAGTTTGACAGTGTCTAGGTCGACAGTCAAAATGTCGACATGGGGTTTTTCACAGTTTTTTTAGCCGACATGTGCCAACAGGCGGTATTTCATGCCCTACCATTCACTAGGGCGTGGCGGGAGAATAAAATAGTGTGCCGAGCGCAGCGAGGCAACGTTCCCGACGCATTGCAGGCGCAGCGAGTGCACTTTAAACTGTGTCCATGTCGACTGTGTTGACATTCAGGTAAAAAACGGCGAAAAACCCCATGTCATCCTTTTCACTGTCGACCTAGACATTGTCGAACTAATGACCTGTAGAACTACCTGTCGAACTTATGACCTTTCGACCTATAAAAATGTCGACCTTTTCCCATGTCGACCTAGACCCATGTCGACCTAATAACTATCGATCATCATGCTGTAGACCAAATGATCCCAACCCCTTTTTCTCCACTTTATCTCTTCACCAGGCTTAATACATCTGCACTATTAATAGATGCTGTGCGCACGCACACAGCTTCTATACACCGCTGCTCTGCTAAGTTAAGCAATGAGTGAGAGGGGAACTCCCAACTGCCCCCTCCTCCAACCATGGGACACTGCTGCCATTAATGGGGAACCAACCAATTAGTTCCTGTTATTTTTAAAACACAGTCTGTAACACGGAAATCTGGAACTGGCTTATTGGTAGTTTTTCTCTCTTTCTATCCCAATGCTTAGTAAATACTGTATACTGCTATGCAAATAGACTGTGGGAGATGTGTCCACTCTTCTATAAGTGCAGGGAAACTGCTCACAAAAATGTGAGTCTCTGGCACCTGTGGGAGAGTATGCCAGTATGCCCTTTACTAAAGCAATATTGCTGGATGCACCTGCACTAAAATGTGGTAAAACACTAAAATGTGTCTCCCATTGTAAGTATGCAGCCCTACTTGGCAAACCAGATTGTGGGAAAATCTTCTGGCATCTGACATGACTTTTGCAGCATTTTTACCAAAATTGTAACTTTGTCACAACACAACGTGACTAGGACGCACAAGGAGACTGCGCTGATTAATTTGATATATTTCTCATACCTAAATCTTTACACCAAGGGCTACAATGTAACAGCAGCAGTTTTTTTCCAATACAAGTGCTTTTCTGTTCTCTATACAGACCCAGTCACACAGTATACAAGGACCATATAGCAAATTAATCAGCACAGTCTCCTTGAGCATTAAAATGCATTTTTGACAAAAAGGATTACGTGGCGTTAGCGGGCTGCATAGAATTTGTCGCCTCGATCACGAAAGGCATCTCATACTGGATGGTATATTGAGGCTAGCTCTCAATAGAAAGCTTTTAACATGTCATGTGGACACCATTGGAAATTTTCTTCTTGTCAGTTTTTTGACTATAAGGCTTGGCAGAGGTTTTGTGGGAAGAGTGGTGTTCATTCTAGCACCCGACCATCTTTGTAAACCCATGCAGTTCCTCTTCCCTGCCTGGGGTGTCGATGTTTGCTGAAGTGCTTCTAACACAGTGTGGTCTGTATATCAGCTCTGATATGCAAACCAGACCTGTGCTATGGGGGGGGTCCCCACTCCTCCAGGTACCCAGTCCAAGGCTGACCAGCCACGGTGCTCATGGTACGGCCGGGGGATGACACCGCGGGCTGTTGGAGCCCGATGCTGGTTTTAAAATATGGGGGACCACCAGATTTTTTGTCCCCCATATTTTTGGAACCAGGACCGGTCCAAGAGTCCGGGGCTGGTTTCAGAAATACGGGGGACCCCTACGCTTTTTGTCCCCCGTATTTTTGGAACCAGGTCCGGCTCAATGAGCCCGGGGCTGGTTATGCTCAGGAGGGGGGACCCCACGCAATTTTTTTCTAAAAAAAACACATTTTTTACCGCAGAACCCTGCACAGATCTCAATGATCTGTGCAGGGTTCTGGCCAACTCGCATATCAGAACCTGGTCTGAAAAAAATGGCGATTATTAGACACCTTAAAAGTGCGATTTGCGAAATCCCATTCCATTAAATAAGCGAATTGTATACTTTTCTATTGGGAAACATCTGGATGCGATAAAAGTGCGAATTTTTACCGCACTTTCAGTACGCATGACTTATCGCAAAAAATATGCGATTTAGGGACATTTTCGCATCATATTAAATATGCGAATTCAAGGAAAAATGCGAATTAGCCGTTTTTTGGAGAAAAAAATTGCAAAAAAAACAAAATCGCATTCCATAGAATGTCATCCCTAGATCACAAGTAGGATATGTCAGATCAGACAGCATCTGTCATTACTTGCAGGGTTCACATGAGATATATCACATGCAAAAGGACCCAATGCAATAAATGAAATGCGATCCTGCTGTCTGGGAACTTCCCGGCGGCTCAAGGGGGATCGGCTGGTTAGACACTACTGCGATAAGTCACAGCAGTGTATGGCCACCTTAATACACACCAACACACCTCTCTCCTGTATTTAAAGTCTTATTCCTAGTGCACTCTAAGAGATACCTCAAACCACGGGTATGGGTCATCAAGTCAAGCACTATAGGTCAATAGTCACTAAGTCGACACATGAAATAGGTAGACATACATTAATTTGACATGGTCATTAGGTCAACACAAGCATTAGGGTGACAGGAAAAATGTCATGAGTCAATTCTAGTCACATGGAATCCGACTGCAACTGGTTTCACTAACACTGAGCACAGTTATGGATTTTACCTGGAAGCGGGCGGCGGAGGTTGCAGTCCTGCAGCTCATAGGTCAGTGTTTTTCAACCACTGTGCTGTGGCACACTAATGTATTTGATTTTTGTTACTTGTGGGGACCAGTGTGATTGTTTTTCATATGGGGCCAATAGGTTTTTTTTTTTTTCCTGTGGGGTCCAATGTGTTTTGCCTTGTGGGGATCTCATAATGGGGCAGATGTATTAAGCTTTAACAAGAGATAAATCCAAGGGTGATAAGGAGAGATAAATGCCCAGCCAATCACCTGCTAACTGCCATGTTACAGGCTGTGTTTGAAAAAAAGTCAGTAAGGAGCTGATTGGCTGGACGTTTATCTCTCCTTATCACCCTTGCATTTATCTCTTGTTAAGGCTAAATACATCTGCCCCGGTGTGCCTTGGCAATTTTTAAATCTTAATTAATGTGCCGCAAGGTAAAAAGGTTGAAAATCACTGGTATAAGGTAAAGACCGCCACGGAACACAGTATTTTATATGAGGCCTACCAATGATATATACAGTGGCATTATTACTTATTTCTGTTGCGGATTCCTCCTTCTTTGCAACCAAGCTTCTAGTTTATTTAATGAAACCTAATCGTTTACATTATGTTACATTGTAGAGCTGCAGTATGCCACTCAGTATCCTAATTCACATTATGACATACAGTAGGCCGTGTACACAATCTAGTTTTCATGTGGCTACTTCTACTCTTTCTGTATGCAACCAAGATTAATTAATTATCTTTACATACTGTATTTCCATGACAACTGGTAAATTAGATGTGCTTTATAGTACAGAGTGCTTCGTTTTCCCACTAATGTAACATCCTTTTTGTTAGTTATTACATCTGAAAATGACAAAGAACTACCAAATCCCAAATGGATTTATCTAATTCTGTAACTGCAAGGAACATATACGTAAAGGAAAGTCTAAAGAAATGTATTATTACTTTATTGGAACAATGTATGTGATACAAGTGCGGCAAATGGCTGTAGTCTTAAAATGAATAGATAAAACAGGCCTGTGTTTCAAATCTAATCATATATGGCAGAAGTATTCGGTCAGAGAATACCAGCCCTAAACGCTAACTGAATCAGGCCATCTTTTGTGGATACGTCTAAAAGTTAAATCAGTTAAACAGACTCAAATACCCAGACAGCAGTGCTTCAGAATACGGCCTGACATACTCAGATATGAATGTCACTTGTAAGCTGGGGGACCTTTTATTCAATCTCCCTCCTTAGTCAGCCATTTTTTTGTGGACAGCTCAACAGAGCATTCACTCCAGAGCCCCTGAATGGTGACAGAAGAAGTAACGCCTGCTCCTGCTGTCACCTCAATGCAGGGATCCATCATCATTATGAGATTCTGTCCAATGAAACATGAAGTTTGCCCCCCAATATCTGTTGACTGCTGCAATGTCCCTGGGCATTCAGGGTTTAGATGGACAAAGAAACTCCACACATTAGAAAGTTAATACACACAGATGAGTCCTCATATATCTAGACTTAATACACCATGAAGTACAAGATGCCTGGTATGAGTAAGCTGCTGGATCAAGAAAAACAACAGGGTTTGGTGGGCACTGTGTGGAAGTGACCACCTGAGGGCGCAGGGTATGGGCAGCTAATTCGCAGCAGCTGCACTGTCGGGTTAGTCGTACCCGATGGGTTGCACAGAGAAAAGGGGGTTAGAACAGAGGTTCTAAGGCAGCGTTTGGTGAGGACAGAGATGATGAAAATACTCTGAGATTGGATGTTCTTCACATAAATTTTATACTTTAAAAATGCACACTATTAGTACAGTGTTAATACAATTTGAATTCATATAAAAACATACAACATTTAAAAATTGAGGGTAAACCAATGGGCAGGTTGGTGTACAGCAGAGGCAGGAAATGTGGAGTCTCCACATTTCCTACCTCTGCTGTACACCAACCTGCCCATTGGTTCATGTACCTGCTCCCATCCAGCCGAATAGCGAAAAGTCAATTTGGAAAACCTCCAGTGGCCACAGAACTCAGCCCCTTCTCCAGGCCACCCACTAGAGAGGATCCACCGGCACCTCCACTTGGGAATACAACATCAACTTACTCCGTGTTGGAAGTTCATAAGTTCATTAGCCCAGTGGGGCCCACAATCTGTCCCCCACAAATTGCAAGAACTTTGGGATCACCCAGACACTTCCGCACTCCAACCAGCCGATTAGCAACAGGATTTACAATATTGCCACAGCCCCAAGGGGTCCAACATCCAACCCCCCCCAATCCAGAAGGACACTGGGAAAAAGATTTGGGCATTGGCAATCCTTCCACCTAATCCCAGCACTTGGGCCATCTTCCCCGTTGAGTGGTAACTATACCCCACTAACTTTCACCATTCAGATACCAGGTCATAATAACGGGTACAACATGCAGAGGCTTATCACCCTCAATATTTAAATGTTGTATGTTTTTATGTGAATTCAAACTGTATTAACACTGTACTAATAGTGTGCATTTTTAAAGTATAAAATTCATGTGAAGAACATCCAATCTCAGAGTATTTTCATCAGCTGCTAGATCAACTCTGCGAACGTCGGGGTTCATTTATGCTGTTGAAAATGTGTCTAAATTTGATATATATAGTAACAATTGTATATTGTGTGTGAGTCTGTATATGGAGCTGAACAGACAAAAAGCTGCAGCTGCTGCATTTTAGCACTTCATATGCAGATTCAGAAGCTGTCACACACATATATACAAGTGTCATATATCACATTAATCAATACATTCGGTACTTATGTATTATCTGGGCTCCCAAGTTAAATGCATCCCATTTTTTCATACCCCTACTATCCAACTACGCATGGAGTTGATTTAATATAGTGTGGCGAGCGCAGCGAGCCACCGTGCCCGAAGCGTGGCGAGCGCAGCGAGCCCCGCAAGGGGAAGCGGTCTCATAAGAAAAACGGGAGCCCAGATATTACATAAGTACCATACATTCTTCTTGCATGTCCTAGTGCGTATTATTGCAACTAAGAAGCATTTGCAGCATAAAAGAAGCAAAAGAGATGCCCAACATTAAGAGTCTCATGCGACCTGGAGTGCAAAGAGGGACTATTTGGCGTGGCAACAGCAAAGATGTATAGGGACATAGGAGTGTGGGTTTCTATTTGCTAATGTGGGTATGATGAAATGATAATTTTAACATTATTATCATATAGTCATTAAGGTAAGGGTGAGATGTATTTTCTCTAATACTGCTTTCAGACCGCAAATGCAAGGTCGCACCGGGACATTGAAACGGTCCCTGTATGTGCGGTCTGTTCAGATCGCATCAGCGAACCAGCAATATTGCCGGTTCCCTGACATCATGTGGGGGCACGTCAGAGTGCCATCGGGGGTGGGGGAAGAGGCACCGCTTCGAGCTGGCACTGCTCCAAGTGCTGCCTCCTCCATAGTGTGAATGGGAAACCCATTCACACTGCACAGCAACACGGCAACGAACCGGTAAGAATCCTTCTTTTTACCCAGTTCGTATTGCTGTGTTGCTACCGGTTAGCTGTAACCAGTAAACCCTTTCACATTGCACCAATTGAACCGGCATGAACCTTGAAATTAGGTGCAATGTGAAAGGGGTATCAGAATTGTTTTGTTTTTTTACAAAAAAAACCCTTCAAAATAAACAGGCCAAAAGCAATAGCTGGTTGCTTAAGGATAGTGCTATTTTTGGGCAATTTAGCCATGACATTTAAAACAGAAAATTATTGCTAGGCAAATCCAGGATGTTTTAAATCTCATAGTTAAATTGCAGAAAGATTTATCACTTTCTAGCTTTATACAAGGCCCAGAAACTGACAGCAATGTTGGCCCTGGGCAAAGCATACATAGGAATATATTCTTATGGGGGGCCCACTGTCTCTTCACATGCTTCTGTACAATGAATGGCTGTCAGCACTCTGATTGGTAAAAAGATCCAGCAATCCTCCAATCAGCATGCTCCCAGCAATTCACTATCTGGCTGCAGGCTCAGAGGCAGGAAGAGAATGTTGCTTGTCATCTCTGATTGGCGTAAATTACAATCAGAGTAGCAGGGTAGCAGTCTCTACCTCCTCACAAGGGCCCACCCCTGCTCAAAGGCCCTTACAATCATGGGGTCACCGTGGGTGCTAGATGGGGGCATGTCAGGCCACTCCTAATATTAGCTCTTTTGTAGGAAAAACGGAGTAAGTATACCATTTAGAATATTAAGATGGCTGAAAAATGCCAGACATATAAAACAACCGGTACAATACTAAAAGCTGCACAATAGAATGTGCAAATCAGGGAATTCAAACGAACTGCAACTTTGTTATATATGATTAAAAAGGTACTCTAGGTGATTTCAGACACATGTAGATATTATAAAATATGTTATATACACAGTTATGCCAAAGGCAATACAAATAGCAAGTACAGTATTGTCAAAAATGGCAGCATTAACATCAAATATGAAAACATATGAACTAACATGGACTAAATTAATCACAAAACATGTGTATATCTTCTTTAGCATTGGTGATATCCTAAATATAATTTATCCAACACTTTTCCTGAGATCCCTAAAATACATGAACTACTTGTGCTGTCGGTTTTCCCCTCGTTCCCTTCGCATTAATTACAGAATCTTTATTATTACTGTTCAGACTTTAGAGAGGAGGTTTGTGTAGAATTGGAGACGTCATTTCTTTGTGTATGTGGGAGCAAACCTCATGGATTGCTAGGCAACAGGTTTTAGTTCTATGTAATGTTTGGGAACATAGCTCAGCCCATGTGTTCACAGTTGGACACACATTCTGTTTTTTAAGCACTGGAATTAATAACTTGATGTCCATGAATTTCATTCTAGTCAGGTTAAATAGGTATTATATTTCTGACGACAACACAGAAATATTCAGGTATAATATTAGTTACATATAATTTGTTGTACGTCTTGAAGTGTAAACAAACCTCATAAAAACAATTTGGGCATTATCATGCTATAGACAGGGGTAAGGTTACCAAGCCATAAGCAATCTAATCTATCCACTGAGAAAATAATTCACAAGTTGCACATTACACAAAGCCATATTTCTCTAAACATCTGTCTCACATAAGAAGTCAATGATTTTGATCACCAAATAAGCGCTCATTAATAGCAGCTGAAGTTTTTTTTCATTCATTGTTTTGAAGAAATAAACACATACAAAAGTATTTTTTATTTCAAATACTTTTTTTCCCCCAATGGACTTCCTTTCACATTACAGCTAAAACATGGTATATTGACGATTTTTAAGGGTTTAAAATGGTTCTAGCTGTAATGTGAAAGGTCCGGAGTGAATTTACCGGTTTTAGAATACCAGTAATTCAAAACGGGTTGAAAGCAGGGTCCTACCTGTTTTAGAGCTGTTTCAGTGTGTAGTGTGAATGGCTCTGAAACAGTATTTACAAGTCATGAGCAGGTCACAGAGGGTGATAGGCTATCTCCCTTGTGATCTCACCAGGCACAGGCAGGAAGTAACAAGCACATATATACACACAGCGCTACTTTGAGGAAGAATAAATGTAGATAACCACCATGGAATAAAAATCACTAATAAAATGTATTTAATTATATAATTGATAGAATTCTCTAGCTTAAAAATACAAATAAAAAAAAAGGATAAAACAGTGAAAATGGATTTATACTAGCTGCGGTTGTATGGTGTGCTAAAGCAGCAGTCTCGCTGCAAATGTTTTGGGTGACCTTTTATTTGGTTGCAGTCCTATATTGACCACCAGTATTGACAATAGTGTCCTTACTCCAAACTTAAACACTCACTATTGATGGATCCTCACTCGCTTGGTGCTGCTTTTTCGCAAGGGGTATCCTGGAGTGGAGGAGGTTTAGCAGCGATGAATTGTATGAAGCTCAGGATTGAGACTCTGGGGTCCTGGGAAAGGAAACACGTGGGTCTGGTCCGGGGTTGCAGTGTCACTCACAAGTGGATCCAATTTCCCATAGGTCAAAAAGGTCAAGAGAGTCTGATCTGTGGCAGTAGTTTCTGGGTAAATTACGCGTTTTGCCAGCTCAACTGGCTTTATCACAGGCAGGAAGTAAACAAAGGAGTTCAGTCAAGGTGTGGCCATCGTTGCCATTGCAATGGGGGGGGGGGGGCTTCGCGGGTGTAGGGGGCGATGCTATGCTCCGTGTCCCGGCACTTTGAAAAAAAAAAAGCAAAACATTTGCGATGGAGGGAAACAATTTAACATCGGCCATGAACCATCAATGATTTTGAATCATCGATGGTCGATGGCCATCCCTAGTTCAGTCTCAGTGCATGCTATGCAGAGAGAGGAGACTTTATTTTACCTTACTTTTATTTTTAATTTTTACCCACCCCCTCCTTTATGCTGTAAAAATGTAATATGTGAGCATATGTCCCAGAAATGTCCATTTAAAATGACACCCATTGTTTTCTATGGGTGAAATGGGTTGAATGTGAATGGTACAAAATATATATATAATATACCAGTTACAACATGCAATGTGAAAGGGGTTTAACTGGCTTTAGACCGGTTTTAGGAAACGTGCACAAAAACGGGTTGAAAGCAGGTTTGCATGTGAAAGCAGCATAACTGTCACGAGTCACATTATTTTAATCACACTCAGAAGACCCAACAGGGTACACTTGGCATTTGGGTGTGAAAAGAATAATTATGTCAAAACTTCCTACTGGGTCTGTCTAAAAATGACTAAACTTCCCCTAAATATATCTCACACAAACTATATAAACATAGTTTAATAGTGCACAACATGTGATCTCTATACTTACTATCTGACTCATCCCAATTGTTTTCCTTTTTAAGCAACTCAACTTTCTGAGAAATGGCAAAATTGTCAGTGTACATCCAGTGTCAGTGTAAAAACATATTCAAATACAATTTTCCTCCACAGGATGACTCGTAAATATGTGTAAATACGTGTAATTCAGAGAAGAGAGAATGTATCAGTTTTACTGAAATGTGAAAAAGTGAAAAACTGTATTAGTTACCCATAGCAACCAACCAGCATATAATTTATTTTATTTACTAGATAAATACTTACCAGTAGCTAATTGGTTGCTATAGGCAACTTCTTCATTCTTTAGAATGTCTGATACATTTCCCTCTTTCAATCTGGGTAAACAATGGGCGATATATTGTTAACATATCACAAGCAAAAAGGCCCTTATTCTAGTTCACTCACAAAAGCAAATTTCTTCTCAATGGACAAAACCATGTGCACTGCAGGGGAGTCAGATGTTACTTGTGCAGAGAGAATTAGATTTGGGTGGGGTTTTACTTCAAAGTGAGATCTACTGTATATTGCAGTGTAAAAATAAAGCAGCCAGTATTTTCCCTGCACAGAAACAAAAGAACTCACCCAAACCTAAATCTCTTTGTCTATTTGAGAAGGAATTTACCTTTCCGAGTGAACAGAATAAAGGCTAATGCCCAGTGTTTATGGTCGATATCGTTAACGATACATGCAGCCATGGGTCAGTAACAACCACTCTGTCGTCTGCACATGCAGCTCAAACTTACAATATCGTCAGCGACTGCATGTATGAAGTGGGGGTGAGTGATGTCACTCACCGATATCAGTGTGTATGCACTATAACATTTTACACTTAGCACCTCCAAAACAGTTCACTATATCAGCAGCCACGGGAATCACTTCAGTGTGTACCCAGCATAAGTCATATGGTGTGTACACACGGTGAGATTCCCTTGCTATTAGACTGATGGTGTGTACAAACGGTGAGATGTGCCTTAATATCCTATCCATGATCCGATCAGATAGGATCGTGGATAGGATCGTGGATAGGATCTTAAGGCACATCCGATTTGCATCCAATCTTGACTATATAGTGCAGATCTGCACTATATAGACAAGGCAGCCAAGACTTTCTGGCTTCCGATACGTGAACGCGCAGGTTAAAACCCTTGCGATCTGCATCCGATTCTGATCCAATGCCGATCTGATGTTGACTATATCGTCAACATCGGAAAGGAAATCGGACCGTGTGTACACACTATTAAGATTCAAGTGCTATGCAATCTTTACTAACTCTGTACTTTTTACATACAACTCATGCTATCTACATTCGATTTGTACTATATAGTCATTGCAGCCCAGTCTATCTGGGTTTTGATTTGTGCTGCCACAGGAGCGCTCATAGGGATCGCAAGGTAAAAAAAACCTGTGCGATCTGCATACGATCCCGATGCGATTTTGGCTATATAGTCAAAATCTCATGCTGATTGTACCTGTGTGTACACACCAATAGACGTATGTAAGCTGTGTTCTTTTCCTGTAGAGAGTTTTCGCCTCATACTATTAAAACCCTGAATCTAACTTGCAGTCCATCTGTTACATCTCATCAATGCAGTATGGTTATTCTATGTCAGGGGTGGCCAATCAATCAGAGGCGAAGAGCCAAAAAATTTGTTCTGGTAAGACAAAGAGCCGATACGTCAGTTTCATCTATCCGGCCAGCGCGCCATATCTTTCAGTCTCCCGCTGTTCGCCGAGAATGGGATGCGCGTACATGCGAGACAATTGTGCATCCCTGGACGGAAGATATGGCATGCTGGCCAGATAGATGAAACTATATATATATACACACACACACAGTGGTCGAAGTGAGATTTTAGATGTGGGGGTATGGATTGGAACTAAAGTACCGCTCTTCTTGAAAGTGTACCCATATATAAGTTAAACTGTGTCCCCAGCTTTTGTGGAGGTACAAATTGGGACCAAATGTGGGGAAAGGTCCATGCTGGGATGTATAGTCCCACAGGGTACCTGTGCCTGAACTATACCAGGGCAAACTCAGGGGACCGGACTAGAACTACAGTAGTATGCCCCCCCCCCCAAGAAAAAAAATACCAGTCTGGTCTCTTACCATCAACTGTGCTGGTGGGTGTACGCATGGGTCCAGAGGGAGTGCAGAGGCTTGCTGCTGGGTTTTGGCAGGGGGCTGGCTGATGTCTCCTCTAAGGTACTCAGTGAACTGGCCTTCCATGAAGCTTGTGTTGCAATGGAGGCCAGACACCAACGGAATGAGGTGTGGGACCTGCGAGGAGGCCTCAGTCCCTGAGAGCTGCGGGGAGGTCGAAGGGCTGCAGGCAAGGAGCAAAGCTCGTCCCCAGGTGCTGCAGTGGCAGCAGAGGCCAGCTGCCTGCAGGCAGAAAGCACAGCTGGCTGTGGATGAGGAGCACAACTAGTCCCCGGGTGCTGCGGAGGCCATCTGGTTGCTGGCGAGAAGCATTACTCTATTACAGCTGCTGGGGACACATGTGCTGCTGGTGTTCTGTCGGCACTGGGACCCCATCTACGGTCCCAACACGCAGCCAGGCAGTGGTGCAGCAGTAGTACCCGGAGACGCAGGTTTTCAAATTGTCCAAGCGCCGCCAGGACACGGCAGTGGGAGGCGGAGCACAATGAGGGACCCAGCGGCCGGCACATGCGCTGTCGCGCTAGGAGGATGCTGGCATCAGCGTCTTCCAGCACCATTTACAGACTAATGAAAGACGTCTTCCTAGCGTAACAGCGCATGCGCCAGCCGCCGGGTCACTCTGTGCTCCCACTGCCGTGTCCCGGCGGTGCTGGGACAATTTGAACACCGAGCTGCATATTGTGAAGGGAAGAGCCGCATGCGGCTCGCGAGCCGCGGGTTGGCCACCCCTGTTCTAGGTGATCATCTAATAATAAAATCAGGTATGCTTTTACAGTATGACAACAAATAATAAATCAAAATTTGCTTACATTATAACATTGTCTTTTCAAATTGTGCATGATTAAAGAAGTGCGGGATGCAAAATGTGAAGTGATTGAAGGTTCTGCATATGATTAAAGTTAACAATCCCGTAGAGATCTTTGGTCAATTTATATGAATCAACTATTTAAGCGTCGCTGTGTAGTTTACCCAGTGGAAAGTTCTATTCTGGAAACTTCCCCCAGGCTGGCAGTTGCTGAAACTATGATAGGAAAACTCAATGACCGGATCAAAAAAAGAACTGTTGAGGTCCTATAAAGGACTCTTTACATTACCATTTGTCCTGCTTTTAGATCCCCAGTGAACTGTTCTCTTTTGCCATCCATCTCAATGACCTAAAAATTAGATCTTGACAAGATTGTGCTTTAGAAAAATAAAAAGCAGCAGACAAGTATCCTGAGAGATATAAACTGTAATTTTAATGAAGGCTATAATGATTCAATTCCGAAGAATACGTTTGTCAATGAGTCAAGGGGAAAATGTAGCCAGTTAACATAAACATGGGACTTTTCATCTATTATCTGGCTTTGGGTAAGTTATATTATGTTAATCATTATTATTAATATATTTATTTAGAAAGTACAACTGTATATAGGAGACGGCTCTTCCCTGCCTCAACTGCGCACGGTGCCCTCTTTTTTCTCACTGGTGAAAATAGATTTTACAAATTTTTTTTGTACCTTAAAGGTCTTCGTAGATCAGCCTGATTCGAATCTGTTTCTTTTGGTGACAGGCTAGTCACTCTATTATGATGTCATGTTACCTTTGGTGTCTATATAGACTTTGGTGTCTATATATATATATATATATATATATATATATATATATATATATATACGAATAGAGAAATGGAAGACACTCACCGGACTTTGCTGAAGCAAAAGTTTTTAATGGTACATACCACTTTTCAAGTCACCATGTGCATAACAGTGGGTACAGGTCGACGTTTCGGTCCTGGTTGGACCTTTATCAAGACCCCCTTTCTGCCTTCTTCAGTGTGCAACTACCCATGCTCCTTGTGGGTCTTTTATACCAAAGGTACACCACTCCCCCTAATCACCACAGGAAGTGTACTGTAACATGTTAAACAAGCCATAAATATGTGTATCTCCAAAAATCTATAAGCGGGGACCACATCCCTGTCACTCACACTTACATATAATAAATCACAGGAAACATCAATATGCTTATTATGCTCTTACCACATATCTATATACATAGCGTGCGTTCCATACCAAACAACCGGAAATGCGCACCTGGTAAATAGTCCCTCTTCAAATGGGAACTAAATCAACCGCCTTTACAATCCTATCCAGTGTTAAGCAGGCCGTCAGACCATACTTAACTGCGGCACTGTGTACATCCGTTACACAGAACAATATCACCTGCTGCATACCCGGAGCGCATCCATCCTGTGCGCGTCATCACGGGTTCAGAGACAGTCACTTCCGCCTCTTGACACGCGGAAGTAACATCGCTGTTTGGAACGCATATTGTAAACTGCATATGCGCTTCTGCTTAATGGCTCAATAGTGCTAACTTCCGCCCTTTGACACGCGGAAGCGCACCACCCTTTGGAACGCACCTCATCCAATAAGCTGACATGCTATTACTCAAAATATGCATATTCTACTGCACCCTTAGTATATCAGACCCACATATTGGAGCACCCCCACATCAAACATTATACAAAAACAAATACATTAACATACAATAAAATTCAAAAAAATGTATCCTCAATGAAAACACATTTCTTTGAAAAAAGTTAAAAAACCAGATGCAATGTGCGCCAGACGCAACACAATATTAGAAAAAAAGAGAGGAATTATATTTCATTGTGCACTATTGACGCCTATGATTTAGCGGGAAACTAACTTCATTTAACGTTGCTGAAGCTATAGAAAAACATTTAGAGGATTAATTTCATTTAATCCCCTAGGGGCAACAGTGTCCAGCCTCAGAATCCATTTAGCCTCCTTTCTCAAGAGTAAAAGGCCCCTGTCACCACCTCTCTCGAGGGGGGGGACCCAATCGATAATCATGTACGTCATAGCAGACACTTGGTGTTTCAGTCTGAGAAAGTGGGCTGCTACCGGTTTGTCTGTGCTCGAGGTGGCATAAGCCTGACGGATCGATGACCGGTGCTGATTCATGCGTTCCCTAAATGTGCGTATTGTCTTGCCCACATATGTGAGCCCACACGGGCATTTCAATGTGTACACCACATGGTCCATGGTGCACACTAAATGGTGGCGGATACTGATTTTCAAGCCCGAATGTGGGTGGCAGAAGGAGCTCCCAGTAATAAGCGCCCTGCAAGTCACGCATTTTAAGCACTTAAAGCACCCCATTTTCTTTTTGAGCCACCCTTCACCACCTTGGGTGTGGCGCATGTTTGGGCGCATGAGAAGATCTTTTAAATTTTGACTTCTTTTAGCTCCAATAAGGGGAGGAGCCGAAGAGATGGATATAAAGGCCGGGTCTGTTGCCAATAATGACCAGTGTCTTCTGATGGCATTGGTGACTGTACTGTACCCACTGTCGCACTTCATGGCCAAGGTCATCCGAGTGTTGTCAGTTTCTCTTTTTCTGACAGTCTCTGGGGAATTATGGATTCTTCTGGCCTTGATCAGGCACCGGTTAATGTCCATTCTTTTGTATCCACGATCTTTAAACCGAGTTGCGCACTCCTCTATTTGCTTCTCAGCTTGGATCTCATTGGAGTTGTTGCGTAATACTCTGAGAAATTGGGACACTGGCAAGTTGGACTTTAATTTATCCGGATGATGGCTCGTTGCCCACAGTAGAGCATTTCTATCGGTTGTCTTCCTGAATAGTGTGTATTCCAAATGCGTATATTTATTGATCACAGTCACATCCAGGAAGTCGACAGTATTTGCGTCGACATGGGCAGTAAATCTGATGGGACTATCAATCCCATTCAATTCTTCGACCATTAGTAAAAAAGACTCTCTGGTACCCCGCCATATCATAAATAGGTCGTCAATAAACCTCTTATAGTGCACAATGTTTGTAGCATATTTTTGCAAAATGTGGACCTCTTCATACTCAGCCATATAGAGATTTGCGAACCCCGGCGCAAGGTTCGATCCCATTGCCGTCCCTGATATCTGCATAAAGTACTCCCCCTGATACTGAAAATGGTTCAGGGTAAGCACTTTATGAATCAGGTCGCAAATAAATTCAATTGGTGGACCACTATAAGGGCCAAGTGTCAGGGCCTTTCGTACAGCCTGAATACCACCCTCATGTGGTATTACTGTGTATAGCGAGGCTACATCAAGCGTCGCAAGTACACAGTCTTCAGAGAGCCCCACCACATCACGCAGGCCCCCCAGGAAGTCACCCGTATATATACGTGAATACCCATGTCCCGGTCTTGAACACACTTATAATGAATAATGGAAATAATATTTATTTTTATACGATTGTCATATTGTTTCATATTTTTTCCCAGAATACACTCGGACCTGTCACATACATCAAGCACACCCTTATCTCCACAGAGGCGCACTCTTGGATGCACTAACCCAGACACAATAAATCAAGCCACAACCCCGCACTGTTAATTATCCCCGTTAATTTTTTCACATTTTTTCACAAGTTCACGGACTTTATCTCTCACCACTTTGCGCACACGGTCCCGCACCTACTAATAACCAGCGGCATAATTAGAATCAGCACCACCCTGACATACACATCTTAACAAGACACCCCATCTCTCACACTTAGAGACACACACGGTCCCGCACTATACGGTGTTATACCCCACAATGGATCTCGGGCACCAGCAGCATGAGAGTATGTGACAGAAGTACTGAGATAGCAATTTGGTAGCAGGAGCAGGATCCGCTAACACAGGTCCCGGCCGGAGCTCAGATAGACCTCGTAACACTGAATGCGGTGGGACACGTCATGCGTTCCACCAGCCGCTTGGCTGGGCGGAGCATGCGGTCCACAGCCAGGAAGTATACCCGGCTTGACGGCTAAGCAATGGCCGGCGCTAGGATCAGGTGTTCTAGCTGGAGGAAGTTCCTGTAGTTGATTGGCAATTAGTTTGTGCATATAAACCCGGGACAGGGCGGCTTCTCAGTAGGTCTCTGTGCGCTGTAACAGAAGGACCTCTGGACTGCTGGTTTGGTACTTGTTTCCTAGCACGGCCACAATCGCGGGCATCGGGTGTCATTTTTAGTGGTCTGCGACGTGACCGAACAATGGTAAATGGGCCAGAAAACCCAAAAAACACCCCTGAACAGTGAAATGTCCCCACAAAAGTAGTTGACGCCACCCCACGATCAACGCGAACCCGAAGCGTGGCGAGCGCAGCGAGCCCGCGAGGGGCGGCGGTACGCGTCCTCCGACCTTTTCATACCCCCACTATCCACGTCAGCGTGGAGTTGAGAATAGAATAGTGTGGCGAGCGCAGTGCAGCGAGAATAGAATAGGTAAACGCGTCCCTTCGCGGATTTCACAGGTATCCGCGTCCGCTCGCCACGCTTCGGGCTCGGTGGCTTGCTGTGCTCGCCACACTATTCTATTCTCAACTCCACGCCGACGTGGATAGTGGGGGTATGAAAAGGTCAGAGGACGCGTACCGCCGCCCCTCACGGGCTCGCTGCGCTCGCCACGCTTCGGGTTCGCGTTGATCGTGGGGTGGCGTCAACTACTTTTGTGGGGACATTTCACTGTTCAGGGGTGTTTTTTGGGTTTTCTGGCCCATTTACCATTGTTCCCTATGATGATTTGGGTAAATTGAGCCATTTAACATTGATTCCTATGGGATCCCGACCGCCGGGATTTAAACTGCATCCCGTACCTACAGCATTTATGCATTTGGGGAGGGACCGATGTCGGTGGTTGGAAAGAAGTGCTGTACTAGGGTGGTGCTCCCATCAACTGCTCACTTCTTCCTGTGGTGCAGGTGTGTCCAGGGTGTAGTGATCCTGACAAAGAAGTATTTCACAAGTGGGATCACTGGCATTCTGTGCTCTGTAATACACTAATGGTGGCCCTGGGTGCAGGGGAGCTGTGGTCACTGGCACATACACACACACACTGACAAATACACACACACACACACACTGACAAATAGCTGTACACATAAACACACACATTGAGACACCATACCTGCTACTTTCTGGCTATTTGCTCCATCTTGCTGACTCCCTCTATTCTGACAGGGAACCATGTGATTGCTGCCGACCCACCTCTACCAGTCAGACATACTCATAGTGGAACAGCAGAGCTGACAGGGGACAGGGAGAAGCGTGGGACCTGGCAGGCGGCTGATGAATCAGCAGACAACTGTTACTGCCCCTATCAAGTTGAGCCCACCCTAGGGCCAGCTCTGGCTTTCTGTATTGTACATTGGTCACTGGGATTTCATCTGTCTTGTAGAGTGGTTACTTGGAAAAGTACTGAATTGTCTGGTGGGGACAAGAATGTTGTCTTTATTCAGTATTGGTCACTAAGATGTTCTTTGAATTATATGTAGGCAGGGCCGGATTATAATGGGGGCACAAGGGGTCAGTACCCCTGGGCCTCCTCTAGCTAGGGGCCCCCTGTGGTTGGCATGTATTTTTATATATTTTAGCTAAAGATTTTGTGCATGGGAGTGGGGTAGTGCTGCAGCTTCAACTATCTGCCAATGTGACAATGATTAATGGTGCTGAGCATCGGGAGCCAAGGCACACTGATTGCACAAGTGTGCAGTGCATTACTGTGAGTTGACCCATGACACTTTGCACCAGAGTGCAGAGGCTGAGATGTTTGTGCTGAGCTCTGATTGGTGGAGCTCATTACATGCTTCTCAGGCCCAGGGAGAACAGCAGCAGCAGCCTAGTCATGGGAGGGTTTTTAATCAGAGGCAGCACTGATTAATTGCGAACAAGCGTCCACTATTAATATTGCTACCTAGCAACCAGAGACGCAGTAAACGCCCACTCTAGATACGCAGTACCGGAAGTGATGTCAGACGCCGCCCGCCCCAGCACCAGGAGTCCCCGTACTCACGCAGCACTGTTATATAAGGTATGTTGTATTCACTTTATGCACCTTGACAAAGGGGTTAGCAGACCCCGAAACGTTGGCTTTGGCTCTCTCTCTATATATATATATATATATATATATATATATCCCCTGCAGTTACCCATTGACCAAGTTTATACTGCCTTTACTCTGTGTATTGACAGTATAATATTTTCCCATGCAGTTTGTGGCCAGTAATGACAAGTGCAGGGGGCCCCCCTGTCTAAAGTGCCCCGGGCCCCCCATAGGCTTAATCTGGCACTGTATGTAGGTGAATATGGTGATCTCTTTACTGTATATTGGTGACTATGATTCATATTGTATTTTATGGCATCACTAGGATGCGCTCTGTGTTGAATTGCACTCAGATGTCTCTGCATTGTATGGAGGTTAGTATGGTGGTGTCACTGGAGGTGATGGTGTATTGTATGGAGTCCAATTATAAAAAAAAGTCTTCAATTCACAGCACTGTTACAGTACAATGTAATTCTTTTTTATACTGTATGATTACAGGAAACAAATACAAAAGTAACTGTTATCCAACTGATTTTCTCACCAACACCACATAACCAGATTTTCTTCAGATTTTTCAAGAGGATGTACCTGTGAAGGAGCTATGGTGCTACACAGTAGTGGTGGGTTAGACGTATTTGAATGGATAAGTAACTACAAGTTGAGTATCCCTTATCCAAAATGCTCGGGACCGGAAGAATTTTGGATAACGGATTATTCCGTATTTAAATGATGTATCTTGAAGTATTTTGCATTTAAATTGTTGTATAAGCACATCAAACACATGAAATACACACAAATATATTTTATTTGTGCATAAAACAAGGTTTCAAAACATGAAACAAAGTTTGTTTACAATCTCAGGCACTGAATTTGAATGCCAAACAATCATTTTCTTGCACATATTTTGTGCCAGTTACATATCATGTCCTTAGTAGTGCTGTTACAGATGTCCCCAGTAGTGCCAGTTACATATCATGTCCCCAGTAGTGCTGTTACAGATGTCCCCAGTAGTGCCAGTTACATATCATGTACTTAGTATTGCTGTTACAGATGTCCCCAGTAGTGCTTTTATTTTTAATTTTTAAAGGAATATTTTGGATAATGGATATTTGGATAAGGGATACTCAACCTGTATATGGTGCCAATGAGAGGCAGTGAATCGGGGGAATATTAGTATTGTAGTATTTAGTATTGAAGGTAAAAGATACTAAGTGTACAGTGCATTTATGGATGAGTGAGATGTATTTATGTATGTGGTGGGTAGTATATCTGGTGAAGGATCGGTGAGTTGTGTTAGTGAGTGAAGTACAAGTAACAATATTTACCTCTGAGCCATGAGGCAACTGAGCCTTCACTAATGGTTTGTGCTCTCCTCTGTTTCTTCATCCATGCTTGCGGTGGGTAGAATCAGGTGGTGGTGGGTGGAATCAGTTTTTTTCTGGGAAGGGAGGGGGACTTTCGGTTGTTCACCCTTAACTGAATTGCCCTCACGGGTGAAGACATTATGCCTACACAAGAACTACAGTATAAATGCAGCAATAAGTGTCACATTAATGTAATGTGTTTGAGGTCAGAATGTGCCCTCACCATACAAACATTCCGTTCTTACAGGAAACGCTAGCTTTACATTTTATAATAGATGTCATGTAAAATAATGGGGTGGAAGGTTATTAATTAATTTAAAGCCCAAACAAATCATACCTATTGTTCTATATAGTAACTGAGCAATAGCTAATGTAATGTGACATACCACAGCCAAGGGTGTCTAATATGGTTCCCACCAAATGTGCATGCATGTGGCAGCAGTGTTATCTCCTGCCCAGGGCACGAGTATCGGCTTTGCATTTACTAGTATTTTTTGTGACAAATGTACAATAAATCTCCAGAATGAAGGCACCACTAGTGACACTGACAAGTGTACATTAAATCTCCAGAATGGAGGTATCCCTAGTGAAAAGTGTATATAAAGTGTGATTAGATCTTCATAGTTCTTACTAGTGACAAGTGTAATTAAACATCCAGAATTGAGGTGCCCCTAGTGACAAGTGTACATTAAATCTCCAGAATGGAGATACCCCTGGGGACAAGTGTACATTTAATATCTGGAATAGAGGTATCCCTCACAACAAGTGTGCATTAAATCTCCAGATTGGAGGTATCCCTAGTGACAAGTGTACATAAAATCTCCAGAAAGGAGGTATCCCTAGTGACAAGTGTACATAAAATCTCCAGAATGGAGGTATCCTTAGTGGCAAATGTAAATCAATCTTCAGAATTAAGGTACCCCTTTTGCAAATTTTGCAGAATTAAGGTACCCCTTTTGCAAAATGTTTTTGCAAAAAAAGGGCGAATTTGCATGTTTTCTGAAAATCGCACATTTCTTAGGATGCAAATTGCCGTAAAAATCGCACATTTTTAACTGTAGATTTTTTTGCGCACTGCAATTCGCATCCAGATGTTTTTCCAAGTTTAACAGGGTGCAATTTTTGGTAAACGTTACAAAAAAATCGCAAAAACAATAAACCAGATTCTGATAGGCGAATTTGACAGAACCATGCACAGATCATTGAGATCTGTGCATGGTTCTGTCTTAAAAAATGTGTAAAAGTTTAAATTATTTAAAAAATAGTGTGGGGTCGCCCCTCCTGAGCATAAACATCCCCGGGTTAATTGAGCCGGACCTGGTTCAAAAAATAAGGGGGATAAAAGGCGTAGGGGGTCCCCCGTTTTTCGGAAACCAGCCCTGGACTCTGGGACCGGTGGCAAAAAAAACACATATTTTGGAACCAGCACCGGGAAGGGGAGGAGTGCACAAATTTGAGTTGCGGGGGGTGCCCAAATCATAGTTACACCACTGATACCACAGTGCTTTACAGATAATATTTGAACATCGGTGGAGCTTACAATCTATATTCCCTACCACATGTACACACACATTCATTCATTCTAGGGTTAATTTTTGTTAGGAGCCAAATAACCTACCAGTATATATTTTTGGATTGTGGGAGGAAACCGGAGTACCTGGAGGAAACCCACGCAAGTACGGGACAAATGTACAAATGTATGCCATTGATTTCCTACTGGAACACTGATACAGTAAACAGCTGCCTCTGTGGAAGAGCATTTTCTATATATATTTTTTTGTAACTATTTAAAAAATAACAATGTAATGTAACAAAATGTATTACATCTTAGAAAATGTTGCTTATAAACTGTTTTATGGCAACAAAATGTGAAAAATATGTTGCCTTTATTTCAAAATGTTTAAGGTAAATACATGATATTTACTTGGAAAGTATAAAACTAATATTAAATACTGCTGATTATTTGAACAATTTAATCGGATACTTGCTAAATATTTACATGTTTGTGTTTCTGCTTTCTGTATTGCGCAAAAGAGTTAAAAAAATCCCTCTGAGATTAATTAAGTACATAACTCGGAGAACGCAAACACCCCAGCTGCTCTCCCCATGGAGATCTCCATTACTGGATTGCTTATCTTAAAGACCAGCAAACAGCACTTAGGTCAGTAGGTTAAAAGATGGGATGCCAGTGATCCCAGCTCACTGGAGCTGCAGTAATATGATGGAAGGAGTGGAGTGTACTGTATGTATTTCACATCCAGAAAATCACAACATAAAAGAGTATCTCTTTCTATTCACCGTCAAGGGACAAATGATTTTGTACAGTACCTTATACTGTATGCTGGCATGTGTGTGACTAGTGTGTCTATTAATGCAGCGCGTATATTACCCTTGCATTTGTCAATGTCACCTACATATTTACCTAAATAAGAAGAATTTCTGATATTTTTCTAAAAAAAAAAAAAAAAAAATATATATATATATATTTATATGCATATATATATATATATATATATATATATATATATATATATATATATATTATACACACACAACAAAAGTGGAGAAGCATCAAATATCTATTTCGCAGACAGTAACCTAAAAAGGTTATTGGTAGTCCATTAATTATTTGGTTATTGATGTTCTATAATAATGAAGACGTACAAGTCGGCTTATCCAGATTCTTTATTTGATCATTTGTTCAAGGTTATTTCATATAGAAAAAAATGGAAGTGACCCAACGCGTTTCATCTTATTAGTCAAGACTTCATCAGGGGTATGTTTCTTCCAAGAGAAAAATGTGAATAAAGAGGTGGTGCCTCCAAATCAATCAATTGAAGTTGGAGTGGTCGTATTTGTTATAAATACCTTCTAAATGTTCAACTGAACCAATAAGAGGATAAGCTGGGGTGTTCACAAACAGGTGCCAGCTCATACCTCAATTTGTCCGACTTCCGTAGTAAGCCATTTGGTTTGCAGACAGCTTACCACCACCTTTTTTAGGATGACACCTCTTTGATATAGAGGAGTTTGGCTCTTTTATTGCATAAGAATTACAATATTTAAAAAACAATTGTTTGTAAAACAGTACATATAAAAAAAAAAATTTTTCCCATACAGTAGATGCTTGATAACCCTACGCGTTTTGTCTTGAAGACTTCATCAGGGGAAAATTTAAAGCAAATAACTTCTACCCCAGGTCTCCCTGGGAATAATGAGTGGCACTCTCTGGACTTGTAAAGCAAATCTTTTAGTGATATTCAAAGAACAGTTGTCACATTGGGGGAAAATTACTAAAGGAAGTTTTGTAAAAAATAGGTGTATTTGTATCCAGAAATACACTTATTTTTTACATGTACTATCCCGAAAATACGGCAATTCGTATTCGTATTGATAGCACATCAATATGAATACGAATTGCCGTATTTTCAGGATAGTAAATGTCAAAAATAAGTGTTTTTCTGGATACAAATACACCTATTTTTTTTTTACAAATTTCCTTTAGTAAATTTCCCCCATTACGTCAACGTTTCAAGGCCTATTAGCCTTTTCATCAGGAAGGACAATAGTAAAGTGCAGTAGTGATTGTGCAGAATCACTACTGAACTTTACTATTGTCCGTCCTGATGAAAAGGCTAATAGGCCTTGAAACATTGACGTAATGTGACAACTCTTCTTTGAATATCACTAAAAGATTTGCTTTACAAGTCCCTGGCATCGTGACAATTCATCCGAGTGGGCCAACAACAACGAGAATGGAAGGAAGCGCTATATAGTGCAGTATTATTTTGATAAAATGGATTTATTCCATAACAGATTAAAGTGCAAGTATTCCAATACTCGTACCCTGCTTTTCAGCAGTGTGGGCTAAAAATACCACATGGTGTAAAATAATAATCACCCGGTCACCGTCAGTCCTAATTGCCGCTCCCCGTCAGGGTCCACTGTATCGTCTCTGTGCCGCCGGCACCTCCCAAGGCAGGTCAGCGTCACCCCTGCTCCACGCAGCAGGACTTGCGTCTGGTGTGTGAGTGCGTTTGATAGGGCACACTACCAGACGCACTCACACACCAGACGCACTCACACACCAGACGCACTCACACACCAGACGCACTCACACACCAGACGCACTCACACACCAGACGAAGTCCTGCTGCGTGGAGCAGGGGTGACACTGACCTGCCTTGGGAGGTGCCAATGGCACAGAAGACGATAGAGCGGACCCTGATGGGGAGCGGCAATCAGGACTGACGGTGACGGGTGATTAATTTTTTACACCATGTGGTATTTTTAGCCAACACTGCTGATAAGCAGGGTACGAGTATTGGAATACTTGCACTTTTATCTGTTATGGAATAAATCCATATAGCGCTTCCTTCCACTCTTGTTTGTAGATCTGTTTTAGTCCTATGTGGATCCCAGGACTCACCAAAGGTTGGAAGCAGCGGTCTTTGAAAGCAATTGAAAGATCTAGTGTTTTTTCACTTGGAACATTTGGGACTTCTTGGTTAGTTCGGGAACCCACACAGGTTCAATAATTGCCTTTTATATATAAAAACACCTGGGCTTTTAAGCCATCGCTCCTCTAATCTTTGTGGAAAATATATACATACATATGGGATTGATACGAAATCCCAGCGGTCGGAATCCCGGCATTCAAAATCCCGACCGCCAAAATCCCAACCGCCGAAATACCGACAAGGGGGGGACGTGGATCCCCCCCTTGCGGGCTCGCTGCGCTCGCCACGCAGCAGGCCCGGTGCCTCGCTACGCTCAATGTAATTATTTTTGTTTCTTTTATGACCTCAACCTGCCATCACCCTAGCTTTCAGCAAACCACTAATTTACCAGAAATGAAGGGTCAGTAAAAGTGCAGCAAACAAGTATAGTATAGCTGTATACAGTGTTTTTTTTTTTTTTTTTTACTATTTACAGACATGTAATCATGATCCAGACAAAGTAGTGCTTCCACTATCTGGGGTTTGTTCCTGATTACAGGGAATGTTGATTTTGAGCATGAAAAATACTGTATTCACTGAAATCAAGCAAAAAATGACCCTTCTGCTGTTTCTTTTTTTTCCATCTTCACTTAATTTGCCAACTTCTATGTCTCTAGATTTTCAAGCGATTATGACCAAGAAAATTACAGTATGTGAATCTGAAATTTGAAACTGGAAACATTCAGGGTTGCTATTAGGGTTTTATGAGGGGATACCTGTACATAGCTCCTGATTAGCATTAAGACCCTCCATTCACCAATGATCCTACTCAGAGGCCACAAAGAGAGACAATGGGCCTAATTCAGGCTTGAGAGCAGGACAAAATGGCAAAACCATGCTGCACTGCAGGTTCGGCAGATGTAACGTGCATAGAGAGTTAGATTTGGGAGGGTTGTGTTCAAGCTGAAATATAAATTGGGTATTTGTTTCCTAGCACGGCCACACCGATTTCCATCGGGGTGGTCGTGTCGGAAAAATCGTGTCGATCGCATCGCATGCGATTTGGTCGCATGCGATGCGACCGACGCGACCGACCCGATTTTTTTATTGAATCAAATGTGAATAGGGTCCCTGGGTGCGCGTCCTCCGACCTTTTCATTCCCCTACTATCCACGTCGGCGTGGAGTTGAGAATATATAGTGTGGCGAGCGCAGCGAGCCACCGAGCCCGAAGCGTGGCGAGCGTAGCGAGACCCGCGAGGGGACGCGTATAACTTCACAGGTATACGCGTCCCCGCGCGGGGCTCGCTGCGCTCGCCGCGCTTCGGGCTCGGTGGCACGCTGCGCTCGCCATACTATATATTCTCAGCTCCACGCCGACGTGGATAGTAGGGGAATGAAAAGGTTGGAGGACGCGCTCCGCGCGCCACGCTTCAGGTTCACGTCAATAGTGGGGTGACGACGGGGCCATATCTAATGTGAAATGGGTCATATTGGCACATTTCACATTTTTTACTATGTGAGATGGACTTTATCAAGTCCATCTCATCTTGTGCCATTACAATGGCACAAGACCGACGCGATGCTCCCGATTTTGTCATAGGCTTCAATGTTAAAATATTTTTTAACATTGAAGCCTATGACAAAATCGCGGGCATCGCGTCGGTCGCGTCGGGGCCAATGTTAATGGTCCCGACCGACGCGATGCCCACGATTTTCCCTTTGCCGGCAAAATGGACCTGATTTAAAAGGAAATCGGGTCCATCACGGCCATTGTGTACCTTAACTTAAAGGTACACGATGGCCGCGATTGTGGCCGTTCTAGGAAACAAGTACCATAAATTGCAGTGTAAGAATAAAGCAGACAGTATTTACCCTGTAGAGAAAAAAAAGAATTCCCCCAAATCCAACTCTGTCTGCACATGTAACATGTGCAACACCTGCAGTGCAGCATGGTTTTGCCCCTTTTGAGAACAAATATGTACTGTGATCAGGCCTATGTCACATGCAGAGCCAAATTAAGCCTTCTCAAATGGACATAGCTGTAGACATTTGAGCACTCTGGGTAAAAGACAGTTCCAGTGTCCCCCCCTTCCCCCCCCCCCACACACACACACACACATAATGTTAACCAAGTAGTCATATATGGTAAATTTCTACCAGTGTCAGGCTCTGTAGTGCAGCATATATTACTGGCCTGCAGGAGAAAGGAGCAAATGGGGACAGAGGTGCAGGCCACAGGACCAATTCCTCAAGTCCCAGGCTCCACCACTAGTAGATGCTCTCCCATCAGCACCAGAGTTGGGTCGGAGTACACCATCCCCATGTCTCCCTCTTGATCCGGCTGTACAGTATGTCAAAGTCCCCAAATATTGTGCCCCAGATATTCCAGCAGCACTGTATAAACTGATTGAGAGGTATGCAAAAAATAAACCGTAAAAGTGTCTTGCATCCCTTTTGACTGTAAAGTGATAATCATGTATTCAAAATGAACATTCCAAACACCACTGTTATACATCGTGACTGTATTTCTAGCAATTATACTTTTTCCATTGCAGTTAGAAGGGTTTATCTATGTTATGTCCTATAAGGTGCACTTTTGCAGGATATGTAACATCAAATAACATACTTTTTTTTTTTTTTTTAAAGACCTTTACCCAGTCACCTGTCTTATGAGGACTGTGATAGAACTGGGATCATTTGGTTGTAACTTCTACTTTGTTTTCCATCTGTACAATATATACTGCAGCCACAATTAAGTTGAGTGTTAGATGCACTATGTGGGCTGGGTACTAATGGAAACAATAGGAAATCATTGGGGCTCTACAGGGTGTATGGAACTTTAGCTTTTAAACCACTTTATGGAAGAATCAAATCAGCATTAACATTTGAATCTGTCTATCCCCCTGTGTGTGTTACTTACAGTTCAATCTATCAGTGGGTGCAGTAATGGATGTGGTGGGATGGATGGAAAATCCATAGTTGTGTGGATGACAAACTCATGGTTATGTGGATGATGAGACTATGGTTGGATGGATGGCAAACCCATGGTTATGTGGCTGATGAGGCTATGGTTGGATGGATGGCAATCCCATGTTATGTGGATGGTGAGACTATGGTTGGATGGATGGCAATACCATGGTTATGTGGATGATGAGGCTATGGTTGGATGGATGGCAATACCATGGTTATGTGGATGATGAGGCTATGGTTGGATGGATGGCAATACCATGGTTATGTGGATGATGAGGCTATGGTTGGATGGATGACAATCCCATGGTTATGTGGATGATGAGGCTATGGTTGGATGGATGACAATCCCATGGTTATGTTGATGATGAGGCCATGATTGTGTGGATGACAAGACCATAGATGTGTTGATGATAAGGCCAGGGTTGTGGTGATGACAAGGCTATGACAGTGTAAATGACAAGGCCATGGTTATATGGATGACAAGGCCATGGCTGTGGTGATGACAAGGCCATAGTTATATGGATGGCAAGGCCATGGTTGTGGTAATGACAAGGCCATGATTGTGTGGATGACAAGGCCAGGGTTGTGGTGATGATAAGGCCATGACAGTGTGGATGACAAGGCCATGGTTATATGGATGACAAGGCCATGGTTTTGGTGATGACAAGGCCATGATTGTGTTCATGATAGGGCCATGACTGGATGGATGACAAGGTCATGATTGTATAACAATGTTTTCTCACCAGCTTGATAAGCTAACATTGGCTTATTATATACACCAATTTGCTGCTTGGATCAAAATATACAAATACCTAAGCATTTTTTTTGATTAATATGTAATAAGGACCTGAAGTTACAGTATGTTATAAAGTAATGTGTCCAAAGTCCAGTTCCCAGGGCCCTAAAAAAGTATCATGTTGTCCCGCAATGTTCTAGTGCTAGACTTAATATACTGTATGTTTGACTAAACTTTGAAAACAATATATATATATATATATATATATATATGCAGAAAGAACAACAGTGAGCGCTATACTGATTCACCAAATTAGACACAGTCCAGTATTAGAAACCTTTCAGAATATTTTTCATGAAGGTTAGGGAAAGCACCAGAGTCCGTTCTAGAACCCGCAGCTGATTTTTCAATCTCAGGAGGAGAGGATCTCTGGAACCCGCAGAGATAAAGATCTATTGGGAAGTGGAGGAAAAACAGCGCTTCATAGTGCATTAAACGGAGTTTTTTAATTAGGACAATAAAACATCCACGGTACAATTCAGAGTAGCCCCGTACCAAGATTATGCACTCTGTGGGCTGGATACCACACGGTTTGTAAAAAGCACAACACAGGCATAGACTGCTCACATAACCATCGATGGACTCGAATGGACCTCTAACGATGCGCCGCCACGCTGGATTGCAGGACGGGGACCAAGAAGCCACAGCCGGAGAACACGTCTGGAAGGCAGGTAACAGGTAACAGGAGCGACGTAAGCCACGCCCTGACGCGTTTCGTCACAAAGACTTCGTCAGAGGGCGTGGCTATTACGTCAGCTCCCTCGATCTTTATAGTACCGGCTCTCAATCAGAGTCGCCGCACTCAGAGGGACACTCCCCCTGTGGGCGGCTATTAGCAGCGCCCATATCTAAAGATATATTCAAAGTAAAAGGCGGCTAATAGCAACACTTAGTATCTTGATCACGGGTTATAAGCATTAACCTCGATGATCTTAGAAATCGCATCCATCGATGGTCAGCGATCACAATTCCTTCCTAGTTTACACTAGCGGGCTCACAGTACTATGTACATCGCGGATTCTCTGTAATACATTTTAAAACACAGGAATGCAGTCATTTAGCTGCACATATACACACAAATGATTATAAAAATACATATCAAAATACATATAAAAATACATATAAAGATAAAAAACAATCGCAAATAATAATGGCCAACTTCACCTCTGACAGGAGGAATATATTAACCATCATAAACACTAGGCTTTTCCTCAAAGCCAGATCAAAGACCATTTACAATACAAATCCAGATAAAAATTCAATTGATATATGGGGTTATCTCTTAACCCTCATTAAGACCTACGGGTGTGAGTGAGCCCATACGCAAGATCCATGATGTTTCCCTCTTTAACAGGTCTTTATCACGATCTCCACCTCTTTTACCTTTTAATACCAGTTCTATCCCTTTGACGGTAAGCGATCTGGGATCACAATTATGATGTTCCTTATAATGTCTTGAGAGGCTATGATTAAGGACACCATGTTTTATGTTTCTAAGGTGTTCTAATATCCTTGTTTTTAAACAGCGCTTAGTCTTGCCTATATAATTCAACCCACACCCGCAGGTTACCATATAAACAACATAAGTGGAATTGCAATAAATAAAATGTGCTATCTTAAAAGATGTGCCCTCAATAGTGTGCCCCTTCTTCATATATGGGCAAATTTTGCAGCTGTTACAGGGGAAGCTGCCACGTATAGATAAAAAAGTGTCACTTAACGGTTTTTCATTTAATACTTCTAACTGGCTTCTGGAGACCAATGATTTAATGGTTCTAGCCTTTCTATATACTATGCGTGGAGCATCAGGTAAATGGTTGGTCAGAACAGGATCAAGTTTGAGCACATTCCAATGTTTTCTCAGGATTTTATTAATCTCATTCTCATATGTGTTGTACTGAGTTATAAACATAACATTAGAGGACTCTTTCAAGCTATCAGTTTTTATTATTTGATCTTCTTTTTTGGTAGAGAGTAGTTGTTTTCTATCAATACCACGAGCTCTTTTAAGTGCTCCATATACAAGACCTTTAGGATAACCCCTATCAGTAAATCTTTCGATATACACCTTAGCCTGATTCTCAAAGGTATCGATGTTAGAACAATTTCTTTTCAGGCGTAAGAACTGAGAGAATGGAATGTTCTTTTTCCAGGGTGCATAATGACAGCTGGTATAGTCTAAGTAGCTATTAGCGTCGACCTTTTTAAAAAAGGTCGATGTTTGTATTTTATTTTTCTCGGGAAATTCCTCAGTACTCAATACAATATCGAGAAATTCAATTCTCGATTTCTGAAAATTAGATGTAAATTTCAAGTTGTACGTATTTACATTTAGTACTTCAACAAACTGATTGAACGACTCCTGGTCACCACTCCATATGATTATAATATCATCTATATATCTTTTGATTAAGACGATATTTTGCATTAAATCATCCTTCAATACATTGGTTTCCCAGTCAGCCATGTAAATATTAGCAAGGCTTGGGGCACATATCGTCCCCATCGCCGTCCCGCATGTCTGCAGGTGCCACTCCCCCAAAAAATCAAAATAATTATATTTAAAAAAAAATTGAAGGCATTCACAAATAAAATCAATTTTCAGTGGCGACATTGAAACATCGCCCTGTAGGGTAAGCTTTACCGCCTGTATCCCTTTATCGTGGGGGATACAGGTGTATAAAGCCTGTACGTCAATGGTGGCAAAGCAATAATCAACCCTCCACTCGATAGTATCTAATATCTGTAACAAGTGGGTTGAATCTCTGATATAAGTTTTTATTTCCGGTACATATTTCTTTATAAAAACATCTACATACTCGGAGATCCTTGAGGATAAAGATCCAATCCCGGCAACAATTGGACGTCCCGGTGGGGAGGTGACACTTTTATGTACCTTTGGGAGGTAATAAAAAGTAGCCAGGTTTGGGCTTGTGTTATGCATATATCTAAATTCATCCAAATTGATGATTTTATTGGATAGACCTCTTTTTAATATATCTGCTAGTATGTCAGTATATTCATTTGTTGGATCACCAGACAATTTCTTATAAGAGTCAGCGTCAGATAACAACCTGTGGGTTTCTGCTACATAATCTTTTCTATTTAGCAGCACCACGCCTCCGCCTCCGTAATCAAGGTTATACCGTTTATTTTAACCTAATGAAAATAAACGGTATAACCTTGATTACAGTGAATCACAGGCTTTGAAAAGTCTCAGTGACGATAAATCCATTGTAATAAAAAGCGCCGACAAAGGCGGAGGCGTGGTGCTGCTAAATAGAAAAGATTATGTAGCAGAAACCCACAGGTTGTTATCTGACGCTGACTCTTATAAGAAATTGTCTGGTGATCCAACAAATGAATATACTGACATACAGATGGCGCCGGGCTTGTCTTTGCTGGGGATGGCGGAGGACTCGCCACCCGCCATCCCCCGCCCCGCGCCATCTGTATGTCGGAAGGGGACGCGCGTGCACGAGGTGCACGCGCGTCCCGTTCCGACGGTGCTTTTCCCCGGGTCCCCGCCGGCTTCCCCGGGTCCCCGCCGGTCCACACCGCCCCCCCGCAGCCCCCCGCAGCCCTGCCCGTCTCCCTGAAGCTGGATACGGGCAGGACCGCACCCGCCGCGCCGCCCGGCTATTGAGACGCTCGTGCGTGGGAAACGCACGAGCGTCTCATTCAGCCAGAGCGCCAGATTGCTGGCGGATCGCCAGGGACACGGTCCTGGCGCTCCGCCAGCAATAATAAGGCCGGTGCCATCTGTACTAGCGGATATATTAAAAAGAGGTCTATATAATAAAATCATCAATTTGGATGAATTTAGATATATGCATAACACAAGCCCAAACCTGGCTACTTTTTATTACCTCCCAAAGGTACATAAAAGTGTCACCTCCCCACCGGGACGTCCAATTGTTGCCGGGATTGGATCTTTATCCTCAAGGATCTCCGAGTATGTAGATGTTTTTATAAAGAAATATGTACCGGAAATAAAAACTTATATCAGAGATTCAACCCACTTGTTACAGATATTAGATACTATCGAGTGGAGGGTTGATTATTGCTTTGCCACCATTGACGTACAGGCTTTATACACCTGTATCCCCCACGATAAAGGGATACAGGCGGTAAAGCTTACCCTACAGGGCGATGTTTCAATGTCACCACTGAAAATTGATTTTATTTGTGAATGCCTTCAATTTGTTCTTAAATATAATTATTTTGATTTTTTGGGGGAGTGGCACCTGCAGACATGCGGGACGGCGATGGGGACGATATGTGCCCCAAGCCTTGCTAATATTTACATGGCTGACTGGGAAACCAATGTATTGAAGGATGATTTAATGCAAAATATCGTCTTAATCAAAAGATATATAGATGATATTATAATCATATGGAGTGGTGACCAGGAGTCGTTCAATCAGTTTGTTGAAGTACTAAATGTAAATACGTACAACTTGAAATTTACATCTAATTTTCAGAAATCGAGAATTGAATTTCTCGATATTGTATTGAGTACTGAGGAATTTCCCGAGAAAAATAAAATACAAACATCGACCTTTTTTAAAAAGGTCGACGCTAATAGCTACTTAGACTATACCAGCTGTCATTATGCACCCTGGAAAAAGAACATTCCATTCTCTCAGTTCTTACGCCTGAAAAGAAATTGTTCTAACATCGATACCTTTGAGAATCAGGCTAAGGTGTATATCGAAAGATTTACTGATAGGGGTTATCCTAAAGGTCTTGTATATGGAGCACTTAAAAGAGCTCGTGGTATTGATAGAAAACAACTACTCTCTACCAAAAAAGAAGATCAAATAATAAAAACTGATAGCTTGAAAGAGTCCTCTAATGTTATGTTTATAACTCAGTACAACACATATGAGAATGAGATTAATAAAATCCTGAGAAAACATTGGAATGTGCTCAAACTTGATCCTGTTCTGACCAACCATTTACCTGATGCTCCACGCATAGTATATAGAAAGGCTAGAACCATTAAATCATTGGTCTCCAGAAGCCAGTTAGAAGTATTAAATGAAAAACCGTTAAGTGACACTTTTTTATCTATACGTGGCAGCTTCCCCTGTAACAGCTGCAAAATTTGCCCATATATGAAGAAGGGGCACACTATTGAGGGCACATCTTTTAAGATAGCACATTTTATTAATTGCAATTCCACTTATGTTGTTTATATGGTAACCTGCGGGTGTGGGTTGAATTACATAGGCAAGACTAAGCGCTGTTTAAAAACAAGGATATTAGAACACCTTAGAAACATAAAACATGGTGTCCTTAATCATAGCCTCTCAAGACATTATAAGGAACATCATAATTGTGATCCCAGATCGCTTACCGTCAAAGGGATAGAACTGGTATTAAAAGGTAAAAGAGGTGGAGATCGTGATAAAGACCTGTTAAAGAGGGAAACATCATGGATCTTGCGTATGGGCTCACTCACACCCGTAGGTCTTAATGAGGGTTACGAGATAACCCCATATATCAATTGAATTTTTATCTGGATTTGTATTGTAAATGGTCTTTGATCTGGCTTTGAGGAAAAGCCTAGTGTTTATGATGGTTAATATATTCCTCCTGTCAGAGGTGAAGTTGGCCATTATTATTTGCGATTGTTTTTTATCTTTATATGTATTTTTATATGTATTTTGAGATGTATTTTTATAATCATTTGTGTGTATATGTGCAGCTAAATGACTGCATTCCTGTGTTTTAAAATGTATTACAGAGAATCCGCGATGTACATAGTACTGTGAGCCCGCTAGTGTAAACTAGGAAGGAATTGTGATCGCTGACCATCGATGGATGCGATTTCTAAGATCATCGAGGTTAATGCTTATAACCCGTGATCAAGATACTAAGTGTTGCTATTAGCCGCCTTTTACTTTGAATATATCTTTAGATATGGGCGCTGCTAATAGCCGCCCACAGGGGGAGTGTCCCTCTGAGTGCGGCGACTCTGATTGAGAGCCGGTACTATAAAGATCGAGGGAGCTGATGTAATAGCCACGCCCTCTGACGAAGTCTTTGTGACGAAACGCGTCAGGGCGTGGCTTACGTCGCTCCTGTTACCTGTTACCTGCCTTCCAGACGTGTTCTCCGGCTGTGGCTTCTTGGTCCCCGTCCTGCAATCCAGCGTGGCGGCGCATCGTTAGAGGTCCATTCGAGTCCATCGATGGTTATGTGAGCAGTCTATGCCTGTGTGGTGCTTTTTACAAACCGTGTGGTATCCAGCCCACAGAGTGCATAATCTTGGTACGGGGCTACTCTGAATTGTACCGTGGATGTTTTATTGTCCTAATTAAAAAACTCCGTTTAATGCACTATGAAGCGCTGTTTTTCCTCCACTTCCCAATATATATATATATATATATATATATATATATATATATATGTGTGTGTGTGTGTGTATAAATATATATATATATTTACTTGGAGGTTTCCTTGGACAGAAACCAGCTGGAGACAAGCTGCCGCCTGGAAAAGAGGGATTGTGTTTTTTTTTTTTTTAATTAGGAGCATTGATTACTCCTTCTGGACATCAAAAACTCACACTTACATTTGTATCTTAACAAGATAGAACAAGATACAACAATATGCCCTGAACAAGATACTTCCCTATATAATGCCTCTATTCTTCTTGACCTCTCTGCTTTTTTCTTGACTGTGGACCACACTCTCCTTCTGCAAATCCTTTATGCCTCTGGTCTTCGTTAGACTGGCTTCTCCTGACTATCCTCATATCTCTCTGATCCTTCCAACTATACATCCTGTCATGACTCCACCTCCACCCACTTCCATTAACTGTAGTTGTCCTCTAAGATTCTGTTCTTGGTCTTCTCCTTTTTTCTCTGTACACCTCCTCTTTAGGTGAACTCATTAGCTCTTTTGACTTCCAATATCATCTCTATGCTGATGATTCTCAAATATATCTTCATCCCCTGATCTCTCAACTGCTCTCCTCACTTGTATCTTTGTCTCTGGATGTCCCAGCGCCTGAAAACTTAACATGTCGAGAATGAGCTGATCTTAGGGCAGCACGGATGATGTAATGGTTAGCATCACTGCCTCACAGTGCTGAGATCATGGGTTTGATTCCTAGAATGGTCCTGTGTGGAGTTTTTATATTCGCCCCATCTTTGCGTGGGGTTCCTCCGGGTACTCCGGTTTCCTCCCACAATCCAAAGATATACAGGTAGGTTAATTGGCTCACAACCAAATTAACCCTAGAATAAATGTGTGTGCATGTACATGTGGTAAGGAATATAGATTGTAAACACCCCTGGGGCAGGGTCTTAAGTGAATGGTCAAGTATTCTCTGTAAAGCTCTGCAGAATCTATGTTAGCTATATAAAGAACTTATAATAAATAAATCTCTTTTCACCTTCCTGCTAACTTCACTCTGCACAATGTCATTATCTATTGATGGCACTGCTATCTCCTCTAGCTCCCAAGTGCACTGTCTTGGAGTAATCCTTGACTATTCCCTCTCCCTCAAACCACACATTCAGCACCTCTCACAAACCTGTCATTTTTATTTCAAAAATATTTCCAGGATTAGACCCTTTTTCACCCAGCATGCATCTATGACCCTTATACACTTACTAGACTGGATTGACTACTGTAATCTCCTTCCAGTGCCATATAAAGGATGATGATGATGATAAAAGAACATTAATATAAAATAATATATCATTACTACGTTGTCTTAAGCAGTCTTTCTTTTGATGGTTACATCTAAAATGTAATTTATGCCTAAAATCTCGGCCTCCACCATAATCATTTACATGCAAAAAGCAGCATATTGTGGGAATAACATCATTTCGATAAAAGTTTGGAGAAATAACTTGTGAGGTAGAACAGATTTCCCAGAAATATGGAAGCATTCAGAAAGCAACTTGAAAAAAAATCAGCATAAATAGCTTCCATTCTGATATTCCATTTACAGTATATATATTTCAACTTTGCCCATAACATAATTATTGCTTTATATTATTATGTTTAATTCTCCTCCATACATGTTGCAATAGTTGGCCATAAATCTTGAATTATTAAAAAATAAATAAAAAAAGCCATTCTACTACCGCTTGTACCATGAAATACCGCTGAATTCATCCTTGTATTATGAGATGCAAAGTGCAATACAAGGTTCTAGGTTCTGCATGCATCTTAGTTCTGCTAGCCAGCCTGCTGCTTATATACAGGACACTCCCAGAGGAGACTGTAATGGCAGCTTATACAAGGCAGGCTCTCCCTAATTAAGAAAGATCTGATGGTCCCTACCTGTTCCATGAGGCGAGAGTTGCTGCCTTCTGGGAAAATAGATTCCATAATTAATATGCTCCAATTTGGAGAAATGAGTGTTTAAACAAAGCCTCTAGTGTCTATTGGTACTATGAGACTGCCTGAAAAATATATTGTGTCTGGGAACACACAGTACAAAAGGCTAAAAAGTCCTTGTGATTGTTTAGAAAGTTCACTATACCTCCCTTAAGTAAATATATACTGTATATTTAAAGTAGCATAATTGGTTCTTCTTGAACATACAGCTACAGCTTCATTTTGCCTACGGACTATGATCAAATAGTATTTCACTTCTCTTACTGCATAATTCTGGGTTAGACAAAATAGCAGAATGGCAGAAAAAAATATGAATAGAAAGATGTAGAAAAAAAACCAAGTTTCAGCAGTAAAAAATGATTAGCCCTGGCATTGTGGCACTTGGAAATGATCTCACTATGTCTGAATAGCCTGTACAAATCATAAAGATTTTAGGGAACAGCTGGTGTTTGAAGGCACAGACACATTACAGACATTCAAAGAAAACTTGACATTTGACGAAAAATAGCCCTGCAGTTATTTAGCATGGCTTCAGTGTATTAAACTTTTTCTTTTTTCGCAGTACATTTTTATTTCATATTTTCATGTGTCCTTTCCACTTCCCATGGAAGATGACTACAGCAAAAATAACACAGATGTTCCCCAGTGTGAAATATTTACTGAAGTATTGCGAAGAAGTGTGCCTGTCCCTATGTATTGGTTTTCTATCCATATGGAAGGTGTATCTGCAGATTTACTTTTTTGTTTTTGCAGCTGTTTGTGTTTTTATACAGATGTGTGAAATTTGTTTCACTTTAGTTATATAATAGTGTATTTTTCCTGCGCATTGGTCTGTGGTAATAATGGGCAGAGCTTTGAGCAGAAGCGCAAAAGCTAATGCTTGATCCTGATTTTCTGTATAAATACAGTGAAAACTGATTTTTGAGGGTTTTAAGCAGGAGGTGTCAGAAAAGTCCTGCTCCACGGGAGGTTTCTGTCCTCCCTGTGCTCGCCTTAGGACACCTGCGTTACGGTTTGACAGGTGTACCGCCTTACTCAAAGCCTGACCTGCTTCTCTCCCGAGAGGAGGTCCTGATGGCAAATTACATTGTTGGGCGCCATTCACTGACAACTATTGAGAAGGCTCTGGTGCACAAGCCTTTTTTTGGCTAGGTTCTTTTCTCTGGTGCCTACTGGCCAGGCACCTTGTTCTTCTACTCAATGCCAAGTTACTTTATCCTGGTCCCACTGGCCGGTCATATTCAACTGCCCAGTCCTTTTGCATCTGGTCTCTAATGATGAGGTACCTAGCATTATTTTCTACTGTTCCATGCATCTATTGTGTTCTAAGACACCATTCTTTAATGATGCATGTGTACGGCCTACAATAAAATCCAGCTACTTTTTATCACTGGCCATTCACAAGTTGACAGACAGGAACGCTGACGTTTGGGGGTGGTAGCTGTCAATGTTCTGTTAGTGTCCAAAAAAACACAGGCATGCCCTGGAGTTTGAAGGGAAGTCAGGTGATGATATTTTCATCAATTTGCAGGTTGCACATGGCTCTGCAAATTAACAGCCCAGCGATCAGGTCTGAAATGAATAAGCCTTTATGAGCCTGATTCTAAGTCAAATGCTGTTGGAATGCACCCACATCTAGAAATGTTTAGCATATTATAAATGTGTCCCAGCAGCATATATATCTTTGTGAATTTATGAGCAATCAAGCGCAGAATGACCTCAGTTGTATCTCAGAGATGACTGAATAGGCTATTTCTGATGGCAACAGGGTGTATGCTTTTTCCATGTGTGCGTGTGCGTGTGTGGTGGATGTGAGTCAATTACCTATTCTGAGCCCTGTACATGAAAAGTATATACCAAATTAAGTCTCATTTCCTGCATCTAGCATAAAGGAAATGTAAGGTCTGATGATAATGATGACGCCTGTGGACAAGGACAGGTTAGTGTGTGATCTCATAGATGCGTTCATCCCAGAACAGTCAAACTATCATTCCATTTTTGCTAGGTGCTTGGAATTACGGTTGCATTAGCAGAAACTCAGAATCAGACCTCAACTTGAACGTTGTGAGGAGAAGAAAGAGGATAGTCATATTCAGATGACTCCCAAGTTCCGACAGGTCTGGCCTGTCTACATCATGAACTAGAAAAATACAGACACAGGAAAATCGTACATTAATTATGGAGTTATGAGTTCCTGTTTGCCAGGACCAAGCTGTAGCATAAAAATAAAATCTAGCTGCAGCAGTTGATATTCTCTCCAGGATTATATAGGTCAGTATCTGTCTGCTTGACTGTGACATTGATGGGCAAAGGCTACATGCAGTTTGATTTGGGAGCATGATACCCTGTTCTTTCACTTGATCAGAATCGTCACCAATGAATAAAATACACATTTTATGCAGTGTTCAACACCAAGAAGAAGATTTTTCCAAATCTGACGTCACTACGTACATTTATTTTTAACACAAGACTCATCTCCTTGCATGTGCTACTATTAAAGTTACAAAAGGCAGCTCAGGAAATCAGAAATGAAAACTGCATAATAAACTCAATTGAGTAAGAGATGTCATAACAAATGTTCTTGTCTGAAAATCTATTTTTACCTTTAATGTCATTTTCTTTCCACACCGGTTCAAAGACTATGATCCTGCAATATTAGTTTTCAGATGAGCAAATTGCAAGCAAAGATTTGAGTATAGTTTTAAAAAACCACAGCTTTTGCCATCATAAAAGGTCTATAGCAGGGGTGGCCAACCGGTCAGAGGTAAAAAGCCGAAAAATATCGGTAGTCAAGCTAAAGAGCCAACATCATGCGCGCGCCGAAGGCGCATGCGCCAAAAAAAGGGGCGTTGTCTATTTTGACCCCTTGGGTGTGATACAAATATGCCTCTAATAGTGCAGTGCCATATATACATATGCCCCCAATAGTGCCAGATACACATATGCCCCCCACGGTGCAAGGTAGGCACCACATGGTGCCGGGTATGCCCCCACAGTGCCAAAAAGCTGGTATGCCCCCACAGTGCCAAAAAGCTGG
The DNA here is from genome assembly GCF_055691185.1 of Crinia signifera. Lineage (NCBI taxonomy): Eukaryota > Metazoa > Chordata > Amphibia > Anura > Myobatrachidae > Crinia > Crinia signifera. The sequence continues at coordinate 63,280,958 of NC_139224.1, forward strand.
TATGCCCCCACAGAGCCAAAAAGCTGGTATGCCCCCACAGTGCCAAAAAGCTGGTATGCCCCCACAGTGCCACAAACTGCTATGCCCCCACAGTGCCACAAACTGCTATGCCCCCACAGTGCCACAAACTGCTATGCCCCCACAGTGCCACAAACTGCTATGCCCCCACAGTGCAAATTTCCCAGCAGCAGCACTCACTGTTGTTGCTGCTGTTGCCAGGCGGGGAGAGGACAGTCTGGTGTTCCCCTGCAGTCCTCCTGTCATGTCACCGATGGGAGGAGAGCACAGCACACCGCGCGTCTCCTTCCCCCTCACTTCCCTGTGACTGGGCCGCCCACCAATCAAAGCTCGCTGGCCGGCTCCTGATTGGCTGCTGGCCCACGAGCTCTGATTGGCGGACGGCCCAGTCACAAGGATGCACAGTAAGTGGTAGGAGAGATGCGCGATGCTCGCTCTCCTCCCCTCAGCAGGAGAAGGGATTCAGGGAACTGGCAGCAGGGGGGACTGGGACAGACGGTGGGCGGCGGGCAGCAGTGGGAGCAGGAGCCGCACTTTACAAGGGGGAGAGCCGCATGAGGCTCAAGAGCCACAGGTTGGCCACCACTGGTCTATAGTGTCCCTAAAAGAACTATATAATGAAAATGTGATTAATAAGTACAGTAGTAAAAATATAATTTATGTGCATTTTGGTTCTCTTTATTTTCTATTAAATAATAAATGTATGTTCTTCTATTTTTCCTGTATTATTTTACACTTTAGATATGAATCTAATACGGAACATTTATCCTCATCAGTTTCCTCTCTTTCAACCAAAGTAACCTGATAAGTACAACATTTCATTACTTCATGACAACCAACGAGACTGCTTGGAAATCAGACACGAGACACACAGAAAATAAGTCATCTCTAGTGGCCCACTCTGACAAATGTAATTTAATTATATATAAAGATTTTAACATTGATACGCACTAAAAAAATAAATAAGCGAGAAGCCTGATAAGACATTGGGTGAAATTTAATAGGATGAGAGATTCAGAAAGTGAGAGATGTGGTAAGAAATCTCCAGTTATTTTTAAAGCGGCAATCATTTACACTGCAAAATCAAACTGGTTTTGCAGTGTAAATGATTGCCTCTTTAAAAAAAGCTGGAGATTTCTTACCAAATCTCTCACTTTCTGAATCTCTTATCCTATGAAATTTCACTTTCTATCTACGGTATCCAATTACAATCGGTTATAGCAGATAATTGTCTAGCCAGGGGCTATCCAATTAGCCTGATAAGCAAGGGATTTTGTTTCACCTGCAAAACCAAATTCCACGACGGAAGCCCTGTTTTGTGCGTAAACAGGGCTGCGGTGGCTGAAAACACACAGGTTTTACTAAACCTGTGTGTTTTCAGGACAATTTTTTTTTTAGGGGGGGCGGGGGGGACCGAATTGGATGGCCTAAAAAAAAAAATATTGGAGAAACATCGGGAAAACAAAAAAAAAAAAACAAAGAAAAAACCTATTCCATCCAATGAGGCTAAGTGCATAATTGCATAACCCCTATGAATTGACACAGGAAAAGTTACAGTATACATACCTCCCAACATGACCCATTCCAGGAGGAACACAATGCTCTGTACCCTCTTAATTTATGATTATAATCACCTGTGGTGAAGCACCTTTCTTATCTATTAACCTGTTTAAAACAGGTGATGGCAAACACACATTAAGAGGGAGGTTCAGGAACAGAGCATTGTGTCCCTCTGGGAAATGGGTCATGTTGGGAGGTATGCAGTATATACAGTATTGCTACATAATTATCTAAAATGCCAAGTTTTCACCTTTCTATATTGAATCATTTCAAATGGAAGAAAGTATGTACAATAATTCATATGTTGTGATGATATATGGAAATATCTTGAATAATAGATTTGCCTGCTAGACTAACACTGACAGCATACAGTACTACCACACAAAGTCCTTATTTGTCATAACGCACACTATCACTGCTTTGACTTATGGGGGCACATTATTTTTCTGGCACCGGGCACCAAAATATCTAGCTACAGCACTGGCATACTGTACTAATATAAAGTCTGTTTTGTCACTACATGAAGCCACTATTTTTATAATGTTTATTCTATGACACAGGCTGTACTTGGACTTAAAAATGGACCCAAATATATAAGCACTTATTAAATCATATACTCTATCATTAAATTCTGAAAACTAAGATATATCCTGGCCTACAGTTGGGATAAGGCTGCACACAGGTAGCCATTACTATGGGACTAATGTATGGGCACAGCGTCTATTCCCGCAAGCAGAGGGGCAGGGGGTGGCCCGCAGCGTATCGAGTCTTCTTGCCACTAGGCCACCCCCCCCTCATTTTGGCAGGGTACCTTCGACGTGCGATGATGTCCCTCCCTGGCTGGATTCAAGGTTGAGGGTAATTATAGGGATAGGGATAGAAAAATTAGTCTGCAATATGGTTGTACCACCTATAGCAATCTAAGCTTATAGGCAATGATGAAAATAAACATAAAAAGTAAATACTTTTAATATTCTAGTTCATAAAACTGGTCCATGGAAATCTGTTATTTCTTGATGAACCTACTGTACGACACTAACTTTTGGAGGATAGCTGAACTATTGCCTCGGTCTATTAGAACCATCTGAATCTGTGCCTCCAGTTGAAGTGCTTTTCCTGGTACTCGATATTTGGACTTTTAATGATATATTCTCCAGTATGAGAAAGTCTGAAAATTTACTGGTAACTCCTATATTATGATCAGTATCTGACATATCTGAGTCCCACCCCTGAAGAAGTCTTCAGATGAAAAGCATTGGGTTTACTGAATTCATCACTATGATTTGTAGAATTACCTTGAAAAAATGTCTTCTGTACCTGTGGAACCATGTGATTTATCAAGAAATAACAGATTATCATAGATCAGTGTTATGAACGTTATTATTAAAAGTATTTACTTTTTTCCGAATAAGCTTAGGTTGCTTTAGAAGGTACAACCCTATTGCACACTCTGATACGTATTTTATATATATATATATATATATATATTAAAAGCATGGCCTGATATAGAGGTAAGAAATGTGGGGCTTTCCAGGTGCTGTAGAACTATACATTCCAACAAGAACTGTCACAATTTTGAAGGTAGGTTAAGCTAACACTATGTCAGGACATGATGGGATCAGGGCCGGCCCCAGGTGAGGGGGGGTTAGGGATCCCCGGTGCCCATTGGGGGGGAGGGTGCGAGGGTCCGGGGGCCTGAGGGGCACCTGCTGCGCCGTCTGGTCAAGTTCGCCTCGCCCGTCCCCGGATGGAGGTGAGCAGAGGTGCAGAGAATGGAGCTGGCAGGAGCGGGCAGGGGGGTCCGTGCGTCGCGGGGGTACCTGCGGCGCTGTGTATTAAGCTGGCGGGGTCCCTGCAGTGATTAGGAGATAACTACTCGCTATCCGCCGGGCGGCGACTCGGGAAGCGCTTCTGATTTTGAAAACACTGGCTACACGCTGATTGGCTGAATCTCAAACCCAGCAGCGCTTCCTGCGCCGCCGCCCAGCAGATATCGATAGTTATTTCCTAATCACTGCAGGGACCCCACCGCCACCAGCTTAATACACAGCGCCGCAGGTACCCCCACGGCACGTACCCCCCCTGCCCACTCCTGCCAGCTCTAGTCTCTGCACCTCCACTCACCTCCATTCGGGGGGCGAACTGCTGCCCTTCAGTGACTGGCGCCCTAGGCAAATGCCTAGAGCTGCCTACTGGTGGCGCCGGCGATGGATGGGATGTGTAGTTCCATAGCAGCTGGAGTACCTTACTGTACCCCCACATGTGGGGGTACCTTACTGTACCCCCACATGTGATGAAAAGCAACTTGCCCCGGGCACCAGGGGCATAACAGATATTTGTGGGCCCCATAGCAAAACTTTGTAAGGGTACCAAACAATGGTTATAAATGTATATAACACATGCAAACTACACAATGAAGGTGGCCCCCTCAGCCCAAGGCCCCATAGCAGCTGCACCCCCTTCACCTATGATAGTTACTCCCTTGCTGGTCACATACCAGTCAAGCTCTGCAGAAATTTCCACCTTCCACCCGCTTGATCAAATTGAAATTAATCAGGTTTGGATTGTACAGCACAAAAAATTATTTGTGCTTAACAATTTAGGTCTGCCAACATCAGCTGATGGTGAGTGGGTGGCTATAGACGTAAATGCAACAGATTTAGCTGTATATTTATCAATTGCTGGGACTTGGTCTCAATAATTATAATTTCTTACAGTCATTTGTATTTCAGCAATAAGAAATAAACTATCAACGGAATTTACCACATTTCGTATATAGGGACAGGGTTAGGAGCCCGTCCTTGTGATGTGTTAGCAGAAAATCAACCAACTGTACATGGCCGAGCGGATATAGCAGGGGAGATTGCTTATGGATCCCCTTTCTGGAAAGTTTTGTGGAGTGCAACGCATAGGATACGATGGCTTTTGCTATCTCTTGTGTTATGGAAGGAGACCAGATTACATGGAGAAAACCAGCAGGGGTAACATGCAAGCATCGCACACCGCTCACTGTCTGGGAATAAACTCATGGGAATGAGGTCAGTATCCCAGCCAATGGGATCGCGACAGAATACTTAAAGAGGTACTGACGCTAAGAATCTCAATGGATCCGGAAGGTAAATAGTGACCTTGTGGTTAGGGTTAGGCACTAGGGTAAAAATACTGTGATCCGTTAGTATTCTGACAGTCAGGATCCCGACTAACAGGATTTCACACCCAACCCAACTTATGTTCCCAGTGCTGTGAGGCAACAATGCTAACTTCTGTACCACTGTTCTGTCCACCTTTAATATACATATATACATATAAAAGGCTAAAGACTCCTCTCGTCTATGAGGTGAAGTACCACCACTGACCACTAGAGGCCACTCTAAGGACCAATTACTCCTTTTGTGTGCTAAAAGATCTTACAACAGAAAGTGAAAGCAACTTTGCAGGCACACTGATCTGTTTCAAACTTGGTGGATATTGAGAGCGAAAGCTGTGAAGACAGAGATTGGAGTTAGGAGCAGATAGGGACTGGGGAAGGGGTGGAGAGTTTGTAAGCTTAAAACTGTCACAGCTCAAAGTGATAGTAAAAATAGCTCAAAGTGAAAGTACATTGCAGAAGCTGTCATTCTGATTGGCTTTTAACAAGTGTTTAAATAATTTGCTGAAAGGCGAAATAAAAAGGATGGCATGCATATATACTGTAGAACTGCCCTTCACCCACCTCTTTGCACATTATCCCACTGACTGAGAGTAAAATGCAGCCATGAATATGAACAGATCCAACCTTTGGACATAATCGCTGTTATAATAGGAAAAATACATAAAACTAATTTTATTTCCTCTCAGTTTTATGTCACACTGAGTTTCTATTTCTCAAATATATAGAGGGAAGATATGAAAAGACCATATTAATTAACAATAATAAAGTTAATTTTCAAATGAGCAGGGGACAGATATGAAAATGATGCCCTTCTAGCAGGGACACTGACAAACTATTGTCTTGCTGGAGGAAATTCATGCACAGGCAGTTACAATGAAGCAGTCGCCTTGCGATGTGTGAAATGAGTACGGAATAACATTAGTATGTGTACAAAGCAGCAGAGGAGATCTGTGTCATTAATGAATTGGAAACAATTCAAAACAAGAAGGTCACAAGGTTCCTGATTACAGCAATGTGGACACGTTCAGACTGGAGAAGAGGTGGAGAATTGAATCTATTTATATCACTGGTATCCAGCTATGCTCAGTGTCCTGGCACTGCAGAAAAACATAGCGATAGTGGAGACCATTTGGTTCTCCCCCATTGATGACAAAAATATTTAACATTGGGCATATACCAATGATGAGTTAAATCATTGATGGCCATCCCTAATTCAGTCTGATTCTCAATATCAGCAACTAAAGGTGCTCACACACGTTTTTGTTTTTTCCCCGCAAAATTGTCCGCAAATCAGCCGATCTTGATCGGATGCACGCTCCCGCGGATCTTCTGCTAAATCTTCTGATCTTTCATGCAGCATGTAAGATCAGAAAATTTTACAAAAGATCCAAAGGAAAGCACATCGGATCTTAAGATAAGTCTTTGGTTAAGATGCGCACTTGCCTGAAATCTTTTGTCCAGGAAGGGCAAAAGATTTCAAGGCTAATTTATGCGCACGTTAGGATTGCAGATCTTTCACGTGTGGGCACATTTCGTTGTAAACGCTTTGTGGTGGTACACAATACCACACCAAATGAAGAAAGCACCTAGCAGCTTGAGTGGTAAATCTACAGGAAAATAATCAAGAAGGATAGCTAGTCTTGGCAACATCATCATCTTCAGGCTATTTGTACCTGCTCTCAGGCACCACCCAATTATTACGGCTTTTACAGGTTCATCTGTGCGTATCACAAATATGCATTTTTTCATGCGATGCAAGCTGACACAAGTTCTAGCCTGTTCTCATACATCTGCTTCCAAGAGACCAGGATAAAATATTAAAACTGAGAAGGCACATGAGGCTTTTTACGGTTCTTAAAAGCATTTTGGGGTGATTCAGGTTGGTTCGCAAAGAATATTTTGTTTTCTAATGGACAAAACCATGTGCACTGCAGGTGGGACAGATGTAATATGTCCAGGAATTTATCCTGAAATGAGTAGAAATGTCTTTGCGGTTTCAGGATGAGTGGCACTCAGTACTGCAGAGATCACATTAGGGGGGTGGACATAATAATGCCATTAAACCCAGCTCACTCTACTGGGTTACATACTGCACAGGGCCCCTACTGGTACACTTGGCCTGTGAGTACTACTGAAAGATATTATATAACAGTGTCACATAGATCTTAATAAATACACATGTACCCTATAAATGTAATGACATATAGTAGTGCCACAGTGCACAGTGCGATCAGATCTGAATAAGGGCCTATATCTCTACACTAGAATTAATGCTTCTGCCCCATTCTCTGTAAAACGCTGCGGAATATGTGTGCGCTATATAAAGGACTGGTAATAAATACATATTGAGTGCACATACAGTGTTAATAATGCTTTTAAAGTACAAACCACAAAATCAAATCAAGATTTTGTCCATGTTACATATACTGTAGCATTGTGTTTTTTAACACCCCTGTCTGTGAGCCCTAAGTCATAATTGTATTTTTCATTGTTCCCTCTGCACCAACCCAAACATGTCACGTCTATCTAAATTATTTTACCAGAGGCTGACATGTCTGCTCTAAAGATAAACATGGTTTAAAGAAGACTCTAAAGGAATAGAAGAGAAGGAACAAATGAAATATAAGTGAACATGTATGGTTGATGTTAAGTGACTGTGGAGTGTACATGTCAGTGGTCATAGGCGTGCGCAGCCCATTTTCTTAGGGGGTGCACCATTAAAGGGGCGTGTCTATCACCGCCTACTGGACGTGTCCATCACGACGTAATGGGCATAAATGCAAAATAAACACTGTAGGTGACTTATTTATGTATATGCACTTCAGAGTGAATCATTCCCCCTCCCCCCATATACTATAAAACAGGGACAGTGTGCACCTAAGGAGCACTGCAAAAATTTAAAGTATAATGACCATTACACATAATTCCGCACACTGTAATGGCCATTACATATAATGCCACACACCATAATGCCCATAACACATGCCAGGACTTGACAATAGCGACAGTGCACCCCGAAGGCATGCGCCAAAAATGTACACCATAATGCCTATTACACGTCACACAGCCATTACATAGTATACCATATGCCTTACACGTTATACCACACACTGTAATGCCCATTACATGTTGCACCCCACACTGTGATGTCCATTACATGTTACGCCTCACACTGTTATGCCCATTTTGCTTCACACCATAATGCCAATTAAATATTAGGCAACATAAAGATACCATAATACCAATTACATATTAAGCCGCACACTGTTATGCCAATTACCTATTACGTCCCACACCATAATGCCCATGACATATTACGCCCCACACCGAATTGCCTATTACACATTATGCCATAAGCTGTAATGCCCATTACACATTATTCCACACACAGCAATGCCCATTACACAGTATGCCATACACCAAATTACCCATTACACCACTTATATGGTGTATGGCACCATATTGATCATTACACATTATGCCACACACCATAATGCCCATTACATATTATGCCATATATGTGCGCTTACCTACATGCTCGTTGTCAGGAGTTCGATGCCATGGTTTACATGCTTCATGCCAGGGGTTACATACCCCTTCACATGGGGGGTTGCATGCTCATTGCCATAGGGACTACATGCCTGTTGCCCAAGGGGTTACATGCTCATTGTCTGGCGGGGATTACATGCTCACATATAATGCCCCCCTTAGTTCTACATACATAATGCCCTGCATAGTGCCACATGCATAATGACCCTGTAGTGCCACACACACATAATGTTGACCATTTGGTGCCACACACAATGCCCCAATAGTGCCACATACATACTGCCCCCATAGTGCCACACATAAAATGCCCCTGTAGTGGCACATGCTTAATGCCCCCTGTAGTGCCATACACATATAATGCCCCCATTGTGCTATATACAGAGTGGCATGTGAATATGACGGAACTGCCTGGAGCCTGTGGAGGGAGGCGAGAACTAGCTGCCACTGCAGCAGTGTGTGGGCTGGGGACAAAGCTGCTGCTGCCAGGCAGAGGAGGGGAGGAGGCGCCGGGGGAAGGAGCTTCGATGATGAGTGAGTAGGCAGGGGAGGAGTGAGGACGGAGCGCTGCTGAAGGTTACCTCCGTCTCAGATCCATGGTGCTCCTGGTGAGTAGGCGGGGGAGGAGTGAAGAGTGCTGCCGCAGGTGACCCCCGTCTCCCTGCTTATGGAGCCGCTGGCGGTGGGGCGCATAGATGCAGGTCCTGGCGCCGGAGGAAACTGCTTCCGGCGACAGGCAGCCGCCGGGCAGCTCCACACTGCTGCTGGCAGAAGAGGATAGTGCTGCTGCATTCGTGCGGGGGGCGGGGTTTCCCGGTCATTAGGAGGTGCCTGTGCACCCCTGGCACCCCCCGTGCGCACGCCTATGTCAGTGGTCATAGAGGGTATAGCAATTATAAGCTATCCCAGGAGCATTAATTAGCCATCACTGGTCATCTTGTTAGCATACAGTTCCAGGACAATACCATGAAATAATTGATGTTACTATTAACTAAGGTAGAGTTAATTACTATTTACTAAAGTGTTTTAAACAAGGATTCTCCACTAAATTTACTGACTAAAACAATCAGAAATGAATGATTGACTGTTATGGGATTAAGTAATATATACTATACAGAAAAGTTATTCCATGTATGTACTGTAAAATAGAAAATACTTTAATAACTAGGAGCAATACATTTAATTAAAATATGTAAAACAATGTAAATGTTACTCTAAGGGGGGAAATCAATTACCACGGGTGATCTGAATTTTTTTCGGGGTTCGCTGTTTCATGACTGCGGCTCATGAAAATACATAGGTTCCTGGACATATCACATATCCTGGGCCAAATGTAATAGGGTGAGAGTTTCAGAAAGTGAGAGATTTTGGGAGAGTTTTCCCATGTTTTTTCAAGCAGCAATCAATTACATGGCAAAATCAACCTGGTTTTGCCATGTAATCGATTGCTGCTTTAAAAAAAGGGGAAAACTCTCCCAAAATCTCTCACTTTCTGAAACTCTCACCCTATTACATTTGGCCCCCTATGTTTTTGATGCAAAAACTGGTTCTTTTTCGGATGATAGAGAAGTGGACTCTAATTGGATTGCCCGAAAATCTAATTGTGGTAAAGTCCCATTTTTACCACCTAAAAATTACTTCAGGCAATTGATTCCCCCCTTAATTTGGAACTTAGTTCGAAATGTTACTAAAGATATCACTAATGGAAAATGGTGATACACTAAGGTCCTTATTCTAGTTCACTCTTTCTGACATAATCCTACTCAGATGGACAAAACCATGTGCACTGCAGGTGGGGCAGATGTTACTTGTGCAAAGAGAATTTGATTTGGGTGGGGTTTACTTCAAAGTGAGATCTATATTGCAGTGTAAAAATAAAGCAGCCAGTATTTTCCCTGCACAGAAAAAAAATAACTCACCCAAATCGAATTCTCTCTGCACATTTTACATCTGCCCCCCTGCAAGTGCATATGGTTTTGTCCATCTAAGAAGGATTTTGTCAGAAAGAGTGAACTAGAATAAGGCCCCAAGTCTCCAACTATCCACCTACCCTCCCCAACCACAGCAGGGCAGGAGCTGCTGCAGCAGCCAGAGCAAGTCTCCAACTATCCACTTACCCTTGCTACCACAGCAGGCAGGGGCTGCTGCTGCAGCAGGTACAGAAGATCCCAAAAAGCAAACAATCAAAAGAAAAAAAGAACTGAATGGGGATCGATCTCACATAGATTTCACAACGATATCTACAGTGTCCGATTCACAGACCACTCTGCAGAGGAGTCGCTTATTAATTTCAGTTTGTCAAAAGTTTTGTAAAGTGAAAATGTTTTTCAGTTAATGGACCCTTATAGGCCTTTAAGGGTCCACTTGTGTTGTATTCAGAAAGTCATAAGCTTTCCAACGACATATCACAATGCATGAAAACAACAGAAATAGCATGGACCCTTATGACAACACCCTTAAAGGGTCATAGAATAGAATAGAATCAACTTTATTGGTCATGTATGATTGCGCATACTAGGAATTTTTTGTGGATTACAGTGCAGCATCAAGCAGGGATGAAGGGAGGGAGGACATTATATATGTTACATTAAGACAATACATACTGGGGGCACATGCCCGCCGAGCTGCGCAGTGCCTAGGCAGCCAATCAGGGGTCGTTGCAGCAGCCAGGTGGGTAACAATATGAGCAGGCGCAGTACAGTTATCACACGGGAACATATACCCGCCGAGCTGCACAGCGCCTAGGCAGCCATCAACGGCGCCATTGGTCGCTGCAGCAGCGAGGTAGGTGACAATATGAGGAGGGACAGTACAGTTTATCACACAGGGAACACATACCCGTCGAGCTGCACAGTGCCTAGGCAGCTATCAGCGGCGCCACTAGTCATTGCAGCAGCCAGGTGGATAACAGTATGAGCACAGTATGAGGTAACAGTATGAGCAAAGACAGCACAGTTGTAACAGAGACAGTACAGTTATCACACAGGAGACACGGGATACAAATGGCTGAGTGCACAGTTCCTAGGCAGCCATTGTGGCGCCATCTTGAATCTTCCTGTAGGGAGAGCCATGGGCGGCATGGGTGGTGGTGGCATGAGTGGTGGTAGCGGCGGTGGGGGGTTGGGGAAGAGAGAGTCAACGAAGCCTGGGCAGAGTCAGTCAGGGCTGGAGTTGGAGGGGGGAGAGAGAGTCAGTGAGGCCTGGGCAGAATCAGTGAGGCCTGGGGGGTGGAGTTGGGCCCTGGGCCGAGACTGGAGTCTCTCTCCTGGGGATGAGAGCTAGAGCGCATGATAAGAAACTGTAAATAAATAAATAAATAAAATTGCTATGGGTTTCTGGCTTGATGCCAGGCAGGGGCAGACTGAGAAAAAAATGATGGGGGGGGGGGTTCACCATTACAGAGCCTCTGAGGGCCATCCGATTAAACCCATCTTCATACTTACATTGTCCCTTAAGTGTTTGAGTTATCGTGGAACATCCAAACACACACACACACACACACAAACATTGTTCAAATTTTACTTCTGTAGATAAATAATAATATTCCCAATTAAAGATGGGTGAATGATTATCACTCCTACATATACTGGCCCTTACTCTGGTCCATTCACAGCAGGGCTGTGTTCGCATGGTGACCGATGTCTTTTAATGCGCATTTCTGCACATGTGCATATGCAGGATATCAGCTGCCCACCCATTTCCTTCCCAGCACGCATATGTAAGTGACTTGCGAGTCACTTTTATATGCGTGCAACGTTCCACACCTTTCCATGGTCGGCAACCATCGAAAGATGTGGGAGGTTCCCCCTGCCCTGCAAATGGATGTTACTGTGTACCATACATTCGCAAGCCCCGCCGAGTGAGTCGCCCTTGCGGATGGATGGTGCCAGACAAGCATTCGCAAGGCAGGGTTTGCTGGACTAGCAAGGCTGCAAATTCTTTGCCTTGCGAATCAACCAGAATAACCCCCTATAAACATACTATAGTTATTCCAAAAAGTGCTTTTAGTAGTCACAAACAAGTATGGCACAATTTTCCATTCAAATGACTATAAATACAGATGTGTCCACATACATTAATCCTCCGTGCTCTGAAAGTCCAGTTATACAATACCTGATCTATGTGAGTCTCTCATGCTGGGTGGGAATCGTTGTGTGCAACATCTTATTTAAAAACACTGAGCGAATATCATCCACAAGCAGCTTCTGACTAAAATAATATGTAGTATGTAGTGTTTGTCTGCAGCTGTATCTGCATATGAAGAACTAATGTAGTATTTTGTATGTATATATTGATGCAATTGCACACAGAATATAGGCATGCCACATTTGCTCCGTTTTGCGAATAAGATGCATTTCAATAGAAACCGTGCACAAAAGACACCCAGAGCTACGAGTCACTCCACAGTAGGACACGGCTAGAAGGAGGCTAGATGGACGTGGACACATGGGTTTACTGTAGCTTGTAGTTCTCCACTGGAAAAATATAGTGGTGATTTGAAACCAAAATCTGTTTAATATATATGTCCTCATACAGTACATCTAGCCTCAATACACCATGCAAAGTAAGATGCCTGTGCAGTATACAGATGTGTCCTCATACTGTACATCTAGCCTCAATACACCATGCAAAGTACGATGCCTGTACAATATACAGATGTGTCCTCATACATCTAGGCTCAATACACCATGCAGTGTAAGATGCCTGTACAGTATACAGATGTGTCCTCATACATCTAGCCTCAATACACCATGCAAAGTAAGATGCCTGTATAGTATACAGATGTGTCCTCATACATCTAGCCTCAATACACCATGCAAAGTAAGATGCCTGTACAATATACAGATGTGTCTTCATACATCTAGCCTCAATACACCATGCAAAGTACGATGCCTGTACAATATACATATGTGTCCTCATACATCTAGCCTCAATACACCATGCAGTGTAAGATGCCTGTACAGTATACAGATGTGTCCTCATACATCTAGCCTCAATACGCTATGCAGCATAAGATGCCTGTACAGTAACCAGATGTGTCCTCATACATCTAGCCTCAATACACCATGCAGTGTAAGATGCCTGTACAGTATACAGATGTGTCCTCATACATCTAGCCTCAATACGCTATGCAGCATAAGATGCCTGTACAGTATACAGATGTGTCCTCATACATCTAGCCTCAATACACCATGCAGTGTAAGATGCCTGTACAGTATACAGATGTGTCCTCATACATCTAGCCTCAATACGCTATGCAGCATAAGATGCCTGTATAGTATACAGATTTGTCTTCATACATCTAGCCTCAATACACCATGCAGTGTAAGATGCCTGTACAGTATACAGATGTGTCTTCATACATCTAGCCTCAATACACCATGCAGTGTAAGATGCCTGTACAGTATACAGATGTGTCCTCATACATCTAGCCTCAATACACCATGCAGTGTAAGATGCCTGTACAGTATACAGATGTGTCCTCATACATCTAGCCTCAATACACCATGCAGTGTAAGATGCCTGTACAGTATACAGATGTGTCCTCATACATCTAGCCTCAATACACCATGCAGTGTAAGATGCCTGTACAGTATACAGATGTGTCCTCATATATCTAGCCTCAATATGCCATGCAGCATGAGATACCTGTGCAGTATACAGATGTGTCCTCATATATCTAGCCTCAATACACTATGCAGCCTAAGATGCCTGTACAGTATACAGATGTGTCCTCATACATCTAGCCTCAATACACCATGCAAAGTAAGATGCCTGTACAGTATACAGATGTGTCCTCATACATCTAGCCTCAATACACCATGCAGTGTAAGATGCCTGTACAGTATACAGATGTGTCCTCATATATCTAGCCTCAATACACTATGCAGCCTAAGATGCCTGTACAGTATACAGATGTGTCCTCATACATCTAGCCTCAATACACCATGCAGCATAAGATGCCTGTACAGTATACAGATGTGTCCTCATACATCTAGCCTCAATACACCATGCAGCATAAGATGCCTGTACAGTATACAGATGTGTCCTCATACATCTAGCCTCAATACACCATGCAGTGTAAGATGCCTGTACAGTATACAGATGTGTCCTCATACATCTAGCCTCAATACACCATGCAGTGTAAGATGCCTGTACAGTATACAGATGTGTCCTCATATATCTAGCCTCAATACGCCATGCTGCATGAGATACCTGTGCAATATACAGTCTCACACACTGCATCTGGCATCACTTAGGCAGAGCACAGAAGCAGATTTTACCTGGGGGGACTGCAGTCCTGCAACCCATAGGTAAAAACCAATACTGGCCACAGATCTTGTCTCAATACGCCATATAGCGCAAGATGCCTGCTGTAAGTGCACTGCCTGTTCCTATGCAATGCAACAATATTAACCTATTGAGTTCCAACGTTGCTGTGAGCGATCCTCAAAATATCTGCTAAAAATGCCAGTCGCTCACGGCAACTGTTCTTTTAGTCTTAATACTGTAAATATAAATAAAAAAAGAACAGTCGCTGTGAGCTGGCATTTTTAAGGGATATTTTGAGGATCGCGCATAGCAACATTGGCACCCAAAGGGTTAATACAAAAAAAAAAAAAAAAAACATGTGCTTGGCAATTTTCACACCTATTATGACAAATTCCCATTGGCACTCAAAGGGTTAAATTCGGATGACCTTTTTTTTTGCAGAAAATGCATCTTGCGACCTAGATATAGAAAATGCATCTAGGCTGCAACTCTATAGTATGTGACTGGGATGCATGAGGTGCTGATTCATTTGATATATGACACTTGTATATTGTATACAGTATGGACAGTACTTGCATACCCTCCAACATCTGAGGGGAAGAATTCGGTACACAATAGGAAAGGGGGCGTTACCACTGTGAAAGGGGGCGTGTCCACTGGGAAAGGGGGCGTGGTAAAGCCTCCTTTCCTATACTTACAATAGTAAAGTTTGTGTGCAGCCTGGCTGAGCACCCTGCCCAGCACCTGAGCTCATGTCACATGTTGGTTTGGTGGGCTGTTGGCATATTAAATAAGTATATTTAATAAATAAGTATATTAAATATACTTATTTAATATGCCAGCAGCCCACCAAACCAACATGTGACATGAGCTGCAGCAGGTCATGCATCACACCACGATTTTAGAAGAGTCACAAAACACGGAGCCGGGGAAAGTTACAGCCAGAGCCACACTTGCTGCACTTCACTTACAGTGTGTGCTGGCAGCTGACTCCGACGATATCGCTGGCGGCCGTGCAAGATGATCCCCAACAGTTTGTGTCCGGTGAGCGCCGGGGCTGGCCACCATACCCCTCACTCAGTCAGCGACGCAGTTGATTCGCGCCTTTCCCATGAGTGGCAGGTGCGCGTTGCCGGTGCGTGACGTCATGGCGCACGTCACCGGCCCGCGCATTGTACTATTGGGAACGGGGTAAACAGGGGGAGTAGAGGGGATAGCTCAGCCGGCGCAGTCTGTTGATCCAGGCAGCCCATGGAGCCGGGGAAAAGATGAAGGTTAGCTACATTATGCAGCGAATGTGACCGCTGAAAAAGCGGTACATTCGGTACAACTGCAATTTGCCGGTACAGACTGTTAAAAAACGGTACTGTACCGGCAAATTCGGTACAGTTGGAGGGTATGTACTTGTACGGAAAAAGCTGCAGCTGCTGCATTTGGCACTTTGTGTGCAAACTCAGTCACATACTGATATACAAGTGTCATATACACTAAAAACTTCCCACACTACAGTCAGTAGGGGCTGTTTGTGTGATTGTGGCTAAGTTGTATGAGGACACATCTGTATACAGAGATGTAAAACCCTGTTCTGCAGGTGCAGACGGCACACACCAATGTGTGGCTTACCCAAAACCTGCAATCACTCTCTTCTATTGCCGGCGGATTAGTAAAGGTGCTGTTAGTAGTTCCAGTAACCAGTATGTAATGTAAAAGCGTTTCACAGGGAGTAATATTTATTATTAATATTCCATAGTATTTATTAGATGCCACAAGTGGTTTGCCATGCGGTATATATGGGACACAGTAGAATAATACTAGTAGAATAAAAGGCACAGAACTAAATATAGCAATAATAAAAAAAAAACTAAAACAGAGCACAATTCTTACTACACAATACAGCTGAGATGTAGGCAAACAAAGGAGTTGCCCGCATGGTACCAGGGGCAGGTTGTCATTGGTAGAGATTAATGAACACAAGTGAGGAGAAATGCTGGTATAGATGGTAGGTGAGTAAGAGAATCAGGGACGGATTGGGATTATAAACCAGCCTAGGAAATTTCCCAAAGCAGCCCTAACGGAGGTGGGATCTCATAAGGGGGCGTGGTCAGCCAAGGGAGAGGGGATACTCTCGCCTCATATATTACAGACCCCCCCCCCCCCCCCCCCCTCGGCTGACACTGCCTCCTCACAAGATTTCCCCACCACAGTTATGCTGCAGCTCAGGGTGTGTGAAATATTAGGTTAGCCTGCGCGAGGGAGGATAAATGGACAGGGTTAGGCTACAGGTGTGTGTGTATGGACAGGGTTAGGCTACAGGTGTGTGTGTGTGTGTGTGCATGGACAGAGTTAGGCTACAGGTGTGTGTGTATGGACAGGGTTAGGCTACAGGTGTGTGTGTGCATGGACAGGGTTAGGCTACAGGTGTGTGTGTGTGTGCATGGATGGAGGGAAAAGGCTACAGGTGTGTGCGTGCATGGACAGGGTTAGGCTACAGTTGTGTGTGTGTGTGTGTGTGTGTGTGTGTATGGACAGGGTTAGGCTACAGTTGTGTGTGTGTGTGTGTGTGTATGGACAGGGTTAGGCTACAGGTGTGTGTGTGTGTATGGACAGGGTTAGGCTACAGGTGTGTGTGTGTGTGTGTGCATGGACAGGGTTAGGCTACAGTTGTGTGTGTGTGTGTGTGTGTGTGTGGTATGGACAGGGTTAGGCTACAGGTGTGTGTGTGTGTGTGTGTGTGTGTGTGTGGTATGGATAGGGTTATGATAAGGGGTGGTGTGCATACTTGCCTACCTGACCCTCTCCATGAGAGACACCATGCTCTGTTCCTGGACTTCCCTGGTAATGTATGATTGCCATCACCTGTGGTGAGCCAGTGAATGCATAGGAAAGGTGTTTCACCACAGGTGATGGTAATCATACATTACCAGGGAAGTCCAGGAACAGAGCATTTTCTCCCTCATGGAGAGGGTCGGGTAGGCAAGTATGGTGGTGTGTGTGTATGTATGGATAGGGTTCGGCAACAGGTGTGTGTGTGTGTGTGTGTGTGTGCATACCTGCCAAAATGACCCTCTCGAGGAGGGACACAATGCTCTATTCCTGGACTTTCATCTTAATTTATGATTACCATCACCTGTGAAAAACAACTGTGAAAAACAGCCAACAGCAAGCCTTGAAATATAATTTCCTATATGAGGATGATTATATATATGTATATATATATATATATATATATATATATATATATATATATATATAGCAAGAAAAAGACTCACAACAGCGGCACTCTTCAGGAACTTTTCAGCGTGTATTTCAAAAACCAAAAACCAACGTTTCGGGGCCCGTGGTGCCCCTTTGTCAAGGTGTGGGTCATATATATATATATAACAGCAGGCGGGTGGGTGGCACTCCCAGGAACAACGACTCAGGAGCCAATGTGGTTACCGACGTTTCAAATGTATTATCACATTTTTCATCAGGGTGATGAAAAATGTGATAATAAATTTGAAACGTCTGTAACCACATTGGCTCCTGAGTCGTTGTTCCTGGGAGTGCCACCCACCCGCCTGCTGTTATATTGGAGTACTTTGTTTTCTCCTGGGAAGGCACCCAGCCCTTTTGTTTTCAGCGGAGTGCCGGCCTACCCCCCTCTTGCATATATATATATATATATATATATATATATATATATATATAATGTCACAAAAGATGCCCATTCACAGAACAGAACACAGAAGACAAAAGTCAGAGCATGTGGGTGTACCTGTCATGCTCCTACACCACATTCCCGGGATGTCACACTGACTGCGATGCTCAGGGCAAGAGGCTTTCAGTGAGTTTCTCTGAGAGCTGCTGTATCCCGGCCTTTGGGAGTAGACACCACTTCAGGCAGACACGTTTGTACATTTGACAGCAGCAGCCGCTAAACGGGTAGCGCCAGGACTGCTGCCTGAAATCAGTAGGAGGAGGAGGACACAGGCCGACGGAGCAGTGAGCAGTCACTCACAAGGTCCGCAAAGGGTCTTGGGAGGAGCTGCGAGTGGGCGCGCATGCTCAACAGCCATATTGGATTTGGGCAAAAGCGATGTGGTTGCGGCCGTGAACAGCTGAGATTGTGTTTGCGTGGTCCGCGACCCTCACAGGGGGGAGAGCAGCCAATTCCAATATGTTATGGTCCAGCCCACTGGGAAATGGCCCAGTTTCCCGCCAGGGCCAATCCGCCCCTGAAGAGAACTCTAATTGAAGTGTGAGAGAAGAGGATTGAGGGAACAGGAGGGAAGGGGCTCTGCTCTGTATAGAGGGAAGAAAATAATGTTTTGAGTTATGTGCAAAATACTGGTAGACTGATTTTATACATTTGTACAAATCCTCATGGCTGTTCTTTAGTTCTTCTCTACTTGTTCAGGAAGGTCCTGTAGGCAAATATCAGGGGAGAGGCTATGATCTTCTAAGTCCATCTGCTTAACCTCCTCTTTCCGCTGAGACACCAGAAGTTAGATAAGTACATGATCTGTCAGTGCAGCCTTGGGCAATTTGGAGCTGCACATAGATCCCACGGAATTGGCAATCTCAGACTATATTGAAAGATCCAACCACACTCCAAAATGCTTTACAGCTTACTGCCCAGCTGACTCACAGTCTGTCTGTACTGAAGGGGGCTGATATGGAAGACATCTTACCAATCACATGTAATATTACCAAAATCATGACCAGTGTGGTTGGTTTAGCCATTCAAAGTATGTGCTTTAATTAGAATTTATTTAGGGCTGTAGTCAGTAATTATCTAAACTTTAGATAGCTGTGTAAATGGGACATTGTATTTAGGAGAAACATTGGAACATTGGGATGTAGTTACAACAGTTATTTTTACAATGTAATGTCATAGTAACTCACATTAGAGTGCATGGCGGCCAAAATGGAGTTAAATATGGAATAACAGGTCATAACATAAAGGTAAAAGGATCTGTGAATAACATATTTTTGACTAGGGATAATAATTTTGACACATTCTAAGTGCAAACCATCTTGAAGCCTCTATTCATACTTATTAATGTAAATACGAGATCAAAATGGCTTCTGCAAGCTAACATACCTACAGTACATACAGGTGGAGCCATCCTCATCTAGCCGTCTCTGGATAGCCAAGGCTATCCCAGGCCTATTGTTCTCAGCTGCAATACAATACAAAGAACAATACAGTAAGGAATTAGCAGATAAATCCTATTACTCACTTAATCCTATAAAAGGGCTAGATGAGGATGGCTCCATCTGTATAAAGGAATTTTTTCTACTTAAGAGTATGTGATTGATACCTTACCTTTCCTCGTGACACCCAGAAAAAGAGATGCATACAAATGGCAGTTGGGATGTTGCACTACTACAGTATAACAAGAGATACATACGAATGACTGGCGGTTGGGATTTTGCACTACTACAGTATAACAAGAGATACATACGAATGTCAGTTGGGATGTTGCACTACTACAGTATGACAAGAGACACATAGGAATGGCAGTTAGGATGTTGCACTTCTACAGTATAACAAGAGATACATACGAATGACTAGCAGTTGGGATGTTGCACTACTACAGTATAACAAGGGATACATACGAATGACTAGCAGTTGAGATTTTGCACTACTACAGTATAAAAAGAGATACATCCGAATGACTGGCAGTTTGGATGTTGCACTACTACAGAACAACAAGAGATACATACGAATGACTGGCAGTTGGGATGTTGCATTACTACAGTATAACAAGAGATACATACAAATGACTGGCAGCTGAGATGTTGCACTACTACAGAATAACAAGGGATATATATGAATGACTGGCAGTTGGGATTTTGCACTACTACAGTATAACAAGAGATACATATGAATGGCAGTTGGGATGTTGCACTACTACAGTATAACAAGAGATACATATGAATGACTAGCAGTTGGGATGTTGCACTACTACAGTATAACAAACGATACATATGAATGACTAGCAGTTGGGATTTTGCACTACTACAGTATAACAAGAGATACATACGAATGGCTGGCAGTTTGGATGTTGCACTACTACAGAATAACAAGAGATACATACGAATGACTGGCGGTTGGGATGTTGCAATACTACAGAAGAATCAAGAGAGACATACGAATGACTGGTAGTTGGGATGTTGCACTACTACAGTATAACAAGGGATACATACGAATGACTGGCGGTTGGAAGGTTGCACTACTACAGTATAACAAGAGATACATATGAATGACTGGTGGTTGGGATGCTGCACTACTACAGTATAACAAGGGATACATACAAATGACTGGTAGTTGGGATGTTGCACTACTACAGTATAACAATAGATACATATGAATGACTGGTAGTTGGGATGTTGCACTACTACAGTATAACAAGAGATACATACAAATTACTGGCGGTTTGGGATGCCGGCAGTCACAATATCGCTCTGATATCTCCTGCCTGCTTGTTTGTTACATTCTAGTTAAACACAGTCAAGTGCAGAAACAGCTCTTTGTTCATTTTTTTAAGGGTGGCATGAGCTTAATAAATAGGCCTCGGGGGAAAAAACAAATCCTCATAAGTATTGTTTCTGTGATTACTGCTGTGGAATCACATAGGTGTGTGCTTTTTTTGGATCCCATGAGAAACTATTGTAATAAAAAATGGCCTATAATTGGATAGTCTAATCATTTCCTTTTTTTTTCTTATGACAAGAATTACTGCAGCTAATATACTAGTAGGGGGATTACATTTTTCACGGGGCTCATTTTCATGGGTGAAAAAGGGAGGTAGCCTTTGACTTTAACACCTATGGCTATTCAATTGCACTCACACTGCCTTATTAATGCCCAATAAATTAGAATATAAACAGACATGAACACAGGTCAATGAGTGTTTACAAATAGAATCCGTGAAAAGTTCACTGATTTGAGTATTAACCAGGCCATAAATCCCGTTAACCTGATAATTACCAGATTTCTTTGAGTTTTGAGCCACTGAGGCTTGTGAAAAAAAAATCTTCATTAATGCTTTGGGGCTAACTAGAAAGCCCCTCGGGAATTGATCGCAGCACAGGTTCCATACACAAATAAATACTTACAGTGTGCAGTTTCCTCACACAATTGCTCAATACTAGGGACTGATTCAGGGATGTACAGTATGGCAGTAGTGAATTTCCCAATAGGTACGTGCCTAGGGATGGATCCTTGTTTAAGTACTGTACTATTGGTTTGAAATTTACAACAAAATAATTCCACTTCACTGGACCATTTGGTATCTTGAAGAGTAGAAACAGATAGGACATGCATAGACTGCTACCATCCGAAATGTGTGTACTGTACATAATGTCGTAATATAAAATGTCATAGTTAATGCCTTTTTTATTATTATGTTGAGGTGCCAATCACTAAATCAGGGCTTATAAACAAGGAATAAAAAAAAGGTAAATTGGGCAGAGGGGGCGGCCATTACTGTTGTACTTTGGGGTGCTCTGTCACCTAAATCTGCCACAATATTTAGCAGTTGAGTGATTATCGATAGTCTGCGCACGCATCTAAGTAACACTGCGCATGTGACACAAGGGTCTTATAACGGCGGTTGCATAGAAGACATTTACTGAAAGTAACCGTTTGGGAAAGGTAATGGAAAGTGGGAGCAAACATGCAGACATGCCATGCTGTGCCCAATATGAGGAAAGGTTTCAGGCTGTGATTGTAATCCCATATGCACCTGCAATATCTATGGCTTTATAGTTAATTCGGCCATGCTGGATGACCATAGAGCTACCCAGAACTTTAATAATTGACCAGAGCTGCATCTTTGTACATAGCCGCTGGGATCTGCAAAGCTGCCGGCAGGTGTCTCAATACAAATCCAGTTGGCTGCATCATTTAAATATTTAGCAAAGCCGCTGCGTACAAATTTGCAGCTGCAAATACAGGGGAAAACATGATCCACTTCAGAGGGTTCTGGAGTGTGTTCTATTGCTCCAGACGTGACAAAATTTAAACTACAGATAATTTAAAAAAGCTTTGGCTTTTATTAATTAAAAATAATTTATTTTAGTAATTCACTGGAAGGTGGCGCCTTTAAATGTTCAATAGGCTTATACATTGTAATGACCAATAGCCTGTATATAAATGGTAATATACTTGCTCAATATTTATTTTTATTTAACAAAGGACTAGCGCATCATTTGATTTATATGTAGATTACATTTTGTCTTACGTAGAGCAGTAGAACGCACTCCGGGGCCCTCTGAAGTTAAGTGGGTAACTTATTTTTCGCAAACCCTGTACATTTGCAAATATCTCTGAAGCAGGTCCATAGTTTCCATATTCGTAGAGCTCTAAAACCTTGCTAATGTGATAATGGGAAATGTGAGGAAGAATTACTTCACAGAAAGAGTAGTAGATAAGTGGAATAGCCTCCCATCAGAGGTGGTAGACGCAAATACAGTAGTACAATTTAAACATGCTTGGGATAAGCATATTGATATCCTAACAAATAAATAATGATCAAATATGGTTTGAGGTAACATGTTTAAAAAAAGGGGCAGATTAGATGGGCCAAGTGGTTCTTATCTGCCGTCAAATTCAAAGTCTATAATCCCTGCACTATTCAATGTAAAGTTTTTCTTGTGGTGGCATTTTCTATTATTTATTTAATAATCACCTTCATTAAGTGTCTGTAAAATATACTTTTTCTTTACAAAAACCATGAGTTACCATGATCGTTGTGGTAAATGGCACTAGTAACCGTACCCCTTGCCATGCTTGGCAGAATGGACATATTCACACTACTAAAGTTGCCTGTAAACAGAGTGTGCAATAACGTGGTTTATGTTTGAGAAAAATGGTAAAGAAGGCATACAGTAGTTTATGATGATTTACAGTAGTCACAGAGTATGTAATTAGAGTGTGGGTTTATAAGCTTATCAAGAGACTTATGAAAGCAAATTAGAGTATTCCGTCAACAATGCAGAGACAAAAGAGATTTCAAAGCAGAGGACTAGACAGGTGAATGTTATTGTGTAATTACTATTGGATGGGGTAATTGCAGGAATGGGAGTTTGTGTGTATAGTATGTACTGTAGGTACAGTAAGAGCATTCTGTTGTATCTAGCAGGGCCATCGCAAGGCACCGGAGCGCCTCAGGCAAGTCGGGGTGGGGGCGCCCCGGTGCCGGGGGGTGGTACCTGTGGAAAAAACTTGCGGCCCCGGCATCCCTGCAGTGCAGGAGCGGTCAGGGGTGTCCGTGCGGCAGTGGTACCTGCGGCGCCGTCATGTGTGTAAAACTGTCTGCGGCCGGCGGGGTCCCTGCAGTGAATAGAAAATAACTAGCGCTTCCCGCGCCGCCGCGCGCATAGCGCTAGTTATTTTCTATTCACTGCAGGGACCCCGCCGGCCGCAGCCAGCTTTATACACATGACGGCGCCCCAGGTACCACTGTCGCACGGACACCCCTGACCGCTCCAGCAAGTTTTTTACACAGTTCGCTGGGGGTGAGGAACTGCCGCCCTCCAGGTGCCGGCGCCATAGGCAAATGCCTAGAGCTGCCTAGTGGTGGCGCCGGCCCTGGTATCTAGAGTTATATACATACAGTATATCCTTCATACATCCATGAGCTTTTGGTATAGGGAATATACTGTATGCTTCTAGGAGGAAAAATGTTTTGAGTTAGCAAAGAATAGTGGATTCAAATATCGCCATCATAGGAGCATTATTGTAACCCATTGTATTGTATTATACAGTGAATGAGTAAGGAAATATTCGTCCAGTGTGTACACATATTTGAATGTAATACTGCTTGTAAATGAACATTGTGAGATTTGACACATGTGAGCGATGCAAACCAACATCAGAATAAAAGATGATTCTTTTACAAAAAATAGTTGTGAATTTAATATAAGTCGTTCTAGGAGAAAGTATATAGGAAAACTAAGGGGCTTATATATGAAACAGACGTAAGCTGTAAATCCTGTTAAATGGCCTTTTTCACAGAATTTTAGCAAAATTTAGGATCAAAATAATGTATCACTATTCCATGATATTTTTTGCTATTTTAAATCCCTTGACATTTTTGAACATGCACCTTCATACTGTAGTAGGAAGATCGCAGCTTACCGAGAGCCAGAGAGCCAGCCCCACCAAATACCCGCCCCCCCCTCGCATGTGGAGAAATTGTTCCATGGTCACCAGCACATATAGGCCCACCCACGTAGCCATGGGAACGCACAGCATTTTCCATGGCGGACCTTTGTGAATGGCTCAGTGATCATGTAAGTAGCCAAAGCTGTTTGCAAAAGGGAGCTGCAAATGCAAACAAAAGTCTGTGCGCATTGGAAGACCCCCAAACATCGGTATGGGTACGAATTCGTCCCCTTCCGAATGAATAAGAATCACCCCCTTGGTGCGGTCGCATTAGTGACTTGTTCAGTTTTTTTTTCATAATATTTTGGTCAAGACACATTGCTTACTGCTCTGCTTCAACTAGTGTTAAATGCATCACCGCAACCCCATATAATCACCAAGGTTCTTTCATGTTTGACTGTATGTTTTTTGATAAACTGAGATCTTAAAGGAAGTAATAAGTCCCAAATTTATATTGCAACTGAGACAATTAACTTTTCAACATTGAATAATTTAGTGAACGTTTTAGCCTGCACTCTAGGTAAAGTTCTTTTTGTTGTAACTTACCGTTTCCATCTGGCCACATTGACTTGCCTGTTTTCAGATTTGAGTGTTTCGTCATGACACTTTCCTCTGTGCATGATGTACTAACACGAGTTCCACTTATCTGAAGTAAGATACCCTTGTTTGCCTCCACAATACTTTCTCTCTCCATCTGTAGATTGAGTTTTCCTTTTCTTTCTTACTAAAATGGATTGTTTCCTAAACTAACCAACTGTGCCATGTTCTCGTCAACCAAAGCCTTTATACATCTTTTGTTCTTCTGCTCCTACTACAGAACCAGACATAGTACTTTATCGTAATTTTTCTTCTTCGCCAGCTTACATCTCATGAAAGCAGTCTTTTGTTGTTTTCACAATGCTTACTACCTCCGTTGAGAGCCACACTGGCTTTTACGTCTTTGTGATTTCTAACCTGCCTGACATTAAGGTCTGTTACTTTTCGAATTGTACTCTTGCCTTTTCCCAGTGCTCCTATGCTCCATTCAAATTCCACCACTCTGCCAAAGAATCACTTACATATTTTCCCTTCACAAATAATTCAGTCCTCTTGAAAACCAAAAACTATACATTTGTCTGTTTAGTTTTTTTTTTCTGGTTTTATACAAAGTCACACTGATCACTGGAACCCACACCAACCTCTGATACCTTAACTATTGTATACAACAATTACATTGCGTTACCTGGTATATGATGCAGACTTTAGTTTACATCAGTAAAATGTCTATTTTCTATAGGTCATCATTTGACATATTTCTGTAGATATCTTAAATATAGATCGCCAACATATATTTCTATATGGTTTTTAGTCATTTTGTTTCCTATCCTGTATTGACTGAAATTTGGTGCCAAATAGCAGTTTAGTGCATCCTTTGCTTAACATATGTAGTCAGAAACTTACCCCAATATACATTCATACTTTTTGAGATGTGCAATGAGATGTGTGATGGGGACGCACATCTCATCGCACCCAGCAATTGTACTGTGTATGGGCACCTTTAAGCTGTGTACACATGGTGCAATATATTGCTCAGCAATATATTGCTCAGTGTCCCATTTTCATCAGCGGCCAGAGATGGTCACTAATGAAAAGGAGATCCTGCGGGGGAGCCACAGGGGGAAATAGCTGGTTGCAGGAGCATGCTCCTGCGGCCAGCGATCATTAGGGGCTGAACACGGGAGCGCGCACCCGGCTATTTAGCGCCCACAGCAAATACAAATCACTGGCAAAATGGTCGCTCAGCAACCATATTGTCAGCAATATGTGCTTAATAATGCCCCGTGTGTACACAGCTTAAAGCCCTGTACACATGGGGTGACTGCAGCCTGTGCTGAGCGACATGCTGAAGCACGGATCGCTCAGCACACGCTGCTCAGCACCTGCAATGTGTGCTGAGTGATCTGTGCTGAGCGGGGTTTTGCCTATTGTTTATAGGCAAAACCCCACAATCTAGCAGGTTAAATGTGGGGATTTTTTTAGTTTCTGTGGCAAAAGCTCACAGTTACTAATCAGAGGCGCAGCTGTACTCAGTCACATAAATGACCAGATGGGGTTTATGAACACATAAAAAAAAGTGCAGAACACCTATAATTACCAGTCCCGCTCTTAGTGGATACTCCAATGGCAATGTTATATTCCTGGGATGATGATGGTAATAACCAGGTATGATGAAGGTAATAACCAGGTAACATGTTTCTCCGCCTTTGTAGGACACATCAGCGGCTTCCTACTGAGGAAGTTTCTGATGTGTCCTACTAAGGCGGAGAAACGCGTTTTGAACTGTACCCTGCCCCGACTCTAGTAACTACAGCTGACTATACAAAAGTATGAGTGGCTTGCTGGACTCTGATTGGCTGCAGCACAAATATCCAATAAACAGCTGTCCGGAGAGTCACTCTGGTAAAGCTAGAAAAAGAAATGGACAGACACCTGAGTGTCTGTTGGGGGCGCCTGTAAGAGCGGTTAGGCCTGCAGCAATCAAATAAAGGGATTGTCAGTCCCTACAAATAACACGGAAAACAAGGGGGGGGGGGAGATGACAGAACAAGAATTGATAAAAAAGTAACAATACTAGTTTAATAAAACATACATTTGTAGTATAAAGTTGTGCAATTGCATGGGGAAGGGGTTAAAAATGTAAAAAATGGGATAATGAAAAAGCTGCGTCCAGTACTGGATTATATCACCTTATTCTCTGGCAAGTGGAGAGGAAGAATGTGGACATTTGATTGGTCCTCCTTGACACTGGGACATAGAATCCTTTTTGCAGAGTGTCCTCCAAATAGGAACTGAGATGGTAAGGTCCCTATTTTGGATTCTCTGTAGTGTGAGGTTCTGCTTTGAACCATAAATGAGTACCTTAGAGAGGTGGCGTTCCTTCAAACGTGGGTACTCCAAAGTGAAAGTGGATGAATAGGTGGTGTCTGGATATGCAGCAGGATGGAGGGGGTAGGTGGCTGGGTAGCCTGGCCAACGCGTTTCACTGCTTGGGAGCAGCTTTTTTTTTTTTTTTTTAAAGCTGCTCCCAAGCAGTGAAACGCGTTGGTAAGGCTACCCAGCCACCTACCCCCTCCATCCTGCTGCATATCCAGACACCACCTTGGCAAAAGGAAAAAAAGAAATTTGCACCATTTCTTTTCCAGAGGAGAACAAGACCGGGACACCTATCCATCAACTTTCACTTTGGAGTACCCACGTTTGAAGGAACGCCACCTCTCTAAGGTACTCATTTATGGTTCAAAGCAGAACCTCACACTACAGAGAATCCAAAATAGGGACCTTACCATCTCAGTTCACTCTGGTAAAGGAATGGAAGCTGCATACTTGGTTATTACCATCATCATCCCAAGAATATAACATTGCCATTGGCGTATCCACTAAGAGTGGGACTGGTAATTATAGGTGTTATGCCTCACTACTTTGCATACTTATGCCCAAAGACTCAGAGTCATTTCTAGCCTCAAAGTACGCTGTACATGGCAATGTTAGCAATTGTGTATGTGTGGACTGAGTTCATGCATGCGCAAGAAAGCAAAACGGAGACCGGAAGGATGTGGATGCATCTCCAAAAGCAAGGAGCAGGCCACTGGAAACCAATGCAATATGAAGGCATATTTTAATCTGGTTAAAACCATGAAGCCCATCTTAACAGAAAATCCAAAAATCATTTATCAGAAAGACAAAAATGTAAAACAAGAGTTAGTCTCGAACCACTTCTGGCAAGACCAATCAGCATATTAATCCTGCCACAAGTGATCAAAAATAATTTCATAATTGTGATCAAAATAATTTCATAATTGTCTTAACTGTCTTGCATCTAAATAGAATGGAAAGTCAATTAAAACCCAAAAATCAAGACAAACCTACAATATCAGGGATCATGATCCCGAAAAAGCAGTTTATCTTCTAGAATGCCCCTGTGGGCTACAATATGTTGGACAAACGAAAAGAAAAGATTCGGTTTGCTGAACATTTTTATAATATAAAAAAGGGTTTGAAGACATGTAGTATTTCAAACAATTTCTTAGAATTCCAATAAAAAATCCCAATGGGTTTAAAATTCTTAGCCATTCAAAAAAATAACATTTGAGAGTAGGTGACATAATAAAATAACTGAAGATAAATAACTGAAGATAAATGAAACCAAGTGGATATTCAAGCTAAAAATCCTGAAACCACATGGTCTTAATATATACAAAGAGTTAAAGTGTACGTAGGGATGACGACTAGAAAATTCCGCGAGAGGATGGCCAACCATCGGAACTCCATCCGGGCCGCGATTGAATCAGGAAAGGCCGAGCTTCCAATCCCTCGGCACTTTCTTGCTGCGGGACACCAAACAGCTTCATTAAGGTGCCGCCTGATTGACTGGGTTCCCCCCCCCAACAAGGGGAGGTGATAGAGGGCTACTCCTCCGCAAGGCTGAATGTAGGTGGATTCACCAATTGGGAACATTGTCCCCGCGGGGGCTCAATGAAAATAACCCCTTGGCCATCTTTCTCAAGCCGACCTAAGAATAACTGTCCATTTGAAGTACCAATTGAGACTTTTCTTCTTTAAATTCCTTAAATTGTTTTTTCATGCGTTTTTTTATGTTTTTTTCATGTTTTTTTTGATGTTTTTTAGTTTTTCTGCTTCATTTTGTCTTCAGCTGGTTATTTCTCTTATTCTACACTTCTTGTCTATATTACACAGGCAGTAACATCTAGCCATCTGGCAAACCATTCACTATTATACGATGTGGTGGTCACAATGATTGTCTGATTTTTTATCCATCGTTGGTACCTCACTTTCAGCTATATATACCTTCTCACAGTATATCTAACTCACATGACTGGTTCATGGACACTTTGTTGATGAGAATCTAGCCATAGCCTCAGTAGTATTATTATATAATTGGTCACTATTAGACCCCCTTATATATAAAACCTCTGGATGTGACGAGGTTTTGAATCCCCATATTAAAACATTAAAATAATCCATATAATAATATTAAAAATAAAAAATAATAAAAAATATATAAACATAAAAATAATAACAAAAATATGTGTGATATGCACTATAAATCTAAAATCGATAATATCAATATCACTTTTTTCTAAATTCTATTAATTAAGATACCCATTGAGGCATTATACTATTTTTTCATCTTTCACCGGGACAAGCTTTACCCATCAATTACAGCGGGCTTTACATCAGCGTTATTACGTTTTCCAATATATTTGTAGTACACTTCCTGACTCTATATGACACCTAGATGGCGCCAGCATGATGTGCGTTCCATATGCGGGTCAAATGGCGGCCATTTTTGCCCCGGAGTTTCTATCACACATATACACATGTACGTTTTTCTCCCATTGTAATAGCGCTTGAGCAGACGTTAGTACGTCTGCTAGCTGCCCGCTGTCCCTAGGCACTAGTTATCCTGATGTCTCTGAGCCTGCGCATGGTACCGATATCTTCGGTAACCATGCGGCTCACTGATGCGTTCCACCGGCGTCACTTCCGGGTTACGTACTTCCGGCCTAACCGGAAGTGCGCGGACGCATCGCGCTGATTTCCAAATTGGCGCCAAAACAGCCCCTTATCTCCTCGTTTACTCAGGTATATAAGCTTGCCCTTGACAGCACTAGGTTGTGTCTGTCTCCTAATCCTCCAGGGCTGAGGTATAGGCTTGTTTATGCGCTGATGATCCATCTAAAAAGTATGTTACTTATTTTTTCTTTTACTACTGTATATGCACTCTGGATGTTTTAGCTATGTTGGTATCCTAGCATCACATCTTGGTGATATTTATTGTGTGTATATATTGTATTATAGGCTCCTTGAGGAAGGTCTGTTTGTGGACCGAAACGTCGGGGCAATGATGGAAATTGACTCATTGGAATAAATCATTTATGTGAATTTTTACTATACCAGTGACTTTCTCAACTATCATTATTTACAAGGAGAGTGTTCATTTCCCCCCCCAACAAGGGAGGGATCCTCTGGTTATATTTGGGGCACATGATGATCCATGTCAACCCCTTATGGACACCCCTGATTCTACTTCTTTGCAAAGTGAGAGTGCGGTTTCCCTCGATTCTACAAAGAGTTAAATGTATTTTTTTAAACATCATTTTAAATTTTTTTACAATATAAATAACAGGCCTCTGAGCTCCGGAAACTCTGAGCATCCTTGAAAAAGTGCAATACGTGCAAGAAACTCGTTGAAACTTTCATAGTGGAATACCAAGACGCCTGGACTCTAATCGTGCATCCTGTTGTGAGGCATACCAGCGTCCCCTTTACATACAATCCGGCAACATTGTGAACCGGTCCACCCGCTGGACGCAGCGGCAATAGAGAAGGAATATCTACACCAGCATGCAAGCTGAAGGATTAAGCCTATAGGAAAAGGTCCAGGTATCCACCACTTACAGTACTCAAAGGAGCTATATTTAAGCAATAACTTTTAGATTTTTTGCAGGTGCCACTGAATAAATAATAATGAATTAACTAGGTGATTCATCGCGCCCTGCGGGCGCTCTTCACACCGTCGTAAGGGGCTGCGCCCCCTTAATTTGTGAATGTTTGTATTGTGAGAAATATGGTTAGAATTGTATGAAAGATGCATGTATTGCAACTTGAGTTATAGGTGAAATGTGTTAAATAGAGCGCATATGATTTGGAAGGGGGTTTGTATTGTTTTGTTTAATTAAAAAGCAGTTACAGAGTAAGATGTACATTGATAGTGTGGATGGTACAGTGACATTTGTGTGTGTGTGTGTGTGTGTGTGTGCAATAGTAAAGAAGGGTGTTTTTGAGTCAGCAGCTCCCCACTGGCGGAGGTCACAACACAGGAAAACAGGAGGCTGGGTAGTGATAGGGGTGTGTGGGCATAAGGGGGACTAAAGAGGAGGGTGGGAGACACAGTGCAGCTTCTGCCAGTGGGTGAGGGTCCAGCGTGGCAGTACAGGAGTACAGGACGGTGGCCCTGAGTCAGTGTCTCCTCCTACTGGGTGGGAGTTAGGGTGCATGAGAGCAGGAGGCTGGGCTATGAGGCATGATAGGGGTATGTGGGCAACACAGCGTCAGCGACTCCCCAGTGGTGGAAGTTATGGTTCAGGAGAGCAGGAAGCTAGGTAGTGATAGGGGTGTGTGGGCATACGGGGGACTAAAGAGGGGAGCAGGGGTGCCGTGAATTGTGGGAGGGGCGCGGGGGGTGCCGTGAATCGAGGGAGGGGGCAGAATTGCGGGAGGGGGGGCGCAGGTGTCGGTGAATCTCGGGAGGGGGCGGGGGTCCGCAAAGTGCAGGAGTGGGGCGTTAATCGCGCAAGGGGGGGTTTTGAATTGCGGGAGGGGGGTCGCGGGGGAGCCGTGAATTGCGGGAGGGGGGTCGGGGGGGTTGGGGGGTGTGTGCCGCGAATCGCGGGAGGGGGGGGCGTGGGGGTTGCAGCGAATTGCAGGAGGGGGGGTCGCGGGGGATTGCCACGAATAGCAGGAGGGAGGACGCGGGGGTGGCCGCGAATCGCGGGAGGGGTGGGTCGCGGGGGTTGCCGCGAATCCTGGGAGGGGGGTCACAGGGTGGGGTAGTGCCGCGAATCACGGGAGGGGGTATTCACAGGGGGGGTGCCGTGAATCGCGGGAGGGGTCGCGGTGGGGGGGGCAGCGAATCGCCACAAGAAAAAATCAACACAGAAAGGTCAACACATGTAAATATTGACATAAGTGTGGCATTTCATTGGTGTCCATGTCGACACATGAGAATGAATATGAGAACATTCAAAAATGAAAAATAAATCTCAAAATCTCATGTCAACCTTTTTCATTGTCGACCATAGCCATGAGGAGGGGGGGGGGTTTGCCGCGAATCGCGGGAGGGGGGTTTCGCGGGGGTGCCGTGAATTGCGGGGGGGGGGTGGTTTGCCGCGAATCGTGCGGGGGGGGTTGCCGCGAATCGCGGGAGGGGGGGTCGCGGGGGGGTGTTTTGCCGCGAATCGCGGGAGGGGGGGTCGCGGGGGGGTGCTGCAAATCGCAGGAGGGGGGTCACAGGGGGGCGCGAATCGTGGGTGGGGTGGCGGGGGGCGCTCACCTGGTGCAGAGTCTTTGCTGGGCAACATGGGGAGGCAGAGGATGTCTGGCACTGTGGGCTCACTGGGCTGGTTCTCTGTCATGTGAGTCAGTCACATACCTCCCAACATGACCCTCTCCAGGAGAGACACATTGCTCTGTTTCTAGACTTCCCTCATAATGTATGATTGCCATCACCTGTTTCACACATGTTATTAATTGATTAGAAAGGTGCTTCAACACAGGTGCTGGCAATCATTAATTAAGGGAGAATTCCAGAAACAGAGCAATGTGTCTCTCCTGTTATACACACACTCACACACTTTGAGTGACAGATGTAGCCAAATATATAAGAGATGATAGACTTTTTATTATTTTTTATTATTTATATATCATTATGCCGAGCTGCTGTCCATAGCACAAATCTAGCAAAATACTCTGCCATCTGAAGACAGGCAAACTCAGAAAACTAGCATTTCCACATGTGTACGGGACCATTTTTGATTATAAATGGGCTCCTTAGTTTGTTGTTTTCTTTGTAAATAGAAGCAAATCCTAATAATGTTGGCTCCCACTGCATATGGCAGACGGAAGACAGGCCGTCTACAATTATATTTTTCTGTCTCCAAAATCTAATTTTCTCCAAAATCCAATCAACCAACTAGGTAGGTACCACTAGAAAATTGGATTTTGGAGAAAAAAAGGCTATATGTTGCTGCCCTCCCAAACCTGACGCCTGAAACCGCTGCCTCAATGTTCCATATTATAGGCACACCCTCGAGCAGGTGTTATTAATAAGACGATGTCACGCATTTTTCAGTAAATTAGACAACATACAATACATACATTTTTAAGCACAGTCCCTACAGCTACATCCATCTAATTAATACACATTTGTGAATGTCATTAAACCTAATTTCATTTAAAAGTAAGATGTGTTTCAGTTTTTTAAGCTTAACTGAATTTCATGGTTATACTTCCCTGCAGCACATGTGCAGAGAAAGCACAAAACAGTTACAATGTAGTACATTTACATATTCGGAAAAGGTAAGATCATGGCATGTAAACACTTACATTTGCCTACTCAATAGAGAAGTACTGATACTTCAATGAATCAATGGAACACAACACACATAATTTACTGCACACACACATATATATATATATATATATATATATATATATATATATATATATATATGTGGAAATACAATGACAGAGGAGCGCTCCATAGTGTAAAACTGAGAAATTTTAATAAGCATACAATGCTCCGGTAAATCCTTCAAGGACTCGTACCGCAAATAAAACAGGTGTGGGCTGTATACCACAAGGTGTTATACAACAAATGACCGGGCAAATCTCCTACCACCATCCGGGGCACTGTGGACTCGTACGATCACCCGCCGGGGCTCACAAGCTGTGGGAAACGGCGTGCTGAAGGTCCAAACAGGAACAGAGGAGGTAGGGGAGACCCGGTGTGCAGAGAGCTGGCGTCACCAAGCCCCGCCCTAACGCGTTTCGTATAAAAACTTCGTCAGAGGGCCTCTGTGGGTCTCAGAGGGTCCCTCAGAGGGTCTCAGACGCCGGGCGCACGATGTGGAGCAGGTGAGTCCTCTTACTACAAAGTGTATGTGCACGTGTTTTTAATTGCTTTTTGGGGGGTGTCTTGTGGGGGTATTTAAACGCTGTATGTAACTGTGCAGTCTGTGTGCTGCTGTCCCTGACGACGGGGGAAACCTCGAAACCGTTGGACCAATAAAGGACCTTCTGATTAAGCCTGAGTGAGTGCCGCCTTCATTGGAGTAATATATATATATATATATATATATATATATATATATATATATATATATATATATATATATATATATATATATATATATATATATATATATTGTGCGCAGTATATAAAGTGTGGAGTTTACCACCTGAAATTACACGAATGTAGGCTACCACATAATGTGGAACTTATATCATGTAGTCTTATGAACTGATTTTTTACCTTGTTGGAAGATTTCTACAGATGTGACCTGTGGTGGAGCGCGTGGGGGACCTGTGAGTGTCCTGACTGCCACAATGGTCATGTGAAATGCCATTAATGAAATACTTTGATCCCAGTCATTCTATGAGAATGCAAATTTGGTTCAGTAAATCCTAATGGCTTTCATGTGGTTATCTCAATGTTGTAAGACATTGCCATTTTAGAAGATGTGATGAGTTGGTAAAAACCTTTTATGATCAGACCTTGATCATTTTTTTCCTGAAAACTTCTAAGAACAGATGAAGATGGTATATTAGCATTTTGGCCCCTGCATTAAGGAGTTTCACCTCTGCTCTCTCCCTAAACTCTGCCACTTCTTTTACCCAGGATGTAACATCTTTGGGGTGGCACCTGGCCTTGCTCCTTTATTTTACTTCATGCAACTGGGGTGCTGTTGGTTTTTAAACACATAAAGCACAGACTAGTCTATAATGGATCATTCTTTACATTGATGTCAGACTCAGATTATATCTCCTGGTTTTGGGTAGTACAGAATAATCTCTCTTTTTATTTATGTATAATATTCTAGAGGCATATTTACCATAAAGCAAAAATCCCAAGGTCAGCTATAATGTGTGCAATAGCAATACTTATTCTGTTATCACTGTCCAAAGGCGGCCATGAGAATGAACAATAAAAAATAAGTATTTTCAATAAATATATTATAGTGTGTGTGTAAAATCTATTTTTTTTTTACTAATTATATTTAATTATTGTAATTTATTTATCTATATTACAATGTATAAAAAAGGTCATGGATGCTAGAGACGCCAGAAAAATGATGCCAATGTACAAGGCACTGGTTAGACCTCATCTAGAATTTGAAGTACAATTCTGTGCTTCTCACTACAAAAAGGACATTATAGAACTGGAAAAAGTCCAGAGAAGGACCACCAAGCTAATAAAAGTGGTGGAGTCATTAAGCTATGAGGACAGATTAGACAAATTAGGAATGTTTACGCTGGAAAATAGATGTTTACTGGGAGACATGCTTAACATGTACAAATATATCAGGGGACAATGTAACAAACTTTCGGACACCCTATTTCAGGGTTGCCTACCCTCCCGAATGGCCGGGAGGGTCCCAGAAATTGGGTCCACCTCCTGGCCCACTGGAAAGGGGACAAGCCTCCTGGAATGTGGCCATTCTCCCGCAACCCCCCTCCCCCCCTACCCTCAGCAGGGGGGTCTGTGGGGGCAAATGGCACTAATCACGTCTTTGTAGCCCTGCCCCCCAGTGTGCAATGCCTGATATACCATCATTGCACAGGGTGTGGGGGGGGGGTGTGGCCATGAGGACACGATTGTGCTGACCCCCACTCCGGATGATCCGCCGGCAGCCCCGCGTCCATTCCCGCCCCATCAGAGGGCAGCCAGAAAAAAGGCAACCCTGCCATATTTACTTTGAGGTTGGAGACTAAGAAACATGGGCATGAGTTTTGGCTGGAGAGGAGAAGATTTATGCCCTCCAAAGGAAAAGCTATTTTACGGTCAGGGCAGTAAATGTAGAGAACACAATTCCAGAAGAAATAGTGTCGGCAGACACAACAAATACATTTAATTAAGGTTGGATAATAACATCCAGGGGTACAACATGGCTGATTGGAGCTGTGGGCGACAATCTCCTTAGGTGCCCCCCACCCCCCTTTGGCATACATTATGCTGTGTAGTGCAAGGCATGGAGTTAGTCACTTGTATCAGACCTCTGATGTTATATGTAACTGACATACTGTATGCACAAGGTTGACCACTAATGTTCCACAGTAAGTAGTTCGACACCTTAGAATGGTTGACATACACTAGGTCGACATTGATAGAAGGTAAACACAAACAAAAGGTTGACATGAACACAGTTGACACATGACATGGTCGACACCAATTTTTTCACATTTTTATGTCTATGTCGACATGCACACCAGTGTCCTGGTGGAAAGCCGTCCACCCCGGGGAAAATGGATTGGGTGGTCAAAAATCTCTCAGTGTGTATGCAGGTGCCGCCCATAGATATCACTTGTGCAAGTAACCATAATATCTAGAGGTACTCAGAGAGAGAGAGATAAAGACATACATTGACCATTTGATTCCAAAATATGTGTTTTTATATATTTGTAGCTCTGTATAATAGGGCCATTGTCATTCAAATATAATAAAAAGTGAATCAGTTTATTTTTGGCAATATGTTGGATCAGGAGCTGGGATTTTGTAAAACAACAACAACAACCA
This sequence comes from Crinia signifera, assembly GCF_055691185.1. Lineage (NCBI taxonomy): Eukaryota > Metazoa > Chordata > Amphibia > Anura > Myobatrachidae > Crinia > Crinia signifera. The sequence goes on from NC_139224.1 coordinate 63,318,020, forward strand.
AAAAATCTGAAAATAATGGTTCCATATAACAAATCTAAATTACAAACTGCCATATATTTAAAAATGTGTTTAAATTTATTACCAATAACATTAAACATTGTGAGGCTGCAGACTTTACCAGGCCATCTGGCTGCCTGGGACACCTCTGAGGACAGATCCTAAAAAATGGGGACATCTGCTAACTATAGCTTAGTACGCTGCTGTCTACACTTGCTGTTTTTTTGTGTTGCACAGTTGAGGAATGACTCTGAAATTGAAATATGCACAAATTAAATGCAGAAAACAGAGAACTGATGTTCAAACAGGATGTCAAAAATGTGTGACCTTGGATTACTTAAAGACATAAACCCAACAAGTCAGACTGCAGCAAGATAAAACAGCCATAAACCAGCAGTCCTGTACAAGCAGACAGAGAAAGCCACTCACTGTGGCCAAGCAGGAACAGCACTGAGAATTCTAAACACGCGTTTCACGCTGCCCTGGGATTCTGTGCTCTCTCTCTCCATTGATTTGTAAATTAAAATGCACAGATCTTGAAGCGTGGTGTCTGGCTGCAGCTCTGAGAACACTCTGTATGCAGCCCCTGACCTGCCACTACTGCACCAAGGACAGCGCTTGTTGTTTAGAGCCTGCAGAAAGTGCTTTGCTTACCAAGTAACACGCAATCTACATGTGAAATCATTGTTTCCAGTCAAGAAAGCACTGCATGCAGCTGGACACAACCTTCTGCATGTATTAGAACTCCTCAGTGTCTGCCTTTATAAAGGAATATGTGGTACTTATATGTTAGTTGGGCGCCCACTATAGTTAATACGCTATAGTTAGATCTGCTTTATATGTACAGTATGTATTATTTCAATGTGACACCAGAAAAAGGAGCAACAAAGGAAACAGAAGATGTTTGATATGCAGTGTGCGGACTCCTAAAGTCCAAAATGACTATATGTAGATATAAACATATAGCACTCCCTGAACACGAAGCGTTATATAGTATTATATAGTATTACACCGTTTCTTGTAAGCAAACAAAGATGCAGGCAAAAGCTACTTTACATATATTTATTATATACTGACAGTCCGTGTAGAGACTCACCATAATGGGAAGACTGGGAAGTGGTTGGTGAGCTTTGATACATATTTACACAGATTATTGCTAAAAAAAAAACAACCTTCCATGGGCATGTTATTTATATAAGCAATACAATTCATGTTTTCCAATAAAATTTTAATAACCATTATAGTTTTACACTGAATCTAAATACAGCAGCGGCTCTTTAAGAAAAGAGGGGCCTGTGTGCAGAATCCTCTGTTCGGGCCCCCTCCTCTCTCGCAGCTACTGCCCCGCATTGCACAGCACAGTAGAGTCTGAGCTCTAGAAGGCTCAGACTGTACTGCCAATGCCGTGGGCATTTCTTTGGACTGTCAACCACGCTCCCATCAACCTAATGCTTGCATACCTTACAACTGTCCCGCTTGTTGCGGGAACGTCCCGATATTTTGGGACATTCCCGCGTCCCTCCCGCCACCGGCAGTGTCCCGCGGTGCGGGGGGGGGCAGTTGGTAGTCCCCCCCCTGTATTCCTTGAATAGACGTTGCGCACAGCGTCTAGTCTTGCTGGCAGAGGGGCTGGGGGCTGGCCAGCAGATCACAGAGCTAATACGGATACAGTACCAGAGTGATGGTATTACTATCCATGTAAGGTAACTCACCCTCCCACTGCTCTGTGCTAAGACTTCTCCCTGAATCTCTGTTTTCCCCAGCAGGACACTATGGCCTGCAGATGGGAAGGCAGGACAGTCAAAGGAAAGCAATACTGCCTTGCCCAAAGCAGACATGTATAACCCCTGACTGTACATAATAAATCTGTCATCTTTATGTAATTTACCACCAGATTCTAAATTATTGACTAAACTAAACATACTGTACCTTGCAAACAAGAGGCACAAGCAACTTATGCTGATTAAAATGATATGTGGTATGCCTATATTCTGTGTGCGACTGTAGCTGTATCTGCATACGAAATGCCATGCCATGGATTTCTATCCTTCTGTATCCCTCCTATTATCCCTATAGATTGTAAGCTTGCGAGCAGGGCCCTCCTACCTCCATGTCGGTTTGTATCTACCCAGCTTGTTTAATTACTGTTGTTTACAATTGTAAAGCGCAATGAAATATGCTGCGCTATATAAGAAACTGTAAATAAATAAGTATGTTACACTGTTTTCTAGGAAAACACTTCATGCAGATACAACATCTGTTGAGCACAGAATATAAGCATGCTGCATTTTTCTATGTTGAGAAAAAGGTTGACATTGGCACCATCTTAGTGTACTGTGTCCCCTCGTATGGCTCGTTGTGCACGGCACACTATTATGTTCTCCCCTCAATGTGATGGTAAATCTGAACAAGTCTATTTTTTTTTTTTAATCAAGAAAAACTGATGTTGACCTATATCCATGCCGACCTTTTTTATGTGGAACTGTTGCTTATGTAGTCCTTTGAACATGCCGACCTCATGCATGTTGACAGTCGACCTTTATACTGTCAACTTATCAACTGCATACCGCCTTGTCCATAGGTGCCGATTTATGTTTTTTGCTGGTGGGTGCTCAAGCCAAAAATATAGGGGAGTGGCTTCATGGGAAAGGAGTGTGGCCACAAAATAATACTGATTTATATTACGCAGCAGTTGTCTCCAATATTCAAATTATGGCAACAGTGCCAAATACATAAATACCCACACAGTGCAGGTCCAAAAATCCCCCCCCACAGTGCCAAATACATACATACCACACAGTGCAGGTACAATAATCCCCCCCCCACAGTGCCAAATACATAAATGCCACCACAGTGCCAAATACATAAATGCCCCCACAGTGCAGGTACATAAATACCCACACAGTACCTGTGCCAGCGACGAGGGAGTGAGTGCAGTGGGACACGGGCGAGTGGGCCGCTGCTGAGCGGGTTGGTGCTCATCAATTTCCGTGGGTGCTCGGGCCCTCAAGCACCCACAGAATCGGCACCTATGGCCTTGCCATCACTATCTACAGTAGTTTGTTTGCTTGTTGAATGTGCAGAGCTCTGGGGCTGGGGCTAAGAGAAGGAAGAGGAGTGACTGACTGTAGGCAGTCTATATGTCACAGTGCCTCTAAATAAGTACTATTAATAAAATGTATGACAGGTTTAAGCATTTTTAATAACTGCAGCACGATAAGACATTAAAGGCCGTTTTTCGTCTGATCCGACAGAACATTGGCAGTCGGTATTCAATGTACCGAATGTCAAGTGTCGGAAAGCCCACAAACGGCCGCGGATTGTCAGAAAACAACTGTGAATTAGACAAACTGCGGCAATTTCTGCCAAAATAGATCCGACTTCGGATCTGACACCCAATCAATGCTGTCGTTAAAGGCACCATTGAATAGGTGACTGCCGATATTTCCCCTATCGGGAAATATCAGCACTTACTGAATAGCCCCCTAAGTGAAAGAGCTTTCACTGTAGTGCTTGACAATATCGACACAGGGTCTAATTCAGCATGGATCGCTATTTAGAGAATTTGCAGTCCAGCCAATTATGGAACGAGAGGGCATGCATGTTCCCATTACACTTCCGTGCATACATACTGCGACTTACAAGTCATCATGCGGACTATCCCGGAAAAGTAATAACCAGCTCAGGGCTACGATAGGAAGGACTGGACACACTACAACAGAGAAAACACAGCGTAGGGCCTGTCTGATTATTGTGTGACATAGGGCCTTATTCTAGTTCACTCTCTGACAAAATCCTTCTTAGATGGACAAAACCATGTGCACTGCAGGTGGGGCAGATGTTACTTGTGCAGAGAGAATTATATTTGGGTGGAGTTTTATTTCAAAGTGAGATCTATATTGCAGTGTAAAAATAAAGGGTACTTATGTAGTATCTGGGCGTCCGATTTAGAAATCGGATCGGATCGCATCGCATCGCATGCGACCAAATTGTATGCGATGCGATGGTCAAGATTTTTCCATAGGATTCAATGTTAAAATGGTCTGAGTCCATTTTAATATAGAATTCAATGGGAAAAAGGGGTCCTTTTCCTTTTCCCACTATCCAAGTGGGCATGGAGTTGGATATAAACCTGTGGCGAGCGTAGCGAGCCACCGAGCCCGAAGCGTGGCGAGCGTAGCGAGCCCCGCGAGGGGACACAATACTTTTTAAGAAATATGCGTCCCCTCGCAGGGCTCGCTTCGCTCGCCACGCTTCGGGCTCGGTGGCTCGCTGCGCTCGCCACGCTATATAAAATCAACTCTATGCCCACTTGGATAGTGGGGAAATGAACAGGACCTTCTTAACATTGAATCCTATGCAAAATCGCATCGAATCGCATCGCATCTGATTGTATGCCTTAAGGTAAGGCATACAATCACAAAATCGGCAGCCCAGATACTACATAAGTACCAAATAAAGCAGCCAGTATTTACCCTGCACAGAAACAAAATAACTCACCCAAATCTAATTATCTCTGCACATTTTACATCTGCTCCCCTGCAGTGCACATGGTTTTGTCCATCTAAGAAGGATTTTGTCAGAAAGAGTGAACTAGAATAAGCCCCAAAGCCCCAGCTTGTTCAGCCCATTTCTCAATTCACTAGGGCAGTGATGGCTAGCCTTGACACTCCAGCTGTTGTTGAACTACACATACCAGCATGCCCTACTACAGTTTTTACTATTTGGTCATGCTAAAACTAATGCAGGGCATGCTGGAATGTGTAGTTCAACAACAGCTGGAGTGTCAAGCTTAGCCATCACTGCACTAGGGGAATCAAGTCAGCTAAAAAACCTATTTGCAATCACTCCTTCTAGACAAATCAGCTCTGTCCTGATGCACTAGGCAGGCCCGCCGCCAGCACCGCCATGCCCCTATAAAAAGGGGGGTGGCCAATGGGAGGGGGCATGGCCACAGCTCGTAACAAAAATATATTAGTAGGGGTGCGTGCCGCCAAACGGAAACAATCGCTCTGGGAGAGAGAAAACAGGCTGGTGCTGCAGCTGCTTCTCTCCCCCACTCAGCACACAGCACTGAGCAGCATTTGAAGAGCGGGGGGGAGAGAGGCTGTGCTAAAGCAGCAGCCTGTCCTCTACTACCACTGCCCTGAACTGTACAGTGGGGGAGGGGGTGCGAGCCCCTCCTTTAGACCCACCCCCCCTCTCGCCCGCCCTGCTACTAGGACCCCTATCAACACAGTGTTCAGTGAAGGTTGGAGTAAACAAAGTGAAATGATAGAAACAGCATTCTTTTCTGTGGTACTACTGGTATTCAAACCATTAACAAGTATGGTTTACTAAATAAATAGAGCAGCTTTCTCTTTTCTGACCAATCAGAGCTAAACTGCTCTATATTGGTTATTTAATTACAGGCCTAATTGTCAGGTGTTCTAACTGCACATTTTCAAATGATTCCTTATGGATTACATGCCTTAAAATAGAAGAGAATCCCTATGGATTTAGCTCATTTATAATGAATTAGAGATTTGGAAAGTATTTCAATTTATTTAACTGTAAAATGTCTTTATAGTTGATAGTAATGCAGGAAAAAAATGGGTGGGTCTGAGTTAAGATCTGCCATTGCATTATGTTTTTTGTATTTGCTTTGTATTTAGATATATAGATGGCTAAGGCAAAGGTAAGGGAGGAAGGAATCGGTACAACTGTCAGAATGAACTTAGGTCAACAGTCATTAGGTCGACCCCATTAGGTCGAATGGCAGGAAGGTCGACCTGGTTTAGGTCGACATGGGCCAAGGTCGACATGATTTAAGGTCGAATTTGCATAAAGGTCGACACGAGGAAGGTGTTTCGGGCTAGGCCCGTCTTCAGGACATACTAGCCCGAAACGCCGTAGGCAAACCAGTAAACTACGTTTTTGACTGAACAAGACCTGGAGTGACGTGCATTATTTGGACTGTATATGTGGCTGGGGGGTAACCCTTGGCAACTGGACGGGCACCCGGGCAAGGTGTTAAACGCTAATTTGGTGGGCAGTGCCGGATCTGTTGGATTGATATATATATATATATATATATATATATATATATATATATACACACATATAGTATAGCGTGGGGAAGCAGCGGCACTCTGAGGCTTGAACAAGGTGCAAATAACGTGAAAATTTATTGACCACTCGTCTACATGTTTCGGGGAATTTCACCCCTTCTTCAGGACCACGTTATTTGCACCTTGTTCAAGCCTCAGAGTGCCGCTGCTTCCCCACGCTATACTGTACAGTAGGTTCATCACCTATGCAGATTGGCAACTGAGCAAGTTACCCCACGGAGGGGTCGGAGTGCCGGGTCTTTGGATTCACTATACACACATATATATACAGTATATACTGTATACATACATACATACATACATACATACATACATACATACACACACTATACAACAGTAACATTCTGAGACCTGTTGGATTTCTTTTTCAAGTTTGAAAAAACATTGCAGTTGTGTGAAATAAATGCCTATGGTCTTTGCTCTTTCCTGGAGTGCTGTCTGATTTTTTTCTCCCTTTATTACTGAGGTGATGAGGTTAGGCAGCATAAGCCATCTCTTGGGGAAGACAGTAGCACACTTCAATAAAACAGACGGTAATACAGACAAAGTCTACCAACTTGCCTACAGCTATTTTAATGGGCAGGATACAAACAAGAAAAATAACATAACAGCAAAATAAAGTCTGATGCCTGTTCTGCTCCTAAGTAAACACTCAAAGTTTTTATTTAACTATAGGAGAATTTAGGATGCACATATACCTGTTTGCAGAGTGTATGTAAGTACGGGACATGCAGATTTCAACACTTTGCATTAAACCCGTTACTGAAAGGGGTGTAAAGTGGCCTGTAATGGGACATTCAGACTGTAGGTAAACTCCTGACAGGACACACTGACATATCCCATGTCCCGCTGTCCCTTTCGTGAGTTGCAGTGTTCTGCAGTTGGGGGATCCAATGATCACTGCTGCTCTGCCCTTGGTTCAACTCCTTGCATTAAATAGATTCCATGCACAGGCACATGACATCTATTTTTTTTCATTGTGGTGTTTGGTGTGCTGCACTGCAATCCAATACACCATACTACTGTCAGAACAAGTTCCGCGTGTGATTGTTCTGCCTCCACGGTCCACGCAGTGTTATACAAGCCCCGTCCATAAAAAAAAAAATAATACAATATAAAAATAAATGTAGCTGTTCTTTTTTTTGGTGTATACTGTACCCCAATAGTATACACCATAAGTTCCATGTGTGGTTGTTCTGCCTCCACGCAGTGTTATACAAGCTGCAATAAAAATAAAAAATGTTGCTCTTCTTTATTGTTTGTGTGTACTGCACCCCAATACACCATACTGATACTGTCAGAAGTTCCGTGTGTTAATAACCAGCCCGCTTGCTTCAGACCTTGGCCTAAATTGAATGAAAACAACATTGTGAGCTTTAAAGTGGTCAAAATTGTCTGGAAAGGGCTGTAAATTAATGTTATTGAAGTTAATATTACTTTAGGGACAAAAAACACAAAAAATTACCAGATTTGGGCATTTTTGAAAATAAGAATCCAAATCCAAAGCCTTTCTCCGCTGTTTGACAAAGCCAAATCCAAATCCCGGCGATGAATCCAACTTTTCGACCCCGGCGCTTATCTCTAATGCATACCTCCCAACTTTGTAAATCTCTTCCGCAGCATTTGCATGGACTATCCAAAAGAAGGTGTGGCTGATGCTTTCATGAGCCACACCTCCGATTACATCATTCTTGGGGCATGGGCAGTGCTCTGTGAGCTGCTGACCATGCCCAAGCCCCATAGGCAAACACAGGGGGGTTTCTGGTTGCACAGAATCCCTCCTCCTCTTGGCAAGTGCCTTAAATTATGACAACAATATCACTGGTATATAATATGATCAATAGAGCTGCCACCACATCAGTGTAAGGGACAAAGCAGAGCTCCTGCACATGCCCTGTGGGAGCAGCTTCTACCAAGTTTGCTGTGTGTATGTGTTAGTGGATCTGAGCCCTCAAACATTGCAATAGACCAGAGAGTAGCTGCCAGGAGGAAGAGACAGGAGCGTTAACATGAGGTGGGAGAATGTGAGCTTAGAAAGTGCAGTACTGGTTCTATTATGTCTGTATATTTATTTATGTATTTATTATATGTTTAACATTTTCCTGATCACTTATCTTATTTAAATGTTTGAAACAGCCTGTACTATAGACCATCTGTACTGTTAAATATTAATATTGTATTCAAAACTTTATCCAGTGTATAAAAATACAAATTTTCAGTGCTATTACCACTCCCCCAGTCTCCTGTACTTACTCCAATGTGCTGCAGAGTGGGAGCCTTTGGAATCCATTTGGAAATGCCCCTCCAAAAATCCAGCATTTGCCACTGAGCCCCTCTTGTCTTAAGGGCCTTACACATGGAGAGATTTGTGCCAGAGATTCATTATGGGAGATTCAGCATGAGAGATTTCCCTTAAACTGAATCTCTCATATAATGGGCCCACACACTGAGAGATTTGTGCCAAAGATTCATAAGGTGAACCTGGTTGGGGGAGGAGGGGGAGTCAGAGGTGCCGCAGGTGGTGGAGGGGTCGGGTGCTGCATCGCCTGTTCAGAAGGCCCTGCTCGGCTGCCCGTGCCACACATGCGGGAGATGTACAGGACCTTCTAAACGACTGCACTTAATTATCCAACGGGGCTGTTCTGAATCTTGGGCAGATTCACAATGGCAGGGCCGCACATTTAAATTGATGTGTTGGCTACACACACAGCAATTTACATGCATTTCAGGCATTTTCTGAGTGATTTAATAAAATCGCTCAGAAAATGCCTGAATGTTGCCCTGTGTGTGGGGCCCATTAAGTAGCTTGGAGAGGCATGGGAGCTGAGAGATAGGAAGGTAGTTAGAGAGTAAGGGTCAGAATTGTGTTTTTCAGAATGGGAGTAATCACTGCATTTTTGAAGAGAGAAGGAAAAGTACCAGTAGCAAGAGAGATTGCAGATTCTACTTAAGGTTGGGACAAGCACAGGAGATAGACTTTTAGGGCAGCATTTATCAAGTAATATTTGCGTCTAAATCCCCGAAAATACCCATTTTCGGGGGTTAACCGCAAATATTAAGTATCCCCCAAATGTATTAAAGGGGGACCGCAGCAGGAATCTCCGATCCCTCCTGCGATCCCCCCTGCAGTGCCACCGGCCGCATCCCTCATAGGATTCTATGGGGGATGCGAAGCTGGCTGATGCATCAACATCGGGCAGCCCGGCTTCGCACCCTTGGCTATCGCAATTCTGATATGGTGATTGTAGCCTACGGCTACACATCGCACTGCCCAAGCGACAGTGCGGTCAGCGCATAACCGCGCATGCACAGACCCCTCGGCTTCTGGGTCAGGGCTTCGCAAGGACGGGCTCCTTTCGGAGCCCTGTCCCTGCACCCTTACATTTATAAATCCCAGCAGTATTGCACGATACCGCAATGCGATGTCCGGCGATGTCACAGCACCGGCATCGCTATGTAATGATAAATGCGCCCCTTTAATGACTTAAGCAGGAATAGGATCAAGAGGAGAGGCGGTGGAGTAGGAAGAAGTATGGATACTTCTTTTTCAGTTGTGGGCTCAAATGAAGAGGGCCAGAGGGTTCAGATGGGGAAGTAAGTAGGTTAGGGGCTGCAGAAGAGCATACCATTTCATCTTGGATGTTATCAATTTTGTCCTTGACGTAGGAGGCAAGTTGTTGTGCACTGATGGTAGCTTGTGTGGGAGGAGGAGGAGGGTACAGAAGATACTTAAATGTGTTAAAAAGTGGCTTAGGGTAGGTGGCATGAGAGGAGATGAGAGATTGGTAGTATGTTTGTTCAGCATGTCCAAAGCATTGCAGTAGGAATGGTAGATAGTCTTACATGTGAGGAAATCACTCATATTGGGCGGGATGTATTATCATATTCTGCCGTGTTATTTCATGTTTCATACCGCGAGTCTTCCGTTGCGGTATTTCCAGCCTATTGATTTAAATGTCTAGATCGCATGCTCCTATGTACTAAGAGCAGTCGCTGTTATACAAATTTCGCCATTCTAACCTGGTGAATAGTCTTCTTTTCCATAAATTCAGCTGCTCTAGCCATAGAGTGGACTTTACGCCAGGCCATGTCGCACCAGAACATAGGACCGCAATGCATATGCGCTGGAAAAAAAAAGAATACCCCTTCATCGCGCTGGCCAACGCCAGCGGCCTCCAAAGACTGCGCATGCACTAGCAAAGAACCACACTGCGCATGCGCTGAAGAAAAAAGAAGACCTTCTTCGCGCTGATGCCAGCGGCCGCCAACAGGAGAAACTTTAATACATAGTAGAAGCAACTCAGCAAACACAGATAAAATGGGAAGCGTTAAAATTACGGGGAAAAAAAACAGAAATTGATACATCTCACCCATTATGAGATCCCTCAATGCAGTCAGTCAGCTGAGAAGTTGTAAGACTCCCCCTCTGCACTTTCACCTTATTAGCTAGGAAGTGGGTAATTGGTGGTGGTGGACATCAATAGGTACAAGTTTTGACTCATGGGATGAAAAGTAAGGTACTTGGAGGTGCATGCTGGGTATGTCAAATGTCTTGTTTGCACTGTTTCGGGTATCTTATGCAATCATAACATTCCTGATTTTAGCTAAAAAATACAACCATGTTTTTGCAGCCTTGAATTCAGGTATAAAATGATCAAATAGGTGCTACTATAAAACAGATGAGAACATCACCGCTTTTCTGTGCTTCAATTTCATTTTAAAGTAGATTAAAAAATGTAATTCTATGACTATCGCTGTGTATGTTGTGTTAGTGGGCTGTTAGTATAGGTTTTACCTTATAATACAGAAGTGCTTGGTTGGTATTTTTAGATATTTCTGGGATTGCATGGCTGTGTCTATGAATCTGCTACAAACCACATGATTAAAACAAGTACAGTGCTAAGTGTGACTCCTTTTGTTAACAAATGGTCCATTTATCAATGTGGTAACAGTCTTCAATTTATCTCCTGCAAAGTAGCTGCAGGATGAAATGCTCTTAGGATTGTAGGAGACAAGCAAGATATTGACCTTGTTCAGCAGTGTTAAATCACTTTTCTGAGTACCTATCAAGGATATGAAGGTTCATGTCACAGCTACAAAATGGCATAATGCCAAAGCTCAAATGCCCATACAAAACTGGGCATATTCTCAGGACAGGAGCATTAAAAATGCTTAAATGTTGTACACACAATAGAAATTAAATAAAGATAAAACTGCTGATTAAACATTAGTGTGATTTCTTTATTACTAAGCTGTATTTATATCTATGGCGCCATTTCCATCATTGTGCTACTTGTCTGCTGTTTGTTTTGCTGTTGACCTGGTGGTAAAGCGCTGACCTAGAGCTTGTGATAGTCTTTATTATCATTTATTAACAGTTTCTTATATAGCGCAGCATATTCTGTTGTCCTTTACAATTGGAGACAGTGATACAACAAACTGGGTATTTATATACCTGCCTACTTTTGAAAACTGTTTCAGGGAAATTATTGGTAGTAGAATTCTGCACAGTGCCCCATTGAGGGGGCGTGTCATGCTTCACCCAAAGGGCGTGTCTAGTTCCATATATGGAGAGATTGTGGCACCTAGAAGCTTGGGTGTGTACTGCTACAGTACATCTGAGAGGAATCTTGAAATAGCCAAATGTAGTTGAGCCCCAAAGCCGTTAGTAGGAGCTATTATACTTGGTAAAGTGCTGGCAAATGGCGCTGATGATTCAATGTAAATGTACCTGTCTCTCATTCCTTTATTTCCACAAAAATGTAACAGAGGCCCTTATTCTGGTTGGTGCGGTCGAGCCGCATATGCGGCTCCGACCGCACCAGACGTATCCCCGCCCACACTACGGATCGCCACGGCCGTCCGTACACGGACGGCTGGCGATCCGCACGAAAATGGTGGAGGCGTACGCCTCCACCATGGTGGGAGCTGCCCCCTGCATTCGATGGTCGACGACCATCGAAGGCAGGGCCGCACGCCGCGGCAGCTCCCGCAAGCTGAGACCACACGGACAATCGTCCGTGTGGTAGCTTGTATGGGGGCTGAAAGCTGACATCCGCCGACGTCAGCTTTCCGCCCCCATGAGTGGCGTCATGCCCTCATTACCATGCGTACGCCCCGCGTTTGCATGGGAACGCCCATGAAACGCGGGGCGTACACATAGGGAAATGAGGGGATGAAGCCCCTCACGCCCCTATACGCCCCCTTTGCGGCGGACGAAATCCGTCTGCGGCGAAGGGGGCTGCACATGCGCAGATTGACCTCTGCGCATGTGCAGAAGAAAAACATCGGCGGTACGGCCGCACGCGGGCCGTACCGCACGAATCAAAATAAGGGCCATTGTAATGTTGGCTAGGTGAAATGAGGGAGATTGGAAAACTAATGAGGGAGAGAGGGAGATTGCTGTTATTTCAGGGAGTCTCCTGCAGAATGCATGAGGGTAGGTAACTATGAGGTAGGAGGGCCCTGCCCGCAAGCTTACAATCTATATTTCGCACTGTGCATGCTCACAAGGATAATGAGGCATACAACAGTTATCTCTGCAGATCTGCAAGACTATTCCAAGTACTGTAATATGGGAGACAGCAGGATGAGCAGAGCACAGAAAGAGATGGTGGGCAGGCATTAATTACCCAGGGATGCTGGTGGTGCCTGGTGAGACAAATGTCTCCCTTTAAACCATACATAGTATTTTATGTTTTATTTCTAGAGAGGGCATGATGATCCCTCCCCACGTCAATCCAGTATCAATGGGAACCTGCTGGTGTCTCAACAGTCCTGTAAATGGGTATAATCAGGTGTTTGCATAATGTTGTTGTGTACATGTAGACGGAATTGAGGCCCATTCAGAGGTTAGCATGTGCAAACATCTAGCAATTTCATAAGAATCTCTTGCACCCAGGATAGGGCTGCTGAAAAATATGACCAATAGGAATCTGTGGCTATTTCTAAGCATGCAATGAGAAATTAGGCTACTAATATGTGCAGTGGCATAACTATTGATAGAGAGTGCAGGAGATACAACTGCTATGGAGCCAGTCAGCTTGTGGGGGCCCCAAAAGCATTCCCACGTACCCTCCAAAAAAAGTCTTATTATTAATTAGTGTTGCCAAGGCTACCCAATTGGCAACTTTTGCCCCAGACTCTCCCTGCTTGCTTAACCTACTGCTGTGTGCTGCTGCTGCTGGACCTGTCACACTTAATAACAGGCAGCATGAAGAGTGGGCTCCACAGTAATCCTGCACGGCCCGGCTGCCCCCAAGCAGAACCCTCTCCAGGCCCTATTCCTTTGATACTGAAGCCTCCCCCCATCAGCAACTGTGCCTAATCGCACACCGCCGAGGTGGGGGATGGCAGCATCAGCCTGGGCAGAGGCTCCGTGACCAGGCAGCACCGGTGGCAAAATGGTATCTTAACAGGTATTTAAGATGTATCTTGTACTAATGATATTGCATATGCTGACAAAGGGCTGAATGCATAGCCCGAAAGCTTGCTATTTAAATCTCAATGGAGTGAGTCTCATTTGATTTGGGTAGACCGTGGGTGCCGGCGCCTGGAGTGAAATTGTATATTTTATTGCATGCGCACATGTGGCAGATGTGAGGTTGTTAGGAGGGTGCCTATCCACTGGATTGAAATATATATATACAAATGCAAAATATCCGGCACTCAATCAATATTTGGATACTTGAACGGGTGCCCCCAATAATTTCTAGACAGTATGCCCAGCAATCATATACATTTGATGAATTGGCACTCACGTTGCTTGAAGTAGTCATTGTCGGTTTTCTTCAAGGAACGTGAGTGCCACTTCTTCAAATGTACACATATATATATATATATATATATATATATATATATATATATATATATATATATAATCCAAGTATCTGCACACTGGGGAGCAGAACGGCGAGCACTCGCCAATCACAAAACAAATTTTGTGAAATCCAAAGAGTAGATAATCAAATCAATAAAGAGTCACCAGAGTCCAGCATAGACAAAAGAGTATATTTAGTGTGACAGCCCCGACGTTTCGGTCCAAATCATGGACCATTATCAAGGAGCCTAAGGCACACAAAAGAAAACATATAGCATAAATACACTTAGAATGGAACAGACAGTGTATAGAAACAGCAAGGTACAGGTTACAGCTTACATAGTCATCATTGAAGTCTGGTAGTCAGCGACGGAGGTAATCTCTGCCTGGTAGGAACAGAGTCAGCTACCACCATAGTGCAGTCCAGGTCCCGCTATTTATGTGTTTAAAAGGGGGCGGAGGTGTGCAGCGAGCGCGCCGAATTAGCCTGCGTGTCAGGCTGCTGGAACGCACGCTGATATCCGGTGAAACCGGAAGTGACGCGGCCCGTGGACCGCAGAATGGAACGCACAGCTTCCGGGTAGTCCGGAGCTGTGTGTCCAATGGACGGTTTAAAGGGGAAGAATTATTGCGCAGGGATACCGAGGCACTATTGTTAAACAGAACAGTGACGGTGTCACTGTGTTCATATACATCAGGGTACATACAGTAATCGGAGCGCGCAATATAAATATGGTATATACACTAAATAGCGGGGGCTGGTGTTAGATAAGAGCAGCATAGGAATGAGACAAGGGAGAGAGAAATATGTGAATAGAGAGATAGGATTAGAGTGATAAAGTATAGATGCCAAGTTTATTAAGAAAGGTGTGGGTTAACCCATGTGTTGGGGATTTAGTAGGAAATGGGGAGAATATGTGCCAGGATAAACGTGAACGCAATGAGGATATATTCCAAAGGGGTCAGAGAAGAGCGAAGTCACCATGGTAGTGAATGGACAGTCAGGACCATATCTACACAATCACCATAGAAGTTACAGAGTATACAATAAGTAGGGATATAGAGGTACAGTATCAAGGTGGACTAGTAACTATGGTATAGGATACATTGCATAACTATTAAATGACATAGGGAGATACAAATACGCCTAAGGCGAAAATAAATTAAAGCTACAGAGGCTTCATGCTGTTATCCAAAGGGGTAATGGTCCAGGACGTTCCTGGTATCCTATACCATAGTTACTAGTCCACCTTGATACTGTACCTCTATATCCCTACTTATTGTATACTCTGTAACTTCTATGGTGATTGTGTAGATATGGTCCTGACTGTCCATTCACTACCATGGTGACTTCGCTCTTCTCTGACCCCTTTGGAATATATCCTCATTGCGTTTACGTTTATCCTGGCACATATTCTCCCCATTTCCTACTAAATCCCCAACACATGGGTTAACCCACACCTTTCTTAATAAACTTGGCATCTATACTTTATCACTCTAATCCTATCTCTCTATTCACATATTTCTCTCTCCCTTGTCTCATTCCTATGCTGCTCTTATCTAACACCAGCCCCCGCTATTTAGTGTATATACCATATTTATATTGCGCGCTCCGATTACTGTATGTACCCTGATGTATATGAACACAGTGACACCGTCACTGTTCTGTTTAACAATAGTGCCTCGGTATCCCTGCGCAATAATTCTTCCCCTTTAAACCGTCCATTGGACACACAGCTCCGGACTACCCGGAAGCTGTGCGTTCCATTCTGCGGTCCACGGGCCGCGTCACTTCCGGTTTCACCGGATATCAGCGTGCGTTCCAGCAGCCTGACACGCAGGCTAATTCGGCGCGCTCGCTGCACACCTCCGCCCCCTTTTAAACACATAAATAGCGGGACCTGGACTGCACTATGGTGGTAGCTGACTCTGTTCCTACCAGGCAGAGATTACCTCCGTCGCTGACTACCAGACTTCAATGATGACTATGTAAGCTGTAACCTGTACCTTGCTGTTTCTATACACTGTCTGTTCCATTCTAAGTGTATTTATGCTATATGTTTTCTTTTGTGTGCCTTAGGCTCCTTGATAATGGTCCATGATTTGGACCGAAACGTCGGGGCTGTCACACTAAATATACTCTTTTGTCTATGCTGGACTCTGGTGACTCTTTATTGATTTGATTATCTACTCTTTGGATTTCACAAAATTTGTTTTGTGATTGGCGAGTGCTCGCCGTTCTGCTCCCCAGTGTGCAGATACTTGGATTATTTTTGAGTACATACCCTTTTGGGTTTGTACTTTTGGTTGGGCACCCCACTGCTGTGTGTTTTGGTGAGAGTGCGGTCTTTCCCAGTATATATATATATATATATATATATATATATATATATATTTCAATCCAGACCCGTGGTTCGCACTTGGCTTAATATATATATTTACTAAACACAAACTCAGGGCAGCCTTATCCATAAAAACCATGTTGGTGGAATGGAAGCCTAGGATGAATGTCCCTTGAACACCTCTACTGGTGTCACCAATTCTATATAACACAAAGTCTGTACCTGAATTTTTATTTCTTTATTAAAAGTTTTTTTTTTCAATAAATGGTGGTATTCATTGAAGATATTTGTTGTAAAGTCATTAAATCTACGGCACCACTCCACAGCTGTTTGCATATATGTGTATATAGTAAATATGTATGTATGTATGTATGTATAAAAGAGCAGCAGTGCATGTATGTGTGTGTGTGTGTGTGTATGTATGTATGTATGTATGTATGTATGTATGTATGTATGTGTGTATGAATGAATGAGAAAGTCAGTGTATGAATGGGAGCAGCAGTGTATGCATGGGAGCAGCAGTGTATGTATTATTTATTTATTTATTTAGTTTCTTATGTAGCGCAGCATATTCCGTTACATTTTTTTATTTTTTAATGTATCTGTTATAAACTTTTGAACTCGCGGTGCTTTGTATAAATGCTGATACTCTAGGGCGCCGTCATTCAAAGAAGGTTTGGGAACCACTGGCATTCTGTGCACCTAATGATGGTACAAACTCATGTTTCTGAATATGTTTTTCATACATTTACTGTATGTGGTTGTACATGGAGCCCTATTTATTTTTCCTGGAGAATTACAGTATGTTTATTCCATTTTTGGCAGGCCAGATTTAATGTATGGTAATGTATAGCACCAAGTGATTTATCAAGGACGTAAAGATTCTAATTATGCATGTGAATTTCACTCTAGCAAGCTGACAATAGCTTAACCAATCTCATAGTAAAAGGAAGACTACACTGACAAAAGTTGCCATTCCAATTTTTTGTGAACCTCCATTAACATGAGTTAATAAATCTTTACTGAGTAGTTCATAAAAAAAAAAAATAATGTAAATACCCACAGACCATGTGTTATAAAAATGAGGAAAAGTTGACTTAAGTGATATTGGAACAAGACAGCTTAAGACAAATTGCTCAGTGTATTTTGCAGCATTTCATATCTATTTATGCTCAAGATAATCGAAACAATTCTAATAATGAATTTCCTATATTCTGCTCATGTTTAAGCCGGATATTAGTTTGACACAATTAGGAGGTCATTCTGATTTGAACTTTCCCCTGGTGTTAAGCTTCTGAGCATGCACATAGGCCCTTATTCAGATCTGATCGCAGTACAAATTTGTTCTCAAAATGGGCAAAACCATGAGCACTGCAGGTGGGGCAGATGTAACATGTATAGAGAGAGTTAGATTTGTGTGAGTTATTTTGTTTCTGTGCAGGGTAAATACTGGCTGCATTATTTTTACACTGCAATTTAGATTTCAGTTTCAACACACCCACACACAAATTTAACTCTCTCTGCACATTTTACATCTGCCCCACCTGCAGTGCACATGGTTTTGCCCATTTTGAGAACAAATTTGTGCTGCGATCAGATCTGAATAAGGGCCATAATCCTTTATGCGCATGTGCAGCCACTTGGTGAGAGCGGGCATGGCAAATTGCTTATTCGCCATCCCATCCTAGCCTAGCAGTGCAGGCGGGGGCCGGCGGCAACAGGCTGCACCCATGGGAAAGCCCAGTATTCCAGCTGACATCACCGGATGTCGGCTGCGCACCCTCTACCGGTACAAGGTAGACGCAAATATAAGACACCAGAGAATATTTATGCTAAACATCCTTTTGCACCCTTGCAGGGGATCTCAGCGTGCGAGGGGTCATTCATGCGGGCTAGGCAACTAGAATAACCTCCTGAAAGCATCAGACTTTATTTCTGGCAATATTCGTCTTTTTCATTACATCAACGGTACTGTGCAACATCATTGCTCGATTCTGTACTAACCACACACAGTTAAGTTGCACTACTGTAAAAACTGTTTCACAGCTCATTAGGCCACGGGGTGATGAGGTTAATCTCAGAACATGCAGGAGCAGAGGAAGAATGATGTCCAAGCCTGATGGATTCCGTATTAGATCAGGGGAGGTGTGGTGACCTTTTTCCACCAGGCTGAAACAAATTCTTATTCTTAGAGTCAATACCATCATGTTGGCTCTTAAACATTTAGCAGCAAGCTGTATCCCTTCTATAATAGAAGCAATGCCAATGTGAAGAGTTGCTGCCACAATATTCAGTGATACGTTCTACACAGCCAATGTCATAACATATTACAGCTCGTGAAATGTTTACACATTGCTTTACCTAGGACAGTGCTGCTCGATAATTGCTCTGTCTTTGCAAGTTTAATTCTTATAATTCTAACATTTTAATTAGCTAGTAGAGCAGTTCAGTGGCAGGAGCACATATATTCATTATGCTAAAGAGACAAAAAGTATATAATGTCATGTAATTGTCTGCATGCAGCCAATAGGCAGCATGTTAAACAGTAATGACTTTAACGCTCATTTGAAATATACTTATAGACCCTTATTCAGATCTGATCACAGTACAAATTTGTTCTCAAAATGGGCAAAACCAGCGCCGGTGCAAGGGTGTTGGGCGCCCTCCTGCAAACTATAAATTTGCGCCCTCCCATACCTTATAATAGAGACAGTGCATGGTTGAGGCTCGCACAATAAAAAAAAAGGGGTATGTTCTCACAAGGAGTGTTTTTACAAATTACGGCACACAGCAGGATAATCTTATTCAAATTATACTGCATGTAGTGTCACTGATTCACATCACACCACACACTAGTTTCCCTTACACACAGTAATGCCCCTAATATATATAATGCCAACAGTAATAGTGCCTTTCACATATAATGCCCACAGTAATGCCGCTTACACATAATGAACAGAGTAGTGCAGGTTACACATAGGGGGTTATTCTGGTTCACTCGCAAAGGCAAATTCATTGTCTAATGGACAAATGTGCATTGCAGGTGGGGCAGATGTAACATGTACAGAGAGAGTAAGATTTGGGTGTTATATTGTTTCTGTGCACGGTAAATACTGGCTGCTTTATTTTTACACTGCAATATAGATATCAGTTTGTCCATATTTGCCTTTGCGAGTGAACCAGAAAAACTCCACAGAAGTGCCCCATTACACAATGCGTAGTTGCGCTGTCACAATGCCCAGAGTAGTGCCCCATACACATAATGCACAAAGTAGTGACACTTACACATAATGCCCATAGTGACTCAAACTCATAATGCCCAGAGTAGAGATGGTTACACATAATGCCCAGATTAGTGCCCATACACATAATGCCCCTGTGTCATGCTCCAATCCAGTTTGTGCTGCACCGACCAAGCAGTGAAGGGAGGGATCGCTAGGCACATATATACATACATGTAATTATGTATGTAATGTATGTGCTGGATCGATACCCCAGGGATCGCCAGCAATGAGTAGTTTGGGGGGTGGGCTTAACAGTGCATAGATGTTTATTGTGATTCCCAGCTGCAGCGCCCGATGCTCTCAGTGCTGGCGATCCCTGGGGGATCGACCCAGCACATATATTACATACTGTACATCATGATACAGTAACATGTATGTACGTATGTATGTATATATGTACCTAGCTATCTCCCCCTCCACTGTTACTGAATTTTAGTGACCTAGATTTTCTTAGTTGAAAGACAATCTGAACAGGTACAGTAATATCTGTATCAGCTTCATAAAATGACAACAGCATTGTGTATATGTACCTAGTGATTTCCCCCTCCCCCTTTGTTGGGATACATATTGTTTATTTTTTAGTAGCATATACATTGCTGCCTCCACTGCTCTCACTTCTCTACACATGTAGTCACAGTGGCACAGCGTCACCAGTCCTACCTGCACACTGTTTCAAACTCGGCGCGGCAGCTCCTCAGTCAGGCTGCTTCTGTCAGGCACGCACACAGCACAGTGCAGCCTGCAGAACACTCGGATGATGTCGGCGCTCCCCCTCTGTGTCCCAGGCTCGGCGCTCTGCAGGCTGCACTGTGTTACTCTTGTGGAGGAAGGAGAGCAGCTGTGGACTCTTCAATTAAAGCAGTTGGGGAACAATGAAGGAGCCAGGTGCCCCCTACAGCTGCGACACTCAAGATGGCAGCAGCAGTGTCAGAGGAAGGTGGGGGGCGGGGGCGCCTCTCGGGGCCGGCGCCTACCTGCTTTGCAGGATGTGCTGAGCAGGTACAACAGGCCTGGGCTAAACCATGTGCACTGCAGGTGGGGCAGTTGTAACATGTGCAGAGAGAGTTAGATTTGTGTGAGTTCTTTTGTTTCTGTGCAGGATAAATACTGGCTGCTTTATTTTTACACTGCAATTTAGATTTCAGTTTCAACACACCCCACCCAAATGTGACGCTCTCGCATGCGCAGTATCAGCCAGGCATCCTCCTGGCAATGAACATATGTAACTAGAGATGTGCAGACTCGGATTCCAGAGATCCGAGCCCCCACGAACGTCATCATTTCGAGCCCGGTTCCGAGCAGCGCTCGGAGATTCATGCCTGACTCGGGTCCGTCCGCGTGGTCCAGTAGCGCATGCAGTGGGATTTCTGAGTACCCAGAAAGCCCCAGGAGTCTAAGGGTGAAAGCTGAGGGTCCCCTCTTTCCATGGGTACAAGAATTGTAAAAATCGGCCCTTGGGAACCGGAGATATCTGACTTCAAAGCAGTGGTCCCCATCCAAGCCTGTTAATTGTTATTCCCAGTCAGATATTTTAGGTTCTCTCTGACTTAGAGTTTTTCTGAGGGTATATTCCAAAAGCTGGGACTCTTCCCCTTTGAGGGATACTAGTAGCTTGTCTCTACTGTTCCCAAAACCAGAGATAGCAGCCTTCTAGCAGCTGGTTACTGCATCAGTTCCACACACCTGGTATGTAGTTTTATATTCTCGTTGGCAGATTGCTCTGAACTCTGATCCCCTAGTCCCCAGTACCATTTGGTAGGTGGGATTCTCTAGTTTTTATTTCCATTAAAATCTAAGAAATCTATTTCCTGTAACTGGAGATATCTGCAGTCAAGCAAGCTGTCCTCCCACAAATTATGAATAATGAGCCCACTCCACTATACACCCCTCCTCTGCGTATTAAACATCCTCTACCACCCTGGAAGTTATGTATCAGGGCCCCTTCATTCAGCCAATGCCCCCTTCTCCCACCCCATCTCCCACCATCTGTGCAGTAAAGGGGTAATTAGTGGAAATTACTGATCCATCCTACATGCTGAGTGGTTGATATAATACCCCCTACCACCCGCGGGACATCAAAGCTTCCCACACCCTTACCGCTGGAGGATCGGTTTGGGCCCCAATACATTGCTATGCCCAGGGGTCTTACACTGCTGTTGACGCCCCTGTATGTATGTATGTATATATATATATATATATATATATATATATATATATATACAGGTCGAGTATCCCGTATCCGAATATCCGTTATCCGAATTATTCCGAAATACGGACATTCCAGAAAGTTAAAAAAAATTTTTTTTTTGCTAAAAACTCACTGGGGACATTTGTAACAGCATCACTGGGGACATGATATGTAACTGGCACTATATATGTGCAAGACAATGATTGCTTGGCCTTCAAATTCAATATCTGAGATAGTACACACATTTTGTTTCACGTTTTGAAACCTTGTTTTTTGAACAATTAAAATATATTTGTGTGTATTTTATGTGGTAATAAAATATATTTGTGTGTATATTATGTGTTTATACAGCATAAATGCAAGATACTTCAAAATACATCATTGAATTATTAAAATATTCCGAAATACGGAATAATCCGTTATCCAAAATTCTCCTGGTCCCGAGCATTTTGGATAAGGGATACTCAACCTGTATATATATATATATATATTTTTTTTTTATTATTATTATTATTATTTATATACAGATGGGTCAGGGTCCATCTTTGCAGGGGATGGCGCTGGCGTCGCCAGCCGCCATCCCCCGCCAGCGCCATGGCGATCGTGAGAAGGGGACGCGCGCGCACGAGAGGCGCGCGCGCCCCCTTCCGACGGCGCTTCCAAACGTTTCCCCGGGTCCCCGCCGGCTTGCCGGCGGTAACCAGGGGTCCCCGCCGCCTGCCCGCATCCCCCCTAACCCCCCCCTAACCCCGTCCGTCTCCCTGAGGCGGAGACGGACAGGGTTTCCGCCACGCTAGCGACGGAGACTGAGACGCGCGTGCGCGTGAGACGCACGCGCGTCTCAGTCTCCTCGCTGGCGAGGCTGCTGGCGGGTCGCCAGCGCGTACGTTCTGGCGACCCGCCAGCAAGGATGTGCATAGGCACATACTGTACATTTGGTCTATCTATAATACTTTAACTGACCCGGCATATACTGGGTCACCTAACTGTCCATCTCCGCGCTTTGCTCCACCCCTCTGGAAACCCCCTTCTGAAAATCCTGCGTTTGCCACTGTGGTCAGAACGTCATCTCCCGCCGCCGGATTTCGCGAGGCTTTAAATAGCGGCTGCTGCGCCCGCCATCTTCACTTCATTCTAGTAGTGGGTTGCGAGAGGGTGTGTTGGTGCTGCTGCTGGGGCTTAAACTTGAGCTTGATTATTTTATTCGCTGGGGCTGTCTCCCTCAGTGCTGCTGTGTACTCTGTTCTCCTCTCTGCTTAGGGTGGGCTCTCCCTAGCAAGGAGGACAGTCTAACTGTGTACCTGTAGTACTACTGTCTCCTCTGTGCTGGGGCCTACCTCTGGTGCTGTGCTGTAATATTATATATTATATTAATAATTAATTATATTATATATAGTCCACTGGTGCTGCCTGCACTGAATCTGCCAGTATTATTTACTCAGTCCACTGTTGCCACTGGCAGTGCTACTACCTACCTAGTGTACCTACCTAGTACATACTAGGCTGCTATATCTAATTTAATTAAAAAATAATACTTGTGCTGTGTGGGACTGTAAAAAATAATTCCATGCTGCTGGTGCACTGTCGTGTGCCACTGAGTGCCACTGCCAAGCAGTACCTAATAATACAATTAATTATTATACATTCTGCTGGTGCACAATACTAGTATTGCTGACGTAACTAACTGTCTTGTGCCTAGTACTGTCTTATCTACCTGTCTGGTGCCTAGTACTGCCGTATCTACCGCTGCAGTGCCACTCTTACATGAGCCATGTGTTTGTGCCGCACTCTTGTGTGGCTTAGCATAGTTATCCAGCTACCTCGTGCAACCTTGTTCCCTAAAAACAATATTGTAAGGTGTGAGCTGTTCAGAATAGACTGGAAATGAGTGGAAATGAATGTTATTGAGGTTAATATAGCGTAGGAGCAAAAAAAAAAAAAAAATGCGATTTTAGCAGTTTTTATGCTTTTTTAACAAAAAAATCAGAACCCAAAACCCAAAAAATCCAAACACAAAACACTTAGGAGGTGTTTTGCCAAAACCCATTAGAACCCAAAACCTCAAGGTAATCAGAACCCAAAACCCGAAGAGTGGCCAGTGCACATCCCTATATGTAACCCCAGAAAAAAAAAGCAAGTAACCCCTGGCAATGAACATATAACCCCTTCCTATTTAAATATAAAGTTAATAACAGGTGCCAGAACTCACAATGTACAGTTTTTTAATCCCACCAAAAATTGCCAGCAGCTCATTGCAAACACAAACAGTAAACAGCAAACCTTGTGTATAAACTGAAAAGAAACCCCAAAATTTTAAACTGCTAATTTAAATTTGGGTTAATTTAATTGTGAGCATACTACCAGTGAAATTAATTCGAATTTGAAACTAATTTGAACCTTTTTGATCATCTCTAGTGGTAACCATTGAAGTGGTGCTCTTCCCAGTTCTTACATAAATCAAACTGGGTAGGTAAGAAAATAACATTTTACAGTTCTTCCGCATAGTTCAGTTTTGCAGCAAAAAAATAAAATAAAAAAATCTCACTTTTTTACTTCAAGTCCACTTGGCACCATGAAAGAAAAATCATTTCACACTATGACAACTAACAATAGCTGGGAGAAAAGAGCAATACTCAATTAGTTTAAAATGTACATTAATGCTCATTACTTCTATTCTCCACGTATTCTCACTGGCACTGCTAATCTCTTGTTATACTCACACCAATATCTAAATCACTGTGGGGCTTGTACTATCTTGCCTTTCCAATCAATGTGTTTAGTGACGTTTAGCCAGATAAGTGATTAATTTTCCCTGAGCTTCACAGGAACCCTTAGTTACTGTTCATGAGTACACATCAAGAGTATAAATTAGTTTCTGTTGCGTCTTTCACACACTTTTTCCCTCCTGCGAGGTCTGACACTTAAACAAAACTGACAGCACTACAGGGATCATTTAAGAAATAAATAAATCCCAAACGCCACCACCAAGGAATCTTTTAATAATTCACAAACTTCCTGAAAGTAAAAGATGAGAGCTGTTTACTAATTTAGATCCAAGGACTCCACCTGTTGTGTAGTCAATCCTGAAACCAGAGGCGTACCTAGATATTATTAGGCTCCACAGCAAAAGTTTGTAAGGGTCCCCTATTTAGCAAATGATGGTGATACATGTATGCAAAACATAATATTTAGACAGTAAAGATGGGCCCACTTCAGCTCTGGGCCCCATAGCAGCTGTACACCTTGCACCTATGGTAGTTACGCCCTTGCTTTAAACTACAGTACATTGTCTACGCCATCATTTCCACTGGAAGAATTCAGTAATTGCATACATCCTCAAGACCCAACTATTGATCACAGTCATACAATAAATGGGTAATGCCAGCAATAACTTTTTATTGTTTGTAAGCTTACCCAAGTGAATTGTATAGTGCAAAAAGGGATGGACTACATTTTGGAAAATGCCCCATAGGACTGGGAATGGGAGATTCAACAGTTTGCCAACTGTCACAATTCTGGTAGGTCAGTCCATTTCAGGGAACTGCTTTGATTGGTCAGGGCCTTGTCGTAAATGCATGTCCTGCACCAAACTACTCTGCTCCGGAATGGTGCATTATGTGCATCTAACATTTATAATGGAAAACGCTAAATGCTCACCTTGAATATCTACAGATACAGTATGTCCTCATACATCTTTACTGCAGTCATGACAAACAGCCCCTTAGCATGCCAGATTGCATAAGAAGCTTTTAGTGTTGGATCTTTTTTTCTTATAATGATATAATGCGTCTTAAGTGTTACAGATGGAGCCCCTCTCATTCACTCTCAGCGCTCGCCAGAACCTTCCCACTGGCGAGCGCTGGCAGAGAGGGACTCCATCACCGTCTCCACTTCAGGCAGGGTTTTGGGAGGGGGGGTGTTTCGGGGTGGCGGGGAAGGAGGCGTACGGTAGCGGGGAGCTCGTCTTGTGCATGCGCGCCTCCATGGGAGCCACCAGGAATTGCCAGCCCCTGCAATGAAAAGGCCAGCTATATCTGTACACTTACACCTGTGTCCTCTTGCATCTGTCATCCCAGTTGCAGCATGTTATGGCATTGTGTTCCAGTGGCAACATTTCAGTACAGTATGCCATGCCACAAGAGATCCACTCCATGCATTATACAGTTTAACCGCTGGGAGGTGAATGCTCCATGGACAACAAGCACAGAGTGCGTTCTATTAATGTTCAATAGCGCTGACGTGCTGATGTAGACATCAGATGTGATTGACCTTATAGGCGCCTGTTATAGCGACCTGCATGCCCTAGCAGTGACTGCTTCCCATTCACAGTGCCTGGGGTTCGGTTCCCGCTCAGGAGCGAATCATCATTATTATTTTAACTGTAATATTTTAACATAATGTGATTTTATTCTACTCTTGCAAGCCAGCACACAAAACTTTTGTGCAAAAAATGCACGGTCAGCATTAGACATAGTGCGTTCTATTCATATTCACTAAGGTTCGGGTACTCAGCTGAACTCTCTCCATAGGTGGGCACCTCAAGGCAAACTTTCATCTCTATGCCTTGCCACTCAGCTGCATTGGATGCTAAATCGCTATTTACCTTATTTATACCCCTTTTAGACATACTACCTGGGATTTTAGACCC